>NW_027361726.1:5762500-6362500 GCF_039654945.1 Dendrobates tinctorius | reverse complement strand
TCCCATAGTCCCGTGCCCATATACCCATCATATATGGCAACCTGTATGACATAATCGTCGTTATGGCAACCTATTATGACATCATAGTCACCATGGCAACCATTATGGCATCATCATCAACATGGCAACCTATTATGACATCATTGCAGCCATGGCAACCCATTATGACATCATCTTCACCATGGCAACCACTCTGACATCATCATCGCCATGGCAACCTATTATGACATCAGCATCACCATGGCAACCATTATGACATCATAATGCAGGGCTTTGATTATGTACACTCATTTTTATATATAGATATGCTTGTACATAATGGCAGTATTATAGTTGGTATATTCTTGTACATCGGAGCAGTATGATAGTAGATATATTCTTGTACGTAGGAGCAGCATGATAGTAGTTATAATCTTGTACATAGGGGCAGTACTATAGTAGTTATATTCTTGTTCATAGGAGCAGTATTATAGTAGTTATATTCTTGTACATAGTGGTCAGTATTATAGTAGTTATATTCTTGTACATAGGGAGCAGTATTATAGTAGTTATATTCTTGTACATAGGGAGCAGTATTATAGTAGTTATATTCTTGTACATAGGAGCAGTATGATAGTAGTTATAATCTTGTACATAGAGGCAGTATGATAGTAGTTATATTCTTGTACATAGGGGTCAGGATTATAGTAGTTTTGTTCTAATGTATAGAGTACAGTACTATAGTAGCTATATTCTTTTATATAGGAAGCAGTATTATAGTAGTTATATTCTTGTACATAAGAGTGGTATTATAGTAGTTATATTCTTGTACATAGTGGGCAGTATTATAGTGGTTTTATTCTTTTACAAAGGGAGTAGCATTATAGTAGTTATATTCTTGTACATAGGGGCAGTATAATAATAGTTATGATTGTACATAAGGGCAGTATTATAGTAGTTATATTCTTGTACATAGGGAGCAGTATTATAGTAGTTATATTCTTGTACATAGGGGCAGTATTATAGTAGTTATATTTTTGCACATAGGAGGGAGTATTATAGTAATTAGATTCTTGTACATAGGGGCAGTATTATAATAGTTGTACTCTTGTACATAGGGGCAGTATTATAGTAGGTATATTCTTGTACATAGGGAGCAGTATTATAGTTGGTATATTCTTGTACATCGGAGCAGTATGATAGTAGATATATTCTTGTACGTAGGAGCAGCATGATAGTAGTTATAATCTTGTACATAGGGGCAGTACTATAGTAGTTATATTCTTGTTCATAGGAGCAGTATTATAGTAGTTATATTCTTGTACATAGTGGTCAGTATTATAGTAGTTATATTCTTGTACATAGGGAGCAGTATTATAGTAGTTATATTCTTGTACATAGGGAGCAGTATTATAGTAGTTATATTCTTGTACATAGGAGCAGTATGATAGTAGTTATGATCTTGTACATAGAGGCAGTATGATAGTAGTTATATTCTTGTACATAGGGGTCAGGATTATAGTAGTTTTGTTCTAATGTGTAGAGTACAGTACTATAGTAGCTATATTCTTTTATATAGGAAGCAGTATTATAGTAGTTATATTCTTGTACATAAGAGTGGTATTATAGTAGTTATATTCTTGTACATAGTGGGCAGTATTATAGTGGTTTTATTCTTTTACAAAGGGAGTAGCATTATAGTAGTTATATTCTTGTACATAGGGGCAGTATAATAATAGTTATGATTGTACATAAGGGCAGTATTATAGTAGTTATATTCTTGTACATAGGGAGCAGTATTATAGTAGTTATATTTTTGCACATAGGAGGGAGTATTATAGTAATTAGATTCTTGTACATAGGGGCAGTATTATAATAGTTATACTCTTGTACATAGGGGCAGTATTATAGTAGGTATATTCTTGTACATAGGGAGCAGTATTATAGTAGGTATATCGGGAGCAGTATTATAGTAGTTATATTTTTGTACATAGGGGGCAGTATTATAGTAGGTATATTCTTGTACATAGGGGCAGTATTATAGTAGGTACATTCTTGTACATAGGGAGCAGTATTATAGCAGTTATATTCTTGTACATAGGAGCAGTAGGATAGTAGATATATTCTTGTACATAGGAGCAGTATGATAGTAGTTATAATCTTGCACACGGGGTAGTATTATAGTAGTTATATTCTTGTACATAGGAGCAGTATTATAGTAGGTATATTCATATACATTGGAGGAAGTACAATAACTATTATAGGGGAAGGTACATAGATTACAATATTATAGTAATTATATTATGCCCACAGTGGTCAAGTTTTTAGTGTAATCTGATTAACCCTACAGCTCACCTATTTTCTACCCTGTCTTTGTGGTTTACATTTGAATTTTATGTTCCAATTCGTTTTTTTTATATACTTACATTTCCATGGTAACATTTCTTATTTGAATAAGTAGAATATAATTAAATTTAACGCAACGTAATGTAACAAGTCTAATGTCTGTAATTTACAGTATGAAGCTGGGAAATTTTAACAAAGGTGTGAAAGGTGAGTTGTTTCCTTTTGACATTGCTGAGGCTTTCATTACATCCAGATGGTTCTCACCTAATAATACGGATGGGTTTAAGGCACCTGAAGTTTATTGTATTCCAAACATTTATTGGTCTGAAATTACCTAATGTGATCTTTAAATCGGTGTCTGTGCGACCAGGATCGGTACAGAAATTCTGTATATCCATTGTGCGCAGTTTACAGTACCAGACATTTGTGCATTTTCATACATTTTTAGACTTCATAAAACAAGTACAAGACATATCAGTAACACAAATGATATCCTCAGCATCAAGATTTCTAAAAGATCTTCAGTTCAAACATCCTCTCTTTCAGTTAGTGAAAATAAATTATTTTTTACAGAAGGAGAAAGTATCACGACGAGGTAAAAATAGATGAGATTAATTTGATACTCGAGAAAAACAAATCAGAAGCCTCTACTTCATCCGTCGACAGGAATAATTTATCACATACTATATAAAGTGTCCCTGGCAAACAAGACACCCAAATTCTACTCCAATGAGGCCAAAAAGTGCCCAATTCTCTGCATATAACAAATGGTGGGACTGCTATGGCATGCTGCCGCCTATCCCTAATTTACCAGGAGGTTTATTGGGTTAATTTTTAAGCAAAATAAATCCAAGGTAAATAAATTTCACAGACTCGCTTCCTGCAAGATTATTCACCAGAAAATATAAAATAGTGTATGGACCCTGAACAAAGATCTTTTTCATTCAGATGTCTGGAAAAGCTGAATACCTTTAGGAGTTTCAATAGTGGCTATACTGACAGGGCAAGAAAGCTAAATTTCCCCTATTCCTCCCTGCCAAGTTTGGACATTTTTTGTTTTATTTCACTCCATGATTCACTGCCATATAGACAGTCAAGTAGTTAAAGTTTTATGGACCCAGAGCCAAAATTTGGACCTAAACTCCCCATCCTCACCACCGGCCTTTTGCTCAGATGCAAGAGTCTATTTTCTTACACCCAAAAGAAATAAATCAAATATGATATGTAAATATTAGAGTAAATGCAGTGAAAAGTCTTCTAATTAAATGATACAGTTTTCCAAATACTATCATTATACTGATACTATACCAGGAACAATATTAATAATAATAACACATGTAAATCAGAAATAATACCGCCACACCATGGCCTTAAATTACCAGAAAATACTATGGTGAATTAATAATACCATCATACTGATCATTAACAAAAAACCACTGACCCCAATACCACTGTTACCTTCAAACAGTGGCCATATTGTGATATGACTTTGACACATATCTCTGCAGACCTCGTATGTTTATACAGTTCAAGTAAATCTAGACCCTCACTGGTGATGTCTTCTGTTGAAGTCCTTTATCTTCTCTTTTCATCTTCATCCAGCACAGGCTGTTTTGACTTCTTTCAGTCGTGTCTTGTCTAATAAATGAGCATCAGTGGCTGATTGATTCTAGAGCACCATCCCTACTTTTCTACCACTTCCAGACAAACTACATAGTGTCACAGTGCTCTGCACAGAACCAGTGCCTCACTGTTGTTCCCCCTTCAGTAACAGTATTCCAAAAAATAAAATACATTACCCTAGTGATGTCCCCTTTTGTGACCCCCTCACAGTAGAAATGATCCACCATAGAATAGTAGTTTTCATTATAATTTTGTGCCCCATGTACAATTATAATGTCAGGAACACCGCACTGAACTTGCTCACTGAGCCAGTGCGCATGTCCTGAGTAAAGCAAACTGTGCTCAGAGATACCTGTGGAGCGGGCAGCAGCAGAGAAGGTGCGTACTTCAGAACAGCAGGACCTGAAGCATGGGACTGCTGGGGGCATGGCCTAAACCTCAGAGAGCTAGGAGCTGCAGGAAAACTCTCAGCAGGGTAACTGCAGTACAAAGTTACCAAGGGGCATAGACAGGGAGGATAGTCAGGACGTAGCCAATGAGTCATACACGTAGATAGCTGCAAAGTACAAGAGGGGCGAGCAGAGAGTAGTCAGATCACAGGCAATGAGTCATACACAGAGAGGGTAGCGCAGTACAGAATCAACAGGCAAACTCACAGCGGGGAACAGAACTGGGTCAGAACCATGTAAGCAAGCTATAAGACAACGAACAGGCACACAGGGGTCAACACACTCGGCCAAAGGCAAAAGTATAACTGACGGAGATTGGAGTTTCTCAGGGGTTTAAGAAGCTCTCCCTGAACCAAAGATAGGCCACAATAATTAACCCCAGGCATGCAGGTCAAAGCCTGCACTGGGCTCCAGACATTAACCCCTGAGGTGCAGGTCAAAATCTGCACTGGGATCATGACAGTACCCCCCTCTCAACGGGGGGCCTCTGGACCCCCAGGCTTCCCCGGGTATTTGGCATGGAAAGCCCGAACCAGGCGATCTGCATGTACAGAGTGAGCAGGGACCCATGAGCGATCCTCTGGTCCATATCCCTTCCAGTGGACCAGGTACTGCAAGGAGCGGCGCACCTGCCGAGACTCCACAATATGTCCGACCTCATACTCCAATTGACCCTCCACCAACACTGGAGGAACAGACTCGGAGTCCTCCTTGACATACCCTATGGGTTTCAACAGAGATTTATGGAACACATTGGATATTTTTAAGGAGGCGGGGAGACACAACCTATATGCCACTGGGTTGACTATCTCCATAATCTCGTACGGACCAATGAACTTTGGTCCCAATTTAGCTGATGGTACCTTTAAGTTGATGTTACGTGTGGAAAGCCAAACCTTCTCTCCCACCTGAAACATGTCTCCCGAGACTCTCTTTTTGTCAGCAAAATATTTGTACCTCCCCTGGGCCCGAGAGATATTATGCTGGACTTCAGCCAAGAGGTTTTTTAACGGTTGAACGGACCCCTCTACCCCTAGACAACCGGAATCCACCTGTGAAAACTCCCCAAAATGCGGATTGAACCCATAATTAATCAGGAATTGGACATGTTGGTGGACTGACTCACCCAGTTGTTAAAAGCGAATTCTGCCAACGGTAACGCATCACACCAATCCTCCTGTCTGGCGGAGGTCAGACACATGAGAATTTGTTCCAGGGATTGATTGGTGCATTCGGTCTGGCCATTATTCTCTGGGTGATATGCCGATGAGAAGGAGAGTGAGATGCCCAATTTCATACAGAATGCCCTCCAAAATTTGGCCACAAACTGCACACCTCTGTCAGACACAACATTCAGGGTTACCCCATGCAATCGGACCACATGCTGCACAAACAACCTTGACAATGTTTCTGCTGAGGGTAATGCTGCCAAGGGAATGAAATGGGCCTGTTTTGAAAACCTATCCACCACCACCCAGATCACGGTATTGCCCCTGGAAGATGGAAGGCTGGTAATAAAGTCCATGGGGAGATGAGTCCATGGCCTATCAGGAACCGGTAAAAGTATGAGTTCCCCAGCCGGCCGGTTATGCGACCTTTTGGAACGGGCACACACACCACAAGCAGAAATAAATTTCTTGACATCGGACCTCAGTGAAGGCCAACAAAAACCCCTGGCTACTGACTCTCTAGTGGCCGTGATACCAGGATGAGCACTCAGCCTAGACTCATGAAACTTCTGCAGAAGTCTAGGCCGCAATAAATCTAGAACAAACAATTTATTCCCTGGCCTGGTTGCAGGAGCTAGGGCCTGAGCCCTTAAAACTTCTTGTTCCAACTCAGATGAGACCCCCGCCACTACCACCCCTGCGGGAAGAATGGAGGATGGCTGCTCAGGGGGAGACACCGGGTCAAAACTTCTGGACAGGGCATCCGCTTTAACATTTTTGGACCCCGGTCGAAAAGTAATGGAGAATTGAAATCGTGAAAAAAAAGTGACCAACGGGCTTGTCTAGGAGTAAGCCTCTTAGCAGATTCAAGGTATGCCAAATTTTTGTGATCCGTGATAACAGTGATGGGGTGAGCCGCCCCTTCCAAAAAGTGCCTCCATTCCTCAAATTCCAGCTTGACCGCAAGAAGTTCTCTATTGCCTACATCATCGTTTCTCTCGGCTGAAGAGTACTTCTTGGAGAAGAAGGCACAGGGTTTGAGATTAGTAAGGGTGGCCGGACCCTGGGACAGCACAGCCCCCACCCACACTTCAAAAGCATCCACCTCCACAATGAATAGCTTGGACGGGTCTGGTTTTTTCAACACCGGGGCAGACATGAAACATTTCTTAATAGCTGAGAAGGAATCCTTAGCGAGTACAGACCAATTTTTTACATCAGCCCCCTTCTGGGTAAGATCCGTGAGTGGTTTAACCACTTGTGAGAAACCTTTAATGAATCTCCTGTAATAGTTTGCAAATCCTAAGAAGCGCAGGAGCCCCTTGAGATCTCGAGGCTGAACCCAGTCAGAGATCGCCAGCACCTTCTTAGGATCCATACGAAACCCCTCACAGGACACAATCAGCCCCAAAAAAGACAGTTCCTGTACGAAAAACGAACATTTTTCCAGTTTAACAAACAATTGGTTCTCCCTGAGTCTCTGGAGAACTGTCTGTAGATGTTGCAAGGGAGATTGACTGTCCGGGGAATACACCCAAATGTCATCCAAATAAATGATAACAAAACGGCATAATTTTTCCACATGAGTGGGACCCACTTTTAGAGAAAAAAGTTCAGACCTGTAACAGATACCGTCCTGGGTAAGAGGGGACGAGTAAATTGCCACAAGTTTAACAGGATCCTGGAGCCTGACTGTCCCTATCTTATTAAGAGTCATAATTTGGGTATCAATCAGGTTCACAGCAGAACCACAGTCAACAAAAGCAGTAGTCTGAACCGGACCATTACCAAGTTCCAGTTCCACCTGCAGCACCATTTTTGCTCGTGAGGAAAATTGTACCTGAAGGTCTGGGTAGCCTCCTCGACTACTACCCAGACCTAGTCATTTCCTGCCATCTTGGAGGATGACGGACAGGAGGGGCAGTCCTTCTTCCAAAGTCCAGATTCCCCACAATAGAAGCACAACTGCTTTTCCCGGCGGCGTCTTCTTTCCTTCTCCTCACAGGTGACAGCGCTCACCTCCATAGCCACAGGAAGAGTCCGGGTCTCATCTCCACTAGAGAATAATGGTATTTCAAGTTGCATAACACCTCTTGCCTGCAGTCTGCGATCCATACGAACCGCTTGGGTCATGGCATCCTCCAGGGAGTCAGGTGGAGGATGGAGTGCCAGGGCATCTTTCAGACGTTCACACAGGCCTCTATGGAACAGCCCCCTAAGGGCGGAATCACTCCAAGAGATCTCGGCTGCCCAACGTCTGAATCCAGAACAGAACCACTCGGCCGAGTGCTTCCCCTGACAGACAGTCATCACCTTGTCCTCAGCCAAACGCACTCTATCAGGCTCATCGCAAATAAGCCCTAAGGCCTCAAAAAATGCATCCACAGACATTCTCTCAGGGGCAGAAGAGGAAGGTGAAAATGCCCAGGCTTGTGGGGACCCCCTAAGCAGAGACATAACCACCCCCACCCTCTGTTTCTCATCCCCAGAGGAGCGGGGTCTCAAGGAGAAAAAGAGTTTACAGCCCTCCTTAAATGCTCTAAATTCATTTTTGTTACCAGCAAACGTATCTGGCAATTTAATAGGGGATTCGGGTGGGACTAAAATGACATCTCTATTCCCCGCCTGCTGAAAGCCTGAACCGAGTCCGCAACCTGCCGTTGGGACTGGGCTAGAGCTTGGTGTTCCAAACTTAGCTTCTGCAGCGACTGAGTCAAGCATTTCACCTGCTTAGATAAAGCACACATTGGGTCCATGCTGCAGAAGTGAGGAGAGAAAAAAAAGTTCACGGTGAGTTATAATGTCAGGAACACCGCACTGAACTTGCTCACTGAGCCAGTGCGCGTGTCCTGAGTAAAGCAAACTGTGCTCAGAGATACCTGTGGAACGGGCAGCAGCAGAGAAGGTGCGTACTTCAGAACAACAGGACCTGAAGCACATGACTGCTGGGAGTGTGGCCTAAACCTCAGAGAGCTAGGAGCTGCAGGAAAATTCCTAGCAGGGTAACTTCGGGACAAAGTTACCAAGGGGATTAGACAGGGAGGATAGTTAGGACGTACCAATGAGTCATACACGGAGATAGCTGCAAAGTACAAGAGGGGCGAGCAGAGAGTAGTCAGATCACAGGCAATGAGTCATACACAGAGAGGGTAGCACAGTACAGAATCAACAGGCATACTCACAACGGGGAACAGAACCGGGACAGAACCATATAAGCAAGCTATAAGACAACGAACCGGCACAGGCACACAGGGGTCAACACACTCGGCCAAAGGCAAAAGTATAGCTGACGGGGATTGGAGTTTCTCAGGGGTTTGAGAAGCTCTCCCAGAACCAAAGAGAGGCCACAATAATTAACCCCAGGTGTGCAGGTCAAAGCCTGCACTGGGCTCCAGACATTAATCCCTGACGTGCAGGTCAAAACCTGCACTGGGATCATGACATATAAAACTCCTGTACAGCACAGGAAAAATAAACATAGTTATGTCACAGGGCAGGGATAACACACAGTGATGACATAGCACAGAGATAATGCACAGAGATGTAATAGCTCAGGAATAATACCCAGTGATGTCACAGTACAGAGATTATACCCAGTGTTGTCACACTAAAGGGATAATGAGCATAAATGATATCACTGTACAGGGATAATGAGCACAGTGATGTCACAGTGCAGGGATAATGAGCACGGTGATGTCACGGCACAGAGATAATACACAGTGATGTCACTGCACAGAGATAATACACAGTGATGTCACTGCACATAGATAATACACAGTGATGTCACAGTACAGGGATAATACACAGTGATGTCACAGTACGGGAACAATAGAAAGTGATGACATAGAACAGGAATAATGTACACAGTGATGTCACAGCACAGGAATAATACACACAGTGATGACACAGCACACTTATGCACTGATGAGGCAGTGACTCAGCAAAGTTCAAAGCAAAACATCTTTTTAATGTTCAACTCAGCAAAACACATAAATATATAAATAGAATGGAGGGTGCACTACTGTCAGTACTTCACAAGATATTAAAATGGGGTGCAATACCTAGTCTGTGCAAGAAAAGAGAAAAGACTAGACTATGCACATCCACATGATAATAAAATAAAAGAAACCTTTATTTCACCTTGAACAATAAACATAAAAACATTTAAAGGTAATCTGTCACCCCCCCGGGCATTTTTAACTAAAAGAGCCACCTTCAGCAGCACTAACGCTGCATTCTGTGAAGGTGGCTCTTCCGTTTCTGACCCCCAGTAATGCTGAAATATTATCTTTTATAAATAGGTCCTCATACCTGTATTCAGTCCCATAGGTATGGAGTCTCCTCCTGAAGCAGCTGCCTCCCCGCCGTCAATCATGTCTCTGTAGCATCTGGGAACCGCCCTCCCATAGCCCTCCTTCATGCCCCTGTGCTGCCATCTGTGCCCCGCCTCCCATAGCTTTCCATCATGCCCCTGCTCTGCCGTCTGTGCCCCGCCTCCCATAGCCGTGCATCATGCCCCTGTGCTGCCGTCTGTGCCCCGCCTCCCATAGCCATCCATCATGCCCCTGCTCTGCCATCTGTGCCCCGCCTCCCATAGCCATTCATCATGCCCCTGTGCTGCCGTCTGTGCCTCGCCTCCCATAGCTGTCCATCTTGCCCCTGCTCTGCTTCTGTTCCCCGCCTCCTTCCGTCTCCTATGCCGGCGCCTGCTCTGTGAAAACCATTTTTGGGTATGCGCAGTGCGCGCTGCCCGTGAACTGACATCAGGCAATCACGCCTGCGTGTTGCGGAGGCCCCAGATCCTGCCCCGCAGTGTGTGTGCTATGATGTATTCACACTGTGGGGCTGGGAATCTGGGGCAGGCGTGATGGGGGTCAGAAACAGAAGAGCCACCTTCACAGAATGCAGCCTTAGTGCTGCTGAAGGTGGCTCTTTTAGTTAAAAATGCCCAGGGGGGGGTGACAGGTTCCCTTTAAAACACATAACACAGAACCAATACCCAACACCCCCAAAAGCCATAAGGCTTATACAATTAAAATACACTAGCAATCATAAATGAGCTGGTCCATCAAAAAGATGAATAATAATGACCACATGCATACATTATAAGAGAGATGTGTACTGATATAGATCTATAGTGCATACAGATTGTGCTATTGCCACAATGGAAATACTAGTAAGCTAAAATATACATGGAAAAATGATAAATGGATCTGTACAAATAGGTCAGACTATAGTGACCAAAGAAACTATATATATATATATATATATATATATATATATACACAGTATCCCTTATGAATCACCGTGAGTAAAACCCAATGAGAAGATGAGAAGAGAAGAAATCAGAAGCCTGAGAAATCTCATAGCCCAACCAGAAACGTCAGTGATACAACCTGGTAACTGATCCCTGGGTCATGCAGAGGAAAAAGTTAAAAAGGCTTAATAGCCTTAGGGATGTGGATCATGATCGCCATATTGCCAGCTCAAAAAAGGCTAATGGATAGAGCCATATGGTTACAAAGACTCAATAAGAAGAAGGGGGTGATGTCACAGTACAGGGATAATAAACAGTGATGACACTGCACACTTATGCAGTGATGAGTCAGTGACCCAGCAAAGTTCAAAGTAATACGTCTTTTTAATGTTCAACTCAGCAAAACACAGCACATGATATCCTCCGGATCGCAGCCGGGAATCATATCCTCTGGTTTACAGTCAGTAAACACGGCAGTCTTCTGTCCTGTTGCCGTGGGCGACTGCACCACCGTGTTAATGTGCTACTCACAGCTTTACACAGTATTCGATATTCTTCAGTTTCCAGTCACTAAACACGCCAGTCCTCCTCTAGAGACCAGTTGCCGTGAGCGACTGTACCACCGTGTTAATGTTCTACTCACAGCATTACACAGTATATGATATCCTCCTGATCAGAGCCGGGAACCATATCCTCCAGTTTACAGTCACTAAACACGCCAGTCTTCCTTCGGGCACTGGACAGTCTACCTCCAGTTCGCCGCCGGGCACAAGACAGTCCTGTTGCCGTGGGTGACAGAACCACTGTGTATGTTGTGGGTGCCAGGCCTCTGAGCCTCACACAGATGGAGCCCTGCAGCGCTGACTGCTCTGCCCTCTAGCATACACCAGACTGACACTCAACCTGACACACCCAAACCCTATACTGCAGGGTTTTTAACTAGCAACCTGTGGCCTTCAGCCACATGGAAAACCTAGCCAGGAATGAAATGGACTGCAACACTACCATCTTGCACTCTATTTCAAAACACAAATCCAGAGCAGGTTTTCCCTAGCTCTGCCTTGGACAACCAGGCACTCACTTGTCTATATAAGACCTCACAACTCACAGTGCATGTCAGACCGAATGAGAATCATGAGGTCAAAGGAACTGGCCAAGGAGCTCAGAGACAGAATTGTGGCAAAGCACAGATCTGGCCAAGGTTACAAAAGAATTTCTGCAGTACTCAAGGTTCCTAAGAGCACAGTGGCCTCCATAATACTTAAATGGAAGAAGTTTGGGACCACCAGAAGTCTTCCTAGACCTGGCCATCCAGCCAAGCTGAGCCATCGTGGGAGAAGAGCCTTGATGAGAGAGGTGAAGAAGAACACCAAGATCACTGATGCACAGATCCACAGATGCAGTAGGGAGATGAGAGGAAGTTCCACAAAGTCAACTATCACTGCAGCCCTCCACCAGTCGGGCCTTTATGGCAGAGTGGCCCAACAGAAGCATCTCCTCAGTGCAAGACATATGAAAGCCCGCATAGAGTTTGCTAAAAAACTTATGACAGACGCCTGGACTAAGAAATAAGATTGTCTGGTCTGATAAGACGAAGATAGAACTTTTTGATGATAATTCTAAGCACTGTGTGTGTAGAAAACCAGGCACTGCTCATTACCTACCCAATACAATCCCAACAGTGAAACATGGCGGTGGCAGCATCATGCTATGGGAGTATTTTTCAGCTGCAGGGACAGGATGACTGGTTGCAATTTGAAGGAAACAGGAAGGTGGCCAAGTACAGAGATATCCTGGATGAAAACCTCTTCCAGAGTGCTCTGGACCTCAGACTTGACCGAAAGTTCACCTTCCAACAAGACAAAGATCCTAAGCACACAGCTAAAATAACAAAGGAGTAGCTTCAGAACAACTCTGTGACCATTCTTGACTGTCCCAGCCAGAGCCCTAACCTAAACTCTATTGAGCATCTCTGGAGAGACCTGAAAATGGCTGTCCACCAAAGTTCACCATCCAAACTGACAGAACTGGAGAGGATCTGCAAGGAAGAGTGGCAGAGGATCCCCAAGTCCAGGTGTGAAAAACTTGTTGCATCATTCCCAAGAAAACTCTTGGCTGTACTAGCTCAAAAGGGTGCTTCTACTAAATACTGATCAAAGGGTCTGAATACTTATGATCATGTGATATTTCAGTTTTTCTTTTTTAGCTTTTAAAAATTTCAACAATTTCTTCATTTCTGCTTTTTTTTCAGTCAAGATGGGGTGCAGAGTGTACATTAATGAGAAAAAAATAAACTTTTTTGAATTTACCAAATGGCTGCAATGAAACAAAGAGTGAAAATTTTAAAAGGTCTGAATACATTCCGTACCCACTGTAATACACAGTAATGACACACCACAGGAATAATGTACACAGTAATGTCACTGCACAGAGGTAATACACAGTGATGTCACAGTACAGGGATAATACCTAGTGATGCTGTCACAGGGTTACCATGACGGAGCAGAGCCAGAAGACCACAGTGTCTGGTTGCTCCTACTCCATCCCTGAGAAGAAGCGCTTCTCTGGCTTATTAAACATGTTTATTTGTTCTAGCAGAACAGGGGTTAATTGGCCATGTTGGTAATCCCTGTGCTCAGCTGTGCTCAGCTAGCCACTCCTTTTTCCTATATAATCCTGGCTCCATTACTAATCCTCGTCAGAGTTAACTTTTTGCTGCATGACAAAGAAGGGAGAGAAGTTGGTATGAGAAGGAGTGCTGGAAGAGTTACAGTATAAGCGACTGTTGTTTGGTTTGTACGTGTGGTAATTCCTTATCCTTTCCTATTTTTGGTTTATTCCCCTTCCTGCTCACCCCGATGGATTCCTCTGTTATATGTGAGTGAATATTTTGGTGTGTGGAGCTTTCATTTACCCCTTGTTTGTGTCACCCTGTTTGTCGGGTTGGTGTTCTGCGGTGCACAGTAGCGCCCCCTTCTCCTTGGGTGGGGGAAGAGTTCAGATGGATGGCTGTTGTAGGAGATAAGGTAAGGGCAGAGACCCCGCGTCTTCACCATCTGAAGTATCCTGGTGAACAGGGCAAGCTAGGGCGCCCACTATTGATAGGGCCAGAAAAGGAGCCCTGGGTCTCAGGTCACCAAACAATTGTGTCGTGATAGATGCCACCAGGAATTAAAAAAAAAACAACACCTCTCACCTGTCCCAGCTCTCACAAGTGGCATTATTGACTAATTCTCTCGGTGCAGGTGGTGCAATGCAATAACGTCATTATTCCAACTGTAGCGAGACGCAGAAGTCCTCTGCAGATGTGGGTATTTCACAGGCAGTTGACTGCAGAGCAAGTGTGGAGCAGAGAACCAGTATTTTTCTACTCTGCAATAGTTTTTTAATTGGCAGTGCATCTGAAGACATACTGTATATGCAGTTGTTAATGTAATAAAGTGCAGGTACTGGTGATGTCACTACATCGTGGAGCTGGACATTCCTTTCTTCACTGGTGATGTCGCCACAGATCAGAGACAGACCAAGATTTAAAGGATTTATTTACAGGGGATAAACTCTTCACGCAGCGAGCAGCAGTGGGGGTAAAAGTAACAGAGTAAATGATAATATAGTAGTTAAGATATGGAAGACAATTAAACAGTAAAGCAGGACTGTAAAGGTTAAACAGGGGATTCAGGTAACTTATCAGTCTGGGGGAAATCTTGATTGAAGGGTCTCACTATCCCATGTTGGCACCATCAACAGCAGCGCTTGCAGTCTCTGTAGTCTCTCTCTCCTGCAGGGCATTCATAAACTGTGTCACGGTCTTCCCCTCTCTTTGTACCCTGCAAAACAGTCGCATGCGCAGCTCCCCTACGTCAGTGGGGTCCCCATGCATCTCCTCAACTCAAGTATACGTAATACTTTGTCCAGGGTATCTCTCGCCTGGGGGGGGTCTGAGCATAACAGAGTCCCAGGCATCCCCCTCTATGGCCATCACAGCTATTTCCGCCTCCAGAGCTAGCGTCATAGGATGCATCCACATCATCACTCTGATGCACTCCGTCCATCTCCACAACATAACACTGCTCCCCGATAATTTTGGCAAGTTAAAGGGAAGGTGCCATCCAAAATTTTTTTTTTCAGCAATTGAAAAAATGTGAAGAATTAATGTTTACATTTTCTTTAACCCCTTCACCCCCAAGGGTGGTTTGCACGTTCATGACCGGGCCAATTTTTACAATTCTGACCACTGTCCCTTTATGAGGTTATAACTCTGGAATGCTTCAACGGATCTAGACGATTCTGAGAATGTTTTCTCGTGACATATTGTACTTCACTTTAGTGGTAAAAATTTTTCGCTATAACTTGCGTTTATTTATGAAAAAAAACAGAAATATGGCAAAAATTTTGAAAATTTTGCAATTTTCAAACTTTGAATTTGTATGCCCTAAAAACAGAGAAATATGTGACACAAAATAGTTACCAAATAACATTTCCCACATGTCTACTTTACATCAGCACAATTTGGGAAACAACATTTTTTTTGTTAGGAAGTTATAAGGGTTAAAATTTGACAAGCGATTTCTAATTTTTACAACAAAACTTACAAAACCATTTTTTTTAGGGACCACCTCACATTTGAAGTCACTTTGAGGGGTCTATATGGCAGAAAATACCCAAAAGTGACACCATTCTAAAAACTGCACCCCTGAAGCTACTCAAAACTACATTCAAGAAGATTATTAACCCTTCAGGTGCTTCACAGGAGCAGAAGCAACGTGGAAGGAAAAAATGAACATTTAACTTTTTAGTCACAAAAATAATATTTTAGCAACAATTTTTTTATTTTCCCAAGGGTAACACGAGAAATTGGACCCCAAAAGTTGTTGTCAAATTTGTCCTGAGTACGCTGATACCCAATATATGGGGGGGAACCACTGTTTGGACACAAGGCAGGGCTCAGAAGGGAAGGAGCCCCGTTTGACTTTTTCAACCTGGAATTGGCTGGAATTAAGATCGGACGCCATGTCGCGTTTGACGAGAGTCTGATGTGCCTAAACAGTGGAAACCCCCCACAAGTGACCCCATTTTGGAAACTAGACCCCCTAAGGAACTTATCTAGATGTGTGGTGACCACTTTGAACCCCCAAGGGCTTCACACAAGGTTATAACACCTGGGCGTGAAAATAAAAAATCATATTTTTTCCACAAACATGATCATTTAGTCCCCAATATTTTGTTTTTCCAAGGGTAACAGGAGAAATTGGACCCCAAAGGTTGTTGTCAAATTTGTCCTGAGTACACTGATACCCAATATGTGGGGGGGAACCACTGTTTAGGCACATGGCAGGGCTCAGAAGGGAAGGAGCCGCGTTTGACTTTTTCAACCTAAAATTGGCTGGAATTGAGATCGGACGCCATGTCACGTTTGACGAGCGTCTGATGTGCCTAAACAGTGGAAACCCCCCACAAGTGACCCCATTTTGGAAACTAGACCCCCTAAGGAACTTATCTAGATGTGTGGTGACCACTTTGAACCTCCAAGGGCTTCACAGAAGTTTATAACACCCGGGCGTGAAAATAAAAAATCATATTTTTTCCACAAACATGATAATTTAGTCCCCAATATTTTGTTTTCCCAAGGGTAACAGGAGAAATTGGACCCAAAGGTTCTTGTCAAATTTGTCCTGAGTATGCTGATACCCAATATGTGGGGGGGAACCACTGTTTGGGCACATGGCAGGGCTCAGAAGGGAAGGAGCCCCGTTTGACTTTTTCAACCTAAAATTGGCTGGAATTGAGATCGGACGCCATGTCACGTTTGACGAGCATCTGATGTGCCTAAACAGTGGAAACCCCCCACAAGTGACCCCATTTTGGAAACTAGACCCCCTAAGGAACTTATCTAGATGTGTGGTGACCACTTTGAACCCCCAAGGGCTTCACAGAAGTTTATAACACCCGGGCGTGAAAATAAAAAATCATATTTTTTCCACAAACATGATCATTTAGTCCCCAATATTTTGTTTTCCCAAGGGTAACAGGAGAAATTGGACCCCAAAGGTTGTTGTCAAATTTGTCCTGAGTATGCTGATACCCAATATGTGGGGGGGAACCACTGTTTAGGCACATGGCAGGGCTCAGAAGGGAAGGAGCCCCGTTTGACTTTTTCAACCTAAAATTGGCTGGAATTGAGATCGGACGCCATGTCACGTTTGACGAGCGTCTGATGTGCCTAAACAGTGGAAACCCCCCACAAGTGACCCCATTTTGGAAACTAGACCACCTAAGGAACTTATCTAGATGTGTGGTGAGCACTTTGAACCCCCAAGTGCTTCACAGAAGTTTATAACACCCGGGCGTGAAAATAAAAAATCATATTTTTTCCACAAACATGATCATTTAGTCCCCAATATTTTGTTTTCCCAAGGGTAACAGGAGAAATTGGACCCCAAAGGTTGTTGTCAAATTTGTCCTGAGTACGCTGATACCCAATATGTGGGGGGGAACCACTGTTTAGGCACATGGCAGGGCTCAGAAGGGAAGGAGCCCCGTTTGACTTTTTCAACCTAAAATTGGCTGGAATTGAGATCGGACGCCATGTCACGTTTGACGAGCGTCTGATGTGCCTAAACAGTGGAAACCCCCCACAAGTGACCCCATTTTGGAAACTAGACCCCCTAAGGAACTTATCTAGATGTGTGGTGACCACTTTGAACCCCCAAGGGCTTCACAGAAGTTTATAACACCCGGGCTTGAAAATAAAAAATCATATTTTTTCCACAAACATGATCATTTAGTCCCCAATATTTTGTTTTCCCAAGGGTAACAGGAGAAATTGGACCCCAAAGGTTGTTGTCAAATTTGTCCTGAGTATGCTGATACCCAATATGTGGGGGGAACCACTGTTTAGGCACATGGCAGGGCTCAGAAGGGAAGGAGCCCCGTTTGACTTTTTCAACCTAAAATTGGCTGGAATTGAGATCGGACGCCATGTCACGTTTGACGAGCGTCTGATGTGCCTAAACAGTGGAAACCCCCCACAAGTGACCCCATTTTGGAAACTAGACCACCTAAGGAACTTATCTAGATGTGTGGTGAGCACTTTGAACCCCCAAGGGCTTCACAGAAGTTTATAACACCCGGGCGTGAAAATAAAAAATCATATTTTTTCCACAAACATGATCATTTAGTCCCCAATATTTTGTTTTCCCAAGGGTAACAGGAGAAATTGGACCCCAAAGGTTGTTGTCAAATTTGTCCTGAGTACGCTGATACCCAATAGGTGGGGGGGAACCACTGTTTAGGCACATGGCAGGGCTCAGAAGGGAAGGAGCCCCGTTTGACTTTTTCAACCTAAAATTGGCTGGAATTGAGATTGGACGCCATGTCAAGTTTGACGGGCGTCTGATGTGCCTAAACAGTGGAAACCCCCCACAAGTGACCCCATTTTGGAAACTAGACCACCTAAGGAACTTATCTAGATGTGTGGTGAGCACTTTGAACCCCCAAGGGCTTCACAGAAGTTTATAACACCCGGGCGTGAAAATATAAAATCCTGTTTTGTTCCCACATAAATGATCATTTAGTCCCCAATTTTTAATTTTCCCAAGAGTAACAGGAGAAATTGGACCCCAAAAGTTGTTGTCCAATTTGTCCTGAGTACCCTGATATCCCACATGTGGGAGAAAACTACTGTTTGGGCACACGTCAGGGCTCGAAAGGGAAGTAATGACGTTTTGGAAAGCAGACTTTGATGGAATGGTCTGCGGGCGTCATGTTCCATTTGCAGAGCCCTTGATGTTCCTAAACAGTAGAAACCCCCAATAAGTGACCCCATTTTGGAAACTAGACCCCCTAAGGAACTTATCTAGATGTGTGGTGAGCACTTTGAACCCCCAAGTGTTTCACTAAGATTATAATGCCCAGGCATGAAAATATAAAATCCTGTTTTGTTCCCACATAAATGATCATTTAGTCCCCAATTTTTAATTTTCCCAAGAGTAACAGGAGAAATTGGACCCCAAAAGTTGTTGTCCAATTTGTCCTGAGTACCCTGATACCCCATATGTGGGAGAAAACTACTGTTTGGGCACACGTCAGGGCTCGAAAGGGAAGTAATGACGTTTTGGAAAGCAGACTTTGATGGAATGGTCTGCGGGCGTCATGTTCCATTTGCAGAGCCCTTGATGTTCCTAAACAGTAGAAACCCCCAATAAGTGACCCCATGTTGGAAACTAGACCCCCTAAGGAACTTATCTAGATGTGTGGTGAGCACTTTGAACCCCCAAGTGTTTCACTAAAGATTATAATGCCCAGGCGTGAAAATATAAAATCCTGTTTTGTTCCCACATAAATGATCATTTAGTCCCCAATTTTTAATTTTCCCAAGAGTAACAGGAGAAATTGGACCCCAAAAGTTGTTGTCCAATTTGTCCTGAGTACCCTGATACCCCACATGTGGGAGAAAACTACTGTTTGGGCACACGTCAGGGCTCGAAAGGGAAGTAATGACGATAGATTGGGGGGGTGAAGATAGATTGGGCAGGGGATCAGGGATCAATTAACACTTACAATTGTAGTTTTCTTTCTTCTTCTTCTTCTTTCTTCTGCAGGGATTGTGATGCTACAAGCTGTGGCACCACAATACCCAGCACAGGAGCTCTTGCTGCGTCCGACCTCTCTGCAGGAATCCTCAGCTAGAGTGAGGACCCCTGCAGACAGGTCAGACAGGTCAGAGGCAGGTCAGGGGGCAGGTCACAGAGCGGTCACATCGCTGCTGTGACCTGTCATTGGTGGGATCGAATGATTACATCGATCCCACCAATCCCTGATCTGCCTGGTGACCATGGCAACTGCCTAGAATCGGAGCTCACAGCTCCGATTACTAGGCAGGTCATGCCCAGGTCACCAGCAGGGCACAGAGAGGTCACATGGTGACCGCAGCTGTGCCCTGTGGTTGGCGCGATCGCCGATCTAATCGATCGCGCCAGCCAACTCCTGCAGGCCCTGCATCAGGCTCCAGCACGATCGGTGCTAATATAGCACCGATCCTGGCCGGTACTGGCAGGGCACAGCGGCAATATAGCGCCGCTGTGCACTGCGATTGGCGCGATCGATCAGATCGGCGATCGCGCCAATCCGGGTGCTTTTTGCCGGTGCCTGGCGTTGCCAGGCACCGGCTCTAGGATCGAGTACATCGGTACTCGATCCCCGCCTAGGACATCATTGTTTCAGCCAAGCTGATTGGCTGAAACAATGAGAAACGCTGCGATTGGCTGTTCAGAATTGAACAGGCAATCACAGCGCTCTGGATGCCGGGGGGGCGGGATCGCAGCCCGGGATGCCGACGCCATCTTTTCTAAGGTGAGATGGCGTCGGAATTTTAATGCATTATCGCATTAAAGGGCCCGACGTACTATCCCGTCCCCGGTCATACGGGCCCGGGTACCGTGGACGGGATAGTACGTCGGATGGCAGGAAGGGGTTAAAAATATTATCATGTTTTTAATTTTGTAAAATATGACAAATAATTTTAAAAAGTTTGGCATTTCCACTTGTTAACACTAAGGGGAGCAGCTACTGAAATTTGGCACAAAAACCTAGTGTGCAACTAGCTCACATTACTGCCCTGCTGTGATTATAGGCGGGATCTGCTGACATGGGTGTGGTGTCACTCCTCTCCTCCCCTTCTGGGTGTTTGCTAAGAGAAAAGAGAGGATGACATTTAGGAACACAGTGAGCAGCCATTTTGATGGGGCCTGCAAAGTTACTGACTGTCTTTGCATGCAAAGTCTGGATCAGGACAGAAATCAGCAGAAATGTTTCCTGGATTTCTGTGGAGCAGACAAGGAGACGGTCCATCCATGTGTTTAAAACACAGCGCTCTATGTACAATCCCTGGCAACATACAGGGTGCCCCCTCATAGACCAGCACACTGCTCTCCTGAAATACTCTGTGCTGCTGTCACCCTGCTCCTTCCACCATATATCAGGCCCCTGTCGCCTCGCTTTCACACATCGCCAGGACAGGATCTGAGGAGAGGAATGGGGTCTTCGGTCACCGAGGATGGCAGGCAGCAAGGATTCTGGGAGTAGGGTGACAGCAGCACAGAGTATTTCAGGAGAGCAGTGTGCTGGTCTATGGGGGGCACAGAGGGAGATATATGGTGGAGGAGCAGGGTGACAGCTGCACAGAGTATTTCAGGAGAGCAGTGTACTGGTCTATGGGGGGCACAGAGGGAGATATATGGTGGAGGAGCAGGGTGACAGCAGCACAGAGTATTTCAGGAGCAGTATCACACGGGATAGGATTAGATACATGGCTCAGCAGTCAGTATCACACAGGATATCTTTAGATACACGGCTCAGCAGTCAGTATCACACAGGATAGGATTAGATACACGGCTCAGCAGTCAGTATCACACAGGAGAGGACTAGATACACGGCTCAGCAGACAGTATCACACAGGATAGGATTAGATACACGGCTCAGCAGACAGTATCACACAGGATAGGATTAGATACACGGCTCAGCACACAGTATCACACAGGAGAGGATAAGATACACGGCTCAGCAGGCAGTATCAGACAGGATAGGATTAGATACACGGCTCAGCACACAGTATCACACAGGAGAGGATTAGATACAGGGCTCAGCAGTCAGTATCACACAGGATAGGACTAGATACATGGCTCAGCATACAGTATCACACAGAATAGTATTAGATACACGGCTCAGCAGGCAGTATCACACAGGATAGGAATAGATACACGGCTCAGCACACAGTATCACACAGGAGAGGATTAGATACAGGGCTCAGCAGTCAGTATCACACAGGAGAGGATTAGATGTCCAGCAGATTGCCAGGTGTTTTGAAACAGCAGGGAGCAGCTCCTCCTATGTTTTGCAAGAGCAGGGGCAGCAGCTGGCTGTGTGTTTTGGAAAGAGCAGCTCGGT
The DNA here is from genome assembly GCF_039654945.1 of Dendrobates tinctorius. Classification (NCBI taxonomy): domain Eukaryota; kingdom Metazoa; phylum Chordata; class Amphibia; order Anura; family Dendrobatidae; genus Dendrobates; species Dendrobates tinctorius. The sequence goes on along the minus strand of NW_027361726.1, from coordinate 6,340,733 downwards.
CTCCAGGATCTCCTCCTGTGTCCTCTCCTGCAGCTGGTATGTGCAGAGTGAACATCCAAGCCGTTATGCTGGAACACTACAGCATCCAGGGCTTTCAATAGAGTGTAAATGAAGCTAAAAGAAAAGCACTGGGCTCTAATAAGATGGCGCCTGGCCACACCTACAGCTGTGAATTGAGCTGCCCACAGAGGCGTGGCCAGTTCACAGCTGATGCAGCTGCAATGAAAGAGAAAGGGTCGGGAGCCCACTGTTATGTCTTATGCCCAGGGACTGCTGTAAATGAGCATGGAAAGTGTCGTTCAGCAGCCAGAGAGGTAAGATGGCAGCCCCCAGTGGCTGCATTACTACAGAAAAAGAAAAATCCATACACACCACTGAGTCAAGCTTAGGGGACAATATCTTTTTATACTATTTTCTTTTTTACATTAAATTATGAAAAAACACGGCACCTTCCCTTTAACTAACATGGCTCCCAGGGAGATGCTAGACCTGGGGCCTCCACCCAACTGCTTGGATTGTCTCCTTCTCGCCATTGTGCAACATCCTGCCGACTACGCCAAGTGTAATATCATGCAAGTACTGGTGATGTCGCCACGGAACAGAGACAGGCCAAGAGTTAAAGGGTTTATTTACAGGGGATAAACTCTCCACGCAGGGAGCAGCAGTGGGGGTAAAAGTAACAGAGTAAACAATAATTCGGTAGTTAAGATATCGAAGACAATTAAACAGAAAAGCAGGACTGTAAGGGTTAAACAGGGGATTCATATAATGTATCAGTCTGGGGGAAATATTGATTGAAGGGTCTCACTATCCCACGTTGGCACCGTCAACAGCGGTGCTTGCAGTCTCTGTAGTCTCTCTCTCTCTTCTTGGAAGGAAAACAGGACCTCCAAAGTGAAATCTATGCAGTCTCTACTCAGGGTGAAGCAGGAAGCAGGGAGACGCTGAATGGAGTCTCTCCTGCTCTGAATCTCTGTATGTTAGGCTGACAGACACTCTGCAGTAACGATGCTGCGCACACTGGGCAGTCTACTTGCCGCACTCAGGGGCCTCGGCTTGCCACTGCAGTCACCGGGGCTGCGCGCTCGGGTCACTATCTCTGCACTGTCAGGGGGAAAGTGTCCTCTGGTCATGGAGGCTCCTGAGTCCACGTACTCAACTACAGCTCTCACTATGGCTTGCATCTCAGCCTCAGTCTCAGTGCTCTGATGGGGAGTTCTCTCTCTCTGGGAACGAGGTGCTGCAGCCTGCTACCTCTCCGGCGTGCTCTCCCCTGTCTCTAACGCACTCTGCTTTCGCGCCCTCTGCCTGCACACCTTCCGGTCCACTCCCCCTTCCTGTTCCTCTCTGCCCCAAGCAGTCACATGGTCCAGTACGTCCAGGGCAGAAAGCCTTCCCCCCGGCAACCCTGCTGTCTGGCTAAGTGGTTCCGGATAAGGAGCAGGGAAGGTAACCTCCTTTGGGGTCTTCTCACTCTTCACCCCCTAACATTAATAAAACTGATATACTTAGTTATCACCCAGCTTTCATAGATACAGTGCAAATATATCCATGAACACTGCTTCTTCTGGAGAAGCATTCATGTCAGAGTCCTGCCGCTCAGCATTTTATATTTTAATAATTCTCAGCATGGCGTCAGTGATTCACAAGTTGCTTTCTGACTACATTGAAGTCAAGATGGAAAGTGTCAATAAATACAAAATCACACACCACTGTGAATGCTAGCTAGTGGTACTCAAAGTGGGACCATCAGGGTATGTGCACAGGTTGCGGATTGGCCTGTGGAATTTTCCGCATAGAATCTGCATCTCTTGACAGAAAACGCAGGCCAAAATGCTTGCGGATTTCATGTGGAATTGATGCGGAATACTTGCGGATTTGTTGCAGATTGTCATGTGTTTTTTGAAGTGCGGATTTTCCTTACTCAATGTATGCTCAATGGGTGCAGAAACGCTGCGTCTCTGCACAAATAATAGACATGCTGCTGGAAAAAAAACGCAGGGAATCCGCGTGGATTTTTCCGCAGCATGTGCGCGGCAATTCTCAAATTTCCATTGACTATCATTGGTACTGTACTACACTGCGGATTTGATGCAATTCCACGCCTATGTGCAGACGTTGCAGATTTTGATGCATTTCTGCAGCGTTTTTGGACTCAAGGAATTGTATCAAATCCGCAGTGTAGTACAGTGATATTCGATAGTTGTTATGTTCATACACCAACAGGAGATTCTCTCTCAATTTAAATCTAATATTGTAAGGCTGTGTGCACACGATGCAGATTTGCAGCGGATCCGCAGCGGATTTTACCGCGCAGAAACGTTGCATATCCGCATTGTGATGTACAGTAGCCTTAAAATCAATGAAAAAAAAAACGCTGTGCAGACGCTGCGGATTTTTCCGCGCGGTTTTCCTGCGGTACAAAATCCGCAGCATGTTACTTCTTTTGTGCGGTTTTCCATCTCCCCTGTCACTAAATCCGCAGGGGGAAAACCGCAATGGAAAACCGCACAAAAACCGCAAGAAAACCGCAGGAAAAATGGAAGAAATCCGCAGGAAAAATGCAGGTCACTTGACCTGCGGATTTCTTCCATTCTGCGCAGAAAAATCCCCAGGGCTAAAAAGTCCGTCTGCACTCAGCCTAAATCTCTTCTGATAATGCCTGAGATGGCAATGATTTATATAGAGAGTCTAATTGCTTGAGATGGGAAACGAGGCTGCCTCTATATTTTTCTCTATTGTGCTTCAAATAGGACGCTTGCTGTAAAAAAAATCTATCTTATAACAGCCTTATGCGCTGACCACAGGGATTCATCAGTTACTTCCCCATTATCATTTTCATGGAAATAGTGTGTCATTTTCCGTGACACTCTCTTTACTACCTGTTCATCCAGAAGGGGTTCCCTGAAAATTGCCCACAGGAAAATTGCCCACAGGAAAAATGCCCACAGGAAAATTGCCCTCACAGAAATTTGTCCACATGGAAAATTGCCCACACAGAAAATTGCAAATTGCAGCATTACAAAGTTTAAGATCTATGATTTTTGAGGTGCAAGGTGAGAATGTTCACATGATATGTGATTAACTTGTGATTTACAGTTGATCTAGTGCAAAACTGCAAAAATGAAGATCTGTGTTTGTAGCAGTCTGTCATTATCAGCAATAGATAGATATAGTCTGCTCTCATCTCTCACAGATTCTGCCTTACTCCTCCCACCAGCCCACAACAGCAGCACATGCAGAACCAGCAGAAGTGTGATCCTGAGGAGCTATCGCTGCTATCAGTACTCCCAAAAGTATCACTGTATTATCTGTTGAGTTACATGGGACTGCAGGTCACATCTAATACATTATCATCTCAGTGGGAGCCGACCAAAATCAGGGTGCTGCTGGCAGAGATAGTTGTTCCTGGAAGCCCAGAAGGCACAGCAGAAAGGTGAAATTCTGCCACTTGTACCACCTTGTGTACTTGCTGAGAATGTATGTTTTTGCAGTGGTGTAACTCGAGTCCGATGGGCCTCAGTGCCAAATTTGGATCTGCCCCCCCCACACACACACACGTTGGTCAGATGTATGAGCCCCTGTAGTGTTCTAAATTCTATAAAGACTTATGAATTGCCCCCTTCATTATGTAGTGAAATGTCCCCCATCCTGGTATATATGCCCATCATCCTGGTGAATATGTCCGCATCCTGGTATACAGTATATGTCCCAATGCTGGTATATATGGTCCCCATCCTGGTATGTATGGTCCAAATGGTCTCCATCCTGGTATATATGCCCACTTTCTGGTATACATGTCCCCATCCTGGTTTACATGGTCCCCAATCCTAGTGTATGTGTCCCCGATATGCCCCTATTGCATAATTAAAAACAAAAACATTCTACTCACTTTTCCTCTGCTCCCATGTTGCCCAGTGTCTTTTATATCCACTGCACAGCCCGGCAGCTGACATCGGAGTGTGCGCCATTGTCATGCGCTGCTCCCTGTAGCTGCACCTCCGACGTCAGCTCACAGCCACTGCATGTGTCGCAGTGCAGCAAGTATCACAGTGCAGGGACCCAACGGGTCTCTGCAACACCATGCATGTCATCTGGATCTGCGTCTTCAGTGAGGACAGAGATCCAGCTGAAGCAGGCACCTGTACCCCCGTGCCTGCTCGTGGCCTTAATCGATGTGACTACAGTCATTGCACCTCTGTGTTTTTCTGTTGGTAAACCAATAGTCTTACCAATGTGTGTTCCCCGCACCCTGTGTTGTCTGAGTGGTTTTCTACCGTGGGGATTGAGAGTGGGCGTTCAGTGGAATGTGCCCTGGTTTTTGCGGGCTCTTGAAAGACAGCCAGGTCAGCAGACAAGAGCACCCACTGACCGGTGTGTCTCCATAGTGATGTCACTGACCAACACAGGAGCCGGAAGTGCCATAGCAGCGCCGCTATCCTATTGATTAAGTATAGAATGGACAAGGCAACTGTTAGGTGGATTCATAACTGGCTTAGTGATCAGACCCAAAGAGTGGTCGTAAATGGCTGCACATCCAGTTGGAAGAATGTCTCAAGTGGGGTACCACAGGGCTTTGTCCTGGGCCCTGTATTGTCCAACATCTTTACCAACGATTTAGATGAAGGAATTGAGGGTAAACTGATTAAATTTGCTGATAATACAGAGCTAGGAGGGATAGCTAATACTAGAGAAGAGAGAGAGAAGATTCAAAAAGATATAAATAAACTGGAGCAGTGGGCAGCAACTAACAGAATGGTTTTTAACAGGGAAAAATGCAGAGTACTACATCTGGGCAATAAAAATGAAAAAAGCATATACAGAATGGGAGGAATAGGGCTAAGCAACAGCACATGTGAAAAAGACTTGGGTATACTAATAGATCACAGACTGAATATGAGTCAACAGTGTGATGCAGCAGCAAAAAAGGCAAATGCAATTCTAGGATGTATTAACAGAAGCATACAGTCTAGATCACGTGAAGTCATTATTGCCCTCTACTCCTCTTTGGTCAGACCTCATCTGGAGTACTGTGTCCAGTTTTGGGCGCCACATTTTAAAAAAGACATCAACAAACTGGAGCAAGTTGAGAAAAGAGCGACCAGAATGGTGACCGGTCTGCAAACCCTGTCTTATGAGGAAAGGTTGCAGGATTTGGGAATGTTTAGCCTGCAAAAGAGAAGACTGAGAGGAGACTTAATAACTGTCTACAAATATCTCAAGGGCTGTCACATTGCAGAAGGATCATCTTTATTCTCATTTGCACAAGGAAAGACTAGACGCAAAGGGATGAAACTGAATGGGAGGAGACACAGATTAGATATCAGAAAAAACTTTTTGACAGAGTGATCAATGAGTGTAACAGGCCGCCACGAGAGGTGGTGAGTTCTCCTTCAATAGAAGTCTTCAAACAGAGGCTGGACAGATATCTGTCTGGGATGACTTAGCGAATCCTGCTTTGAGCAGGGGGTTGGACGAGATGGCCCAGGAGGTCCCTTCCAACTCTACGATTCTATGATTTCAGTGACAGTGATTCTGGCACCTGCACTTCCTTCATTGTCCACTTATGACTACCAAGAGAATAAGAGTGAACAGATCCTACATAGTTATGTATCATACACATATACTGCAGGTGTAGGCAGGCATAGGATGAAAGAAAATGCAGAATGGATTTGATTAAGGGTCTCTAGGCCCATACACACCACACTGAAAGTGGAATGACAGCTCGTAAAAACAGAATCTGTACTCTGGGGCTAGGTATGAGTGAACCGAATCTATAGAACCCGTAGAAGTAAGCTGGGCCCAGAGACCAGTGGTGAAATCCATTCTGCATTTTCTTTGCTGCCTGTGTTGTGCTGTATTGTATTTCAATGGAGCCCATGGAAGTCAACTAGGTTTCCTTGTTAAAGGAAAAGAAAAAGCACCACTGCAAAAAAGCGCACACTGCACCAATTAAAGTGACGACTGAAATAAGTAATTTTTATTGATATTAAAGAGTTATACACAGTAAAAACATGATAAAATCACAAAACTAAGGCATCCATGGTACCTAAAATGCATATCAATACAAAAATGTCATGCGTATAAGTACATATAATGTGAGCATATAATCCAACGACACTATAGCACTATAGCAGTATACCTCCCTATTCCCAGGCTCATGAGGACTAAATAACCCTAAACAAAGCCCAGCCCATAATAAAGCAACCACAAACAAAAATCCATGTTATATAGTTTTCATGCTAGGACCCTAATAAGCCCAGATAGCAAGGAGAAGGGGAAAGAGAAGTTAACTCCACATGTCAGTGGTGCCAGGACATGTAGTACGGCAAAACAATATCTAAAACTGCCACCAAGACAATCAATAGTCGCAATTTAAATAAAGATACACGGATGCCATACCCAGGACCATTACCCCATGCGTATCGCCGTAACCTGTACGGCTTCGTCAGGGGACATCTTGTTTGTGGGTGCTTTATTATGGGCTGGGCTTTGTTTAGGGTTATTCAGTCCTCATGAGCCTGGGAATAAGGAGGTATAGTGCTATAGTGTCGCTGGATTATAAGCTCACATTATATGTACTTATACGTATGACATTTTTGTATTGATACGCATTTTAGGTACCATGGATGCCATAGTTTTGTGATTTTATCATGTTTTTATTGTGTATAACTCTTTAGTATCAATAAAAATTACTTATTTCAGTCGTCACTTTAATTGGTTTCCTTTTTCTATTGTCATTATTCCACTGCAGCGGCACCTGGCCATATCACTGATGTTGCTATCATGCACAGCCGAGTGTGCCCACAATTGTATCTTGTATTTTGCTAGGTTTCCTTGTTGACATTATTTCACATGTTCCTTCCAGCGCTTCCCCACCACCATTGTTTCAAATTGGCAATCATGTCATTTCTTTTGGTGCAACCCCAGTGAACAATGGCTTTCCTGCTGTGTGTGTTTTGGTTAGTTAAAACATGTACTTTAATAGCTCTATCTAGAGATGAGCGACTTTGCCTTTTTTCGGGTCGAGTCGGGTTTCATGAAACCCGACTTTCGCAAAAGTCAGGTCGAACGAAATCGGCCGATTTTTGTGAAAAGTCGAAGGCCGACTGAAACACGAAACCCAATGCAAGTCAATGGGGAAGCAAAGTCGGCAGGGAGTGGAGGACAGGAAACACACCTACAGTGCCCTTTTGAATGCCAAAAACACCAATTCTTATTACTGAAGCATTTCAACCTTAATTTACTTCATAATACTAGTTACGCACTGAAAAATGGGGGTTATTTGGCTAAATTTTTGGGGGGTAGGGCTGGCTCCTGGTTTTCATGTGCCCTGGGCCAAAGAGTGCCCCTTTAACACATAGCACAACTCATGATGCTCCGATACAGCAGAGAAATAACGGTATAGTGCAATGAAAAATACTTCACTTTTTACATCTCATGACTGAAATCCATTTTAAATTCTCCAATAGCTCCAAAAACGGACAGTATATAACTTCATACAGAATTATGGCCACCGCATAGTGCACTATACAGAGTAATGAGGCCCATATATTTCTCCATACAGAATCATTGGTCCCATATAATGGTTGAAACAGTATATGATGAGCTCCACATAATGCTACAGTATATGTTGGTCCCCATGGATGAAGCTGCACTGTCTTATGGGCCCAAATAATGCTCCATATATAATGGGCCCCATTTCTAATGCTCTAGTGTATAATGGGCCCTGTAAATGCTGCTCCAGTGTCTGATGTCCACCTTTGGAATGCTCCAGTGTATGGTGGGCCCCATATATCATTCTCCAGAGTATAGTGCTCCCCAAAAATTGCTGTCCCAACATTGAAAACAATTAAATAAGTCTCCTCAAATAAGTCTCCTCGCTAGGGAATCCCTGTACTAGTCTAGGCATACAGACGTGATGTCATTGCACTCTCTGATCAGAATATCACTGTCAGGAAACGTGGAAGACGTCATGGCGTTGGAGCAGGGACAGGTAAGTATTTCAACTTTGCAAGTGCTGTGATCCTGAGCAAGCAGGGGGGGCCCACTCTTTGGTGACGGCACTGGCACAGGGCCCCTCATAGTACGTGGGTGTGTCTGACAGCGGGTGGGCCGAACCTGCACTTTCATCTGCACCTTCCTTTTTGTCACCGTGTAAGGTGGTACAGTGTATGGGAAGGGTAACCTGAGTTTCATCAGGGTCAGATTCTGGCTGTGTAGAGTGCGAGGGGAATGTAGTGGTCTGGGTCAATGTACCAGCAGAATCATCTAGCAGTGGCTGGGCATCAGTGCACTTGTGGCGCCCCCAGGAGTACGGTCGCCACAGTGGCATGACCTTCCTCCTAGGGAGTGTGATGTCATGCTTGGGAGCAACGAAGGATCTCTCTAGCAGTTAAACCAACACACAACACATTTCCCACTCCAGGCCAGCAGGGAGACCTCTGAACCTGACTGCTGAGGAGCTGCTCTCTGTTGTCGGGAGGAGGTAAGTTAGGGCAGTCTGTGAAGGGAAGAGGCTTTGTGTGGACGTGAGAAGGGGAGCTGGAGGATGAGCAGAGTTAAGGCTCACTCCTAGCTGGAGCGCATGGTCCGGATTCCGGTCTCCGAGTTTGTAGGGACACTGACGTTCCTGCAGCCGAAACCGGAGGAAGTAGCAGTTGTAAATGCTTTGTACCCAACTAAGGCTCGGAGGCCCCAGCAGCGACGTGTGGGAGCCAGAAGGAAAAGGCTACGCCTGCCTGCCATACGAGAAAGTTCCAAAAGAGAGTTAACAGGGGGAACTTCATTGAACTCAGCTCTGCGAGTACCTCAGATAAGTGCTAGAACGGAGGCCACACTACCTATCTGCAGAGAGAGAATTCCAAATTGGCTTCCAGGCTGACCAACTCCTTCTCCATCTGTACTCTGGGTCCTGGATGGCACTTACCAAGTACAGGTAAAGTAACTGCACGACTGTGTCTGTCATCTTTCTCCTGCGCCTGGCACACGGCTCTGCTACATCCTGCACTGCACACCATCTACCAACTCTTTCATCTGCCCTGCGACTACGGCCCTACCTGTGCAGGGCTTCTACATCTTAGCTGCACCACAACATCTATCCCAGAGAAGCAACACTGCAGCGCTGGTCAATCTAATCAGAAACCACAGGTGGCGTCACGTATCATTCATCTATAGACGTAATTCACCCCTTTGCATGGACGCCCAGGGCCACGGAACGGGTCACCACCACCGTGACACATCCCTGTGAAACACCGGCCCGGTACCGATTAACCCCACTGCCCTGGATGGCCACCCACACTCCATGTCAGATTCATCTTGGACTGGGGAATTCACGATTTGACTTGATAACCCAGGCATGGTATGATAGAAAGAGCTACATGGACTAATGTGAAGTGTGGCCTGCTGCATCATTCACTTTGGGTGGGGGTGCAGGACACAAGGAAAGGGGTTCTTCCTGACCAGGAGCCAGCACTTGACGACTCAGTGCTTGCATTTTTTGAAACTTCAGAAGAGGAGGGCATATTTGCTGGAGTCTGTTTCGGCAATGTAAGCCAAAACCAGTTCCTCATGCTCCGGCTTTAAAAGCAGTTAACCTACTCCCAGAAAAGGTAGCCTTCCAGGCATTCCGGAACCAGACCATGATGCAGGCTCAACACCTCCGGCCTTAGCTGCTATTGTGCTTTGGCCACTACCAGCAGATGCACCATCACCATCAGCACCAGTTGGCCCCCCCACGCCCACGTCCATGGCCTCTTCCACCAAACTTCAAAATTTAGCACAAAATAGACCCAAAATAACATCAGATATATGGCACTGTATGAGAAGCGTACAGCTCTATTCAGTCAAAGGATAATTGTCAATCTCCATATATATTCGATCAGTCACACAGAGACGCTCACAGGCTCAGTATGGATTAGACAAGAATATAAAAAGTAGACAAAGTGTACAGTATCATCAGATAGCAGGTATATATAGCATAGTTTAAACATTAACAATGTACGTCTATATATCAGGAGTAGTGTTGAGCCACCCCGCTAGTGTTTTGGTTCGTCGCACAGGAGGCAAGTTCGTCGAATGTTCGTCGAACCACATTGAAAACAATGTCAGACAAACACAAACACATACAAACACATAGAAAACAATTACAAAACACCTTAAAAGGTGTCCCAAAGCCGAAAAAATGCTCAGATGACAAAAATTAACATATGGAAAAGGGCAACTACAGTTAGGTCCATATATATTTGGACAGAGACAACATTTTTCTAATTTTGGTTCTAGACATTGCCACAATGAATTTTAAACAAAACAATTCAGATGCAGTTGAAGTTCAGACTTTCAGCTTTCATTTGAGGGTATCCACATTAAAATTGGATGAAGGGTTTAGGAGTTTCAGCTCCTTAACATGTGCCACCCTGTTTTTAAAGGGACCAAAAGTAATTGGACAATTGACTCCAAGGCTATTTCATGGACAGGTGTGGGCAATCCCTTCGTTATGTCATTCTCAATTAAGCAGATAAAAGGCCTGGAGATGATTTGAGGTGTGGTGCTTGCATTTGGAAGGTTTTGCTGTGAAGGAAACAAGCAGTCAAAGGAGCTCTCCATGCAGGTGAAACAAGCCATCCTTAAGCTGCAAAAACAGGAAAATCCCATCCGAGAGATTGCTACAACATTAGGAGTGGCAAAATCTACAGTTTGGTACATCCTGAGAAAGAAAGAAAGCACTGGTGAACTCATCAATGCAAAAAGACCTGGGCGCCCACGGAAGACAACGGTGGTGGATGATTGCAGGATCGTCTCCATGGTGAAGAGAAACCCCTTCACAACAGCCAACCAAGTGAACCACACTCTCCAGGAGGTAGGCGTATCAATATCCAAATCTACCATAAAGAGAAGACTGCATGAAAGTAAATACAGAGGGTTCACTGCACGGTGCAAGCCACTCATAAGCATCAAGAATCAAAAGGCTAGACTGGACTTTGCTAAAAAAAATCTAAAAAAAGCCAGCCCAGTTCTGGAAGAACATTCTTTGGACAAATGAAACCAAGATCAACCTCTACCAGAATGATGGAAAGAGAAAAGTATAGCGAAGGCATGGTACAGCTCATGATCCAAAGCATACCACATCATCTGTAAAACACGGTGGAGGCAGTGTGATGGCTTGGGCATGCATGACTGCCAGTGGCACTGGGTCACTAGTGTTTATTGATGATGTGACACAGGACAGAAGCAGCTGAATGAATTCTGATTTACTCAGAGCCATATTGTGAGATCAGATCCAGCCAAATGCAGCCAAACTGATTGGTCCTCGTTTCATACTACAGATGGACAATGACCCAAAACATAAAGCTAAAGCAACCCAGGAGTTTATTAAAGCAAAGAAGTGGAATATTCTTGAATGGCCAAGTCAGTCACCTGATCTCAACCCAATTGAGCATGCATTTCACTTGTTAAAGACTAAACTGCACACAGAAAGACCCACAAACAAACAGCAACTGAAGGCCTGGCAGAGCATCAAAAAGGAGGAAACACAGCGTCTGGTGATGTCCATGAGTTCAAGACTTCAGGCACTCATTGCCAACAAAGGGTTTTCAACCAAGTACTAGAAATTAACATTTTATTTACAATTATTGAATCTGTCCAATTACTTTTGGTCCCTTTAAAAACAGGGTGGCACATGTTAGGGAGCTGAAACTCCTAAACCCTTCATCCAATTTTAATGTGGATACCCTCAAATGAAAACTGAAAGCCTGAACTTCAACTGCATCTGAATTGTTTTGTTTAAAATTCATTGTGGTAATGTCTATAACCAAAATTAGAAAAATGTTGTCTCTGTCGAAATATACAGTCATATGTAAAAGTTTGGGCACCCCTATTAATGTTAACCTTTTTTCTTTATAACAATTTTGGTTTTTGCAACAGCTATTTCAGTTTCATATATCTAATAACTGATGGACTCAGTTATATTTCTGGATTCAAATGAGGTTTATTGTACTAACAGAAAATGTGCAATCTGCATTTAAACAAAATTTGACCGGTGCAAAAGTATGGGCAACCTTATCATTTTCTTGATTTGAACACTCCTAACTACTTTTTACTGACTTCCTGAAGCACTAAATTGGTTTTGTAACCTCATTGAGCTTTGAACTTCATAGCTAGGTGTATCAAATCATGAGAAAAGGTATTTAAAGTGGCCACTTGCAAGTAGTTCTCCTATTTGATCAACAATACAGCGCATGCATAACGCCTTTTTGTATGACCAAACAACTCAATCTTTGTTTCATCAGTCCACAGGACCTTCTTCCAAAATGTAACTGGCTTGTCCAAATGTGCTTTTGCATACCTCAGGCGACTCTGTTTGTGGCGTGCTTGCAGAAATGGCTTCTTTCGCATCACTCTCCCATACAGCTTCTCCTTGTGCAAAGTGCGCTGTATTGTTGACCGATGCACAGTGACACCATCTGCAGCAAGATGATGCTGCAGGTCTTTGGAGGTGGTCTGTGGATTGTCCTTGACTGTTCTCACCATTCTTCTTCTCTGCCTTTCTGATATTTTTCTTGGCCTGCCACTTCTGGGCTTAACAAGAACTGTACCTGTGTTCTTCCATTTCCTTATTATGTTCCTCACAGTGGAAACTGACAGGTTAAATCTCTGAGACAACTTTTTGTATCCTTCCCCTGAAAAGCTATGTTGAATAATCTTTGTTTTCAGATCATTTGAGAGTTGATTTGAGGAGCCCATGATGCCACTCTTCATAGGAGAATCAAATAGGAGAACTACTTGCAAGTGGCCACCTTAAATACCTTTTCTCATGATTTGATACACCTGGCTATGAAGTTCAAAGCTCAATGAGGTTACAAAACCAATTTAGTGCTTCAGGAAGTCAGTAAAAAGTAGTTAGGAGTGTTCAAATCAAGAAAATGATAAGGGTGCCCATACTTTTGCACCGGTCAAATTTTGTTTAAATGCAGATTGCACATTTTCTGTTAGTACAATAAACCTCATTTGAATCCAGAAATATAACTGAGTCCATCAGTTATTAGATATATGAAACTGAAATAGCTGTTGCAAAAACCAAAATTGTTATAAAGAAAAAAGGTTAACATTAATAGGGGTGCCCAAACTTTTACATATGACTGTATATGGACCTAACTGTACATTTAGAAAAGAGGTGGAGGAGTAAAAGGAGGAGGTGGAGGAGACACAGATATAGGCTTGTCATGCCGTTATGAAGTCAAGAAAGGCTGGAATAAAAATGTAAAATACAAACCAAAAAAAAAAAATTCTGAAATCGAACGCGATCATATACCGTCGGACTTCCCACCAATAAATTATGCCAACTGGCAATCGGGCGGCGTTATTCCCACGAACCTCCAAACAGCATCCATGAAGGAAAAGTGTTTGCTTTCCGGGGGCAGTATGATTGCAAAGCTGCACCTTAAAGGAATGTCCAAAAGGGCACCACCAGGAGTGGAGCCTGCGGCTTAATTGGACTCCACCCGGGAAACCACAACCATGCCACCTCAAGAAAAGATGCACACATTGAAAGTTTTGTCGATTCTGTGTGTGGTGTGGTACGTCCGTTTGTAGTTGTGCTAGCGATTTGTCAGCTTTATTCCGTTAACGAATGAGACTCCGGCATGCCCCCGCGGTACGCGTCAAGCTTACTAGAGGGATACGCGAGGCTCTGGCACGCGAGATCGAGTAATAACAGGTCTATCATGGCCTTACATGTCCGGGGCTGCATGCGTGCTACACTGAAAGGACCAGCTTTTGTCGCTTACAGGTGCAGATAACCCGCTGAACACCGTTAGTGATGGGGATCTGTGATTCCAATTATTCCCCACGAACGATGATTTCCCAGTAAGTGCAGGTCAACCGCAATTCCTGAATTAGGCCTAACCGGCATTCCTGAAAAAATGCAAAAAATTACGTGTCCAAACCACAGATGCTGTAACTTGCTTAACAGCTCAGCAGCCGTTCTCAGGCCCAGTATGGATTCGACAAGATTCTAGAAAGGTGATAAAGGGTACAGTTTCATCGGATAACACATATATATGTAGCATACTTTACACATTAAAAACCTATGTCTATAGATCAGGAGGCAGGCTCAGACGGTCTCAGGCCCAGTATGGATTAGACGTGATTGGACAAAGGTTACCGTATCACTGGATAACAGGTATGTATAGCATAGTTTACACATTAAAAATATATGTCTATAGATCAGGAGGCAGACTCAGACGTTCTCAGGTCCAGTATGGATTTGACCAGATTGTACAAAGTTGAGAAAGGGTATATTATCACTGGATAGCAGGTATATATAGCATAGTTTAAACATTGGATTAGACAACAATCTAAAAAGTCGAAAAAAGGAAATGTATTTGAAGCGTACACTAGTATACACTTTTGGTGGTATTTTTTAATCTTCATATATATTTCTGTCTCAGTAAGACAGTCCAGACTCTCCGCAATAGGAAATGAGATGCATACAATTACTGACATAAAGTCTAGTGATTGCAGAAATCTAGGAAATACTATTCACGGGAAAAACTTCTATCACAATTCTCAGAGGCGATGCTGACCCTCAATTAATTAGTGTGTGGAGACAGCAAAAACCTTTCTTTGTGAAGAAAGTGTTGCTGTATCGCAGTACCGTTGATCCCATTGCCGTAACTCATATCCATCCAATTTTGATTACAGGGAGAGATGTAAACATGGTGCTCACTGCCTATCATGATCTGTCATGTAACTTTTGGAGTGCAAAACACAGAAGCCACAGGCCGTAGGCGATTCAATTGGATTGGCATGAGAGGGCACATTTAAAAATGTGCGCTGGAATGTCACATGTCTGTCGGTAGGAAAGCTGATGAGAAACCACCACTGCATCTCATTGTGAGTCGACATCCATAAGAAATGGAAGCCATTGATCATCTGAAGCTAGAGCCCAGCCAGCGGGACAGGGCATAGCTACGTCTTAACCATCATCTTCTATCAGTTCACCAAATTTGTAGTGGCAGTCTCAGTGAAGGATTTGACAGCCCAGACTACACAGCGGAGGAGCAGGGAGAGGTAAACATTGCAAATTCTGGGGCCCTGGCCAAGCAAGGGGGGCCCACTCGTGGGCGTCGGTACTGGCACTGGGCCCCTCATAGTACGGCGGTGTGTCTGACGGCGGGTTTGCACCCCCATCATCAGAGACACTTGATTGCACTATGAGGGACCCTGTGCCAGTGCCCGCGCCCAACAATTGGCCCACCCACCTGTCCAGGGCAACGGCACTCGCACAGTTGCGTGCGCTAGGTGGTGACCCCGGCCATGGGGGGAGGAGGAAGCCCAGTTATGGAGGTTTAAAAAATGGCATATGTTGATGTGGGACATTCACCTGCTGCTAAAGGCGAAATTGGCCAAGTCCCAGGAAGAGGAGGACCAAAGAAAGCCATTTTTCTGTCAACCTATGTGTCATCAGGGTAAGGTGTGACAAAATCCTTGGAAACCCATGCATGGTTCATTTTAATGAAGGTTAGATCATCCACATTTTGGGTCGAGAGACAGGTCTTTTTTTCTGTCAGGATTGATCCAGCTGCACTGAAGACTCTTTCCAATAGCACACTTGCAGCTGGGCAAGCGAGCTCCTGTAAGGCATATTGTGCCAATTCAGGCCAGGTGTCCAGTTTAGCGGCCCAATATTCAAATGGGAATGACCTGTGAGGGAGAACATCGATATGGGATGACAAGTAGTTTGTAACCATAGTTGACAAGTGCTGTCTCCTGTCACTTTCAATCGATGCAGTATTACCAGTCGTGTGAGCGGGACTTGAAAAATCAGTCCACAACATGGTCATGAAACCCCTGTCTCCAACGCCACTTCTGATGTGTGCACCACCAACACCTCTTCCAAGTTGCCCCCGGCCCCTACGGCTCGTGTGAGAACCATCACCACTGCTGTGTGCTGGGAATGCCTCAACCAACCGGTTTACCAGAGTTGCTTGTTTGTTAGCCAATATTAGGTCAAGGTTCTCCTGTGTCATAATGTTTTGGAATTTGCCTTTATAGCGTGGATCCAGGATGCTGGCCAACCAGTAGTCGTCATCGTTCATCATTTTGGCAATGCAGGGGTCCCTTTTTAGGATCTGCAAGGCATAATCTGACATGTGGGCCAATGCTCCCAGTGTCAATGATGCACTGCGAGTGGTGGGTGGAGGAGCACTTTCTGGCAAATCGACATCCCTCCAGTCACGCACAAACCCTGTACCAGACCTTGCCACGCCTACATTTTCTCTTGCCCCGCGAGAAGCATCCTCCTCCCCTAAATAATCATCCCCATCATCATCCTCCTCCTCCTCTTCCTCTTCTTCCTCCACCTCGTCCAGGAGAATTCCCGGAGCAGACAATGGCTGACTGTCATCAAGGCTTCCCTCCTCCTCTTCCTCATCATCCTCGGCTGCAGTCGCCTGCTCCTTAATGTGCATCAAAGTTTGCATGAGCAGACGCATAAGTGGGATGCTCATGCTTATGATGGCGTCGTCTGCGCTTACCAGCCGTGTGCATTCCTCAAAACACTGAAGGACTTTGCAGAGGTCTTTCAGCTTCGACCACTGCACACCTGTCAACTCCATGTCTGCCCTCAAAGTGCCTGCCCGTGTATCCTCCCACAAATGCATTACGGCCTGCCTCTGTTCGCACAGCCGCTCAACCATGTGCAGGGTGGAGTTCCACCTTGTTGCAACGTCGATAATTAGACGGTGCTTGGGAAGGTGGAGCAATCGCTGCAGCTTCTGCATACGACTGGAGTGTACCGGCGACCGGCGGATGTGCGAGCACAGTCTTCGGACCTTCTGGAGCAGGCCTGTTAACTCCGGATAATTATTGAGGAAGCACTGCACCACCAGGTTCAAGGTGTGAGCCAAGCAAGGTATGTGTCTGAGTTTTGAAAGGGCTATGGCTGCCACAAAATTCCGGCCGTTATCACTAACTACCTTGCCTGCCTCAAGATGTAGACTACCCATGACTCAGTTTGTCGCTGAAAGTAGTCGACCAGTACCTCCGCAGTGTGTCTGTCACCCAAACACATCATCTTCAACACAGCCTGCTGACGCTTTCCACTAGCTGATCGATAGGGGGACACCTCGTGTGCAACACTGGAAGCTGCGGATGGAGTGCTCGTGCGACTGCGTTCTGTGGACGAGAATTCGCTTCTGGAGGAGGAGGAGGGTCGAACCTATGGGCTAGGCAGTACTGTCCCACCACCGCTGTCCCCTGTGGACCCTGCATCCACCACATTAACCCAGTGCGCAGTGATGGACACGTAACGGCCCTGGCCATGCCTACTGAACCATGCATCAGTTGTGAGTTGCACCTTTCCACTCACTGATTGCTTGAGTGCATGTACAATGCGGTCTTTCACATGAAGGTGGAGGGCTGGGATGGCTTTGCGAGAAAAGTGGCGACTGGGTAGGTCATAGCGTCGTACTGCGTAGTCCATGAGTTGGCGGAAAGCTGCGCTTTCAACCAACCGATAGGGCATCATCTAACGAGATTAGTTTGGCAATGTGGGCGTTCAAACCCAGTGTACGCGGATGAGAGGATGAGTACTTTCTTGTCCTACTCATAGTCTCTGGTAGGGTGAGCTGGACTTGAGAGCTGCATATGGTCGAACTAGCAGTGGACATGGCGGACTGAGAGAGGGTTGATGATGGTGATGGAGTTGGTGTTCTTTCTGATGGCCTATATTCAGTCTTTCATTGCAATAACAGTGTGATTCCCTGACTGATTTGCCCTTGCGATGATAACTCAACATTTGCTGCTGATGGTGTGATAACCGGTGGGCTTACAGTGGGGGAAACAATGTAGTGTTGCTGACTACCTTCTTTGGGAGCAGTTGCACATGTGGTACGTGAGTTTTGGTAGTCCATCCACGCTTGCAAGTGCATGGTGGTTAAATGTCTAAGCATGCAACTGGTATTCAAATTTCTCAGATTTTTCCCTCGGCTAAAGGTCTTTGCGCACTACTTACAGATAACCTTTGCCTGATCATTAGGATTTTGTTTAAAAAAGTGCCACACTGCACTCTTCCTACTATGGAAGACATTTTGAGGCCTTGCACGCTGTGCTATTTTGACCGTCTGGCCAAGCTGTCCTGCAACTCTTTTGGTTTTTGTAACCTGTTTTTGGACTGCTCCGGGCCTGCCAGATAACAGCTGTTGTGATGTCGATGCCCGCTGCGGATGCTCCTCCTCCTCTTCTGAGCTATTGGCAGCGGCACCCTCTTCCCCCAATGGATGCCAATCTGGGTCAACAACTGGGTCATCCATCACCTCCTCTTCAATGTCATGTGCACCTTCCTCTGTGTCACTGTGTATGGTGGTATAGTATGCGGGAAGGGGCACCTGAGTTTCATCAGGGTCAGATTTTGCCTCAGTACACTATGAGGACAATGTAGTGCTCTGAGTGAATGTACCAGCAGAATCATCTATCAGTGGCTGTGCATCAGTGCATTCCATGTCAGATTCATCTTGGCCGGGGTAATTCACGATTTGACTTGATAACCCAGGCATGGTATGTGAAAACAGCTCCATGGAGTAATCTGTAGTGTGGCATCCTTCAATTTTGGTTGGGGTGAAGGACACAAGGAAAGGTGTGGTTCATGACCATGAGCCTCCAATGACGACTCAGTGCTTTTATTTTTTAAAACTTCAGAAGAGGAGGCGATAGAGCTGGAGGCTGAGTCAGCAATGTAAGCCAAAACTTGTTCTGGAAGCTCCTGCTTTAAAAGCGGTTTACCTACTCCCAGACAAGGGAGCCTTCGAGGCCTTGTGGAGCCAGACGATGACGCAGGCTCAACACCTCCTGCATTAAGTGCTATTTTGCTTTGGCCACTACCAGCAGATCCACCACCAACACCAACACCATCATTACCAGCTGCCAACCCCCACCCACTTCCACAGACTCTTCCACCACACTTCCTCATTTTTGGGGAAAATGTACCCAAAAAACCACCAACTATATGGTACTGTAAAACAAGGTACAAGGTGTATATAGTAGTGGGGAGAATTTGAATCTCTCTAGACTTCAGGACACAGTTGGATTCTGTCAAGCCCTGTTTATATTACACCACAATGTGACAGGCAGATTCTGGATGGTGTAAGAAAGGTGTATAGAGGACTGGGGAGAATTTGAATCTCTCTAGACTTCAGGACACAGTTGGATTCTGTCAGGCCCTGTTTATATTACACCGCAATGTGACAGGCAGATTCTGGATGGTGTAAGAAAGGTGTATAGAGGACTGGGGAGAATTTGAATCTCTCTAGACTTCAGGGCACAGTTGGATTCTGTAAGGCCCTGTTATTTTACACCGCAATGTGACAGGCAGATTCTGGATGGTGTAAGAAAGGTGTATAGAGGACTGGGGAGAATTTGAATCTCTCTAGACTTCAGGGCACAGTTGGATTCTGTCAGGCCCTGTGTATATTACAGCGCAATGTGACAGGCAGAAATTGCCTAGTGTATGACAAACTTCAAGGTGTATATAGAATTGGGCAGAATTGGAATCTCCCTAGAGTGTAGGTCTGTAAGAACAGACAAACTCCTCAGCTTTTCCTTACAGAGTCACACACTTAGATAGCTTCAAATTGGCCGTGATAACAGCCGTTACACGGTACTGTGAGAGGAGCGTACACGTACACCACTGTACGGTGTATGTAAAATTGTCAAGCTCCGTGTTTTTGTATACGGACTGACACACGCTGCCTCTCTCTAGTTTTGAATGTAATCAGACAGCAAATATACTAAACTATTTGAAAAATGGACAAAACTATAAGGTGTAGGTCTGTAAGAACGGACAAACTCCTCTGCTTTTCCTTACAGAGTCGCACACTTAGATAGCTTCAATTTGGCCGTGATAACAGCCGTTACACGGTACTGTGAGAGGAGCGTACACATACTCCGCTGTATGGTGTATGTAAAATTGTCAAGCTCTGTGTTTTTGTTTACGGACTGACACACGTTGTCTCTCTCTAGTTTTGAATGTAATCAAACAGCAGATACACTAAACTGTTTGAAAAACGGACAAAACTATAAGGTGTAGGTCTGTAAGAACGGACAAACTCCTCAGCTTTTCCTTACAGAGTCACACACTTAGATAGCTTCAATTTGGCCGTGATAACAGCCGTTACACGGTACTGTGTGAGGAGCGTACACCGCTGTACGGTGTGTGAAAAAATGAACGCTCAGTACCTCACCAGGACAAAACAATAAAATTTGGATTGCTTTTAAAAAAGCAGTTTGAACACCAGTGTGCACACAGCAATGCAGCTAGCCTTAAAAGCCCGGCTAATCATCACCAGCGCTGCTGCACAAAAGCAAAAGTCTTCACCTTTCACTGCACAGTAACTACAGTGAAAAGCGCTATCAGCAGAAGCATTTTTTTTTCTTTTTGCCTTCCTAACGCTCTCCCTACAGAATAAGCAGCAGCAGCAGCTCTCCCTATTCTGAGATCAGCATGAGTAACATGGCGGTCGGCGTGCATGCCCTTTTATACCCCCTGTGATGCCCCACAAAGCAAGCCAATCACTTGCATGCCCTTCTCCAAGATGGTGGTGACCGCTGTCTATGTCATCATGTTGCCCACAGTGTCCGTTCTTCCTGATTGGCTGAAAAAGGGCGCTAAAGCATCTTTTGAAACGCGACTTTGGTGCTAAAGTCGCCGACCTCGTGGCCGACCTCACGCTAAGGTCGGGTTTCGTTTCATGAAACCCGACTTTGGCGAAAGTCGGCGACTTTTGAATTTTTTCGACCCGTTTCTCTCAACTCTAGATCTATCCCCATATTTTTTAATTTATTTTCAATAAAAGTGTATTTTGAGTTCATCTAAAGTATTCTCGCCAGAGGAACAACAAAGTTATGATTTACTTGGGGTTTGAATATCTTGCATTTCGTACTATCAACGCAGTGGTGACTTGGAAATGCCGACTGCATCTCTCCTCAAAGTGCCATTCAATTCTCAAAACAAAAGATGACAACGTAGTTCAAGAACCAACAGAACATTGTCATGACTCCCGCCCTCAAAAAGCAGAAGCAAATGTGCTTCTGTGCTGCAGAGCATCTCACCTATAACTCTATACTATTCTCCTGCCCTGCAGAGCATCTCACCTATACCTGTATACTATCCCCCGTCCTGCAGAGCATTTAACCTATAATTCTATATGATAGCCTTACTTTAGTTTCCCTTGAGTGATTTTTTTTTTTACACACTAGAAATTTTCTGCGCATTTTAACGGATTATGCTACTTTTGCTCTAAAAAGATGCAAAAAAAGGTGAAAAGACAAACATGAGCACATTTTAGTTTTAGAAAAAGTCAAGAACCTGCGTGTGCCATTTTACTGAATAAGGTGCAAAAACTTCCAGCGCCAAAAAACAAAAAACACAAATTTTGAATTACAAACCCACATTAAATTTCTTTTATAGGGCTCATTTTACAAACAAGGTGCTCTTCACCCTTTTTAATATACAGTGGGGAAAAAAAGTATTTAGTCAGTCAGCAATAGTGCAAGTTCCACCACTTAAAAAGATGAGAGGCGTCTGTAATTTACATCATAGGTAGACCTCAACTATGGGAGACAAACTGAGAAAAAAAAATCCAGAAAATCACATTGTCTGTTTTTTTTTTCATTTTATTTGCATATTATGGTGGAAAATAAGTATTTGGTCAGAAACAAAATTTCATCTCAATACTTTGTGATATATCCTTTGTTGGCAATGACAGAAGAAGTCTTCACAAGGTTGCCACACACTGTTGTTGGTATGTTGGCCCATTCCTCCATGCAGATCTCCTCTAGAGCAGTGATGTTTTTGGCTTTTCGCTTGGCAACACGGACTTTCAACTCCCTCCAAAGGTTTTCTATAGGGTTGAGATCTGGAGACTGGCTAGGCCACTCCAGGACCTTGAAATGCTTCTTACGAAGCCACTCCTTCGTTGCCCTGGTGGTGTGCTTTGGATCATTGTCATGTTGAAAGACCCAGCCACGTTTCATCTTCAATGCCCTTGCTGATGGAAGGAGGTTTGCACTCAAAATCTCACGATACATGGCCCCATTCATTCTTTCATGTACCCGGATCAGTCATCCTGGCCCCTTTGCAGAGAAACAGCCCCAAAGCATGATGTTTCCACCACCATGCTTTACAGTAGGTATGGTGTTTGATGGATGCAACTCAGTATTCTTTTTCCTCCAAACACGACAAGTTGTGTTTCTACCAAACAGTTCCAGTTTGGTTTCATCAGACCATAGGACATTCTCCCAAAACTCCTCTGGATCATCCAAACGCTCTCTAGCAAACTTCAGACGGGCCCGGACATGTACAGGCTTAAGCAGTGGGACACGTCTGGCACTGCAGGATCTGAGTCCATGGTGGCATAGTGTGTTACTTATGGTAGGCCTTGTTACATTGGTCCCAGCTCTCTGCAGTTCATTCACTAGGTCCCCCCGCGTGGTTCTGGGATTTTTGCTCACCGTTCTTGTGATCATTCTGACCCCACGGGGTGGGATTTTGCGTGGAGCACCAGATCGAGGGAGATTATCAGTGGTCTTGTATGTCTTCCATTTTCTAATTATTGCTCCCACAGTTGATTTC
The DNA here is from genome assembly GCF_039654945.1 of Dendrobates tinctorius. NCBI lineage: Eukaryota > Metazoa > Chordata > Amphibia > Anura > Dendrobatidae > Dendrobates > Dendrobates tinctorius. The sequence continues at coordinate 6,318,106 of NW_027361726.1, read as the reverse complement.
TTCACTCCAAGCTGGTTGGCTATTGCAGATTCAGTCTTCCCAGCCTGGTGCAGGGCTACAATTTTGTTTCTGGTGTCCTTTGACAGCTCTTTGGTCTTCACCATAGTGGAGTTTGGAGTCAGACTGTTTGAGGGTGTGCACAGGTGTCTTTTTATACTGATAACAAGTTTAAACAGGTGCCATTACTACAGGTAATGAGTGGAGGAAAGAGGAGACTCTTAAAGAAGAAGTTACAGGTCTGTGAGAGCCAGAAATCTTGATTGCTTGTTTCTGACCAAATACTTATTTTCCACCATAATATGCAAATAAAATGAAAAAAAAACAGACAATGTGATTTTCTGGATTTTTTTTTCCTCAGTTTGTCTCCCATAGTTGAGGTCTACCTATGATGTAAATTACAGACGCCTCTCATCTTTTTAAGTGGTGGAACTTGCACTATTGCTGACTGACTAAATACTTTTTTTCCCCACTGTAAGCCTCTGCTTCCTGCGGCAGGGGTTAATTTCAGCATCACGGATCCCTATAAGCCTGAATCCTGGCGTGTTTCTAAAAACATATTCTTCTTCATGGCTTACTGCATGCGATTCCCCGCTGATTATCCCTGTGCCGCCGCATCTGTCTTGTTTCCTCCATGTTTCTGTCTACAAACTGAATGTTCCCAGGAACAATTATTAAACAGTTTCTAGACTTGCCCAAAAAATCGCTGTTATCTCACATACTACAAAGAATGTCACGTACAACGTTTTGTTCTACTTTTGTCTTATAAGGGAAGGGAGGATCTGGACCCCAAACAATGGAAGTTGGTGTGGAATAGATATAATTTTCCATTCCTTAGCAAAACCCCTTATGGCCCACCACTGTCACTTGGATGCCATGTCCTCGTGCATGAAGGAACATTACAAGGGGGTGACCAGAGAAGGAGAGATTGAACTCAGGGGTGGACATACCAATGTGCAGAGGTGTATCTAGGCTTTCTGGCACCCGGGGCAAGAATTCGGTTCAGCGCCCCCGCCCCCCCCCCCCCAGCACACATGCAATTTGCACACTTAGTCATGTACCGACGAGCTGCTCTCTCTATTGCCCTCAATGTTCAGTGAAAAACTGAAAGAAGCAGGAAGAGAAGCTCGTTTTCACAGGACGATAAGTATGAAAATCGCATATGAGTGAAGTGTCCATGTGATGACTACTGGAACCTGCAGCGCTGAATCCTGACATTGCAGCTTCTGAATTCTCACAACTAATGCACTGCACACTCTTAGGATTCTCCCTTGCCGATGTACAGTCATGTCAGCACAAGTATGTGATTTATATACTTCTGGCCACATTCCGACTAGACATGCCCGGCCTCGCTCCGATCGTTTTCATTGAGTGAGGCCACACATGTCTAGTCAGCATGTGAGTGCATGTATGTAAATTGCCGGCATGAGAGAATCCTAACAGCAGTGTGCACTGTGAGAATTCAGAAGACTGCAGTCACATAGAATGTCTGCAGACACAGCACAAGCCTGGACAACCCCTGTAATGTTCCTAACAAATAAAAACATGAGAATTAGTCAGTATCACAAATAATATTTACATCCAGGTACCTTATAGATGACGTCATCTCTGGAGTCGTTCTTCTTTTCTTCTTCTTGTCCAGACCCCATGATGAGTTTTCTCACCCACATCTCGTCTCTGCAGACTTCCATCTTCTCCAGTCTTCTGCAACAAATCTCCACACGATGCCCTTAAAGATAGAAGTGTCATTATAATGCTCCTAAATAAAAATATCTGCAATATACTGTCGCCCCGCACTATTCCCCTCCCTCCTCATACTGTTTCCTCTAATATCCCCCTGTTCACCATACTGTATCCTCATATATTTACCCCCTCACTCTCTATACTGTCTGCTCACACATACCCGACTCCCCATACTGTGTCTGCACACATCCCATCACCCTCACTCCCCATACTGTGTCCACATACATTCACTCGTTCGCTCCCCATACTGTCTGCACCCATCTCCCATACTGTTTCCTCATACATGCCCTCATACATACTCTTCATTTTGTGTCCTCAAATCTCCCCACACATTAAATATCCCCATCCCCACTCCAAATCCCCACACACATTAAATACCCCCATCCCCACTCCAAATCTCCACACACATTAAATAAGCCCCATCCCCACTCTAAATTCTTCCCACACATTAAATAACCCCTGACCCTACTCCGAATCTCCCCACACATTAAGTATCCCCCTTCCCCACTCCAAATCCCCCACACATTATGTACACCCCCCACTCCAAATCCCCCCACACATAAAGTAACCCCCAATCCCCACTCCAAATCCCCCCAAATATTATGTACACCCCCCACTCCAAATCCCCCCACACATTAAGTACACCCCCCTCCTCTCAAAATCCCCCCACCTCCTCTTCTCTAAATCCCCCCTCCTCCTCTCCAAATCTCCCTCCTCCTCTTATCCAAATCCCCCTCCTCCTCCTCTTATCAAAATCCCCCTCCTCTTCTCCAAATTCCCCTTCTCTTCTCCAAATAGCCCCCACCTCCTCTCCAAATCCCCCCTACTCCTCCTCCAAATCCCCCCTCCTCCAAATCCCCCCTCCTCCTCCAAATCCCCCCTCCTCTTATGGATTTCCTCCTCCTCTTCTCAAAATCCCCCTCCTCCAAAATCCCCCTCCTCCTCCTCGTCATCCTCCTCCTCTTATCCAAATCCCCCCTCCTCCTCATCATCATCCTCCTCTTATCCTACTCCTCCCCTCCTCCTCCTCTTCTCCAAATTCCCCCCTCCTCTCCAAATCACCCTCCTCCTCTCCAAATCCCCCTCCTCCTCTTATCCAAATCCCCCTTCTCCTCCTCCTCTTCTCCAAATCCCCCTCCTCCTCTTCTCCAAAACCCCTCCTCCTCTTCTCCAAATCCCCCTCCTCCTCTTCTCCAAATCCCCCTCCTCCTCTTATCCAAATCCCCCTCCACCTCTTATCAAAATCCCCCCTCCTCGTCATCCTCCTCCTCTTATCCAAATCCCCCTCCTCCTCCTCGTCATCCTCCTCTTATCCAAATCCCCCCTCCTCATCATCATCATCCTCCTCCTCTTATCCAAATCCTCCCCTCCTCCTCTTCTCCAAATTCCCCCCTCCTCTCCAAATCACCCTCCTCCTCTCCAAATCCCCCTCCTCCTCTTATCCAAATCCCCCTTCTCCTCATCTTCTCCAAATCCCCCTCCTCCTCTTCTCCAAAACCCCTCCTCCTCTTCTCCAAATCCCCCTCCTCCTCTTCTCCAAATCCCCCTCCTCCTCTTATCCAAATCCCCCTCCACCTCTTATCAAAATCCCCTCTCCTTGTCATCCTCCTCCTCTTATCCAAATCCCCCCTCCTCCTCATCATCATCCTCCTCCTCTTATCCAAATCCCCCCTCCTCCTCATCATCATCCTTCTCCTCTTATCCAAATCCCCCCTCCTCCTCATCCTCCTCCTCTTTTCCAAACCCCCCCTCCTCCAAATCCCCCTCCTCTTCTCCAAATCCCCCCGCCCATCTCCCATCTTTGGTGGTTCTTCAGCTCCACATTGGAGCACACTTACCACCAGCGTTCACTCTGGGCCCTGGGCGCCGGAGAGTGACGTCAGGAGCGTGATCACATGACATGATCACGCTGCTGACCCAGCGTATAGATGCTGTATAGACGCCAGTACAATTGCTCCCTGTGAGCCGGTGCGCGCAGCCTCTGTGTGCCGGCTGTCAGCTTGACAGCTGACACAGAGAACCGCTGACTCACATGACGGGGGGCTGCAGAATGCAGCCGCGGGGGGAGACAGTGCGGACCGCTGCATTAGGCGGCCCGCTGCGCCCCTCTGGCGGCTGCGCCCGGGGCAAATGCCCCTGCTGCCCCCCCTGGATATGCCTCTGCCAATGTGCAGCCGCACAGGGACCCAAGAGGTAAGGGGGCCCTCATCTACCTCCAAAGCAGGTGGAATTGTGCATTATTGTGAGATGTTGGCCTGAAAAGGGCCCATATATTGTCCGTGAACAGGGGCCATTTTATGTCTGTGTCCACTCCTGACTGAGCTGCAGTATCAAGTACAACCACACCTGTATGTGTGGTGCTGTAGGAAAGCAAGGCAGTAGACATGGTGATTGCAGTTGACTGATGGGTGCCAGAATCAGTAGATCAAAGCAGAGGCTCTGTTAGTAATATTTTTCTTATTTATATGCTCCATTTTTTTTCACCGTACACAATTTGATCTTTATTACAAATTTCGCAAGCTTTTAGGTTATCTTCTACATCATACAGCTGCGTTAACAGTTTGCCATAACAGTGGGTGTAAGGATACAGCAGCAGAACCATTGGCTTTTACAGTTTTCTTAATGATTCTGTCCCTTGTGGTAATAATTGAAATTACAGCCTTACTGTAAATGGTGTCTCCACCTTTAGGTTATAGGATTTTGGTCACACACCAAAAAATGAAGTAAAAAGCTATCCCAAAATGGTATCAATTAAAAATGTGAGCTAAACATGTAAAAAGAAAATAGCCATTACACAGCAGCTCCATGAATAGGAAAATATAAAGTTATGGGCCTTATACTAAGTTCTGATTTTTATTTTATTATTTTTTTCAGCCACTAAAATATAAACTTTTTAAGTTTGTCATCGCCTGAATCTCACTAACCAAGAAAATAATGTTCCCAGGTGACTTTAACCACACAATGACTGTAGAAAAAACAAACTACAAACAATAATGGCAAAATTGTGGGGGGATCACTATTTCTACATATATGGATTTTTTTCCTGGTTTTCATGACATTACAAGGTTAAAATTACTGGTGTCTTTAAAAAGACCACTTGTCCCTTAAAAAAACCCAATCCTTCATACGGCGATGTCGATAGAGTAACATAAAAGTCATGGCTGTAGGAAAGAGGGAAAGAAAAACTAAAGAACAAAAAAAAGCACAAAAATCACCTGTAATGTAAAAATGTTCTTTTTCATAAAGGAGGTGAATCTTTTGTGGATATTTGACATCATTTTACCCATGTCTTACCAATGAGTACAAGTACCTTCATGGGTAAGTTCTATAATTTGGATTATTTGACAGTCCAGCGCGTTTTAGTCCACGGATACTGGACGGGAATTCCTGGTGCAATGTTAGCTCAGCAGTTGAGTAATAACGAGTCTAATTCTCGGGTGAGCGAGTGTGATGAACACAGAAGCCATGTTTCATGCCGTCGGTGTGCGCCAAGCTTCTGTATGTGGATAATGTATCCGTGCCACAGAATAAGGGCTGTTATCTCTTGCTCTGCTGCTTCCAGGCTCCGGCTGACGAGTCGCTACGCCAACTGTTGTGTTATTATCCTCCAAGTATAAAGCAATACACAGCACGTCTCTGAATAAGAAGATTACACAAGGCATTAATGGCAAGTTGCAGATCACTGAAGCGTCTGCGATACAGGGAATGCAGCGTATTCTCCATCTGCAGAGACTTTAGCTTATTGATTGGCTCGCTGTGTCCTGCAATTTTTACTAAACCTTACTTTTTATATTTACGGTCCTTTCCACACACATCCGGCTCCTCGTCAAATTCTCTTACTTGTTTTTTATGTTGTAAATGTTTTTCTGTGGAGACAACTGGGAGAAAAAAAACTTCACCAAACCGAGCCACTTTCTTACAGACCACTTTTTTCATGCCACTTTTATTACTCTCTAAATATGCAGTTCTGCACAAGAAACACTCTGCAAAGTTGCCAAATCTTCAATCAATCCAAGCGGTGAAACTGTTTTCCAAGGCAGCTAAGACCTCTGAGCAAGTTGGCAAGTACAGTATAGGGGCCTACACCACCTATCTTTCCTGCCAAATCAGTTAGTCTGATATATATATACAGTGCCTACAAGTAGTATTCAACCCCCTGCAGATTTAGCAGGTTTACACATTCGGAATTAACTTGGCATTGTGACATTTGGACTGTAGATCAGCCTGGAAGTGTGAAATGCACTGCAGCAAAAAAGAATGTTATTTCTTTGTTTAATTTTTTTTTAAATTGTGAAAAGTTTATTCAGAGGGTCATTTATTATTCAACCCCTCAAACCACCAGAATTATGTTTGGTTCCCCTAAAGTATTAAGAAGTATTTCAGGCACAAATAACAATGAGCTTCACATGTTTGGATTGATTATCTCTTTTTCCAGCCTTTTCTGACTATTTAAGACCCTCCCCAAACTTGTGAACAGCACTCATACATGGTCAACATGGGAAAGACAAAGGAGCATTACAAGGCCATCAGAGACAAGATCGTGGAGGGTCACAAGGCTGGCAAGGGGTACAAAACCCTTTCCAAGGAGTTGGGCCTACCTGTCTCCACTGTTGGGAGCATCCTCCGGAAGTGGAAGGCTTATGGAACTACTGTTAGCCTTCCACGGCCTGGACAGCCTTTGAAAGTTTCCTCCCGTGCCGAGGCCAGGCTTGTCCGAAGAGTCAAGGCTAACCCAAGGACAACAAGGAAGGAGCTCCGGGAAGATCTCATGGCAGTGGGGACATTGGTTTCAGTCAATACCATAAGTAACGTACTCCACCGCAATGGTCTCCGTTCCAGACGAGCCCGTAAGGTACCTTTACTTTCAAGGCGTCATGTCAAGGCTCGTCTACAGTTTGCTCATGATCACTTGGAGGACTCTGAGACAGACTGGTTCAAGGTTCTCTGGTCTGATGAGACCAAGATCGAGATCTTTGGTGCCAACCACACACGTGACGTTTGGAGACTGGATGGCACTGCATATGACCCCAAGAATACCATCCCTACAGTCAAGCATGGTGGTGGCAGCATCATGCTGTGGGGCTGTTTCTCAGCCAAGGGGCCTGGCCATCTGGTCCGCATCCATGGGAAGATGGATAGCACGGCCTACCTGGAGATTTTGGCCAAGAACCTCCGCTCCTCCATCAAGGAACTTAAGATGGGTCGTCATTTCATCTTCCAACAAGACAATGACCCAAAGCACACAGCCAAGAAAACCAAGGCCTGGTTCAAGAGGCAAAAAATCAAGGTGTTGGAGTGGCCTAGTCAGTCTCCTGACCTTAACCCAATTGAAAACTTGTGGAAGGAGCTCAAGATTAAAGTCCACATGAGACACCCAAAGAACCTAGATAACTTGGAGAAGATCTGCATGGAGGAGTGGGCCAAGATAACTCCAGAGACCTGTGCCGGCCTGATCAGGTCTTATAAAAGACGATTAGCTGTAATTGCAAACAAGGGTTATTCCACAAAATATTAAACCTAGGGGTTGAATAATAATTGACCCACACTTGTATGTTTAAAATTTATTAAAATTTAACTGAGCAACATAACTTTTTGGTTTGTAAGATTTATGCATCTGTTAATAAATCCTGCTCTTGTGTGACGTTTGAAGGCTCTAACTTATTTGCATCTTATCAAACCTGCTAAGTCTGCAGGGGGTTGAATACTACTTGTAGGCACTGTATATATATATATATAAAACTATCATTAAATTCATTAACACTTAAGTACATATTAATGACCTAGCAACATACTCTTAGGAGGCAAGGCTTGTGGCCAAATTTACATAGGCTCTAGAAATTAACAGGGCCAGTTTTAGACAAAGTGAGGTCCTGGGCAAAAGTTTAAAGTGGGGCCCCAAATGCTCAAATATTGCACCATCACACAGAAACATTTCTGTTGTATTTACATGCGCTGAGTTCAGGCCGTTAAACAAGCATGACCGACAATACTGAAGTCGTTCGACTCTTGTTTCTCGGCCTCTTTAGGGTATGTGCATACGGTCAGGTATTAGCAGAGCTTTGGATGCAGCACATGTCCGCATGGTGAATCCGCATGTGTTCATTGAACTGTTTGGAATCACCGCATCCAATACATTGTATGGGTGATATTTATCTTGCAGAGGCTCGCGTCTCTGCAAGATAGATAGCTGCTGTCTGGAGAGACGCGCCGCATGTCCGTCTCTGCTGGTGAGCCATGGGCATCTGTGTAGGCATAGTGGACATGGGATTTCTTGTATGTACGCCTAAGGTTGGACGCTGCACAAGCACGCAGCGTCCAACCTGCAGCTTTTGCTGACTGTGTGCACCTACCCTTTCTCCGGCTGAGGAAAAATGATGGGTGCAGATAGTCCTTGATACAGTATAATGCCAGTCCCATATAATACATATAATAAAATGCACTCCCCATTGTCCTTGATAGAGTATAATGCAGCCCTCATAGAGTATAATAAAGCCACCTGAGAGTATAATGCAGCCACCACATAGAGTATAATGTAGTCCCTTCAAAAAGCATAATGCAGCTCCATTCAGAGTATAATGCAGCCCCCCTCAGAGTATAATGCAGCCCGTTCAGAGTATAATGCAGCCCTCCCAGAGTATAATGCAACCCCCCATGCACAGTATAATGCAGCCCCCTCAGAGTATAATGTAGGTTATAGCTCAGCATCCCCCTGATTAGGGCGCTCTGGGATTCTATCTTTATATGTTGCTTTATATTTGTACCTTTTTCTTTTTTAACTCAATTTTGATCAATAAAGCATTTCAATTTTTATCTATTTTCTGGATCTCTTCATTCGGCAACTGATATTTAAGTCCAAACATGGTGATTATCTGATCTGAAGTGCCAGCTATTAATATTTGTGGACACTTTTTGGTTTATTTGTAAGTCCAAAAGGTTAAAAAAAATATATGTAGAGGTGGAAATGATCCTGATCCCTGACTGCAGAATGCATTTTTATAACAAACCAAATTATAGACAAGCAGAGAATTTGGTCTCCAAGCGGATTCGAATATATCCAAACACATTATGTAGGACAGACCTCCTGTGAGCTGAGATACCGCATCTATGGACATGTAAATGTGTCTACAGAGATAATGTTCTTCTCCTGTCTCCAGGGAATATTCCTCATCCAGTTCAGGGAGTGATAGACAAAGGAAAAGGTCACTTTGTATGCCAGGGGCTTCTGTTTTCCAAATCGTACTGAATTAGACACAGTGTTTACAGTGAGGGATACATGACGTGTTTTGATGATGGATTACATCGGGACTGAAGGAGTCACATAGTAAAAGGACAGCGAGAAAATACAGTAAATCATTCTACCCAAAAAAAAGTAACAAGATCCCTAAGCAAAGACAAAAAAAAATCAGAATCCCAAGATCAGAAGACATATCTTCTACATGTCATCCTCTGGGAGGCCTTCATGAGGAGTCACCAATATTTTATCGATGCATGTGTAACAGCAAGGGACTTTGGGTCCTTAATCTATTCATGAGCTTAAATATCTGACAATCGTCTCAAAAAAAAGGGGAAAAAATGTAAAAATTCTTGGGCTGGGATAAGTAATTTCTCGCTTGCACAAACTGGTCTAAAATGGTTGTACAGAAGAGAAAAACATAACAGTACCACACCTCCAATGGAGCTGAGCTGTCTCTGATACCAGTCATGTAGTGATGATTTCTAATCACTTATATTGGCCAAAGACATAAAATTCAGAATGGACAAGAACAATAAAACTTCCCCAATTGTCAGCCAACACTTGTCAATGGCCAACAGAAGGAAATTTGCATTTCTTACAGCCTCACGGGAGGGTGGACCCATGACTTTTTAGACCCCATAACCCCACCCTGATTGCTTCCATAGAATATGACATGGGCTTTGAATCATTCCCTTGACCTGTATTTAGTTATTATTATGATTTTAACATGATAAACCTTTGGAGAAATGTTTGCATGTTAATAATTGTAGAACAACAGGCCCCATTTACTGATTTCTCCTCAGCTATAGGAGCTGGGCATCAGGAATGTAGGTATTATATTCATTTTCTATGAAACCTGGTTTGCTTTATCTGCTGCATGAAAGGAGAGCGTTGCGTTGCTAAGGTAATTACATTTAGCAGAAGTTTGGAACGTAAATAGGAAGATAACATACAAGAGAACAATGCGAGAGCTGCAGCGGGAATGGGAGAAATGACAGAGCGGAAAAAAGGGCAAAAAAGGGTCAACAACAAGCTGAAAACTATTAAAGTTTGAGGAGTATGTGGAGACTATTGCCTTTCTTAAAAGCCGAATTTTTTTTGTAGGTCTGCACGATATTTCCAAAAGTTAATCTTTAGATATTAATATGAACTCCACGGCTTTGTGGAAGAAAAAAGCAGGAGCTGTGCATTTCTGGGAAGCCTGGGTGACTATGACCTTAATTATTTCTCGTTTTTATTATTTGATTAATGTTTTCCCCCTTGACTCCTATGTTTATGGCCCATCTTCTATAATGTGAGCATTTTTATTCAGAACTAAGCCATTTGAAACCAAACCCTTATTTAACGTTTTAGAGGCCCCTATGGTAAGAAAATGATATTGTTTAGATGAAGGTTTTATATATTTTTTTTAATCTGTGATTCTCAATGTCCATGAAATATTATATTTTGCATTCCCGCCACACTTTTCAGCTTGGTAATTTAAAGGAGTATTCTACAGTTTGAAGGTTATCGTTTATCTGAGGAATTGAAGTCCATTTTCCATCGGCTATCGGTCCTGACTGCTGGGGCCCCACCGATCTAGAGAACTGAATGGAGCAATGGTCGATATTGTGCACTGCAGTCCCATTCGTTCTATGTTCTAGTTGGAGTGCTGAAGATCAGCAGAGCGCAGCCCACAAGGTGGATTACAAAAAAAAGGTAGCTACTATTATAAAGGTGGCGGAAGATGGCACCGGATCCACCATCAGTAGACAATATGTAATGGGGATGGCTGAGCTTCTCCCACTCCCTGCAGCTCACAAAGCATGCTGACTACAATCTCCCAAATAAATCAACGTTTTTGATCACTGAGGTTTCCTATAGTCAGGTGATTGCTGTTCTCTCTCAGATTTATTTAATAAGCTAAAACCTCCAAAATCCTTCTGATTTACACAAAAACTGTCTTACACACCAAGGTGCACATTTATTATGTGCTGTAGACATTTTTCTTGACACATGCAGCAAGCGAGCGTGGCCTATCAGAAAGTTGTATTTGACAGGAAAGGGACATTCCCTAAAATTGCTTCAAAATTTGGCGTAATTTAAAATATCAAGGAAATTCAACTAATATGTTGTATAAACTTAGACATCAGCAAATGTATCATTACCATGAACCACTGAAATAAATATGGAACATTGTTTAGGACAGTCTAGTTGAAATTTGGGCTGTATAAAAGCTAGTTTTAATATATCAGAACTTCTCTCTCCTGCTCAGGCAAACTTTGCTTCCCAACTATTTTTTTCTATAAATACATCTAAGTCTTTGATTCATATAAATCTTGTGTTGCATATTGCCTGGTAATCTACTGAAATACGGGTCTCTTGGACTGCCAGCAAGGATTACTAGACTATTTACACTCCAAAGGCTGCTTGCTGTCACCACCAGGGCAGTTGGATGCATTTATATGTTGTATTGCGGGGACATTTGCAGTAAGAGTTTGATGGGGACCCTACTGATGGGGACACGGTGTTATGGCATTCTTGATGGGGACACTGGTGTGGTGGTGCTCTTGATGGGGACACAGGTATGGTGACGCTCTTGATAAGAATAAAGGTGTGACGTGCTCCTGATAGGGTCATGGGTGTGGTGGTGCTCTTGAAGAGGAGACGTTTGTGGTGGCGCTCCTGAAGGGGACATGGGTATGGTGGCGTTCTTAATTAGGACTTAATGTGGCATCACTCTTGATGAGTACATCAGTGTGGTGGCACTCCCGATTGGAACATGGGTGTTGTGGTGTTACTGATGGGGACGTTTGTGCCGTGGCACTCTTGATGGGGACACAGGTGCGGCAGCACTCTTGATGCAAATACAGGTGTGGTGGTGCTCATTATGGGGACATGGGTGTGGTGGCGCTCTTGATGGGCACACAGGTGTGTCAGCATTCTTGATACAGATACAGGTGTGGCGGTGCTCCTGATGGAGACATGGGTGTGATGATGCTCCTGATGAGGAGACGTTTGTGGCGGCACTCCTGAAGGGGACACGGGTATGGTGGCACTCTTAATTGGGACATAAATGTGGCAGCACTCTTGATGAGGACATCAGTGTAGTGGCATTCCTGACAGGAACATGGGTGTGGTGGTGCTCCTGGTGGGGACACAGGTGTGGCAGCACTCCTGATCGGGACATGAGTGTGGTGGCACTCTTCATTGCAACATGAGTGTGGAAGTGCTCCTGAAGGGGACACAGGTGTGACAGCACTCTTGATGGGGACATCAGCATGATGACAATCATGATGGACACATGGGTGTGGTGATTTTCCTGATGGAGACATAGATGTGGTAGAGCTCTTGATGCGGACACAGGTCTAGCGGCACTCTTGATAAGAACATCAGTCCTATCACGCTTCATTGGGACATGCATGTGTCAGCCCTTCTGACGGGGACACAAGTGCAGCGATACTCCTGATGGGGACAGGGATGTGGTTGCGTCCTTGAGTGGGACATGGGTGTGGTGTCACTCTTCATTGGGACATGTGTATGGTGGTGATCTTGATGGGGACATCAGAGTGGTGGTGCTTCTGATGGGAAAACAGGTGTGGTGGCACTCAAAGGGGATACAGGTGTGGCAGAAATCTCTTGATGTGGACATCAGAGTGGTGGTGCTCCTCATGAGGACATGAGTGTGGTGGTGCTGTTTATGTAAACACTAGTGTGGCTGCGCTCCTGATGGGGACATGGGTGTGGTGGCACTACTGATAGAGACACAGGTATGATGGAGCTTCTCATTGGGACACAGGTGTGGCGGCACTTCTGATGGGGAAATGGGTGTGGTGGCACTCCTGATGGGGACACATGTATGGAGGAGCTCCTCACTGGGACACGATGTGGCGGCGCTCCTTATGGGGACATGGGTTTGGTGACACCCTTGATAGGGACACAGGTATGGTGGAGCTCCTCATTGGGACACAGGTGTGGCGGCACTTCTGATGGGGAAATGGGTGTGGTGGCACTCCTGATTGGGACACATGTATGGAGGAGCTCCTCATTGGGACACGATGTGGCGGCGCTCCTTATGGGGACATGGGTTTGGTGATACCCTTGATAGAGACAGAGGTGTGGCAGCACTCTTGTTGGGGACATCCATTTGGCAATGTTACTGATGGGGACATGAGTGTGGTGGTGCACCTGATGGGGACACGGATGTGGTAGTACCCTTGATGTGGACACAGGTATGTCAGCACTCTTGATGGGGACACAGGTATGGCAACACTCTTGATGGGGGCATCAGTGTGGTGGCTCTCCTGATGGACACATGGATGTGGTGGTGCTCCTAATGGAGACACATTTGTGGTGTCGCTCCTGATGGGAACATGGGTGTGGCAGGACTCTTGATGGGGACATCAGAGTGGCTTTGCTAGTGATGCGGACAAAGGTGTGGCAGCTCTCTTGATGGTGATATCAGTGTGGCAGCGCTCCTGATGGAGACATGAGTGTGGTGGTGCTCCTGATGGGAGAATGGGTATGGCGGCACTCCTAATGAGGATACGGGTGTGGTGGCGCTCTTGATGGGGACACAGGTGTGGCAGTGCTCTTGATGGAAACATCAGTGTGATGGCACTCTTCATTTGACATGGGTGTGGCAGCCCTCCTCATGGGGTCACAAGTGTGGTAGTGCTCCTGATGAAGACAGGTGTGGTGGTGTTCTTGATGGGGACACAGGTGTCACGGCACTCTTGATAGAGACATCAGTGGCAGTACTGCTGATGGAGACATGGGTGTGGTGGTGTAAGGTTCAAGCAGGAAGACGAGATGCAGTGACGGACAGGGAGGCAGAGCAAGGGTTAAACAGGTTTATTAACAGGGAATACTCCATGCAGGGAGCTAAAGGGTTAAACCAGGGATAAACAGTATAATTGACAAAGGATATTCTAAATAACAGAACCATGGTTCAGTTGTGGCAGATCTGCTGAGAAACCGTGATTCCTAAGTCCAGGAAATGGATAGCGCCGACAAATATTGGCACGGTGTTTCTTCCAAAGTGATCCTGTGAGCGTCAATCCCCCGTCTTCTGGCAGCAGCGGTCGGTCTCCGGTATCTTTCGCTGCGCCCTAATCCATATCCTGATGTGGTCGGAGGAGTGTGGGTAATGGTACTGTCTCAGCCCGACGGAGCCCCTAGACAACTCTCCTCACAGTCTCTGTCAATGGTGACGGTAATGGTGCATGTGAACGGGCCTACACTGTATGGATGTTCCGGGACCGAAGCACTCACTGGTCCCTGCTGCAGTGTCTGACAAGGGTACGGGCCCCTGTCCTGTATGAGCCCGATGTGGCTTGGCAATTGTTTACTGGCACGGTCGGGGGGAAGGAGTCTGTCCAGTCCCCGGTTACTCTTTTGGGGAACGGGTATTGTACTCAAGGACACAGAGCGTCCTGCGCCTTGCTTTCTGGTAGTCACCGGGCTTACACTGCCCAACTCTTTCTCTCTGGTACCTGCTGTTGGCAGCGGGTGATGACAGGCACTGGCTTGCACGCTGCTGGTGCTCTCAGGGCATATCACTTCTCCCCCTGGCTGCTGCTCACACAGCTCTCCTAAGCTCTGTGTGCACGGCTCTGCTCTGCCCGGCTCTGCTCTACATGGCTCTATTCTGTAGCGGTCTCTTTCTCTGGATTGCTGCTGGGCACACTACTCCCCTCAACGCAGCAGTCCCCATCCTTGAGGCCTGCTGCAGCACGGCTTATCACAGCCCCGGCACTCTCTGGTGGGGGAAGCAGAGCGCGCTGCTCACTGCTCTGCGCTGGTGCCACACTGACTTGCTTTGCGCATTTTTTCCTTTTTTCCGCTGCTGCTGTGCACACCTTTCTGGCTCTCCCTGCCTCCTTGGACAGGAGAAAGATCCAGCTCACTCAGGCTTCCCCCAGGCTGCAGGGGAATGTTTGCCTCCTTCAAGTTTCCCCACGGGAACAGTGGATGCAGCCTCTCAAGTTCTGGATCCGGCATGCCAGTAAAGGCTGTCTCTTCGTCCCCCCTACACTGGTGCTGCTGATGGGGACACGGGTGTGGTTGTGCATTTGTTTGGGACATAAATGAGGTAGTGCTCCTCATGGGGACACAGATGTGGTGGCCCTCTTGATTGGGACACAGGTGTGGAAGCACTCTTGATGGGGACATCAGAGTAGCGGCGCTCCTGATGAAAACATGGGTGTGGTGGTGCTCTTGATTGGGACACGGGTATGGCAGCACTCCTGATGGGGATGTGGCACCCCTGAGGCTCAGTCACCACAGAGGTACTGCACCTTCTCCTAAGGTGTAGTGCCCCACCACCTAGGTAAGTTGGGAACTCCTTTCCACACTCCAACACTCGCACCCCACACAACAGGGTAGTTCTGCACAACCACATTGCGGCTCAGTGCTTAGAGAGTAGCAGAGCACCTTTGGTGGTTCCCTGCTTGGAACACTGGATGTGCTGGGAGGTGGGTGGAGTTGAGATCCATATAAGAGGTTGGGAAGGTTTAGAATTACAGATCAGTCTGGGAGAGCAGTCTGACAGGAGGTCAGGCGGGAGAAGGACAGTCAGTCAGGAGAGTCTGAGGACGGGTCCGAGGAGGAGTGCTGCAGCTGCCTCAGTGATCTGAGCCAGCTGGCATGGGAAAGGAACAGAAGGAGAAAGACGTAGAACTGCAACCTAAGCTTCCATAAGAGAGAGAAGGAACAGTGCGGAACGAAGGAGTAGGAGAACAGAGAGTAGTTGTGGGTCGGAAGAGGAACCCTGCCTATAGGTTCTCAGCGCAAGGCTGGGGCCCGGTCCTCGATGTTGTATGGACGCTTATGGTTCTGCAGCAGACACCGGTGGAGTAGTTAGCTGTAAATGCACTACTCCCATCTAAGACTTGGGGCACAACAGCAACTGAATAGAGAGCCAGGACTCCGGAGAAGGGAGTCTCCGAGAGAGGCTACAGCTGTCTGCCATACGAGTAGAGTTGTTAGGAACATCTGACAGGAGGAACTCCAGAGTACCACGGTACTGGAGCTCTTCACACCTTAAGGCGCAATAGAGGAGTCGTTCAGGAAAGGTACATGTTGGAGGAGTGTTGGAGAGGAGAATCCTGACTTGCCCGGGAGCTTGATTGAGTCTTTGCCCCGGAGGACACGGCACGGAGGCAGGCACCAGTGTGTACCACGGACTGTGAGTAAAGCTTTGGAACTGCAAGCCCTGGTGTCGTCCATTCATTTGTGCGCTAACACCGTCAGCACCGCTACATCTGGGTAGCAGCATTCCTCACACCGCCTGCGCCTATCCTCACCTATTGCAATTACACTGCCCTGGGGTTACAGCTTCACCTGTGGGGAGCTACACCATCTTTGCTGCAACACACCATCAGCCCCAGAGGATCTGCACGCAGCGTTGGCTTAACATATTGCTTGCCATAAACCACAGGTGGCGTCACGAACTATCACATAACTATATCACAAACCACCATTGATTTGGGCGCCCAGGGCCACGGACCGGGTCACCGCTGCTGTGACACATTTCCCCCTGACACTGGCCCGGTACCGAGTACCCCACAGCCCTGGGAGGGCGACCCAACTTGGCGTCACGAACAGGATGATGAGACCCGATACCATCGGGTTCTGTGCCCCTGAAATTTGTGAGACTTTGAACTTTTGAAAATGTGCAGAAGACCCAATTTAATAGACTGTAAAATGGACATTAGAAATGGCCGCTGGCGCGGAGAAGAAGGGCGTGAAGAGATGGGAGGTCCTAGGAAAAGACCGCAAAGAGTATTGGGCCTTCCCTGCCTGAATTACTATGTGACAGCGACATGGCCCACCCCCCGAGGGGTTCGTATACTGGCTTGGTATGGAGGCGCTGGGAGAAGATGCCGCCCCCGGAAGGAGGGGCAGAAGAAGCCAGTGGCGGGAAAGGGGCCAAGGCCGGAAGAAGAACGCCATTTTGGAGAGTGAGGGAAGGAGGCCTGCGGAGCGCGGGGAAACGGATCCCCCTGGCGCCATGGCTGAAGGCTCTGACCCGATCTCAGGGATGAATCACCAACAGCTGGAGGACGAGATTATCCAGTTGACGCGCCGCCTGCGACTCTGTCCCCTCTTTGCCGCTGATACCGGAGGAGTTGTACACAGCCGAGGGAGCTGAAGCAGAGGAAAAGAAATTCCTGCCCGGACCTGACGCGGCTGCGCAGGGCTCGCCGGCGACCCCCGCGGAACCGGAGCTGCTATTGGCTCCACCGCCGTCTCCGGGGGTTTCACCGGGCATCACCCGTTGCCACCACGCCTGCACCGGAGCAGAGACCGCACCACCGGGAACTCCCAGGTATATATCCCTGCCCTCCTAATGGGTTGATGAGGAGGTCCCTGCTGCTAGGGGTACGGTTGGACCCGGCACGCCTGATCCGACATCTTCAGGGAAGAGTGGGTCTGGATCGTTTTAGGACGGTGATCTTGGGATCCCTTCACTGCCAAGTCCCCAGGTAGTTGCTTATCAGCGCCGACAAGCTGCAGAAGCCCTAGGAGCTAGACCTCGTACCAGGACAGCGGAACCACCTATCGAGGAGGAACAGTTGATGGGCATTGAGATACATCATGGGTTCCATTTGCCACAGCTTCACCGCCCTTTAGCAAGAAACCAGAATCAGGATGAGGACAGTTCCAGTTCGCCTTCCAGTACCCCAGGAGGGGACCACAATTAGAAAATTTACAGAAAATGTCGTTACCCAGGAGGGTTTGTTTGCACCGTTGTGCCTGTTTATATTTTTGTTGGTTATCATGTTTTTCTGGTAGCACTTTTGTTGCCTAATTTTTGCAGTGGCAGCGTTCTTCAATTTTGAACTACAGTGATCATGAACTTGGAGTGTATCACAAACTCTCTTGTAAATAGTTTGCGCCTCTTTAGGTACTCTCTCTTGGTTTTACATAAAGACACTTTGCGAAGATGATGTTTTGCATGGACACTTTTCGAAGATGATGTCTACCTCAAAGGACACTGCAAGAGATCCCGGCTGGGAGCGGTGTCCAGCACTTACAAGAATAATTGATGAATGTTTTACTGTAAAGTATTTGATAATGTGTTTTATAAGAGTATTAGTAACTGAGAAATGACTTTTACAGAGAATTCAGAATTAAGAATAAAGAATTGAAAGTAGACAGGTGACGGACCAGGTACTTGCGGTCAGCGTCTTGCGTATAGAAGAGACAGAGAAAGTAGGAAAAATGATAAAGAAATGTGCACTAGAGAAGGAAAAACTGAATAATACTGAAGTGATAGTGAGTCACAGATAATGGCACTTAGAATGAAAAAATTGCACTTTTTGACTTGAACCTTAGATAGTTAAATAAGAATTGTTTGTAACGTTCAAGAATAAGTACCTCCTATACTAGGAAGTTTAGTATAAGAATTGTTTATGCAGCATTATAAAATTTTTGTATGTTCCTGTACTGTCAACTTTGTTGTCTTGCAGCCCACGGACGTGCTGTGTTTAACGGGGGGGTATGTGGCGCCCCTGAGGCTCAGTCGCCACAGAGGTACTGCACCTTCTCCTAAGGTGTAGTGCCCCACCACCTAGGTAAGTTGGGAACTCCTTTCCACACTCCAACACTCGCACCCCACACAACAGGGTAGTTCTGCACAACCACATTGCAGCTCAGAGCTTAGAGAGTAGCAGAGCACCTTTGGTGGTTCCCTGCTTGGAACACTGGATGTGCTGGGAGGTGGGTGGAGTTGAGATCCATATAAGAGGTTGGGAAGGTTTAGAATTACAGATCAGTCTGGGAGAGCAGTCTGACAGGAGGTCACGCGGGAGAAGAACAGTCAGTTAGGAGAGTCTGAGGATGGGTCCGAGGAGAAGGAATGCTGCAGCTGCCTCAGTGATCTGAGCCAGCTGGCACGGGAAAGGAACAGAAGGAGAAAGACGTAGAATTGCAACCTTAGCTTCCATAAGAGAGAGAAGGAACAGTGCGGAGCGAAGGAGTAGGAGAACAGAGAGGAGTTGTTGTCACGGTCACGTGTGTCTGGACGCAGCGAGTACCACAAGGCAAACCCATGACACGCGTGACCCTGGAAACACCGCCTCCAGTAGGGCGAATTTAAATAATAAAGCGTGCAGCTGGATACACTGCCTCCAACTGGCGAATTTAGGTAATACACGTTATCTATACAGTAGTCAGGAAACCCCGCCTCCAGTAAGGCGAATTTAAATAATAAAGGGGAAACCTGTGCAACAATAACAATGGTGGGCCCTGCGATAGGGAATAGGGACGTGGAGACCTCCTGTACTCCCCTGAGCCAGTGTCCCTGCACTCCTAACGTTCCCTATGCCAGTTCCGCACCTGGCGATGCACGCGTACCTCAAACCCTCACTAGGGAATTGGTCGGTGCGGAAACTAATCCCACCACTGCACTAAACACACATAAGGGAAAATGACAATACAGGGGGAACACCACTTAGCTTTTCTCTGTTGCATACGCTCCTAGCAACAGAGCCCACCACCTGCGTGCATCTTCTCCTCCAACCGGATCCATCACCATAACCGGATCCATCACCCTAGTGCAGCCTTGGAGCAGAGTCCACCACCAGTTGCAGCTGCCCAGTAAACAGAGTCCCAAAGATGAGTCCAGCTTCTGCCAAAAATTCCAGCATGCTCGAGTCCAACTTTTCTGCCAAGAAGTCAAGCATGCTTGAGTCCAGCTTTCAGCAACCAAGTCCAGCATGCTGAGTGCAACTCTCACCATAGTCACCACTCCACCAAGCCATGCAAGCACTTCCTGCTGACACCATAAACTGCGACTCCACCACGCCATGCCAGCCCTTCCTGCAGACACCAACGTTGAACGCCACCAATCCATGCCAGCACTCCTTGCAGACTCCATAGCTGACTCAACCCCTCTGGCTGGGCTGCCCAGGACTCTCATTCAGCTCCTTCATCACCCAGCTTGCTTCCCAAATGACGAACTATCAATATCACCAACGATCATCAAACACACCTGAAACTCTTTTATAGAGCCTCACACCTGATTTGTAATATGTGCACATTAAAACTAAAGTGTAATACCACTCACCACCACTGGGGCAACTTAGAACAAACAACACCACGTGTAATAATTCTAATAGCCACGGGGGCAATCAACCCACTTTGGCACCCAGCCAAAGGAATAAAAGTTCAATTTGTCCATTTAACTTGTCAGATCCAGCCTGGATCATGACAGTTGTGGGTCTGAAGAGGAACCCTGCCTGTAGGTTCTCAGTGCCTGATCCCCGAGGTTGTATGGATGCTTATGGTTCTGCAGCAGACACCGGTGGAGAAGTTAGCTGTAAATGCACTACTCCCATCTAAGACTTGGGGCACAACAGCAACTGAATAGAGAGCCAGGACTCCGGAGAAGGGAGTCTCCGAGAGAGGCTACAGCTGTCTGCCATACGAGTAGAGTTGTTAGGAACATCTGACAGGAGAAACTCCAGAGTACCACGGTACTAGAGCTCTTCACACCTTAAGGCGCAATAGAGGAGTCGTTCAGGAAAGGTACATGTTGGAGGAGTGTTGGAGAGGAAAATCCTGACTTGCCCGGGAGGTTGATTGAGTCTCTGCCCCGGACGACACGGCATGGAGGCAGGCACCAGTGTGTACCACGGACTGTGAGTAAAGCTTTGGAACTGCAAGCCCTGGTGTCTTCCATTCATTTGTGCGCTAACACCGTCAGGACCGCTACATCTGGGTACCAGCATTCCTCACACCGCCTGCGCCTATCCTCATCTATTGCAATTACACTGCCCTGGGGTTACAGCTTCACCTGTGAGGAGCTACACCATCTTTGCTGCAACACACCATCAGCCCCAGAGGATCTGCACACAGCGTTGGCTTAACATCTTGCTTGCCAAACACCACAGGTGGCGTCACGAACTATCACATAAACTATATCACAAACTACCATTGATTTGGCGCCCAGGGCCACAGGCCGGGTCACCGCTGCTGTGACACATTTCCCCCTGACACCAGCCCGGTACCAAGTACCCCACAGCCCTGGGAGGGCGACCCAGGGACACACATGTAATGGCACTCTTTATGGGGACATGGGTGTGGTGGCTCTCTTGATGGGGTCACTGGTGTGGTGGCGCTCCTGATAGGAACAGGGATGTAGTGGCGCTATTAGTGAGGACATGGGTGTGGCAACACTCTTGATGGGGACATGGATGTGGCAGCGCTTTTGTTGCAGCACCATTAGTACATGCGACCAGAAGTAATCCAGGCATCTGTTCAGTTTCTCCTTTATTTCCACTTTCCATTGAATTATTTGTGCTCCTTGCTTTGTTTGGATCTGATGTTGTATTCTCACTGCAGAATCTCAAGGCAGCAATTCAATCAAACTCTCATTTATAAGAAAGCCATCAGTTACTTTCAGGAAAACCTAGTCTGACACGTCTGTATTCAGCACCGCTGCATAGGAAATCAAAAGATATTGAAAAAAAAAAATCTAAAATTGCGATATATTTGCCATAACCTGAAATGACGCATTTAATTCTGCCCTTTAATGAAAGAACTCAACTACTATTTGCAAGAACACAATTTTCACATCTGCGGAGGGGAAAATAAAATAATTACTTTTCCGCTCATTTGAATCGTCTGTGATTTGGGAAAATAAAGAGCTTGGATTTCCACTTTAAATTGCAAATTGTAGCCTGACTACAGACAGTATAAGCACTAAATCACCTACACATCGCTTTTATAAAATGTAATCAGACCATAGATGGGAGCGAGCAGCGAGGCGCTTCCATAATTATCTCACACGCTTTCAATGGGCGGATTTCTATAACGGTTGATTACAGGTTTGGATCAAAGGTTTATTATACAGCCCATAAATGTACGTTATAGGAGCGAGCAGCTGACTGGACCACAATACACGGTGTTCATTAGCACCGTACTGATGGACAGACTGGTTACTACATCGCTGTGGGTGAAATGTACCCTGTAATGATGGCTATGGTTTGGGCGGCAGAAAGTAGTTGCTAAAAGTATACTTAAAATGGTTAGAAAAACATTGCTGCTTTT
This sequence comes from Dendrobates tinctorius, assembly GCF_039654945.1. Classification (NCBI taxonomy): domain Eukaryota; kingdom Metazoa; phylum Chordata; class Amphibia; order Anura; family Dendrobatidae; genus Dendrobates; species Dendrobates tinctorius. The sequence goes on along the minus strand of NW_027361726.1, from coordinate 6,296,094 downwards.
ATTTATTGGAAAAATAGCGCCACCTTTGTCTACAGGTTGCATGTGGTATTGCAGCTCTGCCCTATTTACTTTAATGGTCAAAGCTGCAATATTCGGCACAACCCATAGGCCAGTGTGGTGCTGTTTGATGAGGAAAGCAGACACATTTTTGTAATCCTGTATATCTCCCTTTAGTACATTCTGGCAACAGATTCTTAGACTGGACTGGTCTTCTTTACTAATGACGACAGCACAATAGCGTTCCTCTATTGTGACTATGGTCAGAATTAAAGGGGTATCAGAGGAGATTTAATATAAATGATCTACTTGTAGGATAGGTCGTTAATATCAGATCAGTGGGGTCTCATTGCCAGTACCCCTCCAATTAGATTGGTAACACAGCACCAGACATTGTGTAGTGGCCATGAAAAGGACGACAAGCTCTCTACCATGCAAGTGAATGGGAGAGAACTTACAGTACTTTTAATAGCCACTACACAATATATGGAGCTGTGCTGCAGTCTGTTCAATCAGCTGATTGGTGGGGGTGCTGGAAGATGGACCCCCTACTGATCTGATAATGATGACCTATGCTAAAGGCCCTTTTACATTTAGCGATGCACCAGCGATCCGACCAGCGATCCGACCCGGTCAGGATCGCTGGTGCATCGCTAAATGATCGCTAGTGAGCTTTCACACAGAAAGATCTCACAGTGATGCAGCAGCGACGCAGCGCACGATACTCACCTTTCACACACAGCGATCCTGACGTCCTCCTGCCCGCCTCCACGTGTCGCTCGTCGTCACAGCAGGAAGCTGACGACGAGAAATGGAGCCGGACATTCTCGCGCAATCAGCGATGGACAGCGGGGGAGCCGGTCGGAGGTAAGTATCACACATAGCGATATCGCTAGCGATATCGCTATAACGTCACAAAATCAGTGACGTTATAGCGATATCGCTATGTGTAAAACCCCCTTAAGAAACAAAGTCCTGTAAAACCTAGTTAAGATCGATACAGAGGTGGGAGTCACACCTGGGTCCTGGTACACATAACCTCCTGAGGTCACATAAGAAGAGACCAGTATTAGGGTATACATATACTGAGTCTTTTTTGAGTATTCTAGCAGAAATTGAGCACAATCTCTTCAAATTCTCTTAAAAATCTGGAGTTTTTGCTTAGTTTCTGCTCAAAAAATGCAACAAAAAGACAAGCCCCAGTCCAGTAATTTGCTCATTTTTAGTGGCTTTATTATTTGCCCTTTATTTTCTAAAAGTTTTCTGCCATTTTTGGTCTTTTTTATTATTATTTTTTTTTCTTGAACATTTTGCTTATCCAGATGTTTTAGACAGAATCATGAAATGTGACTTTTACCAAATGTTGCATCTCACTCCAGTTCCTGCCTGGTGTAAAAAGGCTTCTAAGGGAGTTTTCGATCCCGCTCATATCACTTTGTCTGCTTGGGCTCCCATCATCTCCAACTGCTCAGCTGCATCTTAGATCTGCAAGACTTCCCTACCTCCCTGGAAAATACATTCTTGAAGAACGCCCACAAACACAGTCAGATTTTTTTGTTTTAGTCCGGGGTCACATTTGCGAGAAACTCGCATGAGTCTCGCGTCTCAATACCTGGCACTACCGCCGGCACTCGAAATATATGCAGCCGCACATTCCGGTCCCGAGTGCCGGCAGCAGTGCCAGGTATTGAGAAGCGAGACTCGTGCGAGTTTCTCGCAAGTGTGACATCAGCCTTACAGTATGTACGGAAAGTATTCAGACCCCTTTAAATTTTTCACTCTCTGTTTCATTGCAGCCATTTGGTAAGTTCTAAAAGTTTATTTTTTTTCTCATTAATGTACACTCCGCATCTTGACTGAAAAAAAACAGAAATGAAGAAATTTTTGTAAATTTATTAAAAAAGAAAAACTGAAATATCACATGGTCATAAGTATTCAGACCCTTTGCTCAGTATTGAGTAGAAGCATCCTTTTGAGCTAGTACAGCCATGAGTCTTCTTGGGAATGATGAAACAAGTTTTTCACACCTGGATTTGGGGATCCTCTGCCATTCTTCCTTGCAGATCCTCTCCAGTTCCATCAGGTTGGATGAAAACATTGGTGCACAGCCATTTTCACATCTCTGCAGAGATGCTCAATTGGGTTTAGGTCAGAGCTAACCCTGATGAAGGCAACGCTGAAGCGCGCGTCGGGGCGGGCGCATCCTGGGGACTCTCTTCATACTTACATGAGGTAACAGCACTTTGCTATCCACCTTTGGAAGCCTAACTCTATCACTAGGTATTGTTTAATCTTACACAATACCTTTATGATGACTCATTAGGTTTTTTGTTGTCTCTGAATAGTGTGTGATAATTTGCAAATGCACTGGCATTTAATTTAAGCACTTGCACCTTATTACTTACCAGTCTATACCTTATTTATTGCACATACTCTTCTTATGCATTTGCACTTTAATATGTATTTTCACCTACCTTATGTGTTGCACATAACTGTGCTTGTATGTAAAATTTTGATATGCTGACCAATTTGGCTTTTACTAGTATACTTTAGTGTCCCCTGTGTTGTGCCCTTTCCTTGGTATTGGTTTCCCACCCTCTCATTTTATTGTATTCTACATTCCTTAATAAATATTGTTAATTATTGGACATTTTTTCTGCCATTCTTCCTTGCAGATCCTATTCAGTTCCATCAGGTTGGATGGTGAACAATAGTGGACAGCCATTTTCAGGTCTCTCCAGAGATGCTCAATTGGGTTTAGGTCAGAGCTCTGGCTGGGCCAGTCAAGAATGGTCACAAAGTTGTTCTGAAACAACTCCTTTGTTATTTTAACTGTGTGTTTAGGGTCATTGTCTTGTTGGAAGGTGAACCTTCGGCCAAGTCTGAAGTCCAGAGCACTCTGGAAGGGGTTTCCATCCAGGATATCTCTGTACTTGGCCGCATTCATGTTTCCTTCAATTGCAACCAGTCGTACAGTCCCTGCAACTGAAAAACACCCCCATAGCATGATGCTGCCACCACCATATTTCCCTGTTGGGATTGTATTGGGCAGGTGATGAGCAGTGCCTGGTTTTCTCCACACTTAACGCTTAGAATTATCATCAAAAAGTTCTATCTTCGTCTCATCAGATCAGAGAATCTTTTTTTCTTATAGTCTGGGAATCCTTCATGTGCTTTTTAGCAAACTCTATGCGGGCTTTCATAAGTCTTGCACTGAGGAGAGGCTTCCGTCGGGCCACTCTGCCATAATGGCCCAAATGGTGGAGGGCTGCAGTGATAGTTGACTTTCTGGAACTTTCTCCCGTCTCTCTACTGCATCTGTGGAGCTCAGCCACAGTGATCTTGGGGTTCTTCTTTACCTCTCTCACAAAGGCTCTTCTCCCACGATTGCTCATTTGGCTGGATGGCCAGGTCTAGGAAGACTTCTGGTGGTCCCAAACTTTTTCCATTTAAGGATTATGGAGGCCACTGTGCTCTTGGGAGCCTTGAGTACTGCAGAAATTCTTTTGTAACCTTAGCCAGATCTGTGCCTTACCACAATTCTGTCTCTGAGCTCCTTGGCCAGTTCCTTTGACCTCATGATTCTCATTTGATCTGACATGCACTGTGAGCTCTGAGGTCTTATATAGACAGGTGAGTGCCTGTACAAATCAAGTCCTATCAGTTTAATTAAACACAGCTGGACTCTAATGAAGGCGTAGAACCATTTCAAGGAGGATAACAAGAAAATGAACAGCATGTGACTTAAATATGAGTGTCTGAGAAAAGGGTCTGAATACTTATGACCATGTGATATTACAGTTTTTCTTTTTTAATAAATTTGCAAAAATTTCTGCATTTCTGTTTTTTTTCAGTCAAGATGGGGTGCAGAGTGTACATTAATGAGAAAAAAATGAACTTTTTTAATTTACCAAATGGCTGCAATGAAGCAAAGAGTGAAAAATTTAAAGGGGTCAGAATACTTTTCGTACCCACTGTAGATATAATGTTGGGTGCAAATGGCTGGTTTTGTGTATCTTTCTTTTTAATCCCTGTTTTAGAAGCACTCTACTCATCATCTGCTGAGTGTTCTTCTTCCTGGTGTGACGCCATCGCTGTGCTGTATGCACTCAGCTAATCAGCTGTCTCCTTCAAATGTGGTAATAGATACACTGAAAAAAAACCTGCAACTGCATTTCCCTCCTCTCCACCTTACCTCTCCTCTCCTCACTGTCTTTGCACCATATATTGTTTTTTTCTGGCTGAATCTTTAAACATTTTTTGAAGGTCCTAATTAATGCTCGATCTCGTCAGCGGAGATTGATCTAAGTAATGAGAGATAACGCTCTGCTGACAGTATGCTGCCTTCATGTACATGGCAAGAGTCCAAAAGCCGTATCTCATGAGGAAGATAGAAAATATCTGTAGAGCTCAGGACTGGATCTTACTGGAAGCTGCAAATGAAATAATGCTTTAATATAGCAAAGATCACAGCGCTTCCATGGTATTGTCTCCGCATACAATGCTTTTCAGTATGGCGGGATTTTTTTACCTATTTTCCCTGCCGATGCAGTTTCTGATGGGATATTATAATAATTGTGTTTCTCTTGGTGTCATTAGGGCATAGAAAATGCATTTCTAATACTTAAGCTGTTTCGGGAGGCTCAGCAGGCAGTAATCAGCAGCTCCTTAAGTGTCGCCTCTTTCTGCCGCCCGCTCTAAAAACCCTTCACAATTTCTGTTGAGTAAAATCAAACCCATCACCATATTAAAAAGATTAATTTCAGATGTTTCATAATTGTGCCGCATGCAAATAAAAATAGTCGTGTTCCCTCGGGTTGTGATTTCTATGGCAAACCATTTGCGCTAATTATAGATGGGCTTTTATGACGCTGGCGTTGCTGGAAAGCACGGCAACAGTACCGCAAATGAGGTGTCACATTTGTGATATAGCAGCAGTAATTAACATGCTCCATGGCTACAAATTATAGGCATTGATACAGGTGAAGGGTCATTACTGAGAATATTGGATTGCTAAGTGGTTTAATTATTATGTGCTATAATCCTATCCTGTTATACTATAAGTGCAAATACAGGGCAATATTTACAGTGCGTTCAAAATGAGGTGCCCATTATTTCTTAATGTGTTTCCCTAGCTGTCAGTGCACCATCTTTCATGTACAGATCATATCCCCAGAATTATGTATCTATCTGAAACCACCACTAGGGGGAGCCTAGGAGCGTGCTGCATACAGGAAACGGCAGGAGGCTATTACGCTCCTTGTAGTGCTGCAAGCCGACCATTATGAATGGATAGGAACACCTTGGGGGGCAATTTTTTTTAAACTCAAATACATGTATTGTATTTTAAGATAAAAAGTGTATTTTGCACATGGATGTAAAAATTCCAGTAAAAATCTGCATTGCAATTGTGCACGCAGCCTGGTAGCTATCTGCACACGGACACATCGGGAAGTAAGTGACATCGGAGAACCCCTTTAAAATAAAAGATCATTATGAATTCTATTCATTAATTCTCCCCTATTAAACCAACAGAAATATTTGCAAGCACGATTATCAAATATTCTACAGATTCTAAATTATTTGAAACAAGCTGATATCATAGTTCAGTATTGCTAATAAGACAACCTCCCATTGAGCATTTTGTATTTTAGGAGAAGTCCCCATGATACTACCATATATACAGTGCATAAACAATCACTGCAATCCTTGGGCACTGACATATGACAACGCAGGGTTAATAAAACTTTTATATATTATTTCTCATGCAGCGTGAACGGTAATAATAAGTAATCATCATTAGGTCTATATGCAGGATCCCTACTGAGTGATGTGAGTCACCATGGCCGGCAGTGGAGCACCGAGCTTTATCCCAGCACCGATAACAGTGGCATCTGTTGTTCAAAGAGTAGAAAAAAATAGAAATATGCCAACGCATCAGCGCTTGTTACCTTTCTGCACCTGGACAATGAAGTGCAAGTAACTTGTAATGCAATACTACGTTACCCCTGTATGGGTCTCCGTAGAGAAAATTTACCTGAACCTGCAACAATCAGATGATCATCTACCTACAGGTGCTTCTCACAAAATTAGAATATCATCAAAAAGTGAATTTATTTCAGTTCTTCAATACAAAAAGTGAAACTCATATATTATATAGAGTCATTACAAATAGAGTGATCTATTTCAAGTGTTTATTTCTGTTAATGATGATTATGGCTTACAGCCAATGAAAACCCAAAAGTCATTATCTCAGTAAATTAGAACACTTTATAACACCAGCTTGAAAAATTATTTTAAAATCAGAAATGTTGGTCTACTGAAATGTATGTACAGTAAATGCACTCAATACTTGGTCGGGGCTCCTTTTGCATCAATTACTACATCAATGCGACATGGCATGGTGGCGATCAGTCTGTGGCACCGCTGAGGTGTTATGGAAGCCCAGGTTGCTTTGATAGCAGCCTTCAGCTCGTCTACAATGTTAGGTCGTGGTGTCTCTCATCTTCCTCTTGACAATACCCCATAGATTCTCTATGGGGTTAAGGTCAGGCAAGTTTGTTCGCCAATCAAGCACAGTGATACTGTTGTTTGTAAACCAGGTATTGGTAATTTTGGCAGTGTGGACAGGTGCCATGTCCTGCAGGAGAATGACATTTCCGTCTCCAAAAAGCTTGTCGGCAGAGAGAAGCATGAAGTTCTCTAAAATTTCCTGGTAGACGGCTGCGCTGATTTTGGTCTTGATAAAACACAGTGGACCTACACCAGCAGATGTCATGGCTCCCCAATTCAGTCCAGTCCTTTTTCTCCTTGGCCCAGGTAAGACGCTTCTGTTGCTGTCTATTGATCATGAGTGGCTTGACAAAAGGAATGTGACACTTGTAGCCCATGTTCTAGATACGTCTGTGTGTGGTGGCTCTTGAAGCAATGACTCTAGCAGCAGTCCACTCCTTGTGAATCTCCTCCAAATTTTTGAATTGCCTTTTCTTAACAATTCTTTCAAGGCTGCGGTTATCCCGGTTGCTTGTGCAGCTTTTTCTACCACACTTTTTTCTTCCACTCAACTTTCCATTAATATGCTTGGATACAGCATTCTGTGAACAGCCAGCTTCTTCAGCAATGACGTTTTGTGGCTTACCCTCCTTGTGGAGTGTGTCAATGACTGCCTTCTGGACATCTGTCATTTCAGCAGTCTTCCCCATGATTGTGGAGCCTACTGAAACAAACTAAGGGACCATTTAAACGCTTAGGAAGCCTTTGCAGGTGTTTTGTTAATTATTCTAATTTACTGGGATAACGACTTTTGGGTTTTCATTGGCTGTAAACCATAATTATCAACATTAGCAGAAATAAACAGAAATAAACACTTGAAATAGATCACCGTTTGTAAGGACTCTATATAATATGAGTTTCACTTTTTGTATTGAAGAACTGAAATAAATTAACTTATTGATGATAATCTAATTTAGTGAGAAGCACTTGTACCTTCATTCTTTTAAGGAGCGATCATGGTGAGACAATTGCTTTAAGTTGTATCGTAAATGGTGAAATCTGCAGTAGAAATTCATAGAACGGATTGACATGCTGCAGATTTTAAATCCACAACGCTGGTTCATTTACACTGCAGACTCTATCCATAGCATCTAATCTACAATGCTGCTACTTTAAAGGGATTGTGAACCCGACGCCCGATTAGCGCTGGCGTCACTGTCCCCGCCTACATATGGGATGAACATGAAGAGGAAGTCAGAGAGCAGCTGCAGGTGGAGACAGTGACGCCAGCGCTGATTGGTTGCTGGGCTTACGTGTCAAAACACTGCATCAGAGCCCCAAGGAAAGCGAGTGCATACACCCTGGAAATGCCACTATCAGAGGTGAGCGTTACACCCGGTCCCTGTCCTGGCGCGGCACCCAGGTCTGCCACTGTTACACCTGGTCCCCGTCCTGGCGCTGCGTCCAGGCCTGCTGCTGCTCTTCGTTCTGGGCACTCACCTCGAGCCTCACATAGGCAGCAGCCGGCCTCCTCTGGATCTCATGCTGCTGCTCAGCATTCTGGCCTCCCTCCTGCCTCCACCTCCTGGCATCCTGTGAGGAGATCTGTAGCTAAGGCTATTAGGGCACGCCCGCCCGCTCTCTTGCCCTCTTAAAGGGGCGACGTGCATTATTCAAAAAGTGCAATTAACCAATGGCAGCGCACTGGCTGCTATTTCTGGCCTCTCCTCCATAGGGAGAGCGCCGGAGCAACGAGTATCTATCATTGCTACATCCGGTTCCCATGCTAACCTGTCTGCGCTGCGTCTGCAGTCTCTGTGCATTGTCTAATGCTCTCTGTCTCCACAGCATATCAGTATCCTGTGCTTCCTGGTTATATCTGCAACCATCCGGGTCTAAAGGCCCCGTCACACATAGCAACTCACCAGCGATTCCGACAACGATATCAACGTGTCAGGATCGCTGGTGAGTCGCTACATGATCGCTGGTGAGCTGTCAAACAGACAGCTTCACCAGCGATCAGGACCAGCAACGCCGAGCCTGCGGCGGCACAGTGTACTTTACTTACCATGGATTCTCTGCTGAACCCGGCTGCTTCTGAATCACCTATCACCATCCAGGTACCTGCTGTCACGGCAAGCAAGGGTCCTCACCTGGCGGCTCCTCCCAGCTTCCATGGTGACCCCACTCAGTGTCGGGGCTTTCTTAATCAGTGGGGCGCATGTTTGCTTCTGACCGTGCCAAAGTGGGCTTCATTATGTCGCATCTAGCTGGAGAGGCTCTCGCCTGGCTAAACCCGTTAAGGGAGAGAGGAGACCCGCTGGTTAATGATCTTCAATCTTTCCTAGAGACTTTTCGCAGGACCTTTGATGAACCTGGCCGGGTCACGTCGACCGCTTCTGACCTGCTGTGTTTACGCCAAGGAACCCTCACGGTGGCTCAGTATGCTGTTCAGTTCCGCACCCTCTCGTCTGAGCTGTCCTGGAACAATGAGGCCTTGCTGGCTACCTTCTGGGAGGGCCTATCTGGAAAAATTAAGGATCAGCTGGTGGGACGGGACAGGCCTACCATCTTGGATGACCTGATTTCCTTGGCAACCCGGATTGACCTGCGTTTTCAGGAGCGTTCCATGGAGATTAAACGAGACAAGAGGTCCTACCACCTGGACTCTAGTTCTTCCAAAATGTCTACCTCATCTTCTTCCGAAGCTATGGCGGTAGATCGAGTAAGTCTGGCCAGCCGCCGCCAGGAGGCGCGTCGCAAAGACGAAAGCTGTCTATATTGTGGTAGTTCCGAACATCTGATCCGCTCCTGTCCAAAGAAATCGGGAAACTCCTGTGCCTTGGTTCGGTAGGAGAGGCCACCCTAGGTAGAGAACATTCCTCTCTTTCATTGCAGATCTCAGTCTCCGTGATCTGCGGAGCAATACAATTTTCTGGACTCTGTCTGTTGGATTCCGGGGCTGCCGGGAGTTTTATCCAGCAGACGCTTGTGGATCGTTACCACCTACCAGTTCAGGCTCTTCCCAATCCGCTGCGGGTGACCGCTGTCGAAGGCCAGCCACTGACCGAACCCGTCCAGTTCCAGACGGTTCCACTGGAACTCTGGGTAGGTCTTATGCATTCTGAAAGAATCCGTTTTTATGTGTACCCTGGTTTGTCTCACCCCTTGCTTCTAGGTTTGCCTTGGTTTCAGAAACACGAACTTGTTCTTAATTGGAGAACATGCGAAATTCTACTTTGGGGAGATTCCTGCTCGGACCGTTGCTTAACCCGGATTGAAACAGTTTCGCCCCCGGTCCAACCAGCTACCCTGCCTGGATTACCATCCGCTTACTGGTCCTTCTCGGATGTCTTCGGGAAAATGGAGGCTGAAAAACTTCCTCCCCACAGGTCGTATGACTGTCCGATAGATCTTCTTTCTGGAACATCTCCTCCCCGTGGGAGAGTTTACCCTCTTTCCCAGGCAGAGACTCAGGCTGTGTCGGACTACATCCAGGAGAATTTGACCAGAGGGTTTATCCGAAAATCATCATCACCGGCAGGAGCAGGCTTCTTCTTCATGAAGAAAAAGGACGGATCCTTGCAGCCCTGTATCGACTACCGGGGACTGAACCAGATCACGGTAAAAAACAGGTACCCTTTGCCTCTAATTTCAGAACTGTTTGAACATCTCCGAGGGGCCAAGATCTTCACCAAGTTGGATCTCAGAGGTGCCTACAACTTGATCCGAATCAGGGATGGAGACGAATGGAAAACAGCCTTCAACACCCGTGATGGTCACTACGAGTACCTGGTAATGTCGTTTGGCCTAAGCAATGCACCCACTGTTTTCCAAGAGTTCGTCAATTACATTTTCAGGGATCTGCTTTACACCTGTGTTGTTGTCTACCTGGACGACATTCTGATTTTTTCCACTGACTTGGTCTCGCACCGGAGGCAAGTACGCCTAGTTTTACAGAGACTCAGGGAGAACAGACTGTATGCCAAGTTTGAAAAGTGCCTTTTTAAACAATCCTCTTTGCCTTTCCTCGGTTACATTGTTTCCTCCACAGGATTAAAAATGGATCTAGAGAAGTTATCGGCTGTACTCAAGTGGCCTCGTCCATCTGGGCTGAAGGCCATACAGCGATTTCTGGACTTCGCCAACTACTACAGACAATTCATTCCTAACTTCTCCACCCGAGTGGCGCCCATCTTGGCTCTGACCCGGAAAGGTACAAGTCCCAAGGATTGGCCCCTTGATGCGGAGGAGGCTTTTGTCGCACCTGTTCTTCATCGTCCTGACTCTAACGAACAATTTTTTCTTGAGGTCGATGCCTCTTCAGTAGGTGCGGGAGCCGTACTAACCCACAAATCGCCCACCGGGTGAATGCACTCCTGTGGTTTTTTTTCCAAGGTTTTTTCTTCCGCAGAGAGTAATTATTCCATTGGAGATTGGGAATTGTTGGCTATCAAGTTGGCTCTGCAGGAGAGGAGGCATCTTCTAGAAGGAGCTCTTCACCAGGTAGTCATCTACACCGATCACAAAAACCTTGCTTATCTCCAAACTGCGCAAAGGCTGAATCCTCGTCAAGCTCGCTGGGATTTATTTTTTGCTCGCTTTAATTTTGTTCTTCATTTTCGCCCAGCTGACAAAAATGTCAAAGCAGACGCACTTTCCAGAGCCTTTCTACCTCCTGATCAGGAGGAAGAACCGCAGCACATCATTGAACCCTCAAGGTTAGGCGCTGTCGCTTCTTCTGACCTTACCCGACTTCACCCCAGCATCTGAACGTACTCGTGTCCTTCGGTGGTGTCACTCATCCAAGTTGGCTGGTCACGCCCGTCTGAGAAAGACTCTGCAACTCATCTCCCAGTACTATTGGTGGCCTGCTATGGTAAGGACATTCAGGAGTACGTCACAGCCTGTCCTTCTTGTGCCCGTAACAAGATGGCCAAGCATCTACCCGCAGGTAGGCTTCAGCCCCTACCAATTCTGTCTGCTCCCTGGCAACACATCGCGATGGATTTCATCACAGATCTTCCGATGTCATCCGGCTGTTCTGTGGTGTGGGTAGTGGTGGACCGCTTCTCTAAAATGGCCCAATTCGTTCCGCTACCTGGTCTTCCAACTGCTCCTGAGTTGGCGCATCTGTTCATCCGGCACATCTTCCGTCTCCATGGTTTCCCTCTCCACATCGTTTCCGACAGAGGAGTCCAGTTCACCTCAAGATTCTGGAGAGCAGTTTGTAAACTGGTAAGAATTGAACTGGATTTTTCCTCAGCATACCATCCCCAGGCCAATGGACAAGTGGAGAGGACAAATCAAATCCTGGCTGGATTCCTGCGTCACTTTGTCAACGCGCACCATGACAACTGGGTAGACTTACTGTCCTGGGCCGAATTTTCCTACAACAACCAAGTAAGTGAATCTTCTGGAAAGTCTCCCTTTAAGATTGTCTTCAGACTGCAACCCGGGATACCTCTTCCCATCTTCAGATCATCTGGTGTTCCGGCTGCCGATACTTTCTCCGAAGATTTTTCTAAGGTCTGGAGGGACACCAAAACAGCTCTGGAGAAAGCCTCCCAGCGTATGAAAAGGCATGCGGACAAGAGACGTTTGGATGCGCCTATCTTTCGTCCTGGAGATAAGGTATGGCTCTCTTCAAAGTATATCCGTTTAAAGATGCCATCCTACAAATTGGGTCCCCGGTTCATCGGACCATTTGAGATCTTGCGACAGATCAATCCAGTCTCGTACAAACTGAAGTTGCCTACTTCCCTACGTGTGCCTAACTCCTTTCATGTTTCTCTCCTCAAACCAGTAGTTTTGAGCCCCTTCTTTAAGGATCCGGGTACCACTCATGACCCTGTCTCGGAGGATGATGTTATTGAGGTAAAACATATCCTGGCAGTAAAAAAAGTAAGGGGTAAGACCTACTACCTGGTGGACTGGAAGAGTTTTGGTCCTGAGGAGAGATCTTGGGAGCCTAGGGAGAACATCCAGGCTCCTCTTCTCCTTAAACGGAGGCTTGAAGAGGGGGTGTAAAGAGGGTGTAAAGAGGGGGATACTGTTACACCCGGTCCCTGTCCTGGCGCAGCACCCAGGTCTGCCACTGTTACACCTGGTCCCTGTCCTGGCGCTGCGTCCAGGCCTGCCGCTGCTCTCCGTTCTGGGCACTCACCTCGAGCCTCACATAGGCAGCAGCCGGCCTCCTCTGAATCTCATGCTGCTGCTCAGCATTCTGGCCTCCCTCCTGCCTCCACCTCCTGGCATCCTGTGAGGAGATCTGTAGCTAAGGCTATTAGGCACGCCCGCCCGCTCTCTTGCCTTCTTAAAGGGGCTGCGTGCATTATTCAAAAAGTGCAATTAACCAATGACAGCGCACTGGCTGCTATTTCTGGCCTCTCCTCCATAGGGAGAGCACGGGAGCAATGAGTATCTATCATTGCTACATCCGGTTCTCATGCTAACCTGTCTGCACTGCGTCTGCAGTCTCTGTGCATTGTCTAATGCTCTCTATCTCCACAGCATATCAGTATCCTGTGCTTCCTGGTTATATCTGCAACCATCTGGGTCTAAGCCATCCCGTTCCGCTAACAGCTATCCGTATCTGAGGACTGTGTGAAGGTCACTGGAACCGACTCCTTACCATCTACCCGGATCCAGGACCCAGCTCATTACAGACTCTGCTGTAACTACAGTTATCCCTTTTGGTCCCGCTGGGACAGCTGCCACGTGTTCAGGGTCTAACTGGAGGTAGCACCTGTGTCCTCCGGGTATTCCATTCTGGCCCTGTCTGAGGGGCTTTACTATGGGTACCTGGGGCTCACTAGTCATGCCCCCTTCGGAGCCCCCCGGACCGTGGTCCAGAGGTTCCACTTATAAAATAGAAAAGGAATGTGAACTGCACCAACTCCGCTTCCATTCATTACAGTGAGAATAGGTTTTCTTATTTTATCGTGGCCAAACATTTTGTTCAAGAAGGGGTTGTCCTAGTAGTGGAGAACCCATTTAAAGAGTATAGCCAAGTGTATTTTATCTTTTCTTTACTAGGCGTCTAAAGACCAACAGGCACCACTCCTGCCGATGATTGAACTGCTCCACATCAACAGATCAGCTCTTCCTCTTCCAGCCTGCTCTATTGTTGGGGTGTGACTGCTGATGTCATGATGAATGACTGATCGCTGCCCGCAGGTAGACAGCGGGGAATGGGATCCAGTTGTCAGCACGACATCCGCTTTTACATCTCGTCAACGGAGCGAAGTGGAAGAAAGGTGCTACTGTGTCGAAGTGACATCAGCAGAAGCCGCAGAATCACCGGCAGGGCGGTCTGTGACTGCTCTGTGCCAGCGGAGATAGGCGCTGGGCATGACAGGCAGGAAGTAACTGCTAATTGCCTGTTTGTACTTAGGTCTAAAGTAAAAAAAAATATAGTCCTGAATTACCTCTTTATTTTACAGCTCATTTTCATCCAAAAATCTGCGCTTCCGCCCTGTGTGCACACCAGTAAACTTTCCTGAATTTCTGAAACCCAGTGCATTTACCATATCTATAACCCTGGCAGTTGCACCATACGTAGATGAGCAAAGGCATAAGATAAGTGTAAAATCTGGACCAAGATCTGCAAACTGTCACAGACCATTCCTAGTCCTGTTGCCCGCTCAGGGTGGTCGCTTTGCCAGGTTCTCATACAAGCTTTCTACCACCAATAGTTGCTCTGCCATGACAGCTGCTACTTGGTCTTCTGGTTCAGCTATGGCAAACAGACAAAAATATGCACATGAAGTGACATATCAATGCACTGTATCCCTTCTGGATTAGGCCATACACTTTTTGGTTTGAATAAGAAGGCTTCTATTTTCTCCCTGGGAGACGTACAGCTGAATTATTGTAGTCTATTCTTTGAACAATAGATGTCACTGTTACCAGCTCCAAGATAAAGTGGAGGCTGCAGCACTCTGTTGCTGGCCATGGTGATAGGCTTCATGATTCCAGTCTCTGAACAGGTTTAATGCTTGCTGCTAGTCTCAAGCTGAGTTTGCACAGTCTCTCGAAGAATAAAATAGAAATGAGAAAAACTGTAGAATTTTCACAATCCTCAGACTGACACTTTGGCAATTACACTCCCTTTATTGGAGGGAGGGGTGATTACTTTTTTCAATCTGCAGGAGAATTTTTGCCATCATTAATCATACAGTTGTGCTCAAAAGTTTACATAACCTGGCAGAATTTTTGCTTTCTTGGCCTTTTTTCAGAGAATATGAATAACACCAAAACTTTTTCTCCACTCTTGGTTAGTGGTTGGGTGAAGCCATTTATTGACAAACTACTGTGTTTTCACTTTTTAAATCATGACAACAAAAAACATCCAAATGATCAAAAGTTCATGTACCCCATTTCTTAATACCGTGTTATGCCCCCTCTAACATCAATGACAGCTTGAAGTCTTTTGTAGTAGTTAGGCGTCGGACTCCTGGCACTGCACAGCGGGAATCCAGAGGGAGACATCCTGCGGTCTCCCATTCCTCTCCGACCGCTCGGACTCCTGCTCTGCAATCTCGGCTGGCCAGGCATCTCCCTCTGACTCGTTCTGTGAGCCTGGATGTTGCTGCCACCTCTGGTGCAGCAATGGTGAAGCAACCGGCTTTGCAGGGAACTGCTCCCGAGGCTAAGTCCTCATGCCGTGCTACTAGGCATGCCCACAACTTGTCCTCTCAGTGGAGAGCAGGGGTCACATGTGCAGGTCCTATGTCGGATCTGATTGGTCCTTCCTATAGTACTGGAACGTCCCGGAAGCGCATGGCTATAAAAAGCCCGCATGCCGGCTCGGCCATGCGCTAGTGTAGCATATTATGCTGTGTGTATGGTGATGGATGCATGGACTGGTGACTGACTCATTTGAAACCCCTTCCCTCGGTTATTACGAATGGTGACAGATTGTTGGGTAGTCAGCTCCAGGTTGTGGCCAGCTACACGCCACTGTGCCTCCTGCACGACACACTAGCGTCCGACGGTGCTCGGTCGTTCCGGCGCCGTCGCTCAGCAGCGATAGTTATTGCCGCGCCGCGGTTGCAGCGTTCTTGGCATCTGCGGTTGCAGCGTCATTCACTGGGTATCCTGTGAAGTAAACAGGGCCAGCGTGCTCATACAACTCTGTTGTTTTAGCGACTCTGTGTGTGAACAGAGCCGTACTTAGCGTTCGGGTGACGTTAACCCGAGCGCAGTACCTCACCTTTCGGTGCATCCGCCATTACTCAGCAGCGGTCTTGTCACCTACCGCACGGTGGACCCCGGGCGGCGAACGCACCTCCTATTATTTATATCTGGTGCGTTCCGCCGACCCTAACAGTAGATGAGGTTCTTTATTTTCTCAGATGGTAAAGCTGACCACTCTTCTTGGCAAAAAGCCTCCAGTTCCTGTAAACTCCTGGGCTGTCTAGCATGAGCTGTGGGCTTGAGATCTCCCCAGAGTGGCTCAATGATATTGAGGTCAGGAGACTGAGATGGTCACTCCAGAACCTACACTTTGTTCTGCTGTAGCCAATGACAGGTTGACTTTGCCTTGTGTTTTGAATTGTTGTCATGTTGGAACATCCAAGTACGTCCCATGCGCAGTTTCTGGGCTGATGATTGCAAATTTGCCTCCAGTATTTGCTGATAATGTGCTGCATTCATCTTTCCTTCAACTTTGACCAAGTTTCCTTTGCCTTTGTAGTTCAAACATCCCCAAAACATCAGTGATCCACCTCTGTGCTTTACAGTAGGAATTTGTTCCTTTCATTATAGTATTAAGTTATTAAGGTTGAAGGAAGACTTTAAGTCCATCATAGACCTTGTTGACCTCTCTCCAAATGTGACATTAATGGTTGTGGCCAAAAACTTCAATTTTGGTCTCATGACTCCAATTTACCTTTTTCCAGAAGTTTTGAGGCTTGTCTCTGTAATGTTTTGCATATTGTAGGTGGGATACTTTGTGGCATTTACACAGTAATGACTTTCTTCTGGCAACTCAACCATGCAGCCCATTTTTCTTCAAGTGCCTCCTTATAGCCACACCGCTAGTTTTCAGAGAGTCCAGTATTTCAGCTGATGTTATTTTTGGGTTTTCTTTGCATCCCGATCAATTTTCCTGGCAATTGTGGATGAAATTTTTGTTGGTCTTCCTGACCGTGGGTTTGTTTTTGCAGAGCCCCTGATTTTCTATTTGTTAATCACAGTTTGAATGCTGCTGACTAGCATTATCAATTACTTGTAATTATCAATTATCTTTTTTGTATCCCTTTCCTGTTTTATACAGTTCAACTACCTTTTTCCATAGATCTGGGTCGCCCTCCCAGGGCGGTAGAGTACTTGGTACCGGGCCGGTCTCTCAGAGGGGAATGTCACAGCAGCGTTGACCCGGTCCGTGGCCCTGGGCGCCCATGTAAAAGAGTGGTGGAATAAAGTTTACGAGTGATCTGTGACGCCACCTGTGGTATTCGGTAATGAAGATGTTAAGCCAACGCTGCAGACAGATCCTCTGGGACAGACTGTGTGGTGCAGCAATGATGGTGTAGCCCTCCACAGGCAGGGCTGTAGTCCCAGGGCAGTGTAGATCGGTGTTGGGGAAGAGGGTGCAGTGTCTGGAACAGAGATGTAGCAGTGCTGGAGAAATTGCAGAAAGAAGGCAAGGTTGCAGCGGAATGTAGTTTCTTTACCTTTACTTTGTAAGTGCAGTCCAGGGTCCAGATTACAGATGGCATAGGAGCTGATTAGCCTGGAAGCAACTCAGGAATCTCGCTATGCAGAAAGGTTGTGTAGTCTCCTTCCTAGCGCTTACTTGAGGTACATGCAGTACTGTGTTACACTGAAGTTCCTCCTTCTTGTTTCCTTTTAGATCTACCTCATATGGCAGACAGCTGTAGCCATCTATCTCTTCTCTTGGCTCACCCGTTGCTGTTGTGCCTCCGAGTCTTAGTTGGGAATAGAGCATTTACAGCTTCCTATTCCTCTGGTTTCTGTTGCAGGACCGTCAGTATCCATACAACCTTGGAGACCAGGCTCCAGATCATGCGCTCCAGCTGGGAATGAGCTCTCATCTCCGCTCAGTCCCCCAGCTTCTCTCTCCATGTCTACACACTTTGGCCTCCTCACACTAACTCCTCACTTCCCTTCCTGGCCCTCAGAGAGCACTCCTCCCCAATTCTGGTTCAGAGCTCCCTCTGCTGGCCCGGAGTGAGAACTGTGTTGCATGTTATGGTTAACTGCTAGAGAGACCCTTCATTGCTTCCAAGAGTGACATCACCCTCCCTGGAGGAAGGCAATGCCAGTGTGGCAAACATACTCCTGGGGGCGCCACATTCCCCCCTAGTGCAATTCAATACTCCTGGCCTGATAAAAAAACATATGAACATATTAACACATTAACACTTATAAATGTACAAGATTTAGAGAAAAAAATGAAAAATACAAAAACCAAAAGCTCCAAAAATAGTCCTGTGACGATTAGTCCAATGTCCATGGTCCATTCCTGGGCAAATGGTGAACTATTTACAAGTAGAGTTTTGACCACACATAGTCCTGTGGCCCAACTGTCCACTGAAACAAAAGAAAATATCCAAAAAGTCTTACAGAGTCTCTGTAGGCACAAAACTTAAATATTACATATATACATGTACAGGTTAACATTTACATTATTTGCATAACTAATAGATGCGAAACCTGAGGGGTGGTATTCCTTGGGTACTACGGACAGACCTACGTAGCTCTGGTGTGGGTAAACTGGGTAGTAGCCGTCTACAGACTCTTAGACTCACCATGGGTATGACAGATTCACCACTGGCAAGGCGAGGATTCTCTGGCTCCACTGCTGGTGTGGCATCTGCTACCTGAACTTCCTGATTTTCAGAGTTCTCTTGAGTCACTTCTTCTTGTACTACCAGTTGAGGAAAAGTGAAAACTGGCACCACTATGGCATCATTCGCTCTAGTCCAATTTGCAGGGAATTCTCCAAGTACAGTGCTGACCTTTTCTTCTACCTCTATGGGTTGGATGTTGTTTTGCTCTTCCATTCTTTCTTTTAACTGGTCAGGGCATAGTTTCAAATGATCCCTTGATACTGCTGCTGAGGTTTCTCCCCCATCCTTACTGATAAGGCACACCTTGGTGTTATCGAAGCTTGATGGTAAGATGGTGTAGGGTTCAGCTTCCCATTGGTCATCTAATTTATGCATCCTCCTTTTCCTCTTTAGGACTTGTTCTCCTAGTGACAAGGGAACTGCAGGTGCATGGCGATTGTAGTGCCTTTCTTGCTTTTGTCTTGCCTGAGCTAGACTCTTTTCTACACACTCTTGTACTCTTCGATACTGTTGCTGCCGTTCTGTATCCCAGTCAGCATCTGGTGATGTCACCTCAGGTGTAAGGACTCCCATATCCAAATCAATAGGCAACTTGACAGGCCTCGCTCTCATTAGGTAGGCTGGAGCGCAGTTGGTGGAATTCACAGGAATGTGGTTGTAGAGGTCTACCAGATCTGGCAACTTTTCTGGCCACAGATTCCTCTTTTCCAAAGGCAAGGTCTTCAGTAGGTCGATCACCACCTGATTCATCTTTTCACACAAGCCATTGGTCTGTGGATGGTACGGTGTTGTCCTGATCTTCTTGCAACCGTACAAATTACAGAATTCCTGGAACACTTGTGCCTCAAAGGCTGGACCTTGATCTGTAAGCACTCGCTCGGGGTATCCGTGTGGTCGACAAAAGTGCTGTTGGAATGCTCTGGCTGCTGTCCTGGCTATTTGATCCTTGACAGACACGACTACCAGGAATCTCGAGTAGTGGTCAATGATGGTAAGAGCATAAATGTAGCCTGATATGCTTGGTACCAGCTTCACATGGTCCAGGGCGACCAACTCAAGTGGTTGTTTGGTTATTATTGGCAGCAAAGGAGCTCGCTGGCTGTTATGGTCCTTTCTGTGCAGGTTGCATTGTCCACACTCTTGGCACCAACTTTCAATGGCTTTCCTCATACCAGCCCAGTAGAATCTCTCCCGGAGCAAGGCCTCCAACTTCTTCCATCCGAAGTGTCCAGCTCCATTATGGTATGCTTCCAAGACCATTGATGCCTCCCTCTTTGGGACTACCACCTGCCAGACCAGCTCATGAGTGCGGGCATTGATGCTCCTCCGGCACAGCTTTCCCTTATAGAGGAGCATCCTGCCTCTTTCCTTCCACAACTGCTGGGTTTCTTCAGGAGCATCCGTCTCTGGGCGTGAGTCAGCTTGTGACAGTAGCTCCTTCACCAGGCGGACTGCGGGGTCGCTATCCTGCATTTCTGCCCAGTCATGATGAGGCAATGGGTTTAGGGTGGCCTCTTTCATGATAGACCGTCTGATTCTCACTCCTTGGGCACGTTGGGCCGCAATTGGCCGGTGGAAGGCAGGTAACTCTATTTCTTCAAGTGCCTCAGAGTCTTCTCCTGCATCTGGCAGATTGGGCATTCTGGACAGCGCATCAGCATTGGCATTCTTGTGCCCCGCTCGGTACTTGATGGTAAATTCATAGTTAGACACCCGAGCCATCCATCGCTGCTCCAGTGCACCTAGCTTAGCAGTTTCCAAGTGAATCAACGGGTTGTTGTCCGTGAAGATGGTAAACTTGGCTGAAGCTAGGTAATGCTTGAATCGTACAGTCACAGCCCAGACTATGGCGAGGAACTCCAGCTTGAAGGAACTGTAGTTGTCAGGGTTCCTTTCAGTAGGACGAAGCTTCCTGCTGGTGTAGGAGATCACTCTTTCTTTGCCATTCTGTACCTGTGACAGTACTGCTCAAAGTCCCACATTGCTGGCATCCGTATACAACACAAAGGGTTGGTCATAATCTGGGTAGGCCAGAACTTCATCTCTTGTGAAAGCCATCTTCAGTCGAGTGAAGGACCTCTCCAGCTCCTCATTCCATTTGAATGTAGGACTCTGCTTTTTGGCCTTCTTGGGCTGACCCACCAGAAGATTTTGCATAGGAGCGGCTATCTCATTGAAGCCTTTGATGAACCGCCGGTAGTAGCCTACCAGCCCGAGGAATTGAAGTACTTCATGGAGGTTGTTGGGCTTCTGCCAGTCCCAGATGACTGTGACTTAGTCAGGATCCGGTGCTACACCTTCTGCACTCACTACATGACCGAGGTACTGAAACTTGGGCTTCAGGAGGTGGCATTTGGAAGGCTTCACCTTCAGGCCAAAGTTGGACAAGGCTTCAAACACCTCACAAAGACTATTGGAGCTGCCCAGGGGCTACAACTGTCTCTGATCACCCCAGCCTCCTTCATTTCCCGCAACATACTTTTGGCACATTGATATTGTGTTGGGGGTATAGGCCGGTACCTTTCTTTAATGGGTAGATGATCTCCAGTGGGGATATGGTGTTGAACCCCTTTTGCCTTCCCAAAGTCTAGAGGGTGTTTACTGAATACCCGCTCATATTCCTGAGTCACTCGGTAAACCCCACTCTTTTGGTATGAAGGGGTAGAGTCAGTTCACACCTGCAGTTACTGACACGACTCCTCCAGCTGCTTTACAGAGCCATTGTCCTGCACCTGGTCGGATGAGACCAAGGGCTCTGCTGCCTGTATTGCGTTGTTACTGACAGTAAGCAGCTTAGCAACTGTGACATACCGAGGTATTGTGGCCTCCTCCTCCCCACAATTCAAGAGGCATACAGGTACCCTCCCTTTACGGACATCAACTACCCCTCTGGCTGTCAGGACAGTGGGCCTGCTATCAGAGTACACGGGTTCTACCATTGCCTGGTAACCTTTGCCTCTGAGGCCTATGGCTGCCCGACACCAAATCAACATTTCACATCTGGGGGTATTGCAATTGGGAAAGAATCACTCACTGTGAAGCTGCCAATTTCTCTGCCAGAGAGTTCTACCTGCTGTCTTTGCATCAGGGCTCTGATCTCCTTCTGCAGGACTCGTTGTTCACTGGAACCAGCAGTCTCAGCCACCTGTTGCAACAAGACAATAACCTCGGAAAGACAATTTTCAATCACATTGGTACCAAGAGTCATCATTGGGTTACATTCTCGTCGATCAATATCCACAACTATCAGACCTTGGTTAGATATATTAAATCTAGCCTTGATATCGTCAAACGTAAGAACCTAGCGTGTCCCAATCTACCAAATCTGCAAATCTGAACAATCCTGCCTGAATCCATCGATGGACCATTGCAGGATCCATGCTATTTGGCATCAAAGGTTGATAAATAAATGATATCATTGGCGAGTTGCAAGAGGCCAAGTTAAACTTCCTCATACACGTTAGCCAAACCTCCCTCATAAATTGCATGGAACCCAATAGTGGAACTGAAACTCTGATGGGCTTGTTTGTCCATAATAAGGCATTAGGATGGATAGGGGCTAGCCATAGATTTTCTATTTCCGTCCATTTATTAAATGCTCACAAAGAGCCCCATGAGGAAATCCTACACAAATGGGCCACCCAATAGTATCCAACAATGTCAGGCACATAAAGACCCCCCCTTGCATCCTGTGATAGATAAGGACACGCTTAGAGACACGATGACGCTTACCATTCCCACACCCCCTCCATGTGGACTTGCTGCCCATTTTGTCAGACATTAGGACTTCCCTCCTTGAGCTGCTTTAGTAGCTATTTTTAGAGTTATTTCTCCCTTATCACTATTAGGGTGCTAAGGGTTATTTCGATACACTGATATTCTACCTTAAGTCTCTGCAGCCCTGATGTGGGGCTGCTATTTCCATACCATTCCATTTCTACCTTCTAATACATGTCTTCTCTCTACCCTGAGGACTAGGTGACTGCTAATTGCATGTCTGTTTTGAGATTCATTGGCCCCAAATATGCTCAGATTACATGTTGTGTCTTTCATGTTCTATGATTAATTTATATGGTGGGATTGGTAATTTTTACTGATATCAATTCATTGAACCTCTCTGTATTGGGTCCTCAGAGACATTTTGGTATATGCATGAGGCTATTCTTAGCATGCATTATCATGACAAACAATGAATTGTTTTGCTGAAGTGCACTGCTGACTGTATTATTATGTACTGGTGGAACTCCACATATAAGCTGTCCTATGTGAAACTATTTGGGGGGGTGTATTGATTACCATGTTGGCTTTGTGGCTTTAAATGTTTTTATCTATGTGTATGTCCCAGATTCAAATAAAGATTCACATGGTTTTTCTATTATATCAGGTGTGCACCCCAACGTTGTGTTTGGTCTTTTTTTCTTCCTTTTTTGCATACCTGTCTTCCAGACAAAGATGTAGCACCCTGCCATTGACATATAAATCATTTTCTGATGGAGATGCACCTACCCCTTTATATACAGTTTACCATTCCAAATAAACTTCATTATACAGTAGAAGCCTGAAGGGACTTACGTTCCCCCATGAGGTCCTTGACTGGAAGAGTCTCAGAATAGTAAAGAACCTTAGGGAGATGAGACATTTTAACAGAGGCTATACGACCTGTCAAGGAAAGCGAAAGAGGCATCCATTTATCTAACAATTTCCTCAGATCAGAGAAAAACGATAGAAAATTGCAATTATAGAGTGTATTATAAGAAGAGAACAAGTGAACCCCCAGATACATGACAGCATCATTCTTCCATCTAAATTTTAAATTTAATTTCAAATGATCCAGAACGTCCGGAGGAACATTTAACGGACGGCTTCTGTTTTGGTAGTATTTAATTTATATCCTGATAAGCCCGCAAATATTTTTAACATCTCCATGAGATGTTATGGAGTTTAGTAAGGGTCAAAAGTACATCATCCACGAACAGTGAAATCTTATAGACTTTATTTCTAACCTCTGTCCCTGAACTATCAGGATTTTGCTGTTTCATGGCAGCTAGAGGCTCTATGCACATAACAAATAGTAAAGGCGAAAAGGGGCACCCCTGGCGTGTACCATTCAAGATTTTAAAAGAGAGGGAAGAGTGAAAAGGCAGTTTAATTGGGGCCGAAGGAGAACTATACAAGGCCCTGATAGCCATTAAAAAAGCCCCCAAGATACCAAATGCTCTCATAGTCTCAAACAGAAAAGACCAATTTAATAGATCAAATGCCTTATCTGCATCCAGGCGCAAGACAAGGGTTTGCACATTATTGTTGTTGCTTATTCTTCACCAAAAATTTACATTTGGCATCTTTATGTTTGAACCATGATATGTGGGAAAAGGTTGAAAAGTTCCAGGGGACCGAATACTTTCGCAAGGCACTGTACACACACATACATGCATACATACATACACAGCCCCCCTCCCCTCCGCCGGACAGATCGATGCCCCGCAGCCCCCCCACAGCCCCCCAACAGCCCTGCTTCTTTTTTGGGGGGGGAAAAAGAATAAAATATCGATCTTTTAATGCACTAGTATTTGTGTATTATGTCAAGCAGCGCACGAAATCAAAAAAAGTTCTATTGAAGTTGATGTTTCGGCGGTCACTTGTTTGACCTTTGGACGTGCAGCAGCTGACTAATAATTCCATGCGCTATACCTCTCTTATATCAGGTATAATTTTAATACCTTTTTACCCTTATCATCAGATAATACTCTTTTTGTGCTTTTCTCTATTCCTATAGTGCAAAACATTATTCACTGGAAGGGGACAGAGTGAGGATACTAATATTGCAACACCTCCCCTCTTATTATTGCTAGAAGCTGAATAAGACACAGGAAAGGTGCTGAGGGCAAACTTAAACGTACCAGTCTTATAATAGTGGGTTTCTTGAATAAAAGCAATATCAGCTCTCTGAGACCTTAGTTCCTGTAAGGTGAGCTTACATTTTCTAGGGGAATTAAGACCCCTAACAACATTGAATGAAATTATACGAGCCATGATGAACAGGAGAGATACTCACAAGTGCCAGAGACCCTGAAAAAGTCCCCTTCCCCACCAGGACCCCATATTGGATGAATAATTTCCAAACTCTCTCTGCAGTCATGACTTCTCCCTAGAAACGGTTGTGGCTGTGCAAATAAATGTGGTAAAAACACCAGGGCATGGGGGAGACTAAGACAAGAACATACAAAAACACAAATAACAATTTGAAATAAGGTAACCACCATGTCAGGAACACCGCACTGCACTTGCTCACTGTGCCAGTGCGGGTGTCCTGAGTACAAAGACAGTACTCACAGATACCTGTGGAGCAGGGCAGCAGCGGTGACGATGCGTGCTTCAGAGTATCAGGACCTGAAGCACATGACTGCTGGGGGCGTGGCCTAAGCTCCACAGATCTAGGAGCTGCAGGGAAACTCCTAGAAAGGTAACTACGGGGCAATGTTACCAAGGGGCATAGACAGAGACAGAAACCAGATGAAGCCAGGGTCAAAGCACCAGATAGCAATACAGTACCACGGGGTTTAGACAGAAAGGATAGTCAGGACGTAGCAATAGGTCAGAAAACCAGAACGGGCAATAGACGGTACAATGGGGACAAACTGTAACGGAGTAACGATAGCCAAGCCAGGAGGTCAGAACCGGAGAAGACAGTAGTACCAAAGCGAGTGACGGAGTACAGAGTGAGGGAACAGGCCTGGTCATACACGGGAATCAAACAAGCAACGCAGAATACACGCACACCAGGGGTCAGACACACCAGAACAACAGTATAGCTGACAGAGAACCCTGGTAAAGAGTGAGTATAAATACCCCTCCCAGATCCAGAAAGAGGCCACGAACACTTAACCCTGTGAGTGCAGGGCAAGAACCCTGTTCAAACCATGACACACCATACTTCCCCGGAAAAAACTCCTGGTCCAGGGCTACTTCTGTGGACTAAACTGAACCCACCAGGGGTGTTAAGTTAGCAAATAGCCCCAGAACAAATCTCTTGGGGGACAGGCTCCAAAACCTAACCCTTTCAGTTGCTAGAGAAAAGTGAAGGAAGCAAAAAGCCAGGACTCCTGACACCATGCAGATAATTCTGCAATACAACTAAGCAGCTTTATATATAACAAATTAAAATTTGAATGTTTCTGTACCTGTGTAGGGAAGTGGACTAACCCATGGACCTGTCTGAAGAGGAGCAGTGAATGTAAGATGGGCAGTAAATATACTTGACGTGAATTTGTATATACGTATGGGGAAACAGCTAGAGTTAGGAAGAGATGGTGTAGGACCGGGTTTTGGCCACTAGGGGGAGACAAAGAATAGCAGGAAAAGGAGAGGGTGCGGTACTGAGGTTTGGCCACTAGAGGGAGACAAAAGAAAGCAGGGAAAGGACTTAACAGCAGCTAATGCTTAAGAACCTGCAAAGTCATGGTGGGCGGAGATATGGGGACTCGGGAGGGGAATTCCTAGGCAGGAGAATAAAAAGAGAGAGAGAGCGCCGCAGGGGAGAATCCAGTCCAGGAGGAGTTCAGCGCAGCTCAGCTCAGAAGGAGACTGAAGAAGGACAAGCTCCGGAAGGGACTAGAAGGAGAGACAGTCAGGGGGTGGCCCTGACAGAATCGCCGCTGGACAGAGGACCCCCGGGTACCAGACAGACGGACTAGGCCAGGAAAGTGCTGTGGTGGTGGGCCTAAGGCAGCCACAGTGAAAGAACCGAGAGGGATGTCGCTTTAGGGGCGAGCAGGAAGGGAAAGGTACCCGGGCCGGTGCGTAGGAGCTGTCGTGGTGCTGAGGTCGTCGAGAGGACAGCCAATAAAGAGGACCTGTTGGAACGCACGTTGGTTTCTGTCCCCATTCTGTTCGCGGCCAAAAGGGACCACCCCCCAATTGGCATATGTGTGGGAGAAACGGCCCCCGTCGAATGTCCAGGCCGGAACCAAGGGAGCCGTCATCTAGGTTCCGGTGGGAGGTGAACCCGTACGGAGTGTTGCGCCAGATAAGCCCCGACGGGCCTGTGTACGAAATACAATCTGAAGAAAACAACGCGCCTCTCACTCGGGTTGTGCACCGTAACATGTTATGGCCTTGTACGTCTATTGATCCCCCACGGCTTGAACCGACCCCTCAGGTCCCCGACCCCCTGCCCACGGTCTGGGACCTGGAAGACGAAGAAGACTTCACCATCGCATCTGCGGGTCACCCCAGTAGTGGCACTACGGCAGACCCGGGAATCCCACCAGAACCAACTATTCGACCACCCTCCACCACCCCAGAAGACACCACTACACCTGAGCTTCGACACTCCGAGCAGTCAACAGCTGTCAATCCCCCTGAACGTTACGAACAGGACCAGTTCGTATGGCGACAAGGACTGTCGTCCCAAAAAACTAACCCGAGTCTACAAAAACCCTCGCCCGAGGACTGGCGAGCATACAGGGCGGGGGAGTGTGGGAGGAACGGCCCTCGTCGAGTGTCTGGGCCGGAACCAAGGGAGCCGTCATCTAGGTTCCGGGGGAAACTATTCCCGAGGGACAGAGTTCGGGGACGGACCGTTGTGACAGACAGCTGGGCTGGGGGAGGGATCAGTATAAAGGGGCGGGGAATTCCCGGGACGATGAGTCAGCAGACCGGGACAGAGGCAGCAGGAGACCTTGGGAGCGACTAAAAGCTAGAGCGACTTACCAGTGCCAGGGAAGACACTCACTGAGGACTCCAGAGGGACGGCGCCAAGACGAACATCCGAGACTTACTGCCCCGCTCCAGCTCGTGGCCACTGCGGCCCCAGTTCAACCCGCGGCCGCTGCCGCCTCACCTCAGCTCGTAGCTGCGGCTGCTGCTGTCTCGCTCCAGCCCACGGCTGCGGCCTGTTCCTCGCCACCTGCAGCCGCCCTGCTCTCACCAATGGCCGCGGATTCCTCGCCGCAGCCTTTAGCTGTGCAGGTGGCCTGCCCTTTGCCACCCCAAATCGCTGCCGCTTGCCCCAGTCCGGGGGCTGCGGCCCATCCGTCCAAGGACTCCGCCGGGGCCTGTGGGGCTCCAGAGTCATCAGAGCACCAGAGAGCGCGAAAACTTCGTCAACTCTTCAGCAACTGGGCCCAGCGACTGCTACTCCGAAAGACTACCATCCCCATCGGCGAGTGACGTCTGGACGGCTAAGTTGACTATATAATTAAGTTCCCTCTAGTCCTATAAACGTTATTATAGAAAGCGCCAAATCGTCTTGTGACTCGTCACTGCATTTGGCGTAGTCAGCAGGATGCAGTCTCCGAGCGCAGACGGCGGTGCGCCTGATCAGAGTGGGGCCGCGGGCGCAGATGATGATGGGGGCCCCCACTCCAGCCTCTCCCTGGGGGCTATGCTAAGTAACTTGCCCCGGTTTTCTGGCTCCGATACGCTGTTGTGGAGCTGGACAGAACGTATGCGGGGCCTTTTCCGCATGCACCCCATGACCCCGGATTTAGAGGCTGAGGTGGCCCTTATGGCGCTAGATGGGGAAGCCCGGAAGTCGGTAATGTTGAGATCCCGGAAGAGACCCACGGGGATCCAACAGATGTGGGGAAGTTGAGAACCCAGTTGTTCAGTCGGATGCAGGGGGAGGGGGAGACCATCACCCAGTATATGAACGCCCTCCAGGAGCTATACACCACCATAGAAAGAAAGGACGGAATAGGGGTAGGGCCCATTGACATTACCCTGAGTGACCTGCTAGTGACTGGACTCCGGGACCCGCTAATCAAGCAGGCATTGCGGGAACAGGTCCGAGTGAACCCACATATAGCCTTCTCCGAAGTGGGGAGTCGGGCCCGGGTACGAGAGCAAGAGCAGGGGATGACGGCTCCTGTAGAGAAGGCCCGGAGCATGGAGTCTTCCGTAAGCGTTGTCGAAGAACCTCAATGGATTGAGGAAATGAGACAAGAACTGAAGAGTATCCGGGGCGAGCTGGCTGAAGTGAAAAAGAGAACGGAGACCGCGCCCGGCCGACCTGGCTACAATCCTGGGCCCTGGGAGCCTCGCAATACCCGGGGTGGCCGAGCCTCACAGCCCCGGTGTTATGAGTGTGGAGAACTGGGCCACTTCACACGGGAGTGTCTGCGGCATGGGAAATACCCACCCCGGCGGACATTAAACTAGAGGGCTCCGGGCATGGAGGATGCCACTCGGAGCCGGAAGCCACAACAAGGGGTGGTGGAAGTCCCAAAGAACTGGTCGCTAGGTGCCCAAGAGTATGGGCCGAAGTCGAGGGTCATGCTGTGCAGTGTCTAGTGGATACGGGGTCACAGGTAACGACCATGCCGGCAGCTTACTTCTGGCAGCATTTACCGGAAGCGGCAAGGCCCCAGTGGGGGCCCATGATACGACTAGTGGCCGCAAACTAACTGCCGGTACCTGTCGCCGGAGTGGTGTGGCTTCAGATGACATTGTGTGGTAAATCCCTCGGCCACCGGGGAGTGGTCCTAACCCAAGGAGAGACTAACGACCGTCATCCTATCATCCTGGGCATGAACGTACTGTGGGAGTTCGGCAATCTACTCCTCAACGATTCCACGCAGGAGACCCTAAGTCAATGGGGTTCTCGCACGGCCCAGGGGCAGGTCTTCCAGCGGTTAGTGCAGGAGGCGCGAGTGCTCCAGGAGTGTCAGGAGGGTGAGGCGCTGGGCAAGGTCATCGTGCCGGCGGGCCACCCACTCGTGCTTCCTCCAGGGCAGACAGTGGTGGCTCTGCCGATCCGCGCCCCGATGCCACTGGAGGGCGTGGAGGTGCAGATGGAACCATGTTACTCAGAGCGCCTGCACCCTGGCATCCTGGGGGCCCGCTCCCTGGCCACAGTGCGGGAAGGGACCGTCTTGGTGCGTTGTGTCAACCTGGAAGATCAAGATATCGCCCTGATGCCCCGGGCCAAAATGGCCAAACTAGTAAGGCCATTGGAGGAGATGCTGCCAGACCCCGCAGTCCAGTTGATGGTGCAACCCGAAGATCCCTGGGCAGTAACGGTACGAACCCAACAGACTGCCGCATCTTCGGCCCAAGAGAAAGGTCGAGCCATCCTGGAGAGAATGCGGGCCGAACTTTCCGGCCTAGCGCCAGCCCAGCTTCTCCAGGTAGAGAAACTTCTTGGACAATTTTACAGTGTCTTCGCCAGCCACAAGGACGACTTTGAATGTACCACGGCCATCATGTATGGGATCCCCACTGCAGGAGCGGCCCCCACCCGGGAGCGATATCGGCAAATACCACCGCAGCTATACCAGGAAGTGAAAACTCTATTAGCCCAAATGCTCTGGAAGGGGGTCATCCGAGAAAGCCAAAGCCCTTTGGCGGCCCCTATTGTCCTGGTTCGGAAAAAAGATGGCGCTCTGCGTTTTTACGTGGATTATCGGAAGTTGAACGCCTGCACCATCAAGGATTCATATCCACTGCCCCGCATAGAAGAGTCTCAGTCCGCCTTGGGGAACGCAACGTACTTTTCAACTATAGACCTGGCCAGTGGGTACTGGCAGGTGCCGATGTCGGAGGAAGACAGAGCCAAGACGGCATTTATCCTTCCCATGGGACTGTTCAAGTTCAATCGGATGCCGTTTGGGCTGGCCAATGCCCCGGGAACCTTTCAGCGGTTGATGGAGCGGTGTCTAGGAGACCTCAACTTTGAAGCCACGTTGATATACCTGGACGATATTATCATCTATTCTGCCATGTTTGAGGACCACTTGAGGCAATTGGGGCAGGTGCTCGGCCGGCTGCAGAAGTACGGGTTAAAGGTAAAGCCCCAGAAATGCCACCTGTTCCGCACCCAGATCAAATACCTGGGGCATACCGTCTCGGTGGAGGGTGTCCGACCATCCCTGAGAAAGGTCGCTGCCGTCCAGGGGTGGCCTACCCTCGAGACGGTGAAAGACGTGCGGGCCTTCTTGGGGTTGGCCGGCTACTACCGTCGGTTCGTGAAGAATTTTGTTGGGAAGACCTTTCAGGGAAACCATTTCCTCTCTGTCCCTTTCTGTGCTGTTCTTTTTCTGAAGAGTCCCCTTAACCCTGGGGAACAGTGGAGACTCATCTATCTGACACTGCAGAAAGGGAGGGGAGCAGCAACTGTCCTCTCCATCCTGTGAAGGGACGCCATATTGTAAAGCACAGTGCCCCGAAGGGAACAGCTCCTTATGTTCAGCAGGTGCATGCTAGTGCTGCTGAGAGCAGGGTGTGAGGCCAACCTTTCCACCCCGGTCAGGGATATAATCGTCAGGGAGACCCCAGAGATCCTCTCCTCCCCTTCTCCCGTTCCACACTGTGCTGCATCTCCCTCCTTCTCTGCAGCCTCCTCGGCTGCACGGCAAGATGGTGACCGCACTCCCGCACCTGTTTGCTTGCTCAAGAGGAAGACATCTAAAGCCGTCGCCGGGGCAGCCGTCACCGCTCTTGTTAGTACCGGGTTCTTCAGCTTCCTGTGGCCCATCTTTGCAGTGTGTAATTATGCCGGCACAGGTGCATATAAGCTACTTTGAAGCTAGGCCTAGCAGGAGCTCCTCTCTCCTATGTCCGAACAGCACAGCATACGGACTCGCCCCCACTCGTTCTGACTTTCTCAGCAGCCAGATGGCCTCTGCTCAGACTACTGTCCTTCCTTCACCTCGTTCCCGGTGCCACTGGCCCATTCTGCCACGTATTGTAAGGGGAAGGAACTAACTAGACATGTCTCCGCCATGAAGGGTCCGGAACAGTTGGGGCTGTCACCTATATTGCGGGGTAGAAAGCTTGAGACTCCAGACCGTACTCTGTGTTTGAGAAAAGGGGGCGTGGCTAAGCGGATAGATCTGCAGCGCGCAAGTGACCAGACAGTTTGGGGGGGAACTTCAGGCGCACTGGACGCCTGTGAGGTAAAATCAGCCGAGAGGCGTCTGTGCAGAGCAGAGCCTGGGACGGCAGAGTGCTTTGACAGGAGACCGTCGACTGAGAACAGCTCAGACACCGCTGTCCCAGCCGACATCACTGCCCTCGCTGAGACCGCTGATGTGGCGCCCCCAGGGGTATGGTCGCCACAGTGGCTTTGCCTTCCTCCAGGGAAGGGTAATGCCAAGCTTGGAGGCAATGATGGGTCTTAATCGCAGTCAATCCATACATGCAACACAGTTCCACTCCAGGCCAGCAGGGGGAACTCTGAACCGGGATTAAGGGGAGGAGTGCTCTCTGAGGGCCAAGAGGAAGGGGTAGTCAGTTAGTCTGCGGAGGGTGAAGTGTGCAGACATGTAGAGAGAAGCTGGAGGTTGAGCTAGGAAAGGAGAGCTCCCTCGCAGTGAGAGCGCATGAACTGGAGCCTGGTCTCCACAGTGGTATGGATACTAACGGTCCTACAACAGATACCAGAGGAGTAGGAGACTGTAAATGCCCTACTCCCATCTAAGACTTGAGGGCACAACAGCAGCTTGGATAGAGAGCCGGGACTCAGGAGAAGGGACCCCCCGAGATAGGCTACAGCTGCAAGTAAGGTTCTTGGGAACATCTGACAGGAGGAACTTCAGTGTAACTCAGTGCTTGGAGTACTTCATTCAAATAGGAGCTAGGAAGGAGACTGCACAGCCCATCTGCTGAGAGAGAATCCCTGAATTGCTTCCATGCTAGCCTGCTCCAATACCATCTGTAATCAGGACCCTGGACTGCAGTTGCCAAGTAAAGGTACAGAAATTGCACCCCGCTGTGTCTTGTCTGCTTCCTACCTTTCTGGCACTGCTACATCCTCGTGCCAACCACATTTACACTGCCCTGGGACCATAGCTTCACCTGTGGGGAGCTAATACATCTTTGCTGCACCATACCATCAGTCCCAGCGGATCTGTCTGCAGCGTTGGCTTAACATCTCCCTTGCCGAACACCACAGGTGGCGTCACAAACAATTCCATTCCATTAACTACATTCCCCCATTACTTGGGCGCCCAGGGCCACGGTCCGGGTCACCGCTGCTGTGACACATCCCACTGACACCGGCCCGGTACCGAGTACCCCACAGCCCTGGGAGGGAGACCCAATTTGGCATCACGAACAGGATTACGGAGCCCTGTACCCCCCGGGTCCTGTGTGCCACAGACTGTGTTTGTGCAAAAAGACTGTGTGTGAAATTGGCGCCAATTGCTGCCATTGCCGCGCTGCTTGGCGCGTGCGGGGTGAAGAAGGGGCAGGCCTTCGTGGGCGGAGCCTGCCACAGAGCGCGAAGAAGTGAAGTGCCACGCGGGAAGAGAGGACAGCGCGTGAGAAGAGGAGGAGCTGAGGCCTACAGCCGGAGCGTCGGGCCTGTGATGCGTCCGCCGTGAGCTCCCATAACCCCCGGCCCTGACTAGCGTTAACTAGGGGGGGAGAGGATGTCCGCGCCAAACGGCGATGCAGCGGCAGGCGCCGTTGCCAACCCCGCAGCACCGCCAGGAGGTCTCCATAATGCCGCTGTCTATGCCCTACATATCGGGAGCGGCCTGGCTACCGCAGTACTCGGGTGAGTCGCATACCCTGAGTGAATTTAAAGAGAGACTGTGCAGTTTGTTTAAAGTATACCCTCTGTCTGAAAGCCAGAAAGTGAATATCCTGATTGGACAGCTAACGGGTGCAGCACAGAGAGAGGTGAAAACCTGGCAGGACACTGATAAAGAGACTGTTGCAAAGATCCTGGCCAAGCTGAGGAGCACCTTTGACACCCGCCCTGCAGCTGAAATCAAGATGAGGTTCTTTGGCTGTAAACAGAAGGCGCAGGACAGTATCAGGGACTATGCTCTGAACCTGCAGGAGGCGCTGCGAGCAGTTAAGCAAGTTGATCCTGACAGTGTGAATGAGGAAGATAAACTGTTTAAGGAGCAGTTCATTGAAGGACTCCTATCCAGTACCCACAGAGGACAGTTGCGTATCATAACCCTGCAAAACCCTGATCTGGACTTTGCTGATTTTAAGGATAGGGCTATTCGGGTGCTGCAGGAATTCACTGACAGCCATCCAGCGCCTCCTAGGCGCCCAGCGATCACCTACCATCAGGAAGCAACATCTTTTCCTTCCATCCCGGTAGAGGCTGATGCACAGACTCTGGATAAAGATCCATCTGAGGAGCTGCGTCTTCAAGTCCAAGAGTTGACCAAATGGATTGCTGCTCTTACCAAAACCATGCAGTCCCTACAAGTGTCTTCCAAAGAAAAGATCCAGCTTGTTTCCAGTCCAGAGGATGTTCCGTGGCTCCGGAGGAGGAAAGCCCCACCACTTCGAGGGAGGAAAAACGATCGCTATGACCAGGACGGACGTCCCATCTGTCGTCGCTGCTACAAGGCCGGTCATCTTGCAAGATATTGTCCTTTAAACGAGCAACCCCTGGGGCAGAGGGCCAACCCCCAGGAATAGTATCCCCAGGCCCAAGGAACTGGAGAGCCAAGTATGTGGGAGGGAGACCGATCCTTCCTGTGGTGATTGACGGCATCCCCATGAACGCTTTGCTGGACACTGGCTCCCAGGTGACCACTATGCCGTACATTCTGTACAAGAGGTATCGGGTTGATTCAGAACTTACCCGTGGCCCCACTGATGAACTGACAGTAGATGCTAGTAATGGTCAGTCTTTGCCGCAGATTGGATGAAAAGAGATTACTGTTAAAGAGGGTCGGGTAGAGCTAAAGTCTCAAGGTTTAATAGTTGTTGATATTGATCGACGCAAATGTAATCTCATTATGACTCTTGGTACAAATGTAATTGAAAACTGTCTGTCCGAGGTTATTGTCTTGTTGCAACAGGTGGCTGAGACTGCTGGTTCCAGTGAACAACGAGTCCTGCAGAAGGAGATCAGAGCCCTGATGCATAGACAACAGATAGAACTCTCTGGCGGAGAAATTGGCAGTGTCAGAGTGAGTGACCCCTTCCCCACTGCAATACCCCCCAGATGTGAAATGTTGGTTTGGTGTCGGGCAGCTATAGGTCTTAGAGGGAGAGATTACCAGGCGTTGGTAGAACCAGTATACTCCGAGAGCAGGCCCACTGTCCTGACAGCCAGAGGGGTGGTTGACGTACGAAAGGGGAGAGTACCTGTACGCCTTTTGAATTGTGGGGAAGAGGAAGCCACAATACCTCGGTACGACACAGTTGCTAAGCTGCTCACCGTTAATAACAATTCTTTGCAGGCAGCAGAACCCTTGGTCTCATCCGATCAGGTGGAGGACAATGACTCTGCGAAGCAGCCAGAGGAGTGGTGTCAGCAACTGCAGGTGGGAACTGACTCTACACCTTCATACCAGAAAAATGGGGTTTACAGAGTGACACAAGAGTATGAGCGGGTATTCAGCAAACACCCACTAGATTTTGGGCAGGCAAAAGGGGTTCAACATCATATCCCCACTGGAGACCATCCACCCATAAAGGAGAGGTACAGACCTATACCCCCAACACAATACCAGTGTGCTAAGAGTATGTTGAGGGAGATGAAGGAGGCAGGGGTCATCAGAGACTGTTGTAGCCCCTGGGCAGCTCCAATAGTGTTTGTAAAGAAAAAGGATGGTACCATGAGAATGTGTGTTGATTACCGGAAAATTAACAGCATTACACATAAAGATGCCTACCCATTACCCAGAATTGAGGAATAATTAGCTGCACTTAAAACTGCTAATCACTTTTCCACCTTGGATCTCACCAGTGGGTATTGGCAGGTTCCCGTGGCAGAGGCAGACAAGGAGAAAACAGCATTTACCACTCCAATGGATCTCTGTGAGTTCAATTATATGCCATTTGGGCTCTGCACTGCTCCAGGAACATTTCAACGGCTGATGGAGTGCTGCCTGGGAGGCATGAACTTTGAGGCGGTCCTGTTGTATCTGGATGATGTCATTGCTTTCTCCAAAACCTATGAAGATCATCTGGAACACCTGGCTGAAGGGTTTGAAGCTTTGTCCAATTTTGGCCTGAAGGTGAAGCCCTCCAAGTGCCACCTCCTGAAGCCCAAGGTGCAGTACCTCGGTCATGTGGTCAGTGCAGAAGGTGTGGCACCAGATCCTGACAAGGTCACAGTCATCCGGGACTGGCCAAAGCCCAGCAACCTTCATGAAGTACGCCAATTCCTTGGACTGGTAGGCTACTACCGAAGATTTATCAAAGGCTTTACCAAAAAAGCCACCCCTATGCAAAACCTTCTGGTGGGGCAGTCCAAGAAGACCAAACAGAAAAATTCCACCTTTGAATGGACTGAAGAGTTGGAGAGATCCTTTACTCGGCTGAAGATGGCTCTCACAGGTGACGAGGTTCTGGCTTACCCAGATTATGACAAACCCTTTGTGCTGTACTGTACACAGATGCTAGCAACGTGGGACTAGGAGCAGTACTGTCACAGGTACAGAATGGAAAGAAAGAGTGATCTCCTACACCAGCAGGAAGCTGCACCCCACTGAAAGGAACCCTGACAACTACAGTCCTTTCAAGCTGGAGTTCCTTGCCATAGTCTGGGCTGTCACCGAAAGGTTCAAACGTTACCTAGCCTCCGCCAAGTTCACTATCTTCACGGACAACAATCCGTTGACGCATTTGGACACTGCAAAACTAGGTGAACTGGAACAGCGATGGATGGCTCGGCTATCTAACTATGAGTTTACCATCAAGTACCGGGCAGGGCACAAGAATGCCAATGCTGATGCGCTGTCCAGAATGCCTAACCTACCAGATGGAGGAGAAGACCCTGAGGCTCTCGAAGAAATAGAGTTACCTCCCTTCCTCCGGCCACTTGCGGCCCAGCGTGCTCAAGGAGTGAGAAACAGACTGTCTGGCTTGAAGGAGGTCACCCTGAATCCATTGCCCCATCATGATTGGGCATAAACGCAAGATAGTGACCCTGCAGTCCGCCTGGTGAAGGAGCTGCTGACACGAGCTGACTCACGTCCAGAGTCGGATGCTCCTGAGGAAACTCAGCAGTTGTGGAAGGAGAGAGGCCGGCTGTTCATTTATGAAGGGAAGTTGTGTCGGAGGAGTATCAATGCCTGCACTCATGAGCTGGTCTGGCAGGTGATAGTCCCAAAGAGAGAGGCATCAATGGTCCTGGAAGCATACCACAATGGAGCTGGACACTTCGGATGGAAGAAGTTGGAAGCATTGCTCCGAGAGAGGTTTTACTGGGCTGGTATGAGGAAAGCCATTGAGAGGTGGTGCCGGGAGTGTGGACAATGTAACCTGCGCAGAAAGGATCGAGACAGCCAGAGAGCTCCTCTACAGCCATTCATCAACAAACAGCCCCTTGAGTTGGTAGCCCTGGACCATGTGAAGCTGGTTCCAAGCTGGTCAGGCTACATCTATGCTCTTACCATTGTGGACCACTACTCAAGATTCCTGGTAGTTGTGCCTGTCGAAGATCAGATGGCCAGGACAGCAGCCAGAGCATTCCAACAGCACTTCTGTAGACCACATGGGTATCCTGAAAGAGTGCTTACGGATCAAGGCCCAGCTTTCGAGGCAGAAGTGTTCCATGAATTCTGTAACCTGTATGGTTGTAAGAAGATCAGGACAACACCGTACCACCCACAGACCAATGGCATGTGCGAGAAGATGAACCAGGTAGTGATTGACCTCCTGAAGACTTTGCCCATGGAGGAGAGGAATCTGTGGGCAGAGAAGTTGCCCGATCTGGTAGACCTCTACAACCATATTCCAGTGAACTCTACCAACTGTACCCCAGCCTATTTAATGAGAGCAAGGTAAGCTGCCTGGTAAGACCTGGTAAGCTGCCTATTGACTTAGACATGGGAGTCCTGACACCTGAAGTAGCGTCACCAGATGCTGATTGGGACACGGAGAGGCAGCAACAGTACAGGAGAGTTCAAGAATGCGTGGAAAGGAGTCTGGCTCAGGCAAGACAAAAGCAGGAGAAGCTTTGTAATCAAAATGCACCTGCCTTTCCTTTGTCGCCGGGAGAGCAAGTCTTGAAAAGGAAGAGAAGATTGCACAAATTGGATGATCAATGGGAGGCTGAACCTTATATCATTCTGCCCTCAAACTTTGATAATACTAAGGTATGCCTTGTTAGTAAAGATGGAGGTGAGACCTCAGCAGCGGTATCGAGAGATCATTTGAAGTTATGCCCTGACCAGTTAAAAGAAAGAAAAGAAGAACCAGATAACATCCAACCCATAGTGGAAGAAGAGAAGGTCAGCACAATACTTGGGGAATTCCCTGCGAATTGGACTAAAGTGAACGATGCTATAGTGGTGCCAGTGTTGCTGTTTCCCCAATTGGTAGCACAGGAAGATATGACTCAAGAGAATCAGGAAAATCAGGTAGCAGATGCCACACCAGCAGTGGAGCCAGAGAACCCTCACCCTGCCAGTGGTGAATCTGTCATGCCACTGGTGAGTCCAAGAGTCGGTAGGAGAATACTACCCAGTAGTGTATCCAGTACATTACCCACTACACCAGTCTTACGCAGGTCTACCCGCAATACACAAGGTATACCGCCCATCAAATATCGCATATATTTCAAAATAAATGTAAATGTTGAAATTGTGTATGTGTATATATGTAACCTTTTTTCAAGTTTTGTGCCTACAGGTAACCTGTAAGAGTTTCCTTTGGAACTTTCCAGCTTTGTTTTATGGACACTGAACCACAGGACTTGCGTGTGGTCAAAAACTTTCCTTGTAAATATTCCACCATTTGCCCAGGAATGGACCATGGACATTGATGCTTGGACTTATCATCATAGGACCATTTTTGAGGCTCTTGGTTTTTGTACATTTTTCAATCTTGTACAATTATTATTGTTTAACTGTTTATATGTTTCATGTTTTTGTTCAGCCCAGGAGTGCTGACTTGCACTAGGGGGGAATGTGGCGCCCTCAGGGGTATGGTCGCCACAGTGGCTTTGCCTTCCTCCAGGGAAGGGTAATGCCAGGCTTGGAGGCAATGATGGGTCTCTCTCGCAGTCAATCCATACATGCAACACAGTTCCACTCCAGGCCAGCAGGGGGAACTCTGAACCGGGATTAAGGGGAGGAGTGCTCTCTGAGGGCCAAGAGGAATGGGTAGTCAGTTAGTCTGCGGAGGGTGAAGTGTGCAGACGTGTAGAGAGAAGCTGGAGGTTGAGCTAGGAAAGGAGAGCTCCCTCGCAGTGAAAGCGCATGAACTGGAGCCTGGTCTCCACGGTTGTACAAATACTAACGGTCCTACAACAGATACCAGAGGAGTAGGAGGCTGTAAATGCCCTACTCCCATCTAAGACTTGAGGGTACAACAGCAGCTTGGATAGAGAGCTGGGACTCAGGAGAAGGGAGCCCCCGAGATAGGCTACAGCTGTCTGCCGTGCAAGTAAGGTTCTTGGGAACATCTGACAGGAGGAACTTCAGTGTAACTCAGTGCTTGGAGTACTTCATTCAAATAGGTGCTAGGAAGGAGACTGCACAGCCCGTCTGCTGAGAGAGAATCCCTGAATTGCTTCCAGGCTAGCCTGTTCCAATACCATCTGTAATCAGGACCCTGGAATGCAGTTACCAAGTAAAGGTACAGAAATTGCACCCCGCTGTGTCTTGTCTGCTTCCTACCTTTCTGGCACTGCTACATCCTCGTGCCAACCACATCTACACTGCCCTGGGACCATAGCTTCACCTGTGGGGAGTTATTACATCTTTGCTGCACCATACCATCAGTCCCAGCAGATCTGTCTGCAGCGTCGGCTTAACATCTCCCTTGCCGAACACCACAGGTGGCGTCACAAACTATTCCATTCCATTAACTACATTCCCCCATAACTTTGGCGCCCAGGGCCACGGTCCGGGTCACTGCTGCTGTGACACATCCCACTGACACCGGCCCGGTACCGAGTACCCTACAGCCCTGGGAGGGCAACCCAATTTCACAACCAACAACACTGCCACAGCTGCCCTCGCAGACAGTACTGACCGTGAGAGGCAAGGTCTGTGAACGGGACTTAGGCATGTGTTGACTCGGCACAGTGAACTGGGCTGCCCATTGTAAACTGTGTTTGGGCAATGCTGCAAATCTTTGTAGTGTTGGGACACTCACCGCTGAGGATAAGGACGTATCCCTCTTCATCACCTCATCTGCTGGACCCAAGACCCGCATCAGGATCCCGAGGATTCACGTCATCGTCAGGACCATGGGAGGACACCATCAACGTCAAAAGATACTACATCATTTACCTCAGGATTGTGACAGATCCCCACTGTGACACATCTAAGCAGAACCAGTCACAGACTGAAGTTCAACCGTGACTGGCGCCTGAGTGATGTTATATTTTATTGTATTGTCGGCTTTACTTGGCACTGTTCCTTAAGTTATCCCCATTAGCCTTTTGCTGTATTAGGGAATATTATCTCTCCGTTTTCTCCCTGCATGGCTTTTCTACTGTATAATAAACCCCTTTCACCCTTGGTCTGTGTACAGTCTGTTACTGCATACTGCGTGCCTGCGGTCTCCTCACAGCATCACAGCTGTTGGTTACGCTCACACATCTACCCAGTATCATATGTACTCATGCACACACACTCGGCACAGAAGCAGCAAAAGACTAATATTTATGGACAAGAAGTGCACTTGAGGTTCTCGTACCCCCATATCTTCATTACTTCTGGGCTGGCCATTTATAGGAGACCAGGAGTGACTGCTACTATTTCTTTGGACATGGATGGGGATGACAGATACACTTGTGTTGGTGTACACACTCAGCACAAGCAAAATGAACTATACTTTATACAGAATATCTTCTTACTGGATTCCCCTTCAGGACCTAAAGTTATTGAGGTGACCACTATGGGTGAGAGATGTTTTTGTGAACCCTGGCAAAATATTTTGGGGTTTTTTTCTGAACATAAAAACCATAAAATGTAAAAGTTACATGAGTGAAAATTCCACCCAACTATGCACCACATACTTGTTTAGAAAAAGGAGAAGATAACCTCCAAAGCTGATCGGGCAAATTGGTTTTAGAGGACAACATGGCATCCTACTTAGAAACATGAGAATTAATAAGATTTATCAATCAAGCTAAAGAAAGAAACCAGGCTCCTCTTTAGTGTGCTCCTTGCTCCAGGCACTTGAGAATGACTAAACCCCATTACACAATTGTTCAATCAATATTTCCAACCGCTATTGGTCCATTTTAAGAAGTCTGTGCAGATAAGTGGAAAAGTACATCAATTGTTGAACAAAAAAAACATTTTGAACCTTTTTACTTGCAACGAACTCCACTTAACATATGACATGCATTCAATCCCATTTCAATCAAGTGAACTTTATCTGTCATTTTTTTGTCCCCAATTTTATGGAAGGTCTGATAAACAGAGGCCATGGAGTGAGAGGACGGATATGCAGCAGCCTCCTGTGAGCTGGAGCTGCTGGCAAGGAAAGGAAGAGAAAGATCAGTTCTTCAGAAGAAAGATAAAAAAGGACGGAACGTGTGGAGAAGAGCTTGGGACTAGGGCTAGAGCAGAGCCCTTCCCTAAGTTTATGCGCCAATGGCTAGACACCGGTATCCGAGGCTGTGTGAATGCTAATGGTTCTACAGCAGAAAAAGGAGAAATAGAAGTTGTGACCACTATATTCCCACCTAAAACTCGATGACACAGTAGCAACATGTGTGAGCCGGGACATGATTGTAAGGAGTCCCTGAAAAGGCTACAGCTACCTGTCATGCGAGTGGAGTTCTAAGTAACAGCAAGAAAGAGGAACTTGAGTGTAATTTATAACTGCAAGTACTTCAGATTAGCGCTAGTAAGGAGACGTTCAGAAAAGGCACATTTGGAAGGGAGTGCTGGAAGGGTGTGTTCCATCTTCCTGGGAGTTGGCTGAGCCCCTCACCTGAAGGACATGGCACTGAAGCGGGCACCTGTGTATGCCAGAAACGTGAGTAAAGCTTTGAAACTACATTCAGCTGTGTCTCTGCCTTCTTCCTGCGTCACCTACTCAGCACTGCTACATCTCTGTGCCTAACACTACACCATTTACCTCAACATCTACTACAACTGCCCTGGGACTACAAATCTGCCTGTGGAGAGCTATTACACCTCTGCTGCATCCCACCACCTGTCCCAGAGGATCTGCACTGCAGCGCTGGTCACCTCTGACCAAATACCACAGGTGGCGTCACGAACTTATCTACACATAAACTTTATTTCCATCTATTTTACATGGACACCCAGGGCCACGGACTGGGTCACTGCCACCACGACACATCCCCTTTGAGACACTGGCCCGATACCGAGTAAGAACCCCACCAGCCCTGGGGGTGTTCCAGTGCCACCATGGGAGAAATTACATACTACACCACACTCATGGCAATACATGGGCTATCCAGCTAATTTTGGTATGTGTTTAGTCCTGTAGAGTAAAAATGCATCTTGGAGCCTCCTTCTAAATGAATTACATAATGACAGCCCCTTTTCATGTAGATTTACAGATATCGCCAATGTTGGACCATATCTCTTTTTTTCCTTGTTCTCGCTTATGTTTTCTCATTTGAACTAATGCCAGACGCAATTGATTGCCTCCAGCACTGACAGCTAATTGCATTAACTCATGAAGACTAATTAAAACATGACCTTCTCTGATATCTGATTTTAAAAATCCAAGTGACAACTTTTCCGCGATGCACCAAAGAATTGATTCTCGTCTAACGCGTGCATCTGTCTCCAGTTCAATCACTGTCCTGACATTGCGGGTATGTACAGCGGCACACTGACACTTTAGACCCCCGTATTTAGGAATCTTTCACATTGCACTGTAGAAGTCTAAAAACAACAGCTATCTGCGTAACTTGTGTATGTTCTAGAAGACCACTGTGGAGATTAATTGTTAAAGACCCTATTTCATGAAGTTTATTGATGAGGAGTTTTGAAACAATCATAATCTCCTACAGCGATTTAACTTCAGTTTTCATATAATTTCAGAGTCTCAAAATTAAAGTAAAAACTTCAAGAATTATCTCAATTTACAGCAAGATTGGACGTATTACCAGGTTATGGATGAAGATAAAAGATCCTATTTTCTGTGATTGACTGGATCCAATTGTGAATCTTGGAAACCATCGAGATCATGTCTTAATCTGCATCTGGACATTCATTCTCCAAAATTTCAACATCAACAAGATTGAACTACGGAGGAGAGTCAAGCTTGTAATTATTACTTAAGATCTCCTAAAGCCAAATCAAAGAGCAAAAATGTTTGTGAAAAAGGGAAAGCTTCGTTTCCGACTGAGCTCTTCTTCCTCAGACATAAGTCAACCGGACACATCGAATTTCAGAGCTGAAGAGAACAGCACTAAACTCCCATTTTCAAAGTTCCTCAATGAGGTTACGGCCAGTGTACTCAATCCAATCTGTCAAAACAAATTCGACTGGAAGTTTAGTGGAAAGGCTGGTGAAAAAGCTGAAGAAACTTTAAGGTACAGCACAAAAAGCCTGGATGATGTCCACAGGACAAAGAATAGTACAAAGTGGAAAGAGGATGTTACATGCCGAAGTTGCCATGAGATAAATCCAAACAGAAGGATGGACTCTCCATACCAAGAGTCCTCCATGTCCCAGAACAAAAAAGGGTTCAACAATGACCCTACTTATTTCCATGATGGTTTTTGTTCGAAGAGTGGAAGTCTTTGCTGGCTGGATGACGTGTATGAAACTGATATCCCCATCTATAGTCATACTTTTATTACTGAAGGACCAGATTTGGTGAGTCCATCTGTAATCATTTTAATTTCTCTGCACCTGATAATCAACCACAATTCAGAATCTATGTCTAGTATAAGATCGACCCACTCATTACGATTTCTTACTGGAACAATGTTCTATCCATGTCATCTGTAGTGATATATACCATAACTATATGGTACAATATTTTATTTTCCAGGTCCTCTCTGACTTTGTCTTACTCTCCATGTTATATTATGAGTTCTTGCCTAATATCTATCTAATCTTCAAAAATGAAACAGAATGATGGACACTCTGAAATAAAGCTAAAGTTAGCATT
This sequence comes from Dendrobates tinctorius, assembly GCF_039654945.1. Classification (NCBI taxonomy): domain Eukaryota; kingdom Metazoa; phylum Chordata; class Amphibia; order Anura; family Dendrobatidae; genus Dendrobates; species Dendrobates tinctorius. The sequence goes on along the minus strand of NW_027361726.1, from coordinate 6,252,796 downwards.
GCTCAAGAAAAAAATCGACTGCCAGCTTAGAAAGTGATCAGATTGTAGCTGCCTTTTAAAATCAATAGAAAAGGGAAGGTGAGGAAGAGAGAGGAGAAGGCAAATTCTGCTACTGTGATCTAGCAAGTATTTTATCTCACCCCAGTTTTGGATTCACAGCTACACTGCTCAGTCAGCTCTGTAATGTCATCCATGCTTCTGCTTTCTAGTAATTGCTTAGCACGGTGACTCAGTGGTTAACACTACAGTCTTGCAGTGCTGGAGTCCTGGGTTCAAATCCCACCAAGGACAACATCTGCAAGAAGTTTGTATGTTCTCCCCATGTTTGCATGGGTTTCTGGTTTCCTTCCACACTCCAAAGACATACTGATAGGGAGTCTAAATTGTGAGCCCCAGTGGTGACAGTTCCGATTATGTCTGTAAAGCACTGTGGAATTAATGGCACTATATAAGTGAGTAAAAATATTAAAAAAGAAACTCCCCTACTGTAAGAGCTGGATTCAAAGCTACACAGCTCAGTATTCCTCCATGCCTCTGCTTCTTAATATGTGCTATATAAAGAAAGGCGAGTAGGAATCCCTCATGTCTGTGTCTATTGTGCAAGGGGGACATTATATTGGCTAGTTTTCATGCACTAGCTCAGAGACAATGGAAAATGACAGTCATAGAGGGGAACCTGATGATAAATACACTATACAAGTGATATAAAGAGCAGATATAGTGTTATTCCTCATGTATACACAGGACAGCTTATTCTAAACAGTCACCTGAAATAACAGCTAGTGGGTGATCTTCTGCTGTGAACTGTATCAGCAGATGTAAGGGAAACAAGACTAAGTGCTCAGTCTTGCTGAGGTGTCTTCACCAAAATTATGAATCACAGCTCACTTTCCATTAGAATACTACAAATCAAGTTAATTAAAAGATTTTAAAAAATTAAACTAAAAACTCCATTTTCTCCTACCAAAAAAAAAAAAAATCTGAAAAACAATAGTGGAATCTCTAGCAATCACTTACCAGCTGCCCCGTGGATAAGTGATAAGTTTTGATAAAACCAGTTACGTCTAGAGCTTGGTCTGAGCGATGGAGCATCTCTAATATCTCGTCCTTGGAACTAAGTAAAGACTGTGTTCCCCATTTCTTTCCGAATAAAGCATATTTAATTCTCCCATTTTCAGGTCTATGCGCAGTGGCCTCATTAACAATGGTTTTGCATAAGGTTGATGCATGCTGTACGCTACACAGCTGAGCATCAGGCAAACACTGCCACCTCCCTCTAATTGGCTGCTGCTCTCTGTAGTTTTCCCTTATGCCCATGAGGCAGCTTTATTTTCTAACAATGCACACAATTATTACTACATGCCAGGATTTATAGAACATTGCAGTCATAGGAGGCTTCTATTAATTTCCTTTCTCCGTGGTTATCAAACTAAAGGAATAAAAATGCTCTTAAATGGCATATGAGACAAGAGAAACATGACTGCTTTCTCCTGAAAATACAACATTCTTGTCCTCAGGTAGGACGAGGTGTTGAAGCTCAGACGAGTTCAAGTGAAAGGGTTCGAGATGCAATAGCTGACGCCACACAACAACAGGAATGTTTAATAGAAAAAAAGATTCTTGTCTATATAGAACAAGTAATCAAAAGGACACAGGGTTAAGTCCCCTATGGGGACTAAATAATAAAGTGTCAGAATAAAAAAAAAAGTTTTTTTTAAAATATATAAATTTAAAAAAAAACAGAAATAAAACAAAGTAATAAAAATTACAGCTTAGCACAGGAAAACAAGGTGAAATAAAAAAGGTATAAGTCTGAAAAAAATGTCAGCGCAAACCCATATTTTTATTTTGTTATAAATGAAAACAAAAAGATATACAAATTTTGTTTTGCCATATCATACTGAGCTGAGGAATTATGTCGCTAGGTTCATCACACACTAAATGCCTTAAAAATGGCGGAATTGTGGAGGGCTTTCACTATTTACCATACTTGCCAGTTTTTCAGTCTAGCTAATACTAGAGAAGAGAGAGAGAGGATTCAAAAAGATTTAAATAAACTGGAGAAGTGGGCAGCAACTAACAGAATGGTTTTTAACAGGGAGAAATGCAAAGTACTACATCTGGGCAATAAAAATGGAAAAAGCATATATAGAATGGGAGGAATAGGGCTAAGTGACAGCACATGTGAAAAAGACTTGGGTATACTAATAGATCACAGACTGAATATGAGTCAACAGTGTGATGCAGCAGCAAAAAAGGCAAATGCAATTCTAGGATGTATTAACAGAAGCATACAGTCTAGATCACGTGAAGTCATTATTTCCCTCTACTCCTCTTTGGTCAGACCTCATCTGGAATATTGTGTCCAGTTTTGGGCACCACATTTTAAAAAAGACATCAACAAACTGGAGCAAGTTCAGAAAAGAGCGACCAGAATGGTGACCGGTCTGCAAACCCTGTCTTATGAGGAAAGGTTGCAGGATTTGGGAATGTTTAGTTTGCAAAAGAGAAGACTGAGAGGAGACTTAATAGCTGTCTACAAATATCTAAAGGGCTGTCACATTGTAGAAGGATCAACTTTATTCTCATTTATACAAGGAAAGACTAGAAGCAATGGGATGAAACTGAATGGGAGGAGACACAGATTAGATATTAGAATAAACTTTTTGACAGTTAGAGTGATCAATGAGTGAAACAGGCTGCCACGAGAAGTGGTGAGTTCTCCTTCAATGGAAGTCTTCAAACAGAGGCTGGACAGACATCTGACTGGGATGATTTAGCGAATCCTGCTTTGAGCAGGGGGTTGGACCAGATGGCCCAGGAGGTCCCTTCCAACTCTACGGTTCTATGATTCTATGATTCTATATCCAACCCATCTTGCAAATAACAAGCTCTCATTATGGCTACATCAACAGAAAAATAAAAAGCTATGACTTTTGAAAGAAGGGGAGGATAAAGGCAAAAGTGCAAAAATTATAATTGGCCATGGCGGGAAGGGCTTAATTGATTCATTAGGTCATTTTGGTTGTATAAGAGATGGACAAAGAACTCTCCCTATACCACTGGAGATATGTTCTATAGAAATAGAATGCTTTGTGTTTTCCTTAGATTGTCTTAACCAGAGGGTAATTTTTACATGTGCTCTAGTTACATCCAAGGCTGCATTTACCATAGAGACTACTGTACGTCTTTAAACATAACTCTCAGTCGTAGCCATGGTCTTTACCCACTCTGAACCAGCAGAAGAAGAAGAACTATGAATGCAGCTCTGGAGGTCATGTGTAAAAAAAGCTGGACTTTGGCACAATATAAAATAAAATAATACTGCTCATATTTGCGAAAAACTGTATCTTCCACCATCAGTCTAAAGCTGGTCATGCACATGAACAATAATTTTGCCAAACCTGATCATTTCAGTGGGATCAACTGATGATCCTATGTGTATGGGGGCCTTCCAAATTTCAAGGTAAAGAGGAATTGAGAATGTTAAAAAATATTCAGTTTATATTACCATACTATGTATACAGCTCCTATGCAGGCTTATGTGTCTCCATGGTTACAGAGTAAACAAAAACCCCTACCATGGAGACATACACTGCTCAAAAAAATAAAGGGAACGCTTAAACAACAGAATATAACTCTAAGTAAATCAAACTGTCCACTTGGGAAGCCACACTGCTTGACAATCAATTTCACATGCTGTTGTGCAAATGGAATAGACAACAGATGGAAATTATTGGCAATTATCAAGACACACTCAATAAAGGAGTGGTTCTGCAGGTGGGGACCACAGACCACATCTCAGTACCAATGCTTTCTGGCTGATGTTTTGGTCACTTTTGAATGTTGTTTGTGCTTTCACACTTGTGGTAGAATGAGATGGACTCTACAACCCACACAAGTGGCTCAGGTTTTGCAGCTCATCCAGGATGGCACATCAATACGAGCTGTGGCAAGAAGGTTTGCTGTGTCTGTCAGCGTAGTGTCCAGAGGCTGTAGGCACTACCAGGAGACAGGCCAGTACACCAGGAGACGTGGACGGGGCGGTAGGAGGGCCACAACCCAGCAGCAGGACCACTACCACAGCCTTTGTGCAAGGATGAACAGGAGGAGCACTACCAGAGCCCTGCAAAATTACCTCCAGCAGGCCACAAATGTGCATGTGTCTGCACAAATGGTTAGAAACCGACTCCATGAGGATGATCTGAGTGCTCGACGTCCACAGATGGGGGTTGTGCTCACAGCCCAACACCATGCAGGATGCTTAGCATTTGCCACAGAACACCAGGATTGGCAAATTCGCCACTGTGCTCTTCACAGATGAAAGCAGGTTCACACTGAGCACATGTGACAGACGTGACAGAGTCTGGAGACGCCGTGGAGAGTGATCTGCTGCCTGCAACATCCTTGAGCATGACCGGTTTGGCAGTGGGTCAGTAATGGTGTGGGGTGGCATTTCTTTGGAGGGCCGTGCAGCCCTCCATGTGCCTGCCAGAGGTAGCCTGACTGTCATTTGGTACCAAGATGAGATCCTCAGACCCCTTGTGAGACCATATGCTGGTACGGTTGGCCCTAGGTTCCTCCTAATGCAGGACAATGCCAAACATCATGTGCCTGGAGTGTGTCAGCAGATCCTGCAAGATGAAAGCATTGAAGCTATGAACTGTCCCGCCGATTCCCCAGACCTGAATCTGATTGAGCACATCTGGGACATCATGTCTCACTCCATCCACCAACGTCACGTTGCACCACAGACTGTCCAGGAGTTAGCAGATGCTTTAGTTCAGGTCTGGGAGGAGATCCCTTATAACCACATCCGCCGACTCATCAGGAGCATGCCCAGGTGTCGTAGGGAGGTCAAATAGGCACGTGGAGGCCACACACAATACTGAACATCATTTCCTTGTCCTGAGGCATTTCCACTTAAGTTGGATCAGCCTGTAATTTGATTTTCCACTTTGATTTTGAGTATCCTTCCAAATCCAGACCTCCAAGGGATATTAATTTTGATTTACATTGATTATTTTTATGTTTTCATGTTCTCAACGCATGCCACTATGTAATGAATAAAGATTTGCAGCTGCGATATTTCATTCAGTGATATCTACGATGTGGTATCTTAGCGTTCCCTTTATTTTTTGAGCTGTGTATAAGTCTGTATGGCAAGTCTAGAACAAAAAAATATTTTTTCAAACTTGCTTTTTTATTGAAACAAAAAATAAACCTTTAATATGCATGCTTGAAAATCTTATCTAGAATAATAATCAGGTAAATTGTGCTCATTTTCAGCTTGGACGAGCTGCAGTTTGTTACATACTACGAAGCACCACCGCATGCACTTCTACTTCTCTGCTTCAGGTTGTATGTGATTTGGCTGGTTCTAGCAAAGTAATAGTGCAAATGTCACACAGGAAAGTTTTTCCATCTTGTAGTTTAAGTCAAACAATCATTCTCCAACAGATTCTATTAACAGTGATGACCAAGATGTCAAAATAAAGGTCATAAATTGCCAGGATGCCTAGGGGTACATCGACGATGTACAACCACCGCTCCACAGATACACGACTTCCATTGAGAGCTCATTACTGAATTCTTCTAGGATAGAGAATGTATAGGAGCCGCAAGGATGTAAGAAACCTGAAAATAGTGACTCAATTTACAGGACCCTGGTCCAGTGACCATGTCATTAGTCTGTGGCCACAAGGCTGGAACCCATTTGAACTTCCTTCAACCTGCTGGCATTCCTCTTGCCTCCTGTAATTAGTATCCATGGTACAACATGATGTTTGCTCCATGCCACAACAATGTCATCACTCCACACTGATAATGAGAAGAGGCACTGGGGATTCCAGCAGGTAGAAGGCAGTTTGTAGGACTACTATTATGGCTGCCGGGCCAAGAACCTGCAACTCCATTCACTCATCTGTAGTCACTAGATTTCACAATGCAAAGTGTATTATTAAATACATTTATTGGACCTGATAAGGCTGTTGAAATTACTTTGATAATTCATGTTGGAGTGGCTGGATAATTTTTGAAAGTTTAAATTAATTCTCTGCACATTTAGTCTGATTGTCAGCTCCTCAGTGTCCCTCCTCCCTGTTGCTGCTGAATCTCTGCCCCCTAACCTTATAACCCCTCATGTGTGTCCTCCATCCGGCTCCTGAATCTCCAATAATCTAGACTGTTTGACAGCAACACAATATGCCTCCTCCCTGCTGTTGCATCTCTGCCCACATAACCTGCTAGCTCCTCAGTGAACCTCCTCCCTGCTGCTAAATTTTTACCCACCTAGACTGCTCGTCTGTCCCCTTACTCCCCACTACTCTGTAAAATCTGCAGTTGTTGGTCAAAGTGGGTGCTCAGAGACTGAATACACTTTCTGTAATGAGCTCTCTCACTCCATAGCTGGACTCATGAAATGCTCATTTTAATTTCAGGATTTGCAGTCATTCAGCTGTGAATGTTCAAAATAAATACATCAGACTCAACAAGTCTAAGAGATCTATTTAATAATGTATAAAATTTGTACTAGGAAATCGGGTAAAAGATCCACTTTAGGTATTCACATACTGAATAAATACAGAAACAAAGCAGAGTGATGTATCACCATGGAAATGTTCTAGTCTTATCATAAATTTTTAAAAACTCCAGTAATTTGCAGGAGGCACAAATAACCAAGAAACTACAAAAGAGTTCATGGCAAATACTGAGAGCAGATACCAACGACACATCCTCTATATACTATATCACACAGGACACATCCTCTATATACTACACCACATGGGACACATCCTCTATATACTACACCACACAGGACACATCCTCTATATTCTACACCACATGGGACACATCCTCTATATACTAGACCACACAGGACACATCCTCTTTATTATACACCACATGGGACACATCCTCTATATACTACACCACACGGGACACATCCTCTATATCAGTGGTCCCCAACCTTTTTTGCACCAGGGACCGGCTTCAAGCAAGACCATTCTTCCATGGCCTGGCAGGGCGGGGATGGAGGTGTGACAGGGGCGGGGCTTTGGTCATAAGGGGGCGGGGCTATGGACACGGTTGTAGTTTAGCAGTGCATACTTATCATTTAATTATAACATTTATAATGTGACTCAACTCACCATAGGTTTTGAATTTTCTAATCATCAGCAAATCTATGTGTGGTTCCCCCCGTCCTGTCCAGCTCTGTGTGGCTCCCCCTGTTGAATGCATGGCTCCACTGTCCCATCTTTGCATACATGGCTCTGCTCCCATCCTCCCATCCTTGCATACATGGCTATGCTCCAATCCTCCCATCCTTGCATACATGGCTATGCTCCCACTCTCCCATCCTGTATACATGGCTCTGCTCACTCTCTCCCATCCTGTATACATGGCTCCCCTCCCACTCTCCCTCCCTTGTATATATGGCTCTGCTCCCACTCTCCCTCCCCTGTATACATGGCTCTGCTCCCACTCTCCCTCCCTTGTATATATGGCTCTGCTCCCACTCTCCCTCCCTTGTATATATGGCTCTGCTCCCACTCTCCCTCCCTTGTATATATGGCTCTGCTCCCACTCTCCCTCCCTTATATATATGGCTCTGCTCCCACTCTCCCTCCCTTGTATATGGCTCTGCTCCCACTCTCCCTCCCTTGTATATATGGCTCTGCTCCCACTCTCCCTCCTTTGTATATATGGCTCTGCTCCCACTCTCCCTCCCTTGTATATATGGCTCTGCTCCCACTCTCCCTCCCTTGTATATATGGCTCTGCTCCCACTCTCCCTCCCTTGTATATATGGCTCTGCTCCCACTCTCCCTCCCTTGTATATATGGCTCTGCTCCCACTCTCCCTCCCTTGTATATATGGCTCCGCTCCCACTCTCCCTCCCTTGTATATATGGCTCCACTCGGCTCCCCCATCCTCCCCCATCATACTTACCCTCAAATCGCTGACCTTCCTTCCCGTCGCTGAACTTCCCTCCCTGCATCTCGCGGCGCTTCAGCTCTTGTGCGGAGCGATCACGTGCTACCGCTCATTAAGGTCTATGAATATGGATGCCACGCCTATGGGAGATGAGTGGCATCCATATTCATGACCTTAAATGAGCGGTACACTTGACCGCTCAGCGCTGGATGAAGCTGACAGGGACCGGTGAGTATCAGCTGCTACACCGCCGCCGGCTCCCCTTGTGTCCGCGGACCGGCAAGGGCACTGCAACGGCCCGGTGCTGGGCCGCGGACCGGTGGTTGGGGACCCCTGCTCTATATACTACAACACATATCCTCTATATACAACACCAAACAGGACACATCCTCTATATACTACACCACATGGAACACATCCTCTATATACTACACCACCCGAAACACATCCTCTATATACTACACCACAAGGGACACATCCTCAATATACTACATCACATGTGACACATCCTCTATATACTACACCACACGGGACTTGTCATGGAAACCACTTTTATTTCAGTTCAGTTCATGAACTTGAAGCTCTTTGGCGCCCACTTACCCTTAGGTCAGTCATGGAACTGCACCTAGGATAAGTAGTCACCGGAAAGGATGCCTGGTCACGTACTGGCTATCGGAGCACTCTGCAGTGAGGGCAGTATGTATATCACCAGTCAAAGACCCGGAATAAACACAAAAACCTCCGATCCATCACTGCCAGGATTCCCCAATAACACCAGAACGCTACGCAGCCACCAGTTCCTTGTTTCATGCAAGCAAGGTCTGTTACCAAAGCCTATATTGGGTCATAAACCATCCCCAGGTAGCAGGAATTTGCGCGGAGTATGTGTCGGTTCAGTCATAGAGCAAAAAGAACATAGCTAGTAAATTTATAAGTTTACTCCAGAAAATATCGGCAGTGTTTACAAAAATACAAAAGATATTACAAAAAGAAACAAAATACAATACAGTGGGGAAAAAAGTATTTAGTCAGCCACCAATTGTGACAGTTCTCCCACTAAGGCTGGAGTCACACACAACGTATAAAAATGCGGTCCTTTTTCTACAGACGAGAATCGCAGAAATTTTCCCTGAATAGTGATCCATACGTCATCCGTGTGCAATGCGAGGATGCGATTTTCTCGCATCTAAGCATCCGTGTGACATCCGTATGGCATCCGACCAGCGAGATTTTCTCGCCGGCTTGCAAAATGGACATATAAGGGATCTATGGCCTCAAATATTCGTGAAAACATATATACAGCCTATATATATATATATATGTATACAGTATATATATGTCAGTGAGACACATATATATATGTTTATATTTCATACAGAGGTAGATAGCAGAATAGCCGATAATTCAATTGTCGGCTTCTGTAAAATCATTGCAGAACCCAACAGGATATGAGACATGGTTTACATACAGTAAACCATTGCATAGCCGTTAGATTTGTATATGCCCCTCACTAATAATGTTAGTAGTGTATGTGTGTAAAATTTTGGAGCTGTAGTTGTTAAAGGATTAATTCACTGAAAAAACTTATGTGGGCTCCCGCGCAATTTTCTCCTCCAGAGAGGGCAAGCCAGTGACTGAGGATAGATATTAATAGCCTAGAGAGGGACCATTGTTTTTGCCCCCCCTGGCTAAAAACATCTGCCCCTAGCCACCCCAGAAAAGGCACATCTGTGAGATGCGCCAATTCTGGCACTTACCATCTCTCTTCCCATTGCCCTGTAGCGGGTGGCATATGGGGTAATAAGGGTTTAATGTCACCTTCCTATTGTAAGGTGACATTAAGCCTGGTTAATAATGGAGAGGTGTCAATAAGACACCCATCCATTATTAATTCACTAGTCTGAAAAGGTTAAAAAAATCACACACACATTAGGAATAAAGACTTTTAAGGAAATAAACACACATTTTTACCATCTTTATTTAACTCCCAATCCAATCGAAGCCAAAATAAAAAGCAACAATATCCCATACCTGTCCGTCGTACAGTCATGTCCCACGCTGCAATCCATCTCAAGGGGTTAAATAGTTTAAAACCATTTTCCCACACTGTCAGGTCACCACGGGTCAGGCAGGGAGTCAGCGCAGCCTCAGTGTGCCAACCTTGTGAAGACTGACAGAAAACGTTTGACCTCTTTCACTGCCAACAAAGGATATATAACAAAATATTGAGATGAACTTTTGTTAATGACCAAATACTTATTTTCCACCATAATTAGCAAAATAAATCTTGTAAAATCAGACAAGGTGATTTTCTGGATTTGTTTTCTCATTTTGACTCTCATAATTGTGGTCTACCTATGATGTCAATTAAAGGCCTCTCCCATCTTTTTAACTGGGAGAACTTGCACAATTGGTGGCTGACTTAATACTTTTTTCCCCACTGTATGTACAAACAGAAAAATAAAAGGGATGAAAATATGAAACTCACAATATCTCAGTCACAAGTATGACGTGTCGATAAAGGGGAGGAGAGAATCCCACAGAAAAGATTCAGTCCACACATTTTGTCTTGCTAACTCTCTGAGTTCTGAACACGTCCCAAAATGTACATTTCTGTTTTATGCTTTGCCCACAAACCTGGAGACTCCTCCTTTTGCTGACCTCACATGTGGGCTGCGTTCAAGAAGTTACACCTCTTTTGGACAATTATCAAAAACTCCTATTCTCCATATCTTTGGCCGGGATGCTCACAGGGCAATGATAGGGGCATTATATTTTCTCCTGCGAATTTACCATTTTTTTTAGACCAAACACGGCTTGCATGTGTGTAATTGGGGGGCAGAAATCCATTTCCCAGATTTCTGATGGCCCTAACGGCCACAAAACGTTGCCATGCCTAGCCCTACGAGCCCAGATCCTGGAAATCCTATTTCCACATTTCTATGATTACTGGGAGTTATTAAATTGGACTTTGCGTATTTTGGGATAGGAGCAAAGAAATTTCCTACGGGAAAATACTCTTACTAAAAGCAATGAACTCGCATTCCAGAGAGCGCAGGTAGAATTTCACAGAGGGGGTCAGAGGGGGCTTGCAACAGTGAAGGGGATGTAGCAGGCTTTTGGTTGTGGGGAAACCAATTGTGGAAAGGGCAGTAAGTAATCTTTGAATGTGTAATCTGGACAAGGAAAAATAATTCATATTTTCCTGACACCCCCCTTTTGGACTGCGCTACAGAGGCAGGATCTTTCAGTACTTCTCCATGCGCATCTCTGAGGGCTCTCCCTCCTGGGATAACCCACCTGCATGGCCATGCTTGCTGCCCTTTGTGTGTTGTATGGTAAAGTCATACTGCTGGAGCGCAAGGCTCCAGCATAGCAACCTTACATTGGTACCGGACATGGTGTGCAGCCAACTCAGGGGGTTGTGGTCGGTCACAATGGTGAAGGTGTACCCGTACAAGTAGGGCTGCAAGCGTTGCAGGGCCCAAACCATGGCCAGGCCCTCCTCTATGGTGGAATAGGTCACTTCCCTCAGCAAGAGCTGGTGGCTTAGGAACAACATGGGGTGCTCTTCGTTCCCCGAGTCGACCTGGCTAAGCACAGCACCGAGGTTAAACTCGCCTATCGACTGCCCTTAGCACAGGAGAGCAGCTCAGGGCCATCTTCAAAGCCCAAAAGGCCACCTCACAGTCATTTGTCCATTTGACTGTATGGGGTAGGTTTTTCTTGGTGAGGTCCGTCAAGGACTTTGCAAGACTACTATAGTTTTGGACAAAGCGCCTATAGTACCTTGCAGTGCCCAAGAAGGACATCACCTGCTTCTTGGTCCTGTGGGTGGGCCAGGCCTCAGATTACCCCGCCTTACCGGTGCCCCAGGTAGTGAACCTCACTCATGCCCATCTGGCACTTTCCGGGCTTGATGGTAAAGAGTGCTTGGTGGATGCGCCCGAGCACCTGCTGCAGATGCTCAAGGTGATCCTCCCAGGTGGGACTGAAGATGGCAATGTCATCCAGGTATGCCACCGCATACCTCTTCAGTCCCTGGAGCAGGTGGTTGAGCATTTGCTGGAATGTGGCAGGTGCAGTCTTCATGCCAAAAGGCATGACTGTGGACTCATACAGTCCAAAGAGGGTAAAAAAGGCGGACTTCTCCTGTCCCTTGGGGCTCGAGGGTATCTGCCAATATCCCCGCCTCACATCCATAATGGATAGATAGCACGCGCTAGCTAGTCGTTCAAGCAGCTCCTCAATGCGTGGCATTGGGTGCGCATTGGAGGCTGCTATGGTGTTGAGCCCCCTATAGTCCACACAGAACCGGATTGTCCGATCCTTTTGCACCAGGATTACTGGTGAGGTCCACGTGCTCTTGGACCATTTAATCACCCCCAACTTCAGCATCTCATTTATTTCCTGGCCCATGACATGCTGCACCTCGTTCGAGATCCTATAGATGTCCGCCGGACTGGGGCTTGATTCCCAGTGTTCACTTCATGGACTGCTACCTCAGTCCTTCCAGGCATGTTGGTAAGCACGGCCTGGAAGGATTCCAGCGTTGCTCACAGCTGCGATCGTTGATGTGCGGATAGCACACCCTCTATGGACCCACCGGCCTTCGCTTAGGCTAGCATGTCCAGGAGGGGTTCTTCCTCCCTGTGGAGAAACGGGGTTAGTGGATGCTCTTGTCTTTAGCAAGACTGCATGGACCAGGATTCCTACCACTGAATGCCCGCTCTAGGGTAAAACAGTGTGGCCAAGCTTTATTGAACCACAACACCCACTAGCAAACAGAAAAATTCCTGCAATTTCCCCAAGATGGTGTACATTACAAGGTCTCACCCCTCCACTGACTCACCGGGATGCTAGCAGATGTTATGTCGGAGCTCCCAGGGTCGCTACTCCACCTGTGATAACACACAGAGAGGAGGTCATGATAAGCGTAGGGAGATAACCGAGAGCATTCCTGTGTTCTTTAAGCCGGGTCTGACATACCCTCAGCTGGGATCCTGAAGAGTTTCTCGCCCGTTGGGTATTTAGCAGAATGTCCGGCTAGTAGCACTGTGTGATGAGATGACACCCCGTCTCTCTGTCTCAGGGTCTTTTTATACCCGAGGCAGGTAAACTATTTTTAGAATTACCCTGTGTCCTTCAGTACTCCCTCGCAGCCTTTCCCTATCTTCATTCAAAGTCAACAAACTGATTCCAGAATATAAGCAAACATCAGATAAGCACACACTATGTTACATGGCATATCATTGTGCAAGTCAGTCTTCTTGACCCACCAGAATTCACACTTAAATCCACAAGCCAAATATACAGACAAAAAGTCAATTCCTCCAGGCCTGCAAAAACATAGCCGTCTGGGCAATTAAGATATACTCTGGTTTCTTCACACTCCCCATCCTTGGGTAGGTTGCAGACCAGTAGGACGCAGGCTCAATGTTCCTGATGAGCCTTCATCATATTGATGTGGAAGGCCTTTCGCATACCCCGAGCTTGGTCAAGAGTGACCACGTAGGTGACCGGGTTGAGCTGTTGATGTATGATGTACGGGTCTGCCCAGGCCGCCTGAACCTTGTCTTTTGGTACGTGGACCAGCACGCACACCATCTGACCCACCTGGTAGGTCCGTTCTCGGGAGTTCTGGTCATACCATTGCTTTTGGTCAGCCTAGGCCTGCACCATGTTGTCGTGCACCAACTGTGTCAAGGTCGGCATCTTGTCACAGAAGTGCATGACATACATCACAATGGACACTTCTGAAGGGCTCGGCTCTTCTTCCCAGGATTCCCTTACCAGCCTGAGGGGTACCCGGACTCACCTGTCGTACAGGAGCTTGAAGGGGGAGAACCCCGTCGAGGCCTGCGGAGCCTCCCGGTAAGCAAATAGCAGGTGTTGGAGGTAACACTCCCAGTCGCATCCCTGGGACTCAACCAGCATTTTTAGCATCTGTTTGAGGGTACCGTTGAACTGCTCACACAAATCATTGGTTTGAGGATGATAAGTGCTTGATACCAGATGCCCCACCTGCATTTTCTTACAGAGAGCCTCCATTAGGCAAGACATGAATTGAGTCCCCTGGTCGGTAAACATCTCCCTGTGAAATCCTACTAGGCAAAAGATGGCCATCAGGGCATCCACCACCTTATCCGCTCTTGTTGAGGACAGAGCCACTGCCACCAGATACCGGGTAGCATAGTCTACCACAGTAAGGATGAAACGCTTTCCAGAGCTGCTGGGTATGGCCAGTGGTCCCACAATGTCCACAGCAATCCTCTGGAAAGGTTCCTCTATCACTAGAAAAGAGATCAGGGGAGCTTTGGGAGCAGGCCCTGACTTTCCCAACCCTTTGACATGTGATACAGGAGCGACAGTAGTTTGTTACATCTGTCCCCATTTTGGACCAATAGAAGTGGTGAGACAGCAGGGCCTTAGTTTTGCTGACCCCCCAAGTGTCCAGCGAGTGGAATCTCATGAGTAATCCGTAATAACTCACCCCTAAATTGTTAGGGTATGACCAGCTGTCTGTCCCTCAACCACTTCTGTTGGGGTTTACAGGGAATCGTCTCCTAGTACTATCTCCTTTGTTCCCAGAACACCCTCTCCTTATCAGTCTTGCAGGTAGGCGTCTCAGCGAGGTTTCTCAATATCTCCAGGCTAGCATCGGAGTGCAGAGCAGCCTGCAACTCCTGGCTGGAGGCAGATAAAAGTGTTCTGGGTCCGTAACTGGTTCAGTCATTCCTCTGACTGAGGGTCCAGAAGGCAGGGCGTTACTTGCATTCTGGGCACTCTGAATGCGGGTGACAGCGACTATATAGGCCGTCTCCCCGTCGAATACCACAGTCCCATCAGCCTGCTCGGCTATGGATGCTACTTCCCCATTCTCCCCTATTACCTCAGGAGCAGTGATCATTATGGGGCAGTTACCATCGGCCAGGTCACCTTCCTTTGTGGCACTGGTCAGATGCACAGCATCACTGGCTTCATGGTTCCCGTGCCTCTCCCCATTTTCCTTAGCACATATGCTTGCTCTTGTTAGGGGGTCCTCAGCAATTTCACCCCGCAGCATGACATGGCTGAGTACTCCTGTACCTCCAGATACATCATTATCAGGTAAAGCATGCATCATTAGCATTAATATTACCATCAGTACTAGATCGGGGAGGGGTGTCAAGGACATAATACGCAAACATCCTCCCCAAATCAGTTCCCAACAAAACGTTTGTGGATAAGTTTTTGGACACTGACACTTCCTTCACCCCGCTCCCAGCACCCAAGCTATAAAAACCCAGGCCATCTGCAAGCGACAGCGGACTCCCCCAATATCGGAGACAGTCAGGGATTTCCCCGGATAATTTCTTCAGGGGTCACCAGTTCAGATCAGATGAGGGTTCGTTCGGACCCGATGTCCTTGAGGCCTCCAGTGACAGTGTCCCCCACGGTGACCTTCTGCAAATGTTCACAGGCCCTCCCAACCACCCCAGCCACAAAAAGAACTCCTGCGTTAGGCCTTGGGATCTTGAAAGGGGGGCTCTTTTTCTGCATCTTCTGCGCAAGTGGCGCTGAGGTGTCCAGTTCGGTTGCAGAAATAACACTTGCGGGGTTCAGATGCAGGCCTTGCGTTGTCAAAGAAGACAAGGCCTCCAGAAGGTCAGCTGGCGGGGTAGGGATGGTGGTCGATGGCTTACCCCCTTTCTAGCTGGCACTGACCAGTTTCCACACCCCCAGTTTACGGTTGGTCTCGTAGGTGTTGGCGATCTGCGCTGCTTTACCTGCCTCTTTTACTGTAGCTCCCGGTCCATCACAAACTGTTGCACCTCAGCCGGACAAAGATGTAGGAATTTGTCTTTCACCATCAGGTCCTTTAGCTGCTCGAAGGTAGTCACTGACAGTCCTTGGACCCACTGCTCAAAGAGGGTTCTAAGTCCATGCACCACATCGCTGTAGCTGTTGTGTGGTCAACGTTGGAGGCTCCGGAACTTTTTACGATAAACTTCAGGAGTCAGCTGGTACTTTTTTTTTATCAGGGCCTGCTTGATGGCCTCATAGTCTCCATCTTGGTCTTGACAGAGATAAGCAAACACATCCAGAGCTTTGTCTCTGAGCCCTGGAGTTAAATATTGGACCCATTGGTCCTCAGGCACCTGGTACTGACAGCAGGCTTTTCAAACTCCCGCAGAAATATGTCCAAGTCCCCATCCTTTTCCATCACTAGAAAGTGCTCTGGCCAGGGTTTAAAAGTTGTTGCATTATTGGACTCACAGCTCCGTGGGGTAGATGGTGCTACCTCGAGTCGGGTCATCTACAACTCATGGTCTCTCCAAGCTTGGGCCTCTGCTCGCCACTTCCCGGTCAGCTCTCTTAGCCTCTCGTTGGGCCTGCTGGTCTTGGAATTGCAGTTCTCTGCTGAGCTCTGGGAACAGGATTGATCTGATTCAAGTCGCAGCAGTTCAGTGAACATTTGGTCTTTTTTTTGCCAAGGGGGTCAATGCCTCTGGTTGTACATATTCCAGCAAGAGTGTCCTTTTTCTGCTGGGCGTACCAGAACTCTCCCATCATAGCCATAATTGCCAAATAAAAGATAGAACAGAAAAACGAAGATGGGTAGGGGTTAACTGCTGCACATACAGTATTGTTTCAGATCTAAACACTGAGTTCGATTTTCAAAACTTGATGTGCAGGGTCCTCACAAGATCCTTGCAAGTTTTTAGTGAGAGGAATGATTGCTCAAACCCGATCACTCATGCTCTATTATCCCATCGCTCTGCCACTAATTTGTCAGGGAAAACCCTTTTGTTTCCAGTTCCAGTTAGGAACTTGCAGCTCTCTGGTGACCCCTTACCCTTAGGTCAGTCAGGGAACTGCACCTAGGATAAGTAGTTGCCAGAACGGCTGCCCAGTCACGTACTGGCTATTGGGACGCTCTGCAGTAAGGGCGGTATGTATATCACCAGTCCCAGGCTGGGAATACACCTATGAACCTCCTATCCATCACTGCTAGGATCCCCCAATACACCAAAACGCTATGCTGCCACTAGTTCCTCATTAGATACAAGCAAAGTTCGTTACCTAAGCCTATATCGGGTCAGAAACCAACCCCAGGTAGCAGAAATTTGCACGGAGTACCTGTCGGATAGGTCATAGAGCAAAAAGAACAAAGCTAGTAAATTTATAAGTTTACGCCAGAAAATATCAGCAGTGTTTACAAAAATACAAAAGATATTACAAAAAGTGACAAAATACAATATGTACAAACAGGTAAAAAAAAGGGATGATGAACATATTAATTTACTATATCTCAGTCACAGGTATGACATGTCGATAAAGGGGAGGAGATAGGGGCATAATATTTTTCCCTGCAAATTTGCCATTCCTTTGAGACCAAACACGGTATGTTTGCGTGTTACTGGGGGGGGCAGAAATTCATTTCCCAGGTTTCTGATGGACCTAACGGTCACAAAACGCCGCCATGCGTGCCCAGATCCTAGAAATCCAGTTTTCATATTTCTAGGATTACTGGGAGTTATTAAATTTGACTTTGAGTAGTTTGGGATAGGAACAAAGAAATTCTTGGCGGGAATCTTCAGCTCTTGCTAGAGCTGGCAGATCATGATCTCACATTACGCAAAGACCATTTACCTGAGGGAAACGGCGACTGGAAATTCCAAAGGAGAGAGAGGGAGGGGGAGGGAGTAGAATTTCACAGAGGGAGACAGAGGGGGCTGCCTGCCCACAACAGAGAGCGGGGGCTACATGTGGAGTTTAGTTTTACACAAACCAATGGGAAGTGGAGCAGCAGGCAGTTCTGGATGTGTAATCCGCACAAGGGAAAATAATTCATATTTTCCTGACAACACCACACATCCTCTATATACTACACCACACATGACACATCCTTTATATCCTACACCACACGGGACACGTCCTCTATATACTACACCACACGGGACACATTATCTGTATACTACACCACACGGGACACATCCTCTATACACTACACCACACGGGACACATCCTCTTTATACTACACCACACAGAACACGTCCTCTATATACTACACCACACGGGACACATTCTCTGTATACTACACCACACGGGACACATCCTCTATACACTACACCACACGGGACACATCCTCTTTATACTACACCACACAGAGCACATCCTCTATATACTACACCACACGGCACACATCCTCTATATACTACACCACACGGCACACATCCTCTTTATACTACACCACACAGAGCACATCCTCTATATACTACACCACACGGGACACATCCTCTGCTTGCACCTCTGGAATTAGCTTTTTTTCTGATATTACAATTCCCAACTATCTATAGAGCAGGACTATCAGGCTGTGTGCACACGCTGCGGATTTTGCTGCGGTTCCGCAGCGGTTTTGGCCGCTGCGGACCCGCAGCAGTTTTTGCTGCAGTGTACAGTAGCATGATTCCCTATGGGAATCAAAAACCGCAGTGCAGACGGTGCGGAATTTTCCGCGCGGATTATCTGCGGTTTTCAATCCGCAGAAAGAATTGACATGTCAATTCTTTTTGCGGATTCCCCTGCGGTTTGCCATCTCCTCCATTGAGGAGATGAAAAACCGCAGGGCAAAACCGCAGAGCAATCCGCAGGTAAAACCGCAGGTATTTTGACCTGCGGTTTCACCTGCGGATTTTACAAAATCCGCGCGGATGAATCCGCACCTAATCCGCAGCGTGTGCACACAGCCTTACTCTACTGCTCGGGTTCATCATCTTCATAGACAATATGCTTCAACTTTTTTTTCCCCTCTAGCAATCCAGCAGTAAACCTGTTACTTGCCTTCTCTCCCTCTCTCTCTCCCTTTCGCTGTGTGGTTTTTTTATTCAGTCTTTGCTCTACTACTGAGTCATTGTGCTGCTTTTGGCTCGTGGCTCTTACATGGTTTTTCTGCACAGTGCGGATTTTGCTCCCGAGTTAATCGTTCAATGTTATTTTCTGCTAATGCAGATGTGATTCCCTTCACTGTCGCTCTCTACACATTCGCTTAAAGAGAGACGAGGGAAAGAAACATCAATAAGGCTTGGGCTATGCAGAAATCTCAAGACTGAAGCTCCTATCATTCATATGAGACTCCTGTTTCATTTCTTTTAGGCCTCTGCTGCAGAGATGGAGAAAATCAGGTAAGTGACCCTTTATTTTCCTATTAAGTGTTTCGGTTCTCTTGCGACTGGCATTTCTAAGAATGAACATTTGCAATGGGGGAGGGGGATTTATATATTGCATTGACTTATGCAGTAGGAAATAGACTCTCAATACAATGGAGTATGTTTCTAATGGATGCATTTTATACTATGAATGCATATTTGCAGAAGCCTTTCCATGGGGTCAGATAGAATAATCCCTTTTGTTAGGATGAGGCTTCCAGACCCCATGCCCTGTGGTCTACTGCTGTCTTTGCTATTTGCTTGCTGGCATGTGTTGTGTGTTTTTTGGTATATTTTTGTATAGCAGCGATGTATATGTATCACTGTGTACAATCGTTTCTATGTATCATAGCTGTTGCCTTGTGTTCTGACTCCAGATCTGATGCTTTATAGGCATAGAAGGCTCTCAGACCATTGCTACATAATGAGCACCATGCAATCTAGCCACCGGAGCCTCCTAGACTGGCTACTGGATCCACAGACCCTGGTCATGTACAAACATTAACTAAATAGTACTTAGTCGGCTAATTCAGTGCCACTGATCACAGTGATTTATGGCTTCAGAGTTTGGAGTTTAATTACCTAAGTTCTTTAAAACACAAGGCTGGAAGTTTTAGGTTTAGTAGACGTGTTGGAGTCACTTTGTAAATGGGGTGATTTGTGACTTGTTGGGCAAAGTGGTAAGGGTTGATAATTTCTGCATTTATATCATTACTGTGTGTGGGTATTGGTGTGGTTAAGACATGGTGGAAGACCAATGTGTTGGGCACACGGTATATATGAAGAGTGATTACTGTTGGGGACAGGCTTGACTGTTGGTGCTCCGATATATGGGGGTGGTCAGTGTGCTGGGAAAATCTTTGATAAATGGTGAGTGGATTCTTTGTGACTTATGCCTGTTGGATGGGCAATTTCTTAGAGACAGGGTTGATAGGTGGTGGGCCAATAAATGAGAGTGGTAATTGTGCTCGGAAAAGGTTGGATAAAAGGTAGGTTGGTTCTTGGTAAGTTATACCTGTTGGATGGTCAATCTCTTAGAGTTGATAGATGATGGGTTCAAATTATAGGTGGCCAGTGTGGGTAGGTAATGGGCCGATAGGTGGTGAAGTCATTATGGAAGACCAGTGTGTTATGCTTATGGTTTATATTTAGAATGATTAGTGTTGGGGACACTCTTGACAGGTGGTGGGCCAATATATGGGGATTGTCAGTATGTTGAGAAAAGGGTTGATAAGTGGTGGGTTCATATATGGGGTAGCTCTTGGTGGTTTATGCACGTTGAATGGTCAGTGTCTTGAAGACAGGGTTGACAGCTGGTGGATTATTTTCATGAGTGCTCTATATGAGTGGGCAATGGTGGAGGTGCATGTCAAGCCAGAAAACTAATGCGTAAGTCACAGGTTTTATATGTAAAGTATTTAGTGTTGGGACAGGCTTTACCGGTGATGGGCCAATATATGGGGGGCTCATCGTGGTGGGAAAAGGGGTGATAAATTGTGGGTTGGTTTTGGTGAGTTACACCCGTTGGAAAATCAATCTCTTGATAAAAGTCTTGATTGGTTGAGAGCTTATATCAGGAGTGGTCAGAATTTGTGGGCAATGACTAGGTGGGTGGTGAAGCCATGGTGGAAGACCAATCTGATGGGCACAAGGTTTATATGAAGCATGATTATTGTTGGTGACATTTAAAAGGTGGTGGGCCAATATATGGGGACTTTCGGTGTGCTAGGAAAAGGGTGATACATGACTAGTTCATATATGGGGTGATTCTTGGTTGTTTATACCAGTTGAATTATCAGTTTCCTTTGGACAGGGTTAATAGACGGTGGATTCATATTAGGAATGGTCAGCAATTGTAGGCAATCAGATGGTAAATGGTGGAGACCAGTATTTTGAGCACAGGGTTTCTATGTAGAATGATTGGTGTTGTGGACAGGTTTGGCAGGTTACAGCCGATATAGGGTGGTGAAGAGGCTTGATAAGTGGTGGGTTCACATGTGGCTTGGTCATTATCATTGTACGGCCCCATTCACACCAGGTTTTGCCTCCTGTTGAATGGTACTATTTAGAAAATGAAGTTCCTACAAAACACTATACCAACCCTGTTGCATCTTGTTGCTATTGACTTCGATTTTTCTGAAATATAGATCTGCCTGGGTTTTTCTCTCAAACAGGACAGGAAAAATGAATTTGCACTGGGTTGGTAAGTGATTGGTTTATATAAAGAATGGTCTTCGTTGTCAGTTACATGCTTCGGATGAAGTGGGAACCCCTAGGGGAGATGGTCAGTATTTTATTGGACACTGATGCCTGGTATGTTCATCTGTGGGATATGATGATCAATGTGTTTGGCATAGGCTTTATGGGTGGTGTAATGCTAGGGGGTACCTAAGTTAGAGAGTGGACCCTCTGGATCGCGGATCCGGAGCCCCAGGGTCGAGCACACCAGGTGAAGACCGACCCCTATACAGGGATCGTTTGGGGCAGGACCACAGAGGACGGAGGCGCGACAGCCGGAACCAAGAGGGACGGCTCCACGGACAGAAGGAGGGGGAAGGCAATGGTACGTAGAACGAGCAGGGACCAGAGGAACAGGACAGAACCAATACGGAAGGCAGGCACGTGGGAAGACCTAGGCGGGCAGAAGGCGGAGGACGGCACCGGGGATGGAAGACAGTGCGCAGGCAGGCTGGGAGGGAAGGAAGCAGGAGACAGGGAGCATCAGGCGGAACGCGGATTAGCTACAGTAGAACTGTAGAGGCCAGAAGGTGCAGGAAAACTACACGATCATCAGGCGTCCTCCTAACTGCGAGGACGCCTGAAGTACAGCAAGCCCAGGATGTGCGTCACCCAAACCCGCCCTTCGGCGCCGCCCATTGCAGGGGAGACCAAGCCCGACTCTCAGCGCCGCCCACTATGGGAGAGAGAGGGAAGACGGCGGCGAGCGCGAACCAGGGGGCGGGAAGCAGGAGCAGATTTGAAGAGGAATTGACGGCGGGCGCGTGGCCGGGCGGGAGCGCGCAGGTGAGGGGATGCCGCAGCGGCCGCCGCAGCAAAAGGGGCATCGGCGGGCATAACCGCCGATGTCACAGGTGGTAAGTATATATTTGGGATAGTTACCGTGTTGTCAGATGCAAGAGTGATAAGTGGTAAAATAATATGTGGGATAGGATGCTATTGGGACAGGAATGCTATATGGTTCGTTCACCTAGATGAACAATATGTTGGGCAAAGGGTTGATAAGTGGTGTAATCATTTGTAAGATTGTTACGATGTTAGTGGGTTGATGGAAGTGGTTTAATATTTATGATGATTGATAAGTGGTGGGTGAGCAGGTTGTTGTATTATAACGGTTACTGTTTTGAACACTGGATTAATAGCTGGTCAGTTCATATGTGCTATGGTAAGTGTGATATTGGGCGCAGAGTTGGTAATTGATGGGTTCCAATATATAATGGTCAGTTTGGTATTGACCATAGGGCTGATAGGTGGCTGATGTGTAAACTGTTCACTGATGTTGAGCATATGGTTGGTACATGGTGAGTTGGCCACAGATGAACCCACCAATTAGGCTGGGCACAACATTATGTGGTTAGTTCATCTGTCGGATATTAATTGTGGACATTTGATCTGTGGCATGGTCATTGTGGTGTTTGGAGTAGAATTGATAATGGTTGGTGCCTATATGAGATGAACAGTAGGATGGTCAGTAAGGTGTTGCATATTGGGTTGGTAATAGTGACTGTTGGGTCATCTGTGGGATGGTCAGTAAGGTTTTGAGTATTGGGTTTGTTATAGCGACTGTAGGGTCATCTGTGGGATGGTCAATGAGATGTAAGATATCGGGTTGGTAATGGTGACTGTTGGGTCATCTATGGGATGGTCAGTAAGATGTTGGGTAATGGGCTGGTAATGGTGATTGTTGGGTCATCTGTGGCATGGTCAGTAAGGTGGTGGGTATTGCATTGGTAATGGTGACTGTTGGGTCATCTGTGGGGTGGTCAGTAAGGTGTTGAGTATTGGGTTGGAGGTGAATAGACAAAGTAGATTTTTGCTTTTTGATTTTCTTACTTGAAAAATGACCCCTAAATGAGACTTGACCGATGATTTGCTATATACTTTCAGCTTGGGTGAGAAAATCTCAGCACACATTAAAAAATTAAAGTACTGATCTGATTGGTCTGTATAGACACCTACCACCCATACTCTTATTAATGGTCTCCAAATATTGTTAAACTACAATTCCTTGAAGCCTTCAGGGTAACCTAAGGGCTGAGGTTTTGCAACAGCTGGAACGCAATTATTTATTATTATTAATATTTATTTATATAGCGCCATTGATTCCATGGTGCTGTGAACATGTGCATGTTCTCTTATATGTTGAAAATATAAAATACTACAAATGTGGTATATTATTGTATACCATATTTTTTGTAACCAAACCTTTGCTAGATTAAAGGAAAACTCAATTTTTAAGCAATAATGTCCAACAGACAAATCTGTGCGGGGTGCTGGGTGACTTTATAAATCCTTTATATCATTTATCTCGTAGTGAATCTACAGAAAATTCAGACATCTGATGTTTTCTGTTAAACGGAGCAAAGCATTGTAGGAAATCAAGTGTGAGATACATTTTATTGTATACTGAGCTGTTCAGTCACATGACTGACAACGGGGCGGTGCTAAACAGTTGTCTGTTTACAATAACAATAGGCAGAATTTTGGAAGAAGCTTTGGATACAGAAAAAAGGACATGAGGAAATCTCAACTTTACTGAAATTCTATGCATTTCAAAATAACGTAAAGCTCTGTCACATTTTTGTGTATTGATCCTCCCTCTATTAGAACCATAGATTTAATTTTGGTCCAGCAAGGAGAATGAATTACATGAACTGCAATTCCTTGGTATTCCTTTCAAGAAAAATGTTCCAGAATTCAGATGTGAATTTCTACACCTTCATGTGTAGGCTTGAACCCCATTTTAACTTTCTCAAAATCTAAATAGATTATTCTTTCCCAACTCATTCTCAATATCTCTACAGTCGTTGAAGCTTGACTTTTATGATGCAGGGTTCCAAGTCTCCTGTGTAAACAAAGTGTTAAATGATCAGACTATGTCTGTCTGCAGTCACCACTAGGGGGAGCTCCCCGTATACAGAGATACATGATATGATTCTGTCTACAGCCACCACTAGGGGGAGCTCCTTGTATACAGAGATACATGATAAGATTCTGTCTGCAACCACCACTAGGGGGAGCTCCCTGCATACAGAGATACATGATAAGGTTCTGTCTGCAGCCACCACTGGGGGAGCTCCCTGTATACAGAGATACATGATAAGATTCTGTCTGCAGCCACCACTAGGGGAGCTCCCTGTATACAGAGATACATGATAAGATTCTGTCTGCAGCCTCCACTAGGGGGAGCTCCCTGTATACAAAGATACATGATAAGGTTCTGTCTGCAGACACCACTAGGGGGAACTCCCTGTATACAGAGATACATGATAAGATTCTGTCTGCAGCCACCACTAGGGGAGCTCCCTGTATACAGAGATACATGATAAGATTCTGTCTGCAGCCTCCACTAGGGGGAGCTCCCTGTATACAAAGATACATGATAAGGTTCTGTCTGCAGACACCACTAGGGGGAACTCCCTGTATACAGAGATACATGATAAGATTCTGTCTGCAGCCACCACTAGGGGGAGCTCCCTGTATACAAAGATACATGATAAGGTTCTGTCTGCAGACACCACTAGGGGGAACTCCCTGTATACAGAGATACATGATAAGATTCTGTCTGCAGCCACCACTAGGGAGAGCTCCCTGTATACAGAGATACATGATAAGGTTCTGTCTGCAGCCACCACTAGGGGGAGCTACCTGTGTACAAAAATACATAAGATAAGCACCCTTTAGTGCTGGCTGAGGGTAGGCAGAGTTTTGTTGTTTGGGAATTTGTAGCTCTGATTGCTATGAAACTAAATTGAAGAATGAATAATCACAGATTGTTAGAGAAATCATGAGAAAAGGTGAACCATTTTTCAGGACCTCTTTATGGCCCATGACCTGTAGGCTGCACATTTCCATTCAGAATATCATATATGGTAAATCTGCAGCCATGTTCCTTCCTTGTCGTCCTTTTGGAAGGAGCTGCAATAATGACGTTGTGTATTATTTATGCAGCCTAATTCACATGCCCCTGGCTGCATCTGTTTTCCTGCATTAAGTGAACAGTTTAACACCCCATTGGACTCGCCTGTCAGACCTGTGCACGGTAAATCAGGCCTGATGCCTCTGAAACAAGACACAATTATTTTGTATGATCAAAATAGCCCTAAGATGCAATAAAGAGGAAAATAAGGGGAAAATATAATTCAGGCAACAGGTCATGAAAAAGATGTTTCTAATGAACAATCCGGCTACAGGAGAAGCGTCATTCTCGAGTAATGAGCAGCAAGTAAGTCGGTGTGCACCATTACTATGGGAATGGCTGTCACTAAACAGTCGGGAGTGCTTGTGTATGGTGGGGAGAACAACACTGGATAGTAATCATCACTGGGCATGTGAGCTGACACTTCATCTATCCATCTACTGCTAGAAATCACATCCACTCCTGCATTGTTGCTATCTATCTATTATCTATGTATTATCTATCTATCTATCTTTCTATCTATTATCTATATATTATCTATCTATTATCTATTATGAGGCAGTGACCGGTGTTATATGCGAGGGTCAATATGTGTCCCCCCAGGATGCGCACAGAAGTATATTGAGGCCGCGGGAGTGCAGTGCAGTCACGGGCATAGCTGTGATTGCAATGCAGAATAAAAGTGAGTGTTGGTCTTGGGCAAGCTATTTGTTGAAGGCAGATTATAAAAAACTGCCATGGGCTTTTATTTTTGAAATGGACAACAGGAAGGTAGTGGGGCAGTCCATTTCCTCCCCCGGGCCGGGTTTTCCATGTGGCCTACGGCCACAGGTTCTTTGTAAAAACCCCACAGCAGAGGTTTGGGTGTGTCAGTGTGGAGTTTGCAAGGTGCAGAGCAGACGACTCTGCAAAAGCTCAGCCTGTGTGAGGGAACACAGCACCAAGCAGAGCAAACTTTTGACACCCGTGGCATTATACAGTGGTGCTGTCGCCCTCAGCATCCGGCCACATTTACGGACTGTCTTTTTTCCCAGCTGCGATGCAGAGGATACCGTTTGTTTTGTTTGCATGTTTTGGACATTAAACCTGTGTTTACTTGGGACTCTCCTGGGTCACTGCCGCTTCACTGCACAGTGAGGACACCGCTGCACTACACTATCTATCTATTATCTATCTATTGTCTATGTAATCTATCTATTATCTATCTATATATTATATTATCTAGCTATAATCTATTATCTATTTATCTAATTATCTGTTAACTATTTTTATATTATCTGTCTATCTCTATTTTATATTTGTCTAATTATCTATCTAGTATCTGTCTATTATCTCTCTTATTATTTATCTATATATCTATTATCTATATATTGTCTATCTATTTATCTATTATTTATCTATCTATTATCTATTGATCTATCTATCTATCTATCTATCTGTCTATCTATCTATCACCTAGAAAACAAAGTAAAGAACAGCACAGTTAAAAAATAGGGTGCAAAGCCTCACAGGCACATACCAGTCCTTGCATATAAGGTCAAAAAGAGTTGAAGCAGCACACCATAATGTAGTTGTAAGGTGCCCTTTATTAGCCCAATTGCATTATGGTGTGCTGCTTCAACTCTTTTTGACCTTATCTACACTGCGTGCAGAATTATTAGGCAAGTTGTATTTGAGAGGATTCTTTTTATTATTGAACAACAACTATGTTCTCAATCAACCCAAAAGACTCATAAATATCAAAGCTTAATATTTGTGGAAGTTGGAGTGGGGTTTTTTTTTAGATTTGGCTATCTTAGGAGGATATCTGTTTTATCAGGTAACTATTACTGTGCAGAATTATTAGGCAACTTAGTAAAAACCAAATATATACCCATCTCACTTGTTTATTTTCACCAGGTAAACCAATATAACAACACAAAATTTAGAAATAAACATTTCTGACATTCAAAAAAAAAAAAATGTGACCAATATAGCCACCTTTCTTTACAATGACACTCAAAAGCCTTCCATCCATAGATTCTGTCATTTGCTTGATCTGTTTACGATCAACATTGCGTGCAGCAGCCACCACAGCCTCCCTGACACTGTTCCGAGAGGTGTACTGTTTTCCCTCCTTGTAGATCTCACACTTTATGAGGGACCACAGGTTCTCTATGGGGTTCAGATCAGGTGAATAAGGGGGCCATGTCATTTTTTTTTCTTCTTTTAGACCTTTACTGGCCAGCCATGCTGTGGCGTATTTGGATGCATATGACGGAGCATTGTCCTGCATGAAAATCATGTTTTTCTTGAACGATACCGACTTCTTCTTGTACCACTGCTTGAAGAAGGTGTCTTCCAGAACCTGGCAGTAGGTCTGGGAGTTGAGCTTCACTCTATCCTCAACCCGAAAAGGTCCCACAAGTTCATCTTTGATGATACCAGCCCATACCAGTACCCCACCTCCACCTTGCTGGCGTCTGAGTCAGAGTGGAGCTCTTTGGCCTTTACTGATCCAGCCTCGGGCCCATCCATCTTGCCAATCAAGAGTGGCTCTCATTTCATCAGTCCATAAAACCTTAGAAATATCAGTCTTAAGATATTTCTTGGCCCAGTCTTGACGTTTTATCTTATGTTTTTTGTTCAAAGTGGTCATTTTTCAGCCTTCCTTACCTTGGCCATGTCCTTGAGTATAGCACACCTTGTGCTTTTTGATACTCCAGTAACGTTGTAGCTCTGAAATATGGCAAAACTGGTGGCAAATGGCAACTTGGCAGCTTCACGCTTGATTTTCCTCAATTCATGGGCAGTTATTTTGCGCCTTTTTTTATCAACATGCTTCTTGCGACCCTGTTGGCTATTTGCCATGAAACGCTTGATTGTTCGGTGATCACGCTTCAAAAGTTTGGCAGTTTCAAGACTGCTGCATCCCTCTGCAAGACATCTCACAATTTTTGACTTTTCAGAGTCCATCAAATCTTTCTTCTGACCCATTTTGCCAAAGGTAATGAAGTTGCCTAATAATTAAGCACACCTTATATAGGGTGTTGATGTCATTAGACCACACCCCTCCTCATTACAGAGATGAAAATCACCTGATTTACATAATTGGCAGTTGGCTTTCAAGCCTATACAGCTTGGAGTAGGACAACATGTATAAAAAGGATGATGTGAGCAAAATGCTCATTTGCCTAATAATTCTGCACACAGTGTATTATTTATATATTATCTATCTATCTATAGATCTATCTATTATCTGTCTATCTATCTGTCTATAGATCTATCAATTATCTATCTATTATCTGTCTATCTATCTATATATATCATAGGAATATATGAGATTTGAAAGGATGTAGAAAATAGAAAGGTAAATTGGAAATGGATATAGAAAGAATCAACATTTTAACAGGAAGTAGCCAAATAAGTTGATGGATAGGTGAACATGTGGATAGGTAGTTCCCTGTGAGATGAGTAGATGTTATGGGTTGGCTGGTGGACAGGAGATGGTGAGAGAAAGAGAATGGGAAGACAGATTAGAAGTAAATGAATAGGTAGGCAGATAGGAGATTGATGAACGTTAGGTAGATGTGAGGTAGACGGATAAATAAGTGGATGTATAAATGAATAGGTAAGTAGATACCTATCTGGACTGATAGAGGTATGGCTGTGCAGGTAAAAGCTAGGTAGATAGGAAATGGATGAATGGTTGAATAAGTAGACACGTAGAAGATACAGTAAATGGGTGGATGGATAAGTAGGTACTGTAGATAGGAGCTGAGTGACTTGGTAGATAGGAAGTAGATGGTTGAGTAGTTACGTAGGCAGATATAGGATGGATGGATGACAAGGTAGGTAGATGGGAAGTACGGTAGATGGATTGATGGTTATAAAGTTAAGAGATGGATGGATGGCAGATAGGATGTAGAGATTAGATAAGTACAGGGTGAGTCATTTATATGGATAGACCTGGGTGGGCCATTTATATGGATACACCTAAGTAAAATGGGAATGGTTGGTGATATCAACTTCCTGTTAGTAGCACATTAGTATATGGGAGGGGGAAAACTTTTCAAAATGGGTGGTGACCATGGTGGCCATTTTGGATCCAACTTTATAAATGGCCCACCCAGGTGAATCCATATAAATTTCCCACCCTATAGACAGATAGGAAGTGGATGGGTGGGTGGATGAATAGATAGATGGATGGGAGGTAGTTGAATAGACGGATGGGTAGATGGAATTTAGGTAGATGTGTGGATAGGTAAATAGAAGATGAATAAGTGGGTAATTATCCAATGCAAAAACAAGGTGGACAGGCGCATCCAATAATAAAAAACCTTCAAGCTTTATTCCAAATACATTTATTTAAAAATCCATACAAGGATGATGTCGTACATCATTTTTTATTATTGGATTTGCCCGTCCAGCTCTTTTTGGTATTGGATGTTATTGGTCAATCAGCATCATTGTTATGGTGCTCCAGAAAACAAAGACAGGTGTTTCCTAAAATGTAAGTATGATGGAAATTTTCTCTTCCGTTTTTATGAAGTATAAGTGGGTAGTTATATAAAAAGTGAATTTATAAATTCCAAAAAATGGATAAATTCCAAATGTAATGGACATACAGTGATTGGGTGGAAAGAAGAGTTGGATGGGTGAATGGATAGACACATAAGAGCAGATGGATGGTGTGGTCGATAGTAGGCAGATTTATAGGTCGATGTGAGGACGCTGTTTGTTCCTTGATACATACAGTATATTTATCTGGTTTTGGTGATTATTGCCATCCTCCTTTATATTATGATTTGCTGATTACCTCTATATTGTGAGTCCCGACCCTTGTGCTCTGCGGGTTATTATGTTTTTGGTGTTATTAAATATATTTGGTTTCCAGTAGCTGATAATCGGGTACTGTACTGACAGCTCAATGCTACCATTCGGAGTAGTACTATCATATCCTGGTCATAATTGGCCATATTCGCACTTGATTCCTGATGGTCATGGAGAAATTGTCACTGCACAGGACCTCTGGAAGAGTCACAATGACAAATATGGAGATGTTGTATAGTAGAATGAATGTTCTATGGCCAGGAGTAGAGATGAGTGGACTTGTTGAAATTCAGGTTCTGGTACATGACCGAACTTTAGTCCAAATCCCTTTGAAATCATTGGAGACCCGAACTTTGCAGCTGGACAAAATCTCCATCTCTCCTCGGACTTCAGAACTGTAAAATGGACTTCCAGGAGAAGTCCGTGTTCGGAGTTCAGCACCAGACACTAAGTGTCCGGTACTAACCCCAAACTTCACAGTTCGAGTTCGCTCATCTCTAGCTTGGATTATTTGTGTCTTCCTGCAAATAAGGAAAGGTGGGCACCAGAAGGGATATCATGGAGTTCATCAGCCGTATGAAGTGATGTAGTGTACCTTACAGAATACATGGATACATGGTCAGTGAGGCTCCAGTTGCCTCACTGAGGTCCAGGACATTTCTCATAATGAGCTTCTTGTGTCATACAGGAATTATCTGCATTTCAAACATGTCGCTGTTTGAAGCTCACACAATGTGTAATCCGCAGTCTGCTGGGTGCAGCCACTGATGATGAGTAAAGGTACCGTTACACTTAGCACCAGTGATCCCAGCAACTAGTGCATCGCTAAGTGGCCACTAGTGAGCTGCCACACAGGCAGATGTCACCAGCGACATAGCAACGGTCGGGGGTCGCTACTTACCTGTCAGACGAGGCGATCCTGACGTCCTCCCGCCCGCGTCCACGCGTCGCTCGTCTCCACAGCAGGAAGCCCCAGCAGGAAGCTGACGACGAGAAATGGCCCAGGCCGTTCTCGCGCTATCAGCGATAATCAGCGGGGAAGCCGGTAGGAGGTAGGTATCACACATAGCGATATCGCTAGCAATATCGCTGCTACGTCACAAAACCAGTGACATTATAGTGATATTGCTAGCGATATCGCTTAGTGTGACGGGGCCTTCAGACTCTAGTGTATCCCAGGTTGTGATATCCTCACAGCCGCTGCTTTCATTTTGGAATAGATGAATGGAAAGGGCGATTCCCTGCAGATCTGACCCACTCTCATCATATTAGCTACTGGCCATCCCTCAAACAAGGAAGGGCATAAAGGGCAAAGTTTGTGCAAATGTAAGTGTGATCATTCAGTCCCCCACACCCTACAACCCGACTCTTTCTTCTATGGAAACAAACACCTGGAGCAAAAACTTGGATTTCCTTAAGCTTTGAAGAGCCTTGACCATTGCAGTACCTGTATGGCTGGAGCATAGGTCAGGAGCACTTTTTTTATCTGGACACTGCCAGATATTTCATGCCTGGGGATGATGGGAAAGATTTGTTTCTACCATCAAGTCTTTGTCACGTTATCTTACAATCAGACCTTCTTGTGTGGTCATCATCTTTAGAGAAACAACAAAATTAGTGATATTTCTTGTACATGTCGGAGTGATGGAGATAGGGGCATAGCTGTGATCCAGGAGTTGGTCTACACTGAATAGCTATGTCATAAAGGGTCAATACAGAGGTGGGATAGCCGATCATGAGAATTGCAAAGTAGTACTAGACATTCCTTTATATGACTGCATGGAATTCTTGAGCCTACCAAGATGGAAGCTGCTTTTAGAGAGTGTTTCTACCTCATGAAGCGAATCCTGGTTGGGATCAGTAACTTGAGATATCTATTAATGAAACCCTTAAAGGGACGTCCTGACTCTCTACTCTATGGCTCTTTATGCCATGTTCGGACTTGGGCTGTCTTCATGAGACCTCTGTAAGACAAGCTCCTCCTGTGTCTCATCATACATACAGTGGGTACGGAAAGTATTCATACCCCTTTACATTTTTCACTCTTTGTGTTATTGCAGCCATTTGGCAAATTCAAAAAAGTTCATTTTTTTCTCATTAATGTTCATTCTGACCCCATCTTGACTGAAAAAAAACAGAAATGTAGAAATTTTTGCAAATTTCTTAAAAAAGAAAAACTAAAATATCACATGGTCATAAGTATTCACCTTTGCTCAGACACACATATTTAAGTCACATGCTGTCCTTGTGATCCTCCTTGAGATGGTTCTACTCCTTCATTGGAGTCCAGCTGTATTTAACTAAACTGATAGGACTTGATTTGTAAAGGCACACATCTGTCTATATAAGACCTCACAACTCACAGTGCATGTCAGACCAAATGAGAATTACGAGGTCAAAGGAACTGGCCAAGGAGCTCAGAGACAGAATTGTGGCAAGGCACACATCTCGCCAAGGTTGCAAACAAATTTCTGCAGTACTCAAGGTTCCTAAGAGCATAGTAGCCTCCATAATCCTTAAATGTAAGAAGTTTGGGACCACCAGAAGTCTTCCTAGACTTGGCTGTCCAGCCAAACTGAGCAATCATGGGAGAAGAGCCTTGGTGAGAGAGGTAAAGAAGAACCCCAAGATCACTGTGGCTGAGCTCCACAGATGCAGTAGGGAGATAGGAAAAAGTTCCACAAAGTCAACTATCACTGCAGCTCTCCACCAGTCAGTCCTTTATGGCAGAGTGGCCCGACGGAAGCATCTCCTCAGTGCAAGACATATGAATGCCCACATAGAGTTTGCTAAAAAAAACACATGAAGGACTCCCATACTATAAGAAATAAGATTCTCTCGTCTGACGAGATGAAGATAGAACTTTTTGGTGATAATTCTAAGTGGTGTGTGTGGAGAAAACCAAGCACTACTCATCATCTGCCCAATACAATCCCAACAGTGAAACATGGTGGTGGTAGCATCGTGCTATGGGGGTGTTTTTCAGCTACAGGAACAGGACAACTGGTTGCCATTGAAGGAAACATGAATGCGGCCAAGTAAAGAGATATCCTGAATGAAAACCTCTTGCTGAGTGCTCTGGACCTCAGACTTGGCCGAAGGTTCACCTTCCAACAAGACAATGACCCTAAACAGACAGCTAAAATAACAAATGAGTGGTGTCAGAACAACTCTGTGACCATTCTTGACTGTCCCAGCCAAAGCCCTGACCTAAACCCAATTGAGTATTACTGGAGAGACCTGAAAATGGCTGGCCACCAACGTTCAACATCCAACCTGACAGAAGTGGAGAGGATCTTCAAGGAAGAATGGAAGAGGATCCTCAAATCCAGATGTGAAAAACTTGTTGCATCATTCCCAAGAAGACTCATGGCTGTACTAGCTCAAAAAAGTGCTTCTACTCAATACTGAGCAAAGGGTCTGTATACTAAGTTATGACCATGTGATATTTCAGTTTTTCTTTATTAATAAATTTGCAAAAAATTCTATATTTCTATTTTTTTTCAGTCAAGATGCGGTGCAGAGTGAATATTAATGAGAAACAAAATTATGTTTTTTGAATTAACCAAATGGCTGCAATGAAACAAAGAGTGAAAAATTTAAAGAGGTCAGAATAATTTCCGTACCCATAAATTACAGAATTGAAGGTATATATTCTTATGAACATATTTTCCGAATGTTAATCCAGTTGACCAAGTCTCGCGATCAGACTTTCGCAGACTGGATCATGCATTATGGATGCACCCTTACCCTTCCCTTTTCCCATTCTTTGGTGGAACCAGAAGGACACTGTTCTCACTATGTAACTATATGTTTTTGGCATAGCTTACTCTTTTACTATGGGGATAGTGGATTGTAGATGGTAGTAGTGTAAGGGAGGGACAGGGCTGTAGTCATGGCCGAGGACACCAGGGCTTCTAGGCCCTGGCCTCCTGTCACATAGAAATTACCTCCATTAGTCAGCATACCTGTGTCTTCAGGTCCATCATCGTCAAGTTCTCTTCTGTGCCACTGAAGACTGTCTGCAGGTGATTTTGCATGAATAGAGACACATTCCATTTTAACTTGAAACTGAACAACTTTACTGTTTTCATTTCTCAGCATATCCAAGTATTTCACAGCATCAATCACAGGTTGCACAATACACGTATCTTCAACTTTCCCTACACTCCTTTCCACGTCCTCCAATACATTACGGGGTAATAGCGCCTTCGGCGGTACTGCAGCATCCTCCTTGTCCAGACCCACTGTATTTGGGGACTCCCTTGTCTGTTTCACCCCGGATCGGAGGGCATCAGCCCATGCAATGACCTGCCACATATTGGACAAACTGCGCCCTGTACTCTTCCCGGACCGCTTTCTTCCTTCTCCTCCAAACTGCTGCAACACTGATGCTTAATACTGTTCTTCTGTCCTAAGGACCCTGGATGGCTGGGCATCACTGCTTTCTTAACATTACGTGACTGCTGCGGCGTCCAAGGCCTATAACCCTTGTGGACGGTTCGGGTACCCAAGTCCTTCTCCCCATTACTCAGGAAATCCTGCAGCTCAACCTACAGTAAGCCCCTCCTAAATTAACTATTAATTAACTGGCTTCCTACTATACTAGTACTTTATCTACAACTATGATGTGCCCCATCTAGTGGCCAATTTTGTAACTGCACTTACCCTATTCCCTAAGCATAGCAGCACAATAGTATATAATGTTAAATATACATTTAGCAAAACGGAAAAACACATAATAGCGTAGCAGTATTAAAAGAGTATACCATTATACATGAATATAGAGGGTGGGCCATTTATATGTATACACCTAAATAAAATGGGAATGGTTGGTGATATCAACTTCCTGTTTGTAGCACATTAGTATATGAGAGGGGGAAAACTTTTCAAGCTGGGTGGTGTCCATGGCAGTCATTTTGAAGCTATCCATTTTGGATCCAACTTTATGAATGGCCCACCCAGGTGTATCCATATAAATGGCCCATCCTGTATATATATATATATATATATATATATATATATATATATACATACACTGATAACGTACGGTACCGGGATGAGAAAATAACAAAGGAGAATAGCATAAATATAGCAAACCCCTTACATTCTTCCTTTCCCTTAATTTGGTCATCCCCAACCAAGTACCGCATAAACCCTCCTTTTCTTTTTTTTTTAATTCTATACATGCAATACTCCACGCAGGGAAGCAATATGAGGTAGTCAATTGACAATTAAATTGACTCAACATTAGCTGAGTCCAGAGTACGGCACACTGAAGTCCATGCACCAATACGCAAGCCTGGTTCACAGTCCCCCAGGTGATGTCCATTAAATAAAATTGCACAGCTTGACCTGTGTGTGGAGTCTGTAAGTCCTTGGGAATGAGCTCCCCCTTCCCTTGAAGAGAGCACGGTCCCCAACATATTTACAGATGTAAGACCTATGCATTAGGTCGGCAGTCCTTTAATGAAAGGGAAGTTCCTGCTTTCAGTAGAAAAGGCACAACAACAAAAAAAAACAATAAAAGCAAAGTTCACTCCTGGCCGTCCGGCCGCATTACACCCTTCTCTCGGGGTGCTCCAGGGCTTCATCGTCCGCAGGGACGCGGAACAGTCCCATTATTTTCAGGTTACAACGTGCAAAAACTTTTTTTTATTAAGGTAATAAAGCAACTTTTGCAAATCAATGGCATGCATCCCAGGCCGCTCCAAAGGTAGCTAAATCTCCTGCCCAGTTTCGGATTGGAGATGCCTCTGCAGCCACAGAGGTCGTAGGTTGCCACGAAGTGGTAGTGGTCGGATTAGGCCTAGCAGTAGCCCAGTTGTCTGGGGCCAGCTAAGCCTGCTCCGGGCCCGAGAAGAGTCCCATGTCATCTTCGCTGTAAAGGATGACTGCGACCGCGTAGTAACCCTGGGGTCAGTCCTCCTTAAAAAATTAAACCCGGTCCCCTTCTTGTAAGGGCTTCCCGAACTTCACTGATGCCGCGTTCATGTAGATTTTGGCGTCAGTCCCATCCTCACGGATAAATCCGTACCCTCTGTCAATGATCGTATACACTAGTCGGCTGCAGGTGCATCGACCAGCCAGGGCGCCCCCTCCGGGTTGGAGCAATTCAGCCCACACCTCATTTTCCCGCTGCTTCTTTCTCTTTATAATAACTTCAATCCAGGCAGCCTGCCCAGGAGTAGGAAAAGGGCACTCCGCTGGAAGATGGAAGTGAGAGGCACCCAGGGACATGGTGGTGTTACAGATAGGCCGGGCCTCCGACAAACAAGGCCGTGGCGCAGACCCCCCCTTCATGGACGCGGGGCCAGATGACAGCCTTCGATACAGGGGCCCGTGACAAGGACCATCCTTCTGGGGTTAGGGACTGGGGTGCACTCACCCTTCCAGGTACGTTGGCCGCACCTAACCCGGGAACGCTGAATTCTTCCGCGGTTGCGGCTGTGCACTCCACCGATGGTAGATAGAGTACCGGCTTGGCCTCAACTTCCGGCGCTGGTTCCTCCGAGGCAGCCGCTGTTTCCGGTCCCCACTGAGACTGAAACACTGGCCCCGGGCGACGAGGTTCCAGCTTCCAATGAGTCCAATATAGCAGGTCCGCCCACTCAGGATACTGTCCGGTTCTTTAGGCCTTAGTACAGAGCAACACACAGGAGATCCACACATCTCCAGATCCAGACATTGAATGAGACACTCGGCCTCCATTTTATCTGCCAAACCACACCCCTGTGGTGAGGATATGTGAGCGGTCATTCCCACCCATCAATTATGACTGCTCGTAAAACACGGCCCTGGAATGGCCTAATAACCCTCTCAGCACTATGTGTGCTGGAGCATGCTTCCGAGCTCACATCACCGAAGTTACCAACCGCAATGATACATATCTCCTCTAAAGGACCCATCCGGCAGCCATCTAACAGTGCAGTGCAGTGCAGAGCAGTGATGTGATGCTGATGGCTGTGAGGTTCCGCTAGGATCTGTAGTTTGCCAACTGCTAGAGAGCGGCGGGAGCCAGACACCTGTGGTATAGAGAGGTCGCATAGCTTTGGGGCTTCTTTGGTAATATTTCTTGTTTCACTTCAGACTAATAAAAACCTGACCACATGGAAACTTGAAATAGCTGTGAGCTAAATCCACCATCCCAAAGCTCAATGAGCTACTTTCTTTCTCAAGAGGAAGTAAATTGTTTTGCTGCTTGCCTTACCGTGGTAAAATCATGGAAACAATGACTAATTTGGTGGAAGGAAAGCTGAAGGCATGGAGGGGCTAGTGCTGCCCTTGGCGGTAAAACGCAGGGTCCCTCTATTGTAAAAGCGCATATACTGCCGCCACTCATCTCCATCCCCATTTTGTGATACCATTTTCCCCCTTACTGGGACATGCGAGGTCTCTCCGTACATTTCTGTAGGTGACTCACAAGGCGATGGAAACGTGCATCGCATTGCGTAAGGATCGTGACACAATATCATGGGTGTCACAGCTAAAGCTCGCTTTTCTGGGTCATCTATCTAAAGGGCATCTGTCAATCTACAGAGAATCTTATAGGAAAGTAAAATTGTGGTAGACATAGTATATGTGAAACCAGACAACTTGATTAGTTACATGGCAGATTAATTCACCCAGGTCACATATACATATTGAACTATAATCTGGACAACTGCAATCTAAATAGATAAGCACCAAAAGAGGAAGCACACAGTCAAAAAAGTCCCATAAAAGACAATATTTTATTAATAATTTATGTGACAAACAGACATAAGGTACATGGAAGGGGAGAGAAATATATAAACAGGTGTGTACAATTGCAAAAAAATAGGCCAAGTATGCCACCTGCACAATCCAGGAAGTGTACCTCTATATACTAATATAATAGTTAGTCAATAGCAAAGCTGGAACAGAAAACGGAGGTTCAAGTATATATTTGTGTCAAAACCCCCACAATATATCACACAGTTATATAAAGCCAGTGCATGTCAGCATAAGCAGGGACCAACAGCTCTCCATTAAAGAAAAGAATCAAGGAACAAGTGTTCAAAACAGATCCAGCATTAAAAGAATATACAACATTACCTGGGATTGATGAAGGCAGCGCACAGCGCGAACCTCTACGTAATGGCAACTACTACTAGCAGTGATTTGTATATATGTTTTCCCTTTAAGAGAAGGTTTTTCTTGCAGTTTGCACCCCATACATTGTTACAGATAGTACAACGGCATCAGATTTCCTTACAGTCTGACAACAATGCAGCTATTATTGTGTTTTAGTGTATAGGGGTAGGCAGTACACATTGCATTGTCTTAGTCATCAGCGACCGCAGCCTCAGATAAGGCACATTGAATTCTCATCAAGGATGCAGTCATGTCTAGTCTATTATGCGGCTCTCAATGCTCACACAGCCTTCTGGAGAACATTGCATAGTTCTGTCTATTAAGGCCTCTTTCACACATCCGGATTTTGCCGTCAGGCGCAATCCGGCATGTGTGTAAAGAAACGGATCCGTTTTTTTTTCCAGCCGGATGCGTTTTTTTGTCATTGAATAGCACATGCGCTGGATCGCGCCGCATGTGCTTCCGTTTGTTCCGGTTTTTACCGGATCCGGCTGAAATCTGCTGTCCGGCGGCCGGACAGAACGCGTGCTGCAACGTTTTTTTGTCCGGCGAAAAAAGCCGGACATGCACGCATGCGGCACTTCCGGCACTGTGGGCCAATGAAAGGCAATGGTAACGTCCGGCAGCCGGATCAGGCTTTTACCTGATCCGGGAACCGCTTGCAGTTTTCCTCCTCTGCGCATGCCCGGACAGCTCCCTCTCTCTCTCTCTTGAAAAGTGGTCTTCCCCCGTACTACTGTGACGACTGCCGAGTCCGCCGTAAGTTGCGCCGCAGCTACTTCCGCTGCCTCCGCTTCCGGCCGTCCGGCTTTTCGCCGCACACCGCCGGAATCTCCCTGACGGATGTGTGAAAGTAGCCTAACCGAACACTATCTGCACTTTAGTAATATCAGGATGAAATTCATCATTATTTACAGAGACAATGGAGGCATCAAGACTAATGGCCGCTCTCCAGTGTGTCCTCACGCTTCAGGGACATATTATTGTGTCATAGACCTGGACCCCAAACGGGTCAGTTCAATAAAAACACATTTATTTTACCTCAAGCCTTAGTTTCCTAGGAACAAAATTGTCATTATTTTGTAACCCAAGTGTTAGCATATTATTATCCTGTACCCTCAGTGACCATGTCATTATCCCATCCCCCATTGTCTGTGTCATTATCCCATCCCCCAGTGTCAGTTTCATTATCCCATCTGCCAGTGTCAGTGTCATGATCCCATCCCCCAGTGTTAGTGTGTCATTATCCCATCCCCCATTGTCTGTGTCATTATCTCATCCCTCAGTGTCATTATCCTATCCCCCATTGTCTGTGTCATTATACTGCCTCCCCGTGTCAGTGTTATTATCCTGTCCCTTCAGTTTCAGTGCCATTATACTGTCCCCCCAGTGTTACTGTATCATTATACTGTCCCACAGTGTCAGTGTCATTATACTATCCCCCCAGTGTCAGTGTGTCATTATCCTGCACCCCAGTGTCAGTATCATTATCCCATCCCGTCAGTGTCAGTGTGTCTCATTATACTGTCCACCCAGTGTCATTGTGTCATTGTACTGCCCCCCCAGTGTCAGTGCGTCATTATACCGTCCCCCTCCTGTGGCCCTCGTGACAATGGGTCATTATCTTTTATCTCAAGCTGCCATTATCCTGTACCCCAATATCAGTAACATTATCCTGTACCCCAAGTATCAGCACCATTATCCTTTATCCAAATTGTCACTGTCATTATCCTGTACGGTGTACCCAAAGTATAAATGTCAATATCCTGTACCCCAAGTCTCAGCGGCCTTATCCTTTAGCCCCAGTGACCTTATCCTGTACCCCAAGCATCAGTGTTTCATTTCTCAAATATTGCAGATAAATGTAATTCTTTATAAAAATAACTTGTATCTAAAGCAGTTAATATAGGTGTCACAATCCAGTTTTGGATTTGTGACAGCTCTTGATCTGCTTTAATTTAAACGTTGTTTTTTGCATTTGTGCCAGCAAGGGTTAATGTCAGTTTCCTTGCTGGAAGCTGCTTTGTTTCTAGGTCACCTGATGTGGGTGGTGACGCCCACCATCCTTTAAGTAGTCACCTGACGCATCAGCTGACTGTTGGTGATAGAGTTATTCAATGTAGACCAGCCCTGGAGTTGCAGCTCTCTGGTGTCAGCGCTGAAGCTGCTACTTCTGTGAAGTATGGGGTGCTGTTTCCGTATCCTCTGCCGGGTGGAGCTTGGCAGCAGAGCCTGGAGCTAAGTTACTTGTGTATTTACCTTGTCTGTCTCGTGCTCGTAACTACCTCATGCGTTTGTACCATCTGCAGTGGTGATGTTAGTGTCCTTGCCGGCCAGTTGGTGCTCAACCTTGCATTTGCCTTTGACCTTGCTTTTGCCTAGCCTTTTTGTCATGATCTGCTACCTTCTTGGAATTCTGACCCCGGACTATGACCTGACTATGTCTTTGTCTCACCCCTCTCTCCATGAGGTAGCCTCCTTGTTTTTGAACTCTGACTTGACTGCCCAGCCTTGCAACTTGTCCGTGAATAGTGACTAACCTCACATCCACAGTGTCTTATGCTCAAGCATTAAAGGGGTTGTACAATCTAAAACTAGAAGTCTGCAGTCATTCTATGTGACCGCAGACTTGTGAATCCTCACAGCACACGCTCTGCGCGTTGTGAGGATTCTCCGGCATCATTGCCAGAAACGGCAGTCACGTGACTCCAAAGATTCGATAAGCATACTCCTGGCCAGAAACCGACTAAACTCTTCCAGAGTAACGCAATACAGCTGTATTGATGGTGCTAGAAACATTTTAGTCAGGTTCTGGCCAGAAGTACACGTATCACTCATTCCCTGCACCAACACCGGTGTATTCTCACATACTTGCGATCACGTGACATTTTTGACCTCTGCTCCTCAGCACTGAGGCCCCCCCGCTTGTAACGTTACGGGGTCGTCACTTTGTAGGTGAGTTGCTGGGTATCCACTTATCAATAATATCACAAACAGGTGATGGGCAAGAAACTGTCATGGTTTGGACAGGGTTCATGCCCTGCCCTCTCAGGGTTAATTGTATGTGGCCTCCTTTTGGATCTGGGAGGGATATTTATACCCACTCTGAACCAGGATTCTCTGTCAGTTATACTTTCGTTCTGTCAGTGTGTTTGACCCCCTGGTGTGCATGTGCATACTGCGTTTGTTTGACTGCTCTCCGTCTATGAACTGGATTGTTTACTCTCTCGGGTTCTCTGCTTGGTGTCTCTCATTGTTTGATTTCCTTGGTTCTGACCTTCTGGCCTGTTTATTCTGACTTCGCTACCTCGCGTCTCTTTCGGTACTTCTTTGCTCAGTTCGGCTCCCTGACCGGCTTTCACCTGACTGTCCTTCCGTCTCACTCTGGTACCCCATTGACCTCCCGCTTTTGATCTCGGCATGTTTGACTTCTCTCCGGCGCCTGTCTCTGCCCTCGGCCACTCCCCCTCAGTCACGTAGTTCAGGTCCTGCTTGCTGCCCGGTGAGTTCTCCGCCGCTCTGCTCGTGTCTCCCTTACTTTGGCAAGCTGCCCGCCTTGCTGCAGGTACACCCGGGGTTCGTGAAAGAAATGTCATGAATGAACTTTTTTACACCGTGGCTTCTATTACAGGTCTGCAAGGCTATCAGTGGCTCTTTAACACCAGCTGTTCTATTACATAGTAATGCAAACCGCATGGTGGGGGGGACGGAGGTTATATACTGGGAGCAAAAGGAACTTGATGTTATACACGAGGGGCAATGGGGCCAGATGTTATACACTGGAGCATGGGGCCAGATGTTACACACTGGGGCAATGGGGCTGAATGTTATACACTGGGGACAACGGGACTGAATGTTATACACTGGGGACAATGGGGATGAATGTTATACTCTGGGGACAATGGGACTGAATGTTATACACTGGGGATAGTGGGGCTGAATTGTTATACACTGGGGACAATGAGGCTGAATGTTATACACTGGGGACAAATCGGGCTGAATGTAATATAATGGGGGCAATGTGGCCGAATTTTACCCACTGGACACAAAAAGTGGGGTTTTGGGCGCACCAAGCTGTGTAACGTAATC
Organism: Dendrobates tinctorius; assembly: GCF_039654945.1. Lineage (NCBI taxonomy): Eukaryota > Metazoa > Chordata > Amphibia > Anura > Dendrobatidae > Dendrobates > Dendrobates tinctorius. The sequence goes on along the minus strand of NW_027361726.1, from coordinate 6,210,497 downwards.
ACAACATCAATAATGAGGCCAGGTGCCGCAGCAGTGGATATGTAGACAGGAGAAAAGAGCAAGGAGCAAAGCACCACTGCAAAAAAAGCGCACACTGATCCAAGAATGAATTATACTGTAGTGAAATAATTTTATCGATACAAAGAGTTATACAAGATAAAAACATGATAAAATCAAAAAACTATGGCATCCATGATATCCATAATACATATTGACACAAAACATTAAACATGAAAGCATATACAATATATGCAAATAGATCTAATTGCAGCGTAACAATATACTCCTAGGCTCATGAGGACTATATAGCCCTAAACAAAATGCAGCCCATAAGTATAGGAACACAGCAACACACAACAATCTGCATTATACAATTCAATCAAGGACCATAATAAGTCCAGGTGGCCAGAAGGGGCAAGAATCCAACCTTCAATATACCGATAATCCAAGAGAAGGCAAGAAGGGAGAGCAAGAGGTAAGAAATATTACCAAAAGGATCAATTCCCGCAAGTAAGGTGCAGATCCAAAGATGCCATGCCCCAGACCATCACCCCACACATATCGCCGTAACTCGTACGGCTTCATCAGGGGAATTTTACACACTGGGGACAATGGGGCTGAATGTTATACACTGAAGACAATGGGGCTGAATCTTATACACTGGTGGCAACGGGGCAGATGTTATAGGCTGTAGACAATGGAGCTGAATGTTATACACTGGGGACAATGGGGTATATGTTATACACTAGAGACAATGGGGCTGAATGTGATACACTGGGGGCTGTTAGGTGTCAGGTTTCTGCCGCTGCACAGCAGGAATCCCGATCCTCGCATTTGGAGGTCTCCCATTCTCCTTCGGCTGCTGAGGAGCCTGCTCAGCAGACTCGTCGTTCCCAGCGCCCTGCTCAGACCAGCACTGTGGGCTTGTTTGCTGCTGCCACCTCTGGTCCACCTTTAGCACTACAGGCTGGCCAGAGGGAGTCTCTCCAGGGACTGTCTTCCTTGCGGTCCACTGAGCAGGCCCGTGGTGTGATCTCTCATTGGAGATCGAAGGACACGTGCTCAGGTCCTTCTCCAGCTAGGATTGGTCCATCCAAAAGGCCAGCAAAGTCCCAGAAGCTCGGCCATGCGCTAGTATAGACTATATTAGCTGACTATCAAGAGTGTGTGTCGTATGCATGTATGAATGTCTCTGGTGAATGACTCATTAAGAATCCCTACCCTTGGTACGCATGTGTTGTGCAGCCTAGCCTGTTAAGCGCCCAGTCTTAGGTGTAGGTAGGTCAGAGTCAGTGACAGATATTGGTCTTCACCAGTGGCTCGGCACGCCACAGTGCACGTGCTCTACACACTGAAGTCAGCGTCTATACCGGCATCCGCAGTTGCGACGCCGCGCACTCAGAAGGTCTAGAGGGACTCTGACCCTGTGTCCTTGGGGCAGGGTTCTGTGACTGCTTTCTGTGCGCTCCTTGGCCAGGCTATGTGAGTTAACCAGGCTCCAGTGTTTATGTTCAGCAGTAGTGCGGCACTGTGAGTTAACAGAGTCGCCGCTGTTTACACTGGGTGACGTTAACCCACGTGTGACCTTCCCACACTGCTTTATACTTCTGCCTTTACTTAGCAGCAGTGTACCACCTCTGCACGTTGGACCCCGGGCTGCGAACGCACCTACTATTATTTTATAATTTGATGCGTTTCACCAACCCTAACATTATACTAGCGCCAGGGTCTGGCTAGTAATGGCGGATAAACAGCAACTACTTCAGCACATTCGGCAGCTGGGGGGCAGGTTGGCAGCTCTCGAGCATTCAACCTCAGCTGCAAATGTTACTGTGGCTGCTGCCCAGGCAGCCACGGAGGCTGTTTCTCATGTTCCCACTTCCATCCCTGCACCGATGTTATCCCACCTCCCGCTGCCCGAGAAGTTCTCGGGCGATAGTGCCTCCTGTAGGGGATTCGTCAGCCAGTGTCAGTTAGAGCTGCTGGCCATGCAATTCCCCTCTGAGCGGGCTATGGTTGGATTCATCTTTTCCCTTCGGGCTGGCAGGGCTCTGGAGTGGGCCACCCCACTGTGGGAGCGTGGTGACCCTACGGTTCAGAGAGCCTCCCAGTTCCTAGGCTCCCTGAAGCAGGTCTTTCTGGGACCACGGGTCACACATGATACCGTACTCCAGCTGTTGGCCCTGACACAGGGTTCATCCTCGGTCAGCCAGTATGCCATCCGTTTTCGGACACTGGCCTCCGAGTTGGAGTGGTCGGATAAGGCCCTAATACCAATATTTTGGAGGGGTTTGGCTGACCACGTTAAGGATGCTCTGGCCACTCGGGAGGTTCCTGGTACTCTGGAGGAGCTTATTACCATCTCCACCCGCATTAATCCCCGCTTCCTAGAGCGAGGGTTGGAGCGCTCCCAGTCCAGACACAGGTTTAGGTTGGCTCCAACTTTCTCTAAACCTCTGGAGCCATGCGATCGAGCGTCCAAGTCGTCGGTGGTTATGGAGGTGCCTCACACGGGCTCTAAGTTCTCCCCTGCTCGAACCTCCGAAGCTCATTCCTACTGCCGACAGTCTGGTCACGTTGCCAATAGGTGCCCACAGCGCTCGGAAAAACACCCACGTCTAGTGGCAATAGCAGAAGGGTCACGTGACTCCACACCATTTTCCTCCAAGCTAACCTTCAAGGGGGAGCTGGAGTTCGGTTCCTCCACTCTGGCAGTGGAGGTTTGCGTGGATTCTGGAGCGGACGGTAATTTTATATCCTCAGCCTTCGCTCTTCAGCACGCGATACCCTTGGCCAGGTTACCTCAACCGGTCACCATCAGAGTGGTGAACGGCTCGACATTACCCTCACAGATTACCCATCAGACTGCTCCATTAAGACTCTCACTGTCTCTGTCCCATCACGAGACAGTGTCCCTCCTTATTATGCCTGAGGGTATTGATCAGGTTCTCTTGGGAGTTCCATGGTTGTGCTGCCACTCTCCCCATATTGAGTGGTCCTCGGGGAAAATTCTCAGTTGGAGTAAGTCTTGTGAGGGTAGATGTTTGAGTGAGTGCGCTCAGGTTGCTTCCACTGCGGCTCCCGCAGATCTCTCTTCGCTCCCTAAACACTATCAGCAATACACAGATGTGTTCTCCAAGAGAGCGGCAGAGACTCTCCCGCCACACTGCCCCTACGACTGTCCTATCGACCTCCTGCCTGGTGCAGAGCCTCCCCGGGGTTGGGTGTATCCCCTGTCTCTTCCGGAGATGGAGGCCATGTCACAATACATCAAGGAGAACCTGGCCAGGTGATTTATTAGGAAGTCGGTGTCACCAGCAGGGGCGGGATTCTTCTTTGTGCAGAAGAAGAGCGGTGAATTGCGGCCTTGCATCGATTACAGGGGTCCTAACGCTATCACCGTTAAGAATAAGTACCCTCTGCCCTGATATCAGAGCTGTTCGATAGGTTGCGGGGAGCAAGAGTATTTACCAAACTCGATCTGCGGGGAGCGTACAACCTGATACGCATACGTGAGGGAGACGAGTGGAAGACGGCTTTTAATACCAGAGATGGCCATTATGAGTATCTGGTCATGCCCTTTGGCCTATGTAATGCCCCGGCCGTCTTTCAAGACTTCGTAAACGATATCTTTTGAGATATGCTTTCCTCTTCGGTGGTGGTCTATCTGGACGGTATTCTCATCTTCTCTCCAGATTTCGAATCCCACCGGAGATAGGTTTGCAAAGTCTTTGATCTCCAACGGGCAAACGCCCTATACGCCAAGTTGGAGAAGTGCGTGCTTGAGCAGGACTCCTTGCCTTTCCTGGGCTATATCATCTCGGCCCAGGGGTTGGCCATGGATCCTGCCAAACTGCAGGCGGTAATGGATTGGCAGGAGCCTCACTCCCTCAAAGCGGTGCAGCGCTTTATGGGATTTATTAATTATTACCGCCAAATTCATCCCGCACATTTCGACTTTGGTAGCTCCCTTGGTTGCCCTCACCAAGAAGGGAACGAATCCTAAAGTGAGGTCAGAGGAGGTATCTAAGGCCTTCCTCTCCATCAAGTCTCACTTCGCTAGTGCTCCCATTTTACATCACCCCAATGTGGATAAACCGTTTATTCTAGAGGTGGATGCCTCGTCCGTTGATGCTGGAGCAGTCCTGTTCCAGAAGGATGCTCAAGGTCGTAAGCATCCTTGTTTCTTCTTTTCTAAGACCTTCTCGCCGGCGAAGAGGAACTATTCCATTGGGGACAGGGAGTTGCTAGCCATGAAGTTCGCCTTTTCTGAATGGAGACACCTCCTGGAGGGGGCTCGCTATCCCTTCCAAGTTCACACTGACCACAAAAGTTTGGTCTATCTCCAAACCGCCCAGCGGTTAAATTCTCACCGAGCTCGATGGTCCCTCTTCTTCTCCCAGTTCCACTTCACCCTACATTTCCTTTCCGGTGAGAAGAATGTCCGAGCCGATGCGCTCTCTCGCTCCATGGTATCAGCGGAGGAGGAGGAGCCTCGGTTAATCGTACCATCTGAGAGTCTGAGGACAGTGGCTCCGGTCGCCCTTGAGTCTGTACCCCCGGGCAAAACTTTTGTTCCTGCCCGTTTGCGTCGGGAGGTCCTCTCTTGGGCTCACGTGTCCAGGGTGGGTGGACACTTTGGTACTAAGCGGACAGTTGAGCTTCTGGCAAGGACATACTGGTGGCTGCATATGGCTCGTGACGTCAAAGACTACATTCAGGCGTGCGTCTCCTGCGCCAAGAATAAGCCTTCCGGGCAACGACCTGCTGGGTTACTCTACCCCTTACCGGTGGCGGACAGGCCCAGGGAGATGGTTGGCATGGACTTTGTGGTGGGTCTACCCAAGTCCAGTGGCAGCATAGTTATTTGGGTCGTCACTGACCATTTTTCCAAAATGGTGCACTTGGTGCCTCTCCCTCAGCTACCTTCCACACGAGGTTTAGCAGTGCTATTCATCAAACATGTTTTCCGCTTACACGGCATGCCAGACAAAATTGTCAGTGACCGGGGTCCCCAGTTTGCGTCTCGCTATCATCCCGAGACGAGGGGTTGGTAGAGAGGGCCACCCAGACCCTGGTCACATATCTCCGACATTTTGTCTCGGCAAGGCAGGATGACTGGGCATCTTTGTTGCCGTGGGCTGAGTTCGCCTTGAATAGCACTGTGGCCGATTCCACTGGCCAGACTCCATTACTCCTTAACTACGGCCAACATCCTCATGTCCCTGTGCCCATGCCCGTGTCGTCCACCGACTCTAGGGTGGCAGACTGGACGGTGGAGGCACGTGATATTTGGGACCGTACCCAGGATGCCATTCGGGCCTCTAAGGAGAGAATGAGGTCCTCCGCGGACGCACATCGGCGTCCTGCTCCAACTTACTCTCCTGGCGACTTAGTGTGGCTCTCCGCCCGTAACATCAGGCTGCGAGTAGAGTCCACTACGTTTGCTCCTCGCTACATTGGGCCCTTTAAAGTCCTCGAGCGGATCAGCTCTGTGGTCTATCGTCTGGCCCTTCCACCGCACTTGGCTATCTCTGACGCCTTCCACGTGTCCCTCCTTAAACCTGTTCACATGTCCCGGTTCTCCAAGTCATCTGCCGGGGACATCAGACCTGTCTTCGGACGAGTTTGAGGTCAATGCCATTGTGGGACGCAGTGTGGTGCGTGGTAAAAAGTGTGATTTGGTGGACTGGAAGGGTCATGGTCCAGAGGCTCAGACGTGGGAGCCAGTGGAGAACATCCATGCTCCGCTCCTTATTGCGGCATTTGAGCATAGCAAGGCTCAGAGGGGAAGGGGGGTAATGTTAGGCATCAGGTTTCTGCTGCTGCACAGCAGGAATCCCGAGCCTTGCACTCGGCGGTCTCCCATTCTCCTTTGGCCACTGAAGAGCCTGCTCAGCAGACTCCTCATTCCCAGCACTTTGCTCAGACAAGCACTGTGGGCTTGTTTGCTGCTGCCACCTCTGGTCCACCTTTAGCAACGCAGGCTGGCCAGCAATGAGTCTCTCCAGGGACTGTCTTCCTTGCGGTCCACTGAGCATGCCCGTGGTCTGATCTCACATTGGAGATCAAAGGTCACGTGCTCAGGTCCTTCTCCAGCTAGGATTGGTCCATCCGAAAGGCCAGGAAGGTCCCGGAAGCATGCGGCTATAAAAGGCTCACATGGCCGCTAACTATCAAGAGTGTGTGTCGTATGCATGTATAAATGTCTCTGGTGAATGACTCATTAAGAACCCCTACCCTTGGTATGCATGTGTTGTGCAGCCTAGCCTGTTAAGTGCCCAGGCTTAGGTGTAGGTAGGTCAGAGTCAGTGACAGGCATTGGTCTCCATGCCACAGTGCACGTGCTCTACACACTGAAGTCAGCATCTATACCGGCGCCCGCAGTTGCGACGCCACACGTTCAGAAGGTCTAGAGGGACTCTGACCCCATGTCCTTTCGGGCAGGGTTCTGTGACCGCTTTCTGCGCGCTCCTTGGCCAGGCTTTGTGAGTTAAACAGGCTCCGGTGTTTATGTTCAGCGGTAGTTCAGCACTGAGAGTTAACAGAGTTGCTGCTGTTCACACTGGGTGTCGTTAACCCACATGTGACCTTCCCACACCGCTTTATACTTCCGCCTTTACTTAGCAGCAGTGTACCACCTCTGCACGGTGGACCCCGGGCTGCGAACGCACCTAGTATTATTTTATAATTTGGTCCGTTCCACCAGCCCTAACAGGGGGCAGTGGGGTGGATGTTTTACGCTGGGACAATGGGCCTGAATGTTATACACTGGGAACAATGGGGCAGATGTTATACACTGGGGATAATGGGCCTGAATGTTATACACTTGGCGTTAATGAGGCTGAATGTTATACGCTGGGGACAATGGGACGAAAGTTATAAACTGGAGACAATGGGGCAGATGCTGTACACAGGGGCAATGGGGCTGAATGTTATACACTGGGGATAATGGGGCTGAATGTTATACTCTTGGGTTAATGGGGCTGAATGTTATACGCTGGGAACAATGGTGTTAGGCGTTGGATTACTGACACTGCACAGCAGGAATCCAGAGCCAGACATCCAGCGGTCTCCCATTCTCCTCCGACCGCTCTGGGTGCTGCTCAGACTTGCTCTGACAGCCTGGATGTTGCTGCCACCTCTGGTGCAGCAATGGTAGCGCAACCTGCTCTGCAGGGAACCGCTCCAGAGGCTAAGTCCTCGTGCCGTGCTACTGGGCATGCCCGCAAGGTGACCTCTCACTGGAGAGTAGGGGTCACATGCTCAGGTCCTGCGTCGGATCTGATTGGTCCTTCCAGGGACTGGAAGGTCGCGAAAGCGCATGGCTATAAAAAGCCCGCATGGCGGCTCGGCCATGCGCTAGTGTAACATATTATGCTGTGTGTGTATGGATGCATGGACTAGTGACTGACTTATTAAGAAACCCCTTCCCTCTGATAATACGAATGGTGACAGAGTGTTGGTTAGTCAGCGCCAGATTGTGGCAAGCTACACGCCTCTGTGCCTCCTGCACTGCACACTAGCGTCCGACGGTGTCCGGCCTTCCGGCGCCGTCATGCAGCGGCTTTAGTTACTGCCGCGCTGCGGTAGCAGCGTCCATTGGCGGTTGCGGCTGCAACGCCACTCGCTGGTCATCCTGTGAGGCTAACAGGGCCAGCATCCTTACATTCTTTATTGTAAGGTGACTCTGTGTCTTAACAGAGCCGCTCTTAGCGTTCGGGTGATGTTAACCCGAGCGCAGTACTTTACCTTTTGGTGCATCTGCCATTGTCCAGCAGCGGTCTTACCATCTACCGCACGATGGACCCCGGGCGGCGAACGCACCTCCTTTTATTTATATCTGGTGCGTTCCGCCGACCCTAACATTACACTAGCGCCAGGGTCTGGCTGGTAATGGCAGACGTGCAGCAGTTGCAGCGCTATATTCGGCAGCTGGAGAGCAGGTTGGCGGCTATTGAGAGCGCCAACTCAGCTGCGAATACTGCACTAGCTGCTGCTCAGACAGTTGCTGAGGCTGTCACACTTTTGCTGAGCCCACACTTTTGCCCACGCTGACAATTACTCGCCTCTCGCTTCCCGACAAGTTTTCGGGTGATAGCGCCACCTGTAGGGAATTCGTGAGCTAGTGCTCAATTCAGCTCGAGTTACTGGCTGCACGGTTTCCTACAGAGCGGGCTAAGGTGGGCTTTATTGTGTCACTCTTGTCTGGCCGGGCATTACAGTGGGCTACACCGTTGTGGGAACGTGATGATCCTGTGGTTCAGGGTGCTGCTCAGTTCCTCGCGGCCCTGAAGCAGGTCTTTTTGGGAGCACGGATCACACACGACACCTCTATTCAACTTCTGTCCCTAACACAGGGGTCACTCTCGGTCAGCCATTATGCCGTCCGGTTCCGGACATTGGCTTCCGAATTAGAGTGGCCGGACAAAGCATTAGTCCCGGTGTTTTGGAGGGGATTGGCTGGGCATGTAAAAGATGCTCTAGCTACTAGAGAAGTTCCCACAAGTCTGGAGGAATTGAGTGCAGTTTCCACCCGCATTGAACTCCAGTTTACGGAGCGCGGGCTGGAACGTGCACAATCCAGACGAAGGGTTAATTTGGCTCCCACTTTCACCGAGCCGCTGAGATATCCTGCACAGGCGCTCGTACCCTCTGAACCTATGGAGGTGTCTCGCACTATGTACATTGCTATCAGTGCTGACAATTTGGTCACTCGGCTAGCACGTGTCCTTTGCGGGCGAAAAAACGCCTACGTCCTGTGGTCATAGGAGGTGGTCAGTCCAACATGAAACCCTTCTCACCCAAACCGGTATTCCGGGGTACCTTAGACAGTGGTCCCTTCACCTGGGAGGCAGAGGTTATCGTGGATTCTGGGGCCGAAGGGAATTTTATGTCCTCAACCTTCGCCCAGAAACACGCTATCCCTCAGGTGTTGCTGCCTCAACCACTGACCATCATGGTGGTTAATGGGGCGCATTTGCCCACTCAGGTAACCCATCAGACAGTTCCACTCGGGCTTTTTATCCCTCCCTCCCATCGAGAGATCTTGTCCCTGCTCATTTTGCCTGATGGTATTGACCAGGTGCTACTTGGTCTTCCCTGGCTCCGTTGCCACTCTCCTCATATCGAGTGGGCATCAGGGAAAATACTGGCTTGGAGCAAGGATTGTGAGGGAAGGTGTCTGAAGGGCAGTCTTCAGGTGGCTTCCACTGAAGTGCCTGCGGATCTCTCCGCGCTTCCTAAATCCTACCATCAGTACGCGGACGTCTTCTCCAAAAAATCTGCGGAGACGCTTCCGCCACACCGCTAATATGATTGCCCGATAGACCTCATGCCAGGCACAGAACCTCCTAGGGGTTGTGTGTATCCCCTATCACTCCCCGAAACAGAAGCTATGTCACAATATATCCGGGAGAACCTGGCTAGAGGTTTTATCAGGAAGTCGGTGTCGCCAGCTGGTGCAGGGTTCTTTTTCGTTCAGAAGAGCAGAGAGTTACGTCCCTGCATTGATTACAGAGGTCTCAATGCCATAACAGTAAATAACAAATACCCTCTTCCGCTGGTCTCTGAACTGTTTGACAGGTTGCGAGGGGCCCGGATCTTTACGAAACTAGATCTACGGGGGGCATACAACCTGATCCACATTCGCGAGGGAGACGAGTGGAAGACAGCCTTTAATACCAGGGATGGCCACTATGAATATCTGGTCACGCCCTTCGGCCTGTGTAATGCGCCAGCTGTCTTCCAAGATTTCGTCAACGACATCTTCCGCGACATGCTCTCTACTTCGGTGGTGGTCTAACTGGATGACATACTCATCTTCTTGCCAGATTTGACCACTCACCGGAGAGCCGTATGCAGGGTCTTCGACCGTCTACGGGCGAACTCTCTATACGCCAAGCTGGAGAAATGTCAGTTTGAGCAGGAGTCCTTGCCGTTCCTGGGCTACATCATCTCGGCCCAGGGATTGGCTATGGATCCGGCCAAACTGCAAGCGGTGATGGACTGGCAGGAACCCCATTCACTCAAAGCGGTGCAGCGCTTCTTAGGGTTCGTAAATTATTACCGCCAGTTTATACCACACTTCTCCACATTGGTGGCTCCTTTGGTTGCTCTCACCAAGAAAAGAGCTAATCCTAATGCTTGGTCTGAACAGGTCTCCAAAGCCTTCTTGTCTATCAAATCCCACTTTGCTGGCGCTCCCATCCTACATCGTCCCGATGTGAACAAGCCATTTATACTGGAGGTAGATGCCTCTTCCGTCGGTGCAGGAGCAGTCCTCTTCCAGAAGGATGCTCAAGGTCGGAAGCATCCATGCTTCTTCTTCTCAAAGATCTTCTCACCGGCGGAGAAGAATTACTCCATCGGTGACAGGGAGCTGCTGGCCATGAAGTTGGCCTTTTCTGAGTGGAGACATCTCCTGGAGGGGGCTCGGTTTCCCTTCCAGGTATACACGGACCACAAAAATCTGGTCTATTTGCAGACGGCCCAGCACCTGAACTCCCGTCAGGCTAGGTGGTCGCTGGTCTTTTCCCGCTTCCGCTTCACCCTGCATTATCTCTCCGGAGAGAAGAACGTCCGTGCGGATGCTCTTTCACGCTCGGTGGTTTCGGCGGAAGAGGGAGAGGCTGTACCTTGGCTTATTCTCCCACCAGAGAGTTTTACGACCGTGGCTCCAGTTTCACTCGAGTCAGTGCCACCGGGCAAGACCTTGGTGCCTCCTCAGCTACGGCCGGAGGTCCTCACCTGGGCACACGCCTCCAGGGTGGGTGGTCATTTTGGTAATAAACGGACCACCGAACTCCTGTCAAGGTCATATTGGTGGCCGCATATGGCTCGAGATGTCAGGGAATATGTGCAAGCATGCGTCTCGTGTGCTCGGAACAGACCCTCTAGAGGGTCAGAGGCCGGCAGGGCTGTTATATCCCTTGCCAGTGGCGGATAGACCGTGGGAGATGGTTGGCATGGATTTCATAGTTGGCCTGCCCAAGTCTGGTGGCAGTACGGTCATCTGGGAGGTCACCGACCATTTTTCCAAAATGGTGCATCTGGTGCCACTCGCACGCTTGCCTTCCGCTCGTGGTCTTGCCACTTTGTTCATTAAGCACGTATTCCATTTGCATGGCATGCCGGACAAAATCGTGAGTGACCGAGGGCCCCAGTTTGCGCCTCGGTTTTGGAGGGAGCTCTGCAGCTTACTCAGCATCGAGCTAAATTTGTCCTCCGCTTATCATCCCGAGACGAATGGCTTGGTCGAGAGAGCCAATCAGACCTTGGTCACCTACTTACGGCATTTTGTCTCTGCCAGGCAGGATGACTGGGCATCCTTGCTATTTTGGGATGAATTTGCCCTAAACAATGCGCTGGCTGACTCCACTGGTCAGACACCCTTCCTCCTAAACTACGGCCAACATCCACGCGTCCCTGTCCCGATGCCAGTGTACTCCACTGACTCCAGGGTGGCAGACTGGGCAGTGGAGGCTCGGGACATTTGGGATCGCACTCAGGATGCTATCCGTGCGTCTAAGGAAAGGATGAGGACGTTCGCTGACACGCATCGGCGACCCGCTCCTAGCTTCTCCCCTGGCGACATGGTATGGCTCGCCACCCGAAATGTTAAACTATGGGTCGAGTCCCCTAAGTTCGCGCTGCGATATATTGGACCTTTCAACGTTCTCGAGCGAATTAGCTTGGTGGTCTACCGCCTGGCTCTTCCTCCACATTTAGCCATTTCGGACGTGTTTCATGTGTCCCTCCTCAAACCAGTTCACATGGTCCGGTTTTCTGAGTCATCGGCCGGGTCGTCAGACTTGTCGTCTGACGAGTTTGAGGTTAATGCAATCATAGGGCGCAGGTTTGTCCATGGTAAAAAATTTTATTTAGTGGATTGGAAGGGTCATGGGCCCGAGGCTCAGACCTGGGAGCCGGTGGAAAACGTCCACGCACCGCTCCTGATCGCGGCTTTTGAGCACAGTGAAGCGCAGAGGAGAGGGGGCTTTAGGAGGGGGGGTAATGTTAGACGTCGGATTCCTGACACTGCACAGCAGGAATCCAGAGCCAGACATCCAGCGGTCTCCCATTCTCCTCCGACCGTTCCGCGTGCTGCTCAGACTTGCTCTGACAGCCTGGATGTTGCTGCCACCTCTGGTGCAGCAGTGGTAGTGCAACCTGCTCTGCAGGGAACCGCTCCAGAGGCTAAGTCCTCGTGCCGTGCTACTGGGCATGCCCGCAAGGTGACCTCTCACTGGAGAGCAGGGGTCACATGCTCAGGTCCTGCGTCGGATCTGATTGGTCCTTCCAGGGTACTGGAAGGTCCCGGAAGCGCATGGCTATAAAAAGCCCGCATGGCGGCTCGGCCATGTGCTAGTGTAGCATATTATGCTGTGTGTGTATGGATGCATGGACTGGTGACTGACTTATTAAGAAACCCCTTCCCTCTGATAATACGAATGGTGACAGAGTGTTGGTTAGTTAGCGCCAGATTGTGGCAAGCTAGATGCCACTGTGCCTCCTGCACTGCACACTAGCGTCCGACCGTGTCCGGCCTTCCGGCGCCGTCATGCAGCGGCTTTAGTTACTGCCGCGCTGCGGTAGCAGCGTCCAATGGTGGTTGCGGCTGCAACGCCACTCGCTGGTCATCCTGTGAGGCTAACAGGGCCAGCGTCCTTACATTCTTTATTGTAAGGCGACTCTGTGTCTTAACAGAGCCGCTCTTAGCATTCGGGTGACGTTAACCCGAGCGCAGTACTTTACCTTTTGGTGCGTCTGCCATTGTCAAGCAGCGGTCTTACCATCTACCGCACGGTGGACCCCGGGCGGCGAACGCACCTCCTATTATTTATAACAAATGGGCCAAATGTTATAAACTGGGGACAATGGGGCTGAATGTTATACACTGGGGACAATGGGGCTGAATGTTATACACTGGGGCAGATGTTGTACACAGGGGCAATGGGGCTGAATGTTATATACTGTACCGGGGACAATGGGGCAGATGTTATACACTGGGGATAATGGGGCTAAATGTTATACACTTGGGTTAATGGGACTGAATGTTATACAATGGGGACAATGGGGCAGATATTATACCCTGGGGATAATTGGGCTGAATGCTATACACTTGGGTTAATGGGGCTGAATGTTTTACGCTGGGGACAATGGGCCGAATGTTATAAACTGGGGACAATGGGGCTGAATGTTATACACCGGGGGCAATGGGGCTGAATTTCAATGATTAAGACAGGTGTCCCAATACTTTTCTCTATATAATATAGTCTAGATAATACTTTGGAGAGATATGAGATGGACAGAATGATAGAATCTCTGCGTGCCAAGTATGACAAGTCCTATATATGTGCTGCTGTAAATATTGCGTTCCTGTGAATCTTTCGGCCATGATAGAGCTTTGTTCTTCTTCTTGTGTAATTATTCCTACCTAGTGTGAACTGCAGAGCAGAATGACTCATTGCTGGAGAGCGGAGGTTTCCCTTGCTGCAGAGACATCTTTGTAGTCACTGATCCGAATCCAGGGCCAGCAGCGACTCTCAGCTTATTGAGTTATTTGGCCATAGCCATTGGTGATATACTTACAGGAACAATGTAGGAGGGCAGAGATCCAACCTTTGTAGAGCAGAGATCCAGCCTGTGTAGGGCACAGATCCAACCTGTGTAGGGCACAGATCCAACCTGTGTAGGGTACAGATCCAGCCTGTGTAGGGCAGAGATCCAATCTGTGTAGGGCAGAGATCCAACCTGTGTAGGGTACAGATCCAGCCTGTGTAGGGCAGAGATCTAGCCTGTGTAGGGCAGAGATCCAACCTGTGTAGGGCACAGATCCAGCCTTTGTAAGGCAGACATACAATCTGTGTACGGCACAGATCTAACCTATGTAGGCCACAGATCCAGCCTGTGTAGGGAAAAGATCCAGCCTGTGTAGGGCAGAGACCCAACCTGTGTACGGCAGAGATCCAACCTGGGTGGGGCAGAGATCCTACCTGTGTAGGGCAGAGATCCAGCCTGTGTAGGGCAGAGATCCAGCCTGTGTAGGGCAGAGATCCATCCTATGAGTGGTGGTCATGGGGGATTCCCTGTTGAGAGGAACAGAGGCCGCTATCTGCAGACCGGATATAACTTCAAGAGAAATGTGCTGTCTTCCAGGTGCAAAAATTAAAGATGTGTCTGACAGGATATCAGGACTCTTCAGACCTACAGATGACTACCCATTCCTGCTACTACATGTGGGGACAAATGACACTGCAAGAAACGACCTGGAAACCATCTGCAGAGACTTTGAAGACTTAGGCAAGAAAGTGAAAGAACTGGGAGCGCAGGTGGTCTTCTCTTCCATCCTCCCAGTGGATGGCCATGGAACAAGGAGGTGGAATAAGATTCTGCAGGTGAACAACTGGCTATGTCGATGGTGCCGTCAGCAACGATTTGGATTTCTGGATCACGGAGTGAACTACTTATATGATGGACTACTTGCTAGAGATGGGGTGCACCTTACGAAGACTGGAAAGCAGGTATTTGGAAGTCGCCTTGCTACACTTGTAAGGAGAGCTTTAAACTAGAACAACATGGGAAGGGAAGCAAAAGACCAGAAAAAGCCATACACCTGACAAATGCTATTGAGAACTCTGCTATTAGAAGTGGAAAGGAAGAACAAAGACGAAAGAATCTAATTAATAAAAATATTGGAGAAAGAGAAACCAATCACAAACTAAAATGTTTCTATACTAATGCACAAAGCATGGGCAACAAACAAGGAGAATTGGAACTACTAACACAGGAAAAGAAATATGATGTCATTGGAATCACTGAAACTTGGTGGGACAATACACATGATTGGAATACAAGACTAGAAGGATACAACTTATTTGCAAGAAACAGACTTGATAAACGAGGAGGGGGTGTCGCATTGTATGTTAGAAATGCGTATATCTGCACAGAGATTGAAGCTTCAGAGACTGGGAGTTCTGTGGAAACTGTTTGGGTAAGAATACAAGGACAGAACAATGGAAAGGACACCATTGTAGGCATTTACTACAGGCCGCCTGTGCAAGCTGAAGATATGGATGAACTCTTTATGCATCAAATGGCCAAGTTCTCCAAAAAATATGACATAGTTGTCATGGGAGATTTCAACTATCCAGACATTTGTTGGGAATCTCTCTCAGGCAAAACTAACAGGTCAAGGAAATTCTTATCCTCTCTTGCTGACAACTTTATCTTCCAAAAGGTAAAGGAGAAAACAAGGAGAACTGCTACCTTGGATCTAATCCTTATAAACAGGGAGGAAATGGTTGAGGAGGTAAAAGTGGCTGGGACCCTAGGAGGTAGCGACCATGCTATTTTAGAATTTTGGATAACTAGAGGCGGAAGACCTGTGAAGACTCAGACGTCAAGGTTAGATTTCAGAAAGGCAGATTTTAAGGGATTCAGAAAGAGAATTGGAGGGATCCAATGGCTGGATATCCTTAAAGACAAAAATGTCCAGGAAGGATGGGAAATCTTGAAAAATGAAATTCTCAAAGCACAGTTGTTAACAATTCCGAAAAGAGGGAAGAATAGGAAGCATTTAAGGAAACCAGGATGGATGAACACAGAACTTAAGCACATGCTAAAAAGGAAGAAAAAAATGTTTATAAAATGGAAAGAGGGAGGCATATCTAAAGAAGAATATAATGCTGTCTGCAGAACCTGCAGGGCACAAATCAGATTAGCTAAAGCTGAAAATGAATTGAGGCTTGCCAGAGATGTCAAAAGCAATAATAAAGGATTTTGGGGATATGTCAAAAGTAAAAGAAAAGTCAAAGATGCTATAGGATTTTTACAGGATGAAAATGATGAAATGGTAAGACAGGATGTTGAGAAGGCTGAACTTTTAAATTCCTATTTTGCATCTGTTTTCTCTCAGAAAGGAAATGTAACATCAACTGTTATTCACTGTCCTATTAAGGGAATAGAAGAATCCAGGATATCTATAAACAGAAAGATAGTGAGGAAACACTTACCTAACCTAAATGAATTCAAGTCTCCAGGTCCAGATGAATTACACCCCAGAGTACTGAAGGAGATAGCAGAAGAAATTTTTGAACCCCTCTCCATAATCTTTGAAAATTCTTGGAGAACAGGAGAAGTGCCAGAAGACTGGAGAAGAGCAAATGTTGTTCCTATCTTCAAAAAGGGGAAGAAGGTGGACCCAGGCAACTATAGGCCGGTGAGTCTGACTTCTATACCAGGAAAGATCTTTGAACAAATTATTAAACAACATGTATGTCAGTACCTGGATAAGAATGAAGTGATTAAACAGAGTCAGCATGGGTTTGAAACTAATAAGTCATGTCAGACTAATTTAATTTCCTTCTATGACGGTATTACTGATTGGGTGGATCAAGGAAATGCTGTAGATATAGTATATCTTGACTTCAGCAAAGCATTTGACAAAGTCTCTCATACAATCCTTATTGAAAAAATGACTAAGTATGGAATGGACAAGGCAACTGTTAGGTGGATTCATAACTGGCTTAGTGATCGGACCCAAAGAGTGGTCGTAAATGGCTGCACATCCAGTTGGAAGAATGTCTCAAGTGGGGTACCACAGGGCTCTGTCCTGGGCCCTGTATTGTTCAACATCTTTATCAACGATTTAGATGAAGGAATTGAGGGTAAACTGATTAAATTTGCTGATGACACAAAGCTAGGAGGGATAGCTAATACTAGAGAAGAGAGAGAGAGGATTCAAAAAGATTTAAATAAACTGGAGAAGTGGGCAGCAACTAACAGAATGGTTTTTAACAGGGAGAAATGCAAAGTACTACATCTGGGCAATAAAAATGAAAAACGCATATATAGAATGGGAGGAATAGGGCTAAGTGACAGCACATGTGAAAAAGACTTGGGTATACTAATAGATCACAGACTGAATATGAGTCAACAGTGTGATGCAGCAGCAAAAAAGGCAAATGCAATTCTAGGATGTATTAACAGAAGCATACAGTCTAGATCACGTGAAGTAATTATTTCCCTCTACTCCTCTTTGGTCAGACCTCATCTGGAATATTGTGTCCAATTTTGGGCACCACATTTTAAAAAAGACATCAACAAACTGGAGCAAGTTCAGAAAAGAGCGACCAGAATGGTGACCGGTCTGCAAACCTGTCTTATGAGGAAAGGTTGCAGGATTTGGGAATGTTTAGTTTGCAAAAGAGAAGACTGAGAGGAGACTTAATAGCTGTCTACAAATATCTAAAGGGCTGTCACATTGTAGAAGGATCAACTTTATTCTCATTTGCACAAGGAAAGACTAGAAGCAATGGGATGAAACTGAATGGGAGGAGACACAGATTAGATATTAGAAAAAACTTTTTGACAGTTAGAGTGATCAATGAGTGGAACAGGCTGCCACGAGAAGTGGTGAGTTCTCCTTCAATGGAAGTCTTCAAACAGAGGCTGGACAGACATCTAACAGGGATGATTTAGCGAATCCTGCTTGGAGCAGGGGGTTGGACCAGATGGCCCAGGAGGTCCCTTCTAACTCTACGATTCTATGATTCTATGATTCTATGATTCTATGATTCAGATATTCAGTTTGTGTAGGGCACAGATCCAGCCAGTGTAGGGCACAGATCCAACCTGTGTAGGGCACAGATCCAACCTGGGTAGGGCACAAATCCAGCCTGTGGAGGGCAGAGAAGCAGCTTGTGTAGGGCAGAGATCCAGCCTGTGGAGGGCAGAGATCCAGCCTGTGGAGGGCAGAGATCCAACCTGTGGAGGCCAGAGATCCATCCTGTGTAGGGCACAGATCCAACCTGAGTATGTCAGAGATCCAGCCTGTATAAGGCAGAGATCCAACCTGTGGCTCTCCAGGTTTTGCCACAAAAGAGTTCCCAGTATGCTGAGAGCCACTGACCAGAGGGCTTTCGTTTTAAGACCATTAATTGACTAGTATTTAAGATATAGATTGATTGATAACATTTGGTGCCATAACTACCACAGGACTAAGTCTGCATGAGTGGAGTCACTGTGGATGACGTGCCGCCACCACCACTCACCGTTCTGTATAAATGAGTCTTTGCAGGTCTGTCTTCAGGGTAATGGAAATGGTCTCTGACCTGAGCTCCCTCTCCACACAGTAAAGGGGGTTTTAGACATAGCGATATCGCTAGCAATATCGCTATAAGCGTCACCGATTTTGTGACGTTATAGCGATATCGCTAGCAATATCGCTATGTGTGATACTTACCTCCGACCGTTTCCCCCGCTGTCCATCGCTGATCGCGCGAGATCGGCCAGCTCCATTTCTCGTCGGGCGCTTCCTGCTGGGCTTCCTGTGGCGCCGACGAGCGACGTGTGGACGCGGGCGGGAGGACATCTTCATCGCCGCGTCTGAAAGGTAAGTATCGTCCGCTGTATCGCTACTGCATTGCTGTGAGATCTGCCTGTGTGGCAGCTCACTAGCGATCATTTAGCGATGCACCAGCGATCCTGACCGGGTCGTACCGTGGTCGGGATCGCTGGTGCATCGCTAAGTGTAAAAGGGCCTTAAGACATGTGGAGCAGGATGGTCCTGATCATCCCTTCAAACTAGTGCCAAAATACGAGCTTTGTTAAAATAATATGTACTTGTTATTTGAGACTATAGATGAGTAAAAGGATTTTGTACCTTGCAAATATTTTGGATATGGCCGGTTCACTGTCTTCTTGAGAAGCGGCTTCTGGTGCTGTAGGGACTTATTGCAGATTACATACATCATCCATGGTATGCTTGTCAGTGGCGATTTTTGCAAATCCCCCCCCTATCACACCTGCAAGAGGGAGCGTAGAGAGGAATACTAGCCCTCAGTAATGGCAGAGACCATTGATATCACTGTCAGCTGCACAAACACCATGCGATTGTAAAGATAATTACTATCATACTCCGATTATATTATAAGATCTGAGGTCGGACGGGTTCAGCAGCCACGCTCAGTTCTCACACACATTAACTGATAACATTAAAAGCATTTCTTATATTAGATTTTATGTTTTTTACAATTTTTTTTCATTAAAAGTTTTTATTTTGAAAAAAACAGCAACTATTGTTGTGAAACTAATCTAGTGCTCAAACAAGTTTCCCACACATGGGATTTTTTTTTTTTTTTTTTTAAATAACAGTATGTGTAGAAAGTAGAGTATAATGTTTACTCTGAGGACAGCAAAGCGAGAGGGAAAGGAGAAGAGTGACCCAATAAAATAGTGAGGTCTAAGAGTGGACTCTCCGAAAGTTAGGGATGAGAAGAAGTATGGAGACCATGAATATCAATAAAATCGACCCAAGACTGCCAGGTTTTCTGAAAGAGCTCCATCCAGTATGTACTGTGGTACAGCAAAGGGTGTTTTGCTGGTTGGGAGATACATTTCTCCCAGCAGGTTAAAGTTTGTACTGGGATTTTCCCTAAAGACAGGACCGGCGATGATGTCATGGTCATGTGATCAGCCCATGTGATGTCTACCTCACCTGTGGGAGGGGTTATGGGCTATGTAATGGAGGTTGGTATTTGGCACATGGTGAGTGTGTGTGGAAGATACAGGAACTTGGCTGGACTTAGCCTGAACTTGTATACAGGATCCCGGTACTGCTGAGCTTTAGCAGCAAGACACCAAATAACCCGGGGAATGGCACCTGGTCGTTGCCGCTGACCTGGCAGCCGCTTAGTTAAGCCCGTATCATGCAAGGGTGAGTCTGGGACCAGTGGTTCTCGAAGCTGGAGTATATTTGTTTTCCGTTACTTCTGTTAACCTGCTGTTTTAAACTGACATTAAGCCACTGAAGTTGGACTTTAAGCCTGTGTGTTGCCTTGTTACTGCGGTCCTGCCATTGCCTACCAGAGCAAATCCCTACAGTACATATTGAACTTATTTTTACAGACATCAGGTTATCCTCTATGTAATCATATCCACGTTGAGGCGCTGAGTTTTCCACTGTGAGACAACTTGAATCCATCCCGCCATGCAGATGTACTGTTTTGATTTATGAGCTTGGGTCGGAAAACCTGGAGGTTTATTGACCAGTACAAAAACAGATGAAATTTAGGGAATGGTGAGTATAAGACCTGAGATATCAGGTGCCAGAAGGCAGATATTTGTGGGCAATGCTACCATGTATTTGACATGAACCCAGGATCTGGGCATCCTCTGAACCACAGTAGAGATGGCTCTTGGAAATAAGTCATGCAACCAGGTGGGAACAAATTAGGTTGTGTGTAATGTCTTAAAGGAAGATTCATCCAAGTGGATGATAGCCTTCAGTAATTGTGGTTCAGCAACACTGCCAATGATCAATGTACGTTTGGAGGCCCAGACACTGCTCCCATCGCAGTATGGATAGTAGTTTAGTATCGGCTGGGGGTTAGTTCATAGCTGGGTCTATGTTGGAGATGTGTCTTAGGCTAATTAGATAGATAATAGATATTGTGGTGTAGTGTCCACTAGGGGGCGCTGTATGGATGTCCCAGGAGAGTGGATGAATGGCAAGATACTGAATGACCGTTATGTATCTCAAGGTGGGTGGCCTTGAGATGGAGATTTATGTGTGTTAATCAGCAGTGATACTGCTGAGGTGCTGGTTCAATGTGTCAGGGACTAGTTACCTACAAACCCACCCAAGGGGTGTGTTTAATAACGCTATTGTAAATTGTATATGTGTGTGTGAAGGACCTGTGATGAGGTCATAGCCATGTGACCCGGTGGGCGTTACTACGGACCATATTAGGTGGCCAGGGTAGGTCACATGAGGAGAATGCTGGGACCTGGTTGGTCCAGTGTGAAAGGTCCCGTCTGAGAGAGAGATGGGGGCTGCCTTCTGACAACAGGTGAATGCTGTTTTAATGGCTGCACGTGCCTGATAGTTCCCTGGAGGGAATGGACGTCTGCAGTATGCTAAAGGAACCATGAGTGACCCTGACGTGGGTGAGATATAACTGTGAGGCTGAAAAGCCTGCGTTTTGGACACTGCTAACAGAGTGAAGCTCTGTCATGGACGCTATGCTGTATATGAACTTTATGTTGCTGTTATGGGTTTATGCTGCTGAATAAACCACATGGACTGTTATGATTTTATGGAAAACCTGTGCCGGATCTGATTTTGTGGCTGCTGAGCGAGTATCCCCTACTTGAATGACAGCGCTACCTCACATTATATACAGTAGATAGATAGAAAGATAGATATATAGATGATAGATAAACAGATAATAAATACATGCTAGTTATTATATACATAGATAATAGATATACAGTATAATATATAGATACATATCTAATAGATGATAGATAATAGATAATATATAGGTAGATAATAAAAAGTTGATAGATCGATAATAGATGATAGATAATAGATAGATAGATGCCTGCTGAATCTTTGCTAAATTCATTTGTTGCATTGTACTCAGTATTCACTGCTGTATATCCAAGGTTGGGGTCACTAGAGATATTATCTGGTGCAAGGTGTTATAGCATATAGATGTAGCCAGGCCCAGTGCCTCCCCTGGTGTGCTAGCCAACTGCTAATTTATCCAAAACCAGCTCCCACAATCCCTCTCACCTGATCCTCTACTCAGTCCTTTAAATTTAGTAGCATCCTAAGGGGTGCAAGCGTGTGGGGTCTGGCACGCGTCCCCCTGCAGAAAAGTATCACTGCAGGTAAGTATCTAGAAGCTGCAGTTATTTCAACGGCAGTTTGTCACGGCAGGAGTCAGGACCCCACACTATGTATCTGTCTCTTTTGGGTATGTTTGCCAAGTAAGCACTTTTTATTACTTGGACCTAACTTTTCTTTTAACCCATTTCCCATCTAAGGGTGTGTGCAGACGCTGCGGAATCCTCTGCGGATTAATCCGCACGGATTTTGCAAAAACCGCAGATAAACCGCAGGTCAAAAGACCTGCGGATTATCTGCGGTTTTGCCTGCGGTTTGGTCCTGCGGATTCACCATCTCCACAATGGTGGAGATAGGAACCCGCTGCGGATTCCGCAGAAAGAATTGACATGTCAATTCTTTCTGCGGTTTCAAAACCGCAGGAAATCCGCGCGGATTTTTCCGCACCGTCTACACAGCGGTTTTTGTTTACCATTCATTTGAATGGTACTGTACACCGCAGCTAAAACTGCTGCGGGTCCGCAGCGGCCAAAACCGCTGCGAAACCGCAGCGGAATCCGCAGCGTGTGCACATACCCTTATTCCTTCACCATGTGTACATATGCCCTTACAGTGTTTTCTCCACTAATCCTCACTCTTCTTCACTATCCCCAAACCTCCAACACCCTCTAACCAAATAATCATCTCCCCTTACCTCTTACCTACCCACCTAACCACCTCTGCTGACCTGCTCCTCAACCTCAGATATCTCCTAATAAAACATAAAACAAGCCAGCCACTTTCCTTCTCCCACCTGCTCGCCCTCTCTATGCTTCTCATCACTGCTGGTAATATATCTCCCATTCCTGGACCCCCACAGCTCATACCTCCCACTACAACCCCCTCCTACCGCTCCCTATCTAATATGAACTACTGCATTCACCTCACTGCTGGCAACATATATCCCAATCCTGGACCCCCACAGCTCATACCTCCCACTACTTCTCCCTCCTAACGCTCCCTATTTAATAGGAACTACCGCAATCTTTCCAACGTAAAACCCTTGATGTCCACCCCCCTGCTCCCTCTCTCTGGAGCACTAGGAATGCCCGCTCCATCTGCACTAAGGTTTATGCGATTCATGACCTCTTTCTCTCTCGCAATCTTGCCTTCCTCAGCCTTACAGAAACATGGCTGACACCCTCCAACACCATCTCCCCTGCTGCGCTGTGTTACGGCGGCTTCCACTTCACCCACACAGCTCGCCCCGGCAACAGACATGGTGGAGGAGTGGGTCTTCTCTTTTCCACTAACTGCACCTTCAACCCAATTCCACCTATACCTTCCCTTAGCCTCCCCTCTTTTGAAGTCCAATCGGTCCGCATCTACTCTCCCTCCAGCCTCCAAGTGGCCGTCATATACCGACCTCCGGGCCCGTCCACTGCTTTTATTGACCAATTCTTTACCTGGCTTCTTCACTTTCTTTCCACTGACATTCCCACTATCATCATGGGTGACTTCAACATCCCCACTGATACCCTTCAGTCAACAACCTCCAAACTTCTGTCCCTTACTTCATCTTTTGAACTTACTCAGTGGTCCTCCTCAGCCCCCCACACAGACGGACATACATTAGACCTTGTCTTCACCCATATCTGCTCCCTATTTAACTTCACCACCTCCCTACTCCCTCTATCTGACCACCATCTACTCACTTTCTCATCCCTGTCCTCCTCACCTGTCACCTATGTTGAGCAACATGCAAACCCCCGCAGAAACCTCACACACCCTACACAATCACTTGTTTTTTTACTTTATTCTACCATTGGCATCCATATCCTCACTCCATAACACAGGCAGTGCCACTGCTTTCTACAATGCCACTCTCGCATCAGCTATTGACACGGTCGACCTCTCATTCATGGCAGAGTGCGACGTATCAATAGACAACCCTGGCACAATAACATCACTAAAATGCTCTGGCAAGTGTCCATGGTTGCAGAGCGACGTTGGAAGAAAACAAATTTACAAGATGATTTTACTACATTCAAACAGGCAACACTTGCTTTCAAATCTGCCCTCACCACTGCTAAACAGGCCTACTTCACAACCCTTGTATCTTCCCTATCCTACAACCCCAAACAGTTATTAAAAACTTTTAACTCCATCCTCTGTCCACCACTGCCCCCTGCAACCTCCCACATCTCTGCTGAGGACTTTGCCACACACTTCAAAAATAGGATCGACCAAACAAGGCAAGTCTTTATTGTTCAACTACTACAACCCCTTTGTATACCAGTCCAATGCCCAAACCCCATAACCTCCCTCTCCAACATCACTGAAGGGGAGCTTAATTGTCTCCTCTCCAAATCACACCTCACCACTTGTGCACTAGACCCCATCCCACCTCCTCCCCAAACTTACCATCACACTTATCCCATCCCTAACCCATCTCTTCAATCTATCACTAAGTTCTGGTACCTTCCCTTCTGCTTTCAAACATGCCACAATCACACCTTAAAAAGCCAACCCTCGACCCAACCATCTCCAGCCTTATATAGACAGGTGTGTGCCTTTTCAAATCAAGTCCTATCTGTTTATTTAAACACAGCTGGACTCCAATGAAGGAATGGAACCATCTCAAAGAGGATCTCAAGGAAATGGACAGCATGTGACTTAAATATGAGTGTGTGAGCAAAGGGTCTGAATAGTTATGACCATGTGATATTTCAGTTTTTCTTTTTTAATAAATTTGCAAATTTTTCTACATTTCTGTTTTTATTTCAGTCAAGATGGGGTGCAGAGTGTAAATTAATGAGAAAAATTGAACTCTTTTGAATTTACCAAATGGCTGCAATGAAACAAAGAGTGAAAAAATTTAAAGGGGTCTGAATACTTTCCGCACCCACTGTAGGTAGATTGATAATAGATAGTTAGATGATAGAACACAAACGCAGTAGGGGGTTGGGAGGTTTCTTGTGTTTGCGAGAGAATGATCAAAATGAAAAATCTGATGCATCCTAAAATACTCTTCATCAGGAAATGACATGTTGAGCAGATATAATTTTGCTGCCTGATGTAAAATATCTTAAAAATGCCAAACTTGTGCCTATCCACCAAGTACAGTAAGAAAGCTGGAGCCTTGGTGGAAATTACGTGTTAGTGTGTATTCTAGTATGTAGTTAAGGGTTGTTAATAAGTTGGCAGTTTGTCTTAAGTGCGTCTTTGGTATGCTGGAGTGGGGTGGAATGGGGCTGAGTGTTATTAAATTAAGCTGCAGAGGGTTTCTAGACCAGGAAAGAGATGGGATATTTAAGGACTTAAGTAGGGAAGCCTCTATATTTACCCACAGGGGGACCTCCATATAACTATGAGCTGAGTGAACGGAGCTGCATTATAACAGCGGAGAAAATGTGGTGTGGGAGTGATATAATCGCCTGGTGTTAGGTGGTATTACATTCATTTTTATTTGATTCTAAGTCTTTCATTGGCTCAAATAAATGTGAAGATCGCAGCTTGTTGGGTTCAAATATCTCGGGGTTTTAGAGGAGTAGGGAAGCTGCAAAATGAATAGAATATTTCAGGCAAAATGTTCATTTTTACACAATTGTACATATGCAAAAAAAGAAAAGCATAAGAATGCTTCATAGGATGACACTACCAGTAATACAGTGGTATCCACATGGGGTGTTTATGCCGATTTTGAGTGGACTCTAGAATATCTATCACCATATGGGTAATGAGCAGCTACTGGACCTCCTCCTCCTGATTCCTCGCCGGGGACTGGTCTTGTAATTATGGTGTAAGTATGGGAAAAACAAAGGTTGTTAGTCGACACGTCACTCCCAGGGCCGGAGATCAAATGGCAGCAAAGCTTAGTTCTTATTTTATTATTTGGCATATAACACATTTTGGTGACAAATCACGACCTTCATTAGGCTGAAAACCACTAATAGTAAAACAGCTAACATCCACAGATATAGCTTTTATGAATGACCACCACCGGTCAGGAAAGCGGTCTCCCTAGGGAATTACCACTGCAGGTGGGGAACGAGGTCACCTTAGGGAATTACCACAACAGTTGGGGAAAGAGATCACCCTAGGGAATTACCACCACAGGTGGGGAAATAGGACATCCAAGGGAAATACCACCACAGGTGGGGAAAGAGGTCACCTTAGGGATTTACCACCGCAGGTGGGGAAAGAGGTCACCCTAGGGAATTACCAACACAGGAGGGGAAAGCGGTCACCCTAGGGAATTACCACCACTAGTTAGGAAAGAGGGCTCCCTAGGGAATTACCACCACAGGTGAGGAGAGAGGTCTCACTAGGGAATTACCACAACAGGCACGGAAAGAGGTCACCCTAGGGAATTACCAAAACAGGTGGGGAAAGAGGTCACCCTAGGGAATTATCCCCACAGGTGAGGAAAGAGGTCTCCCTAGGGAATCACCACCACAGGTGAGGAAAGAGGTCCCCTCAAGGAATTACTACCACAGATAAGGAAAGAGGGCTCCCTAGCGAATTATCACCACAGGTGGGGAAAGAGGTATCTGTTATGAATGAGTCACCGTAGGAGGCAAAAACAGAAATACTAGCTAAGTCCAGAAAACCAGAGAGGTTGGCAGCTATCGGATTGCAGACCCCTGATCCTATCACAACAACTAACAGTAGCCGTGGGGGGTTCCTATGATGCCCTAGACCCCTCGATCACAGCCGGAGAACTGCCTAGCCTAAAGACAGAAAGGGAAATCTAAACTGCCCCAGAGCAGACCCCAAAGCAATAGGCAGCCCCCAACATATAATGACGGTGAAGCAAGATGAAAACACTAACACAGACAGAAAGATAGACTGAGCAAAGACGGGGCCCAAACTACCTAGATAGGAAAGGACAGGAAGGCTGCTGTCTGCAATCCGTGAAAAACCCTATGAAAATAAGAGCCAACAGACTGACAGTGAAAAAGGCCCTGAAGACGCTAGGCTTCAAAAAAGCTATGTCAGTACTCAGGAATATTCTGAAGACAGAGCAACCGGCAAAAGGAGATTCAGCTCATCCCAGCAGGGAATGGCAGAATCCAGAAAAGCAAGGAAAACAAAAAACATAAATGCAAACAGGCAAAGCAGAAAACTTAGCTTTAGGGAAGCAGGAATCAGACTGGTGTCCTAGAAGTCCACAGAGAAATCACCCGCAGGGCAGAAGGGCGTCGGCAGCCTTATATCCAGTCAGTGACTCCACTCAGCCAGTCATCCTCATTAGTCTCAGGTGCCTGATAATCAGGCTCATTACCTTCCTTTACCAGAATAGGGAGTTCACCAGACCTCAGTGACGAAGGGGAAAATGAACTCACAACAGTACCTCCCCCTTGAGGAGGGGTCACCGAACCCTCAACCACGCCACCGGGGCGATCAGGGTGAGCCCGATGAAAGGCACGCACCAATCTTTTGGCATGAATATCAGAGGCAGAGACCCAGGGATTATCCTCCTGACCATAACCCTTCCACTTAACCAAATACTGGAGTCTCCGTCTAGCCAGACGGGAATCCAGTATTTTCTCTACCTCATATTCCATGTTACCTTCAACCAATACAGGGTCTGGAGGTGCCACCCCAGGAACAACTGGTTCAACAAACCTCTTCAACAAGGACTTATGGAACACATTATGCATTTTAAATGTGACAGGAAGAGCCAAGCGAAAAGAGACCGGATTAATAATCTCCAAAATCTTGTAAGGTCCAATAAATCTAGGCTTAAACTTAGGAGAAGCCACCTTCATAGCAATATTTTTTGATGATAACCACACCATATCACCAATCTTAAACTGGGGACCAATGGTCCTATGTCGATTGGAAAACCGCTGGGCCTTTTCCTGGGAGAGAGATAACTTATCCACCACTTGGTCCCAGATCTGGTGCATTCTCTCCACCACAGTATCAACACCTGGCCAGGCAGAAGACTCCACCTGCCCTGAAGAAAATCGAGGATGAAACCCAAAGTTACAAAAAAAAGGTGACATCAAAGTGGCAGAACTAGCTCTATTATTTAAAGCAAATTCGGCCAAGGGCAAAAATGAAACCCAATCATCCTGATCAGCTGAAATAAAACATCTCAAATACGACTCCAAGGTCTGGTTTGTTCTCTCTGTCTGCCCATTGGTCTGAGGGTGAAAAGCAGAGGAGAAGGACAACTGAATTCCCAGCTTGGAACAGAAAGTCCTCCAAAATCTAGACACAAACTGAACTCCTCTGTCAGATACAATGTTCTCAGGAATCCCGTGCAAGCGAACCACCTGTTGCAAAAACAGGGGCACCAACTCAGAGGAAGATGGCAACTTAGGGAGTGGTACAAGATGAACCATCTTAGAGAACCTATCACAAATCACCCAAATAACAGTCATTCTTTGAGAGACCGGCATATCAGAGATGAAATCCATTGAAATATGGGTCCATGGCCTCCTGGGGACCGGCAAAGGCATCAACAACCCACTAGAGCGAGAACAAGATTTAGACCGGGAGCAAGTCCCACAGGACTGCACAAAATTCCTGACATCATGAGACAAGGTGGGCCACCAAAAAGAGCGACTCACCAGATCTCTAGTACCAAAAATACCTGGATGACCAGCCAATGCAGAGCAATGAACTTCAGACATCACTCTCTTCTTCCACTGGTCAGGAACATACAACTTTCCACTGGGACAACGCTCAGGTTTGTCCTCCTGGAACTCTTGCAGAGCAAGTCTCAAATCGGGCGAGATGGCAGAAAGAACTACCCCTTCGCCTAAGATGATAGCAGGCTTGGTCACCACAGGAGAATCAGCAAAGAAACTCCTAGAGAGGGCGTCTGCCTTGACATTCTTAGTTCCAGGAAGAAAAGAGACCACAAAATCAAAATGTGTAAAACACAAGGCCCACCTACCCTGTCTAGGGTTCAAGCGTTTAGCCGACTCTAGGTAAATCAAATTCTTGTGGTCAGTGAGGACCACAACTTGATGTTTAGCTCCCTCCAACCAATGTCTCCACTTCTCAAATGCCCATTTCATGGCCAACAG
This sequence comes from Dendrobates tinctorius, assembly GCF_039654945.1. Classification (NCBI taxonomy): domain Eukaryota; kingdom Metazoa; phylum Chordata; class Amphibia; order Anura; family Dendrobatidae; genus Dendrobates; species Dendrobates tinctorius. Next base: position 6,181,835 of record NW_027361726.1, on the reverse strand, counting down.
TTCCCGATTCCCCACATCATAGTTACGTTCAGATGGAGTGAACTTTCGGGAAAAGAAAGCACAGGGATTCAATTTAGATGTTACAGGATCCTTTTGGGACAAAACAGCTCCTGCACCAATCTCAGAAGCATCCACCTCTACCTGGAACGGGAGTGAGACATCAGGTTGCCGCAAAACCGGGGCGGAGGTAAATCTTCGCTTCAGCTCCTGAAAGGAAGCAACAGCCTCCGGAGACCAATTCAATACATCAGCACTAGAGTTGAGCGAAACGGGTCGAAAAAATTCAAAAAATTCATGAAACGAAACCCGGCCCTAGGATGAGGTCGGCCACGAGGTCGGCGACTTACGCGCCAAAGTCGCGTTTCAAAAGTTTGTTTTGCGCTCTTTTTCAGCCAATCAGGATCCACGGACACTGTGGGCAACGTGATGACATAGGCACGGGTCACCACCATCTTTCAGAAGGGCATGCAAGTGATTGGCTTGCTTTGGTGGGCGTCACAGGGGGTATAAAAGGGCGTGCACGCCGACCGCCATCTTACTTCTGCCGATCTTAGCATAGGGAGAGGTTGCTGCTGATTCTGTAGGGAGAGCGTTAGGCAGGGAAGAAGACAGAAAAACTGCTTCTGCTGCTAGCGATTTGGCCTGCACAACACACCAGTCACTGTGTGTGCAGTGCAAGGGGAGGCTATATAGTGGTGTATCAGTGGTGTTGGTTGTTGGGCTGCCTTCTAAGGCTTCCTGACAGGCTGGCATTGCTGTTTACCCACTGCTCCGCAAACTGCTTTTTTAAAAGCAATCCAATCTCCTTTATCCTCTAGTCACTTTGGTCACAGCTGCGCCATCGAGCCTGTCACATAGCGCTCAGATATTCATTGGGCCTCAAACTGCTTTTTTAAAAGCAAGCCCAATTTTTTTTTTTTTGTCCTGCTGAGAAGAAAAAAAAACTGCTTCTGCTGCTGATAGCAATTTGGCCTGCACAACACACCAGTCACTGTGTGTGCAGTGCAAGGGGAGGCTATTTTGTGGTGTATCAGTAGTGTTGGTTGTTGGGCTGCCTTTTAAGGCATCCTGACAGGCTGGCATTGCTGTTTACCCACTGCTCCGCAAACTGCTTTTTTAAAAGCAATCCAATCTCCCTTATCCTCTAGTCACTTTGGTCACAGCTGTGCCATCGAGCCTGTCACATAGCGCTCAGATATTCATTGGGCCTCACACAATCCAAAAGTGTCCAGTGTCCAAAAGTGTGTGCAGAGATTCAAAATCTTGCTTATCCTCTAGTCACTTAGGTCACAGCTGTGCCATCGAGCCTGTCACATAGCGCTCAGATATCAGTGGGCCTCACACAATCCAAAAGTGTCCAGTGTCCAAAAGTGTGTGCAGAGATTCAAAATCTCACTTATCCTCTAGTCACTTAGGTCACAGCTGTGCCATCGAGCCTGTCACATAGCGCTCAGATATCAGTGGGCCTCACACAATCCAAAAGTGTCCAGTGTCCAAAAGTGTGTGCAGAGATTCAAAATCTCACTTATCCTCTAGTCACTTAGGTCACAGCTGTGCCATCGAGCCTGTCACATAGCGTTCAGATATTCAGTGGGCCTCACACAATCCAAAAGTGTCCAGTGTCCAAAAGTGTGTGCAGAAATTCAAAATCTCCCCTGTCCTATAGACACCTTGTACCTTGTTTTACATACTATATAGTTTGTTGGATTTTGTCTACATTTCTACCAAAAATGAGGAAGGCTGGTGGAAGAGGCCGTGGAATTGGGCGGGGGTTGGCAGCTGGTAATGATGGTGTTGGTGATGGATCTGATGGTAGTGGCAAGAGCAAAATAGGACCGAATGCAGGAGGTGTTGAGCCTGCGTCATCGTCTGGCTACATAAGGCCTCGAACGCTTAGTTTTCTAGGAGTTGGCAAACCGCTTTTAAAGCCAGAGCATCAGGAAAAAGTTTTGTCTTACATTGCTAACTCAGCCTCCAGCTCTATCGCCTCCTCTTCTTCAGTTGTAAAAAGTAAAAGCACTGAGTCGTCATTGGAGGCTCATGTTCATGAACCACACCTTTCCCTTCCTTCACCCCAAGCAAGATTGAAGGATGACGCAGGCCATACTACTGATTACTCCATGGAGCTGTTTTCACATACCATGCCTGGATTATCAAGTGAAATGGTGAATTACCCAGGCCAAGATGAATCTGACATGGAGTGCACTGATGCACAGCCGCTGATGGATGATTCTGCTGGTACATTCACTCAGAGCACTACATTGTCCTCGCAGTGTACAGAGCCAGATTCTGACCCTGATGAGACTCAGGTGCCCCTTCCCGCACACTATACCACCATACACGGTGACACAGAGGAAGGTGCACATGACATAGAAGAGGAGGTGATGGATGACCCAGTTGTTGACCCAGATTGGCATCCATTGGGGGAAGAGGGTGCTGCTTCCAATAGCTCAGATGAGGAGCATCCACAGCAGACATCGACATCGCAACAGCTGTTATCTGGCAGGCCCGGAGCACTCCAAAGACAGGTTCCAAACATCAAAAGAGTTGCTGGACAGCTTGTCCAGAGGGTCAAAAGATCACAGCGTGCTAGGCCGCAAAATGTCTGCCAAAGTAGGAAGAGTGCAGTGTGGCACTTTTTTGAACAAAATCCTCATGATCTGGCCAAGGTTATCTGTAAGAAGTGCGCAAAGACCTTTAGCCGAGGGAAAAATCTGAAAAATTTGAATACCAGTTGCATGCTTAGACATTTAACCAGCATGCACTTGCAAGCGTGGACACAACACCAAACCTCAAGTGCCACATGTGCAACTGATCACAACGAAGGTAGTCAGCAACGCTACATTGTTTCCCCCACTGTAAGCCCACCGGTTAGCACAGCAGCAAATGTTGAGGTGTCGTTGCAAGGCCACAGCAGTCAGGGAATCCCACTGTTATATCAACGAAAGACTGATTCTAGGCCATCAGAAAGAACACCAACTCCATCACCATCATCAACCCTCTCTCAGTCCGCCCTGTCCACCGCTACTTCAACCATATGCAGCTCTCAAGTCCAGCTCACCCTCCCAGACACTATGAGTAGGTCAAGAAAGTACTCAGTCTCTCATCCGCGTACACTGGGTTTGAACGCCCACATTGCCAAACTAATCTCGTTTGAGATGATGCCCTTTCGGTTGGTGGAAAGCACAGCTTTCCGCGAACTCATGGCCTATGCAGTACCACGCTATGACCTACCCAGTCGCCACTTCTTCTCTCGCAAAGCCATCCCAGCCCTCCACCATCATGTGAAAGACCGCATTGTCCATGCACTCAAGCAGTCAGTGAGCGGAAAGGTGCACCTCACTACTGATGCATGGTCCAGTCGGCATGGACAGGGCCGTTACGTGTCCATCACTGCGCACTGGGTTAATGTGGTGGATGCAGGGTCCACAGGGGACAGCGGTGGTGGGACAGTGCTGCCTAGCCCACGGTATAGGAAACAGTTGGCTGTAGGCGTTCCATCCTCCTCCTCCTCCTCCTCCAGAAGCGAAAGCTCGTCCACAGAGCGCAGTCGTACGAGCACTCCATCTGCAGCTGCCACTGTTGCACACGATGTGTCCCCCTATCGAGCAGCTAGTGGAAAGCGTCAGCAGGCTGTGTTGCAGATGATGTGTTTGGGCGACAGACATACCGCCGAGGTGCTGGCCGAGTACTTGAAGCGACAAACTGAGTCATGGCTGGGCAGTGTACATCTTGAGGCAGGCAAGGTAGTTAGTGATAACGGCCGTAATTTTGTGGCAGCCATAGCCCTTTCAAAACTCAGCCACATACCTTGCTTGGCTCACACCTTGAACCTGGTGGTGCAGTGCTTCCTCAAAAATTATCCGGAGTTAACAGCCCTGCTCCAGAAGGTGCGAAGACTGTGCGCGCACATCCGTCGGTCGCCTGTACACTCCGTTCGTATGCAGAAGCTGCAGCGATTGCTCCACCTTCCCAACCACTGCCTCATTATCGACATTGCAACAAGGTGGAACTCCACCCTGCACATGGTGGAGCGGCTGTGCGAGCAGAGGCAGGCCATAATGCATTTGTGGGAGGATACACGGCCAGGCACTTTGAGAGCAGACATGGAGTTGACAGGTGTGCAGTGGTCGAAGCTGAAAGACCTCTGTAAAGTCCTTCAGTGTTTTGAGGAATGCACACGGCTGGTAAGCGCAGACGACGCCATCCTAAGCATGAGCATCCCACTTATGCGTCTGCTCATGCAAACTTTGACGCACCTTAAGGAGCAGGCGTCTGCAGCCAATGTTGATGAGGAGGAAGAGGAGGAGGGAATCCTTGATGACATTCAGCCATTGTCTGCTCAGGGACCTCTCCTGGATGAGGTGGAGGAAGAAGAGGAGGAGGAGGATGATGATGGGGATGATTACTTAGGGGAGGAGGATGCATCTCGTGGGGCAAGTGAAAATGTTGGCGTGGCAAGGTCTGGTACAGGGTTTGTGCGTGACTGGAGGGATGTGGATTTGCCAGAAAGTGCTCCTCCAACCAGCACTCGCAGTGCATCATTGACACCGGGAACATTGGCCCACATGTCAGATTATGCCTTGCGGATCCTAAAAAGGGACCCCGCATTGCCAAAATGATGAACGATGACGACTACTGGTTGGCCAGCATCCTGGATCCACGCTATAAAGGCAAATTACAAAACATCATGCCACAGGAGAACCTTGACCTAATATTGGCTAATAAACAAGCAACTCTGGTAAATCGGTTGCTTGAGGCATTCCCCGCACACAGCAGCGGTGATGGTTCTCACACGAGCCGTACGGGCCGGGGGCAGCTTGGTAGAGGTGTTCGTGGTGCACACAGCAGAAGTGGCGTTGGAGACAGGGGTTTCATGACAATCTTGTGGACTGATTTTTCAAATACCGCTCACACAACTGGTAATACTGCATCGATGGAAAGTGACAGGAGACAGCAGTTGTCAACCATGGTTACAAACTACTTTTCCTCCCATATCGATGTTCTCCCACACAGGTCATTCCCCTTTGACTATTGGGCCGCTAAACTGGACACCTGGCCTGAATTGGCCCAATATGCCTTACAGGAGCTCGCTTGCCCAGCTGCAAGTGTGCTATCGGAAAGAGTCTTCAGTGCAGCTGGATCAATCCTGACAGAAAAAAGGACCCGTCTGTCAACCCAAAATGTGGATGATCTAACCTTCATTAAAATGAACCATGCATGGGTTTCCAAGGATTTTGTCCCACCTTCCCCTGATGACACATAGGGTGACAGAAAAATGGCTTGCTTTGGTCCAACTCTTCCTGGGACTTGACCTATTTCGCCTTTTGCATCAGCTGAATGTCCAACATCAACATATGCCACTTTCTAAAACTCCCTAACTGTGCTGCCTCCCCCCCCATGGCCGGGGTCACCACCTAGCGCACGACACCGTGCGAGTGCCGTTGCCCTGGACAGGTGGGTAGGCCGACTCTTGGGCGCGGGCACTGGCACAGGGTCCCTCATAGTGCAATCAAGTGTCTCTGACGGTGGTGGTGCACACCCGCCGTCAGACACACCGCTGTACTATGAGGGGCCCAGTGCCAGTACCGACGCCCACGAGTGGGCCCCCCTTGCTTGGGCAGGGCCCCAGCATTTGCAATCTTTACCACTCCCTGCTCCTCCGCTGTGTAATCTGGGTCGTCAAATCCATACTGTGCCTGACACCGTCTGAGCCTGCCTCCTGAGACATATATTTTGAATGTGTACGCTATCCATACATGTTATCCGGGGATACGGTACCCTTTCTAACCTTTGTGCAATCACATGCAATCCATACGGGGCCTAACACCGTCTGAGCCTGCCTCCTGAGACATATATTTTGAATGTGTACGCTATCCATACATGTTATCCGGGGATACGGTACCCTTTCTAACCTTTGTGCAATCACGTGCAATCCATACTGGGCCTAACACCGTCTGAGCCTGCCTCCTGAGACATATATTTTGAATGTGTACGCTATCCATACATGTTATCTGGGGATACGGTACCCTTTCTAACCTTTGTGCAATCACGTGCAATCCATACTGGGCCTAACACCGTCTGAGCCTGCCTCCTGAGACATATATTTTGAATGTGTACGCTATCCATACATGTTATCCGGGGATACGGTACCCTTTCTAACCTTTGTGCAATCACGTGCAATCCATACTGGGCCTAACACCGTCTGAGCCTGCCTCCTGAGACATATATTTTGAATGTGTACGCTATCCATACATGTTATCCGGGGATACGGTACCCTTTCTAACCTTTGTGCAATCACGTGCAATCCATACTGGGCCTAACACCGTCTGAGCCTGCCTCCTGAGACATATATTTTGAATGTGTACGCTATCCATACATGTTATTCGGGGATACGGTACCCTTTCTAACCTTTGAGCAATCACGTGCAATCCATACTGGGCCTAACACCGTCTGAGCCTGCCTCCTGAGACATATATTTTGAATGTGTACGCTATCCATACATGTTATCCGGGGATACGGTACCCTTTCTAACCTTTGTGCAATCACGTGCAATCCATACTGGGCCTAACACCGTCTGAGCCTGCCTCCTGAGACATATATTTTGAATGTGTACGCTATCCATACATGTTATCCGGGGATACGGTACCCTTTCTAACCTTTGTGCAATCACGTGCAATCCATACTGGGCCTAACACCGTCTGAGCCTGCCTCCTGAGACATATATTTTGAATGTGTACGCTATCCATACATGTTATCCGGGGATACGGTACCCTTTCTAACCTTTGTGCAATCACGTGCAATCCATACTGGGCCTAACACCGTCTGAGCCTGCCTCCTGAGACATATATTTTGAATGTGTACGCTATCCATACATGTTATCCGGGGATACGGTACCCTTTCTAACCTTTGTGCAATCACGTGCAATCCATACTGGGCCTAACACCGTTTGAGCCTGCCTCCTGAGACATATATTTTGAATGTGTACGCTATCCATACATGTTATCCGGGGATACGGTACCCTTTCTAACGTTTGTGCAATCACGTGCAATCCATACTGGGCCTAACACCGTCTGAGCCTGCCTCCTGAGACATATATTTTGAATGTGTACGCTATCCATACATGTTATCTGGGGATACGGTACCCTTTCTAACCTTTGTGCAATCACGTGTAATCCATACTGGGCGTGAGAACGGCTGGCGAGCTGTTAAGCAAGCTACAGCACCTGTGGTTTGCACACGTAAGTTTTTCATTTTTTCAGGAATGACGGTTAGGCCTAATTCCGGAACTGCAGTTGACCTGCACTTACTGGGAAATCATTGTTCGCGGGTAATAATTGTAATCAGTGATCCCCATCACTAACGTTGTTCAGCGGGTTATCTGCACCTGTAAGCGACAAACGCTGGCCTTTCATTGTAGCGCACATGCAGTCACGGACATGTAAGGGCATGACACACCAGTTATTGGCCAATCTCATGTGCCAGAGCCTCACGTGTCCCTCTAGTAAGCCGGATTCGGACCGCGGGGCATGACGGAGTCTCGTTCGTTAACGGAATTAAGCTTGCAATGTGTGCATCTGTTCTGTAGCTGGCATGGTTGAGGTTTCCCAGGTGGAGTCGAATTTAACCGTAGGCTCCACTCCTGGTGGTGCCCTTCTGGACATTCCTTTAAGGTTCAGCTTTGCAACCATACTGCCCACGTAAAACAAACAATTTGCCTTCATGAACGCTGTTTGGAGGGTCATGACTCGTGGGAATAACGCGGCCCAATCAGTTAACCTGCTAGAGAGATCCTTTGTTGCTCCCAAGCATGACATCACACTCCCTAGGAGGAAGGTAATGCCACTGTGGCGACCGTACTCCTGGGGGCAACACAAGTGCACTGATGCCCAGCCACTGCTCGATGAATCTGCTGGTACATTGACCCAGACCACTACATTCCCCTCGCACGCTACACGGCCTGAATCTGACCCTGATGAAACTCAGGTTACCCTTCCCATATACAGTTCCATCTTACACGGTGACAAAGAGGAAGCTGCAGATGAAAGTGCAGGTTCGGCCCACCCGCCATCAGACACACCACCGTACTATCAGGGGCCCTGTGCCAGTGCCGTCGCCAACGAGTGGGCCCCCCCTGCTTGCTCAGGATCACAGCACTTGCAAGGTTGAAATACTGTGCAGTGAGATGGAAGATGGGGACGACGAGGAGTCCAGACTAGTACAGGGATTCCCTAGCGAGGAGACTTATTTGATTGTTTTCAATGTTGGGACAGCAATTTTTGGGGAGCACGTTACTCTGGAGAATGATAGATGGGGCCCACCATACACTGGAACATTCCAAAGGTGGACATCAGACACTGGAGTAGCATTTACAGGGCCCATTATACACTAGAGCATTAGAAATGGGGCCCATTATGTTTGGAGCATTATTTGGGCCCATAAGACAGTGGAGCTTCATCCATGGGGACCAACATATACTGTAGCATTATGTGGAGCTCATCATATACTGTTTCAAACATTATATGGGACCAATGATTCTGTATGGAGAAATAGATGGGCCTCGTCATGAGATGTAAAAAGTGAAGTATTTTTCATTGTACTATACCGCTATTTCTCTGCCGTATCGGAGCATGATGAGTTTTGGTATGTGTTAAAGGGGCGCTCTTTCGCCCAGGGCACATGAAAACCTGGAGCCAGCCCCCCCCCCACAACTTTAGCCAAATAACCCCCATTTTTCAGTGCGTAACTTGTATTATGAAGTTAATTAAGGTTGACAAGCTTAAGTAAGAAGAATTGATGCTTTTGGCATTCAAATGGGCACTGTAGGTGTGTTTCCTGTCCTCCTCTCACTGCCGACTTTTATTCCCCATTGACTTACATTGGGTTTCGTGTTTCGGGACGACCCCGACTTTTCCCTATAATCGGACGATCTTGCTCGACCCGACTTTTGGAAAAGTCGGGTTTCACGAAACGAAACGCGACCCTAAAAAACCAAAAGTCGCTCAACTCTAATCAGCACCCTTCTTAGTCAGATCAGTCAATGGCTTGGCAATACTAGAAAATTTTGCTATAAATTTCCGATAAAAATTAGCAAAACCCAAAAACTTCTGGAGGGCCTTCAAAGAAGTGGGCTGAACCCAATCATAAATGGCCTGTACCTTGGCCGGGTCCATTTCAGTAGTTGACGGAGACCAAATAAATCCCAAAAATGAAATCCTCTGTACTCCAAAAAGGCATTTCGATCCTTTGACATACAGGGAATTCTCCCTCAAGATCCGGAACACAGTCCGAACATGTTCCACATGAGAATCCCAATCCTTGGAGAAGATCAAAATATCATCCAGAAAGATAATCAAAAATTTATCGACAAAGTCTCGGAAAATATCGTTCATGAAGCACTGGAAGACAGAAGGGGCATTAGTGAGCCCAAAAGGCATCACCAGGTACTCAAAATGTCCCTCCGGAGTATTAAACGCCGTCTTCCATTCATCCCCCTGCTTAATGCGGATAAGATTATACGCCCCCCTGAGGTCAAGCTTGGTAAACCAGCAAGCACCTCTAACTCTAGAGAATAGATCCGAAATCAGGGGTAACGGATACTGATATTTAATAGTAATTTTATTGAGGGCACGATAATCAATACAAGGCCTTAAAGAACCATCCTTTTTGGCCACAAAAAAAAACCGGCACCTAAGGGTGAAGAGGATGGTCTAATATGACCCTTCTCCAACGCCTCCTTAATATAGGACCACATAGCCTCGTGCTCGGGTATAGATAAATTGAAGAGCCGGCCCTTGGGAAATTTACACCCCGGGCTTAGTTCAATAGCACAGTCATAACTCCTATGAGGAGGCAAGGACGCAGACTCAATCTCACTAAATACATCATAAAAGTCCGCCAAATAGTCAGGAACATCATGCGACTGAGGAGAGGTGGAAAAAACCGGAGCCTCACTAAAGGCACACCGACAACCCCAACTCACCACAGACACAGACTTCCAATCCAAAACTGGATTATGAATTTGCAACTAGGGAAACCCCAGAACAACGGCATCATGCAGACCATGCAACACCAAAAATCTGCAATTTTCTTGATGGTCTAGGGCGACCCGCATGACCACCTGGGTCCAAAACTGAGGTTTATTTTTAGCCAAAGGAGTAGCATCAATCCCTCTCAAAGGGATAGGCGTCTGCAGAGGTGTCATCGGAAATCCACAACGTTTAGCAAAATCCAAGTCCATTAGGTTTAGCGCTGCTCCCGAATCCACAAAAGCCTTGGAGGAAAATGTGGACAAGGAGCAGATCAGAGTAATTGCCAGAAGAAACTTAGGTTGAACACCACCAACAGAAAACGTGTGTGCAAAGCGTTTCTCTCGTTTAGGACAAACAGAAATAATATGCGAGGCATCTCCACAGAAAAAACACAGCTTATTACGCCTTCTGAACTCCTGACGTTGCGCCTTAGACAAAACTCTATCACATTGCATAGGTTCAGACGTCTGTTCAACCGGTGGCAACACCTCTCGTGCAATCCTGCGTTCACTTAAACGCCGATCAACCTGAATGGCTAATGACATAGAATCGTCCAGACCAGAGGGAACAGGAAATCCCACCATAGTATCTTTCACGGCTTCTGACAAACCCTTCCGAAAGAGAGCAGCCAAGGCATTATCATTCCAGGTAGTAAGGACCGCCAACTTTCGGAACTTTTGACAGTACAACTCTGCAGAATCTCGAACCCTGGTTTAATGCCAACAGGGTCTTTTCAGCCTGATCAATAGCAATAGGTTCGTCATACAACATCCCAAAGCTTGAAAGAATGCGTTCACATTAGTCAGAATAGGATCATCTGGTTTCAAAGAAAACGCCCAATCCTGGGGATCGCCACGCAGCAAAGAGATGACAATTTTAACCTGCTGCGCGGAGCTCCCTGACGAGTTAGGCTTCAAGGCAAAAAATAATTTACAATTATTTTTGAAACTCAAAAATTTAGATCGATCCCCAAAAAATACATCAGGTGTAGGGATCTTTGGTTCAACAGCATGCGAACGAGCAAGGTAGGCGGAAATTCCCAGCACTTCCGCAGCGAGCTGCTCCACACGATCAGACAATTGCTTTATCTCCATTGAGAGAAAAAAAAATTCCCCCTATGGCCTCAGAGATATAGAGGAAAGAATATACACACACTTTTTTTTTTTTTTTTTTAAACACAATTCTTTCCTGCTATTGAGTACCCTAGGATCTGCAGTATGGCGGGTGATTCTGTTATGAATGAGTCACCATAGGAGGCAAAAACAGAACTGCTAGCTAAGTCCAGAAAACCAGAGAGGTTGGCAGCTATTGGATTGCAGACCCCTGATCCTATCACAACAACTAACAGTAGCCATGGGGGGTTCCTACGATGCCCTAGACCCCTCGATCACAGCCGGAGAACTGCCTAGCCTAAAGACAGAAAGGGAAATCTAAACTGCCCCAGAGCAGACCCCAAAGCAATAGGCAGCCCCCAACATATAATGACGGTGAAGCAAGATGAAAACACTAACACAGACAGAAAGATAGACTGAGCAAAGACGGGGCCCAAACTACCTAGATAGGAAAGGACAGGAAGGCTGCTGTCTGCAATCCGTGAAAAACCCTATGAAAATAAGAGCCAACAGACTGACAGTGAAAAAGGCCCTGAAGACACTAGGCTTCAAAAAAGCTATGTCAGTACTCAGGAATATTCTGAAGACAGAGCAACCGGCAAAAGGAGATTCAGCTCATCCCAGCAGGGAATGGCAGAATCCAGAAAAGCAAGGAAAACAAAAACAAAACATAAATGCAAACAGGCAAAGCAGAAAACTTAGCTTTAGGGAAGCAGGAATCAGACTGGTGTCCTAGAAGTCCACAGAGAAATCACCCGCAGGGCAGAAGGGCGTCGGCAGCCTTATATTAAGTCAGTGACTCCACTCAGCCAGTCATCCTCATTAGTCTCAGGTGCCTGATAATCAGGCTCATTACCTTCCTTTACCAGAATAGGGAGTTCACCAGACCTCAGTGACGAAGGGGAAAATGAACTCACAACAGGTATCCCTAGAGAATTACCACCACAACCGGGGAAAGAGATCACCCTAGGGTATTGGGGTACTGCCTATTTCACTAGGCATAATCCCGAGCATCAGCCACATAATACATGTCATATATGCACAATTATACTGCTGACAGCCTACATTTATTATGTGTATTATGGAGCTGACACTTGGGATTATTGCGGATGGCAGTACTGTCACCCTAGTGTGACCTCTTCCCTCACCAGTGGTGGTAATTCTCAATCTTTTTGGATTTTCTGCTTGACTATTAGTGTTTCTTAACATGATGAAGACAGAACAAACGAAAAAAGACGATCATGTAGTCCATAGTTTTTTACAAAGATTCATAGAAAATTCTTTTATTAATCATAAATAGATGAACAGGTGAAGACAAATAGAACACCACCATGTGAAAATAGCACAGAAGCACGGGACGCTCATATATCGACAGTATCACTGCATGAATGTGTAATAAATTAGTTGCTGATTAAATCAGTATCAAATAATGCAAATACCCCTCTATGCCAATTCCCAATTCACATGTCCTGGAATTATATAAATAACAAATATCCATTTATAACTCCTTCATGGATCATACCAAAACCCATATATCAATAACTCCAGGTAGATGCGATCATAGCATATTAAACTCAGTAAGTAATAGACGTCATAAACATACCGGTAAGCGCTTCCTATTAGGGCGGCACAGGAGGGAAGGAGTAGGAGCTGTCAGTACATGAGAGTCTCCCCGACGCTCGTTTCGGCAAAGTCTTCGTCAGGGCTTTGCCGAAACGCACGTCGGGGAGACTCTCATGTACTGACAGCTCCTACTCCTTCCCTCCTGTGCCGCCCTAATAGGAAGCGCTTACCGGTATGTTTATGACGTCTATTACTTACTGAGTTTAATATGCTATGATCGCATCTACCTGGATTTATTGATATATGGGTTTTGGCATGATCCATGAAGGAGTTATAAATGGATATTTATTATTTATATAATTCCAGGACATGTGAATTGGGAATTGGCAGAGAGGGGTATTTGCATTATTTGATATTGATTTAATCAGCAACTAATTTATTATACATTCATGCAGTGATACTGTCGATATATGAGCGTCCCGTGTTTCTTTCTATTTTCACATCGTGGTGTTCTATTTGTCTTCAACTGTTCATCTATTTATGATTAATAAAAGAATTTTCTATGAATCTTTGTAAAAAACTATGGACTACATGATCGTCTTTTTTCGTTTGTTCTGTATTGGTATTTTGCGATCAGGCCGTATATTTGTCCACTATTTCAGCATCGTCTCTTTATTACTTTATTTATGATGTACCTTTCTGCTATGATACTGGTGTTTTTGCTGAGTTGCTTTCTCATTAACCTGATGAAGGCGGAATTTGTCCCCGAAATGTGTTGTTATCCAAACACTTAGAAAAGAGGAAAAATTAATAAATATGCTAACCCATAGGGATCACCTATATTATTTTATTTTTCCAACATGAAAGGGACTAGAATAAGTAAAAACAATTAAAAGGCCAATAGGCCACCCATAGTGTTAGGGCTGGCGGAACGCACCAAATTATAAATAATAGTAGGTGCGTTCGCAGCCCGGGGTCCACCGTGCAGAGGTGGTACACTGCTGCTAGGTAATGGCGGAAGAATAGAGCGGCGTGAAAACAGTCACACGTGGGTTACGTCACCCAGTGTGAACAGGAGCGAACTCTGTTGACGCACAGAGCCGCACAGCCGCTAAACACAAATACCGGAGCCTATTTAGCTCACAGAGCCCGGCCAAAAAGCGCACAAAAAGTGGCCACAGAACTCTAGCCCAAGGACACGGGGTTAGAGTTCCTCTAGGCCCTCTGAGCTGCCGCGAACGCCGCTATAGACGCTTGCTATGGAGTGTGGAGCACGTGCACTGTGGCGTGCTGAGTCACTGATGGAAACTAATGCTTGACTCCGACTCTGCCCTACCTACACCTAAGCCTGGGCGCTAGCAGACTAGGCTGCACAACACATGCGTACCTAGGGTAGGGGTTTCATATTGAGTGAGTCACCAGAGACATTCATATGTGCATACATCACTCACTCCTCATGGACTGAAAATACAGAGTATCCTAGCGTATGGCCGAGCGGCCATGCGAACCTTTTATAGCCGCGAGCGTCCGGGACCTTCCTGGCTTCTCTGATGGGCCAATCCGAACAGGAGCAGGACCTGACCACGTGACCTTCGATCTCCAATGGGAGATTACTCCACGGGCATGCTCAGTGGCCCGACATGAGGACTTAGTCCCTGGAGAATCTCGCTGCTGAGTAGCCTGCATTACCATAGCTATGCCAGAGGTGATAGCAGCAAGCAAACCCACGGAGGTGGTCTGGGCAGAGTGCCGGGATCAACGAGTTTGCTGAGCAACCCCCTCTGCGGCTGGGGAGGAATGGGAGACCGCAGGGAGCAGGGCTCAGGATTCCCGCTGTGCAGCAACAGGAACCTGACGCCTATCATTACCCCCCTCCTAGGGCCCCCCCCTCTCTGAGCCTCGCTCCGCTCAAATTCTGCAATGAGAAGTGAAGCGTGGATGTTCTCCACCGGCTCCCAGGACCGAGCCTCTGGACCATGACCCTTCCAATCCACCAAATAAAACTTTTTGCCCCGCATCATCTTGCATCCCACAATGGCATTGACCTCAAACTCGTCAGACGACAGGTCTGATGTTCTGGCAGATGGCTCAGAAAACCGGGACATGTGAACCGGCTTAAGGAGGGACACATGAAATATGTCAGAAATAGCGAAGTGTGGTGGAAGGGCCAGGCAGTAGACCACAGGATGGATCTGCTTGAGGACCTTGAAAGGGCCAATATAGCGCGATGCGAACTTAGAGGATTCAGCCCACAGCCTGATGTTTCGGGCAGAAAGCCACACTAAGTCACCAGGGGCGAAGGTCAGAGCAGGACGCCTGTGTGTGTGTCAGCGGAGGCCCTCATTCTCTCCTTGGAGGCCCAGATAGCATCCTGCGTGCGATCCCAAATGTCACGTGCCTCCACCGCCCAGTCTGCCACCCTAGAGTCAGTGGATGACATGGGCATGGGCACGGGGACGCGCGGATGCTGGCCGTAATTTAAGAGGAATAGAGTCTGACCGGTGGAGTCGGCCACAGCGTTGTTCAAAGCGAACTCCGCCCACGGCAGCAAGGATGCCCAGTCATCCTGCCTGGCCGAGACAAAATGTCGCAGATATGTCATCAGGGTCTAGTTGGCTCTCTCAACCAACCCGTTCGTCTCGGGATGATAGGCCGAGGAGAGATTTAGCTCGATGCTGAGCAGAGAACAGAGCTCTCTCCGGAACCGAGATGTAAACTGAGGACCCTGGTCGCTGACAATCTTATCCGGCATGCCGCGCAGGCGGAAGACATGTTTAATAAACAACGCTGCCAGGCCCCGTGCAGAAGGCAGCCGCGAGAGTGGCACCAGATGCACCATCTTGGAGAAATGATCAGTGACCACCCAAATGACGGTGCTGCCACTGGACTTGGGCAGACCCACCACAAAGTCCATACCGACCATCTCCCAGGGCCTGTCCACTACCGGCAGGGGATAGAGTAACCCAGCGGGCCGCTGCCGAGAGGACCGATTCTGGGCGCAAGAGACGCACGCCTGAATATAGTCCCTGACGTCACGGGCCATAAGCGGACGCCAGTACGTCCTTGCCAGGAGATCAGAGGTCCGTTTGGTCCCAAAATGTCCCCCCACCCTGGACGAATGAGCCCAAGAGAGGACCTCCGGTCGCAGATGGGCAGGGACAAAAGTCTTGCCTGGAGGCACTGACTCGAGAGCAGCCAGAGCCACGGTCCTCAGGCTCTCTGATGTTACTATTAGGCGAGGCTCCTCCTCCTCCGATGACACCACGGAGCATGAAAGAGCATCGTCCCGGACGTTGTTCTCCCCGGAGAGAAAATGCAGGGTGAAATGGAATCGGGAGAAGAACAAGGACCATCTGGCCTGGCGAGAATTCAGCCGCTGGGCTGTCTGTAGATAGACCAAATTTTTGTGGTCGGTGAACACCTGGAAAGGGTGGCGAGCCCCCTCCAGGAGGTGTCTCCACTCTGAGAAGGCCAGCTTCATTGCTAGCAACTCCCTGTCCCCGATGGAATAATTCCTCTCCGCTTGTGTGAAGGTCTTAGAGAAGAAGAGGCATGAGTGCTTCCGACCTTGCGAGTCCTTCTGGAACAGGACCGCTCCAGCACCGACAGAAGAGGCATCCACCTCCAGAATGAAGGGCTTATCTACATCGGGGCGATGTAGAATGGGAGCACTAGCGAAGTGGGATTTAATAGAAGCGAAGGCCTTGGAGACAGCTTCCGACCACAGTTTGGGGTTTGCACCCTTCTTGGTGAGGGCTACCAAGGGCGCTACCAAAGTTGAGAAATGGGGAATGAATTGGCGGTAGTAATTTATGAACCCCATAAAGCGCTGCACCGCTTTGAGGGAATGGGGTTCTTGCCAATCCATCACCGCCTGTAGTTTGGCAGGATCCATGGCCAAACCCTGGGCAGAGATGATGTAGCCCAGGAAAGGCAACGACTCCTGCTCAAATACACTTTTCTCCAACTCGGTGTAAAGGGAGTTTGCCTGCAGGAGATCGAAAACTTTGGGAACATCTCTGCGGTGGGAGTCAATATCTGGTGAGTAAATGAGTATATCGTCCAGATAAACTACTACCGAGGTGGTAAGCATATCCCGGAAGATATCGTTGACAAAGTCTTGGAAGACGGCTGGCGCATTACATAGCCCGAAGGGCATCACCAGGTATTCATAGTGCCCGTCTCTGGTGTTAAATGCCGTCTTCCATTCGTCCCCCTCACGGATGCGAATCAGGTTATAGGCTCCTCGCAGATCAAGCTTAGTAAACACTCTCGCTCCCCGTAGCCTATCGAACAGTTCCGATATCAGGGGTAGAGGATACTTGTTCTTAGTGGTTATGGCGTTAAGACCCCTGTAATCGATGCACGGACGTAATTCTCCATTCTTCTTTTGGACAAAGAAGAATCCCGCTCCCGCCGGAGACACCGACTTCCTAATTAATCCTCTTGCCAGATTCTCCCTGATATACTGAGACATGGCTTCTGTCTCTGGGAGAGATAGGGAGTAAACTCGACCCCGGGGAGGCTCAGCACCGGGCAAGAGGTCAATAGGACAGTCGTAAGGGCGGTGCGGCGGAAGGGTCTCCGCCGCCTTCTTGGAGAAAACGTCTGCATACTGCTGGTACGGCTTGGGAAGCGAGGAGAGATCTGCGGGAACCTCAGAGGTAGCGACCTGTACACAGTCCCTCAGACACCTACCCTCACAAGACTTGCTCCAACCGAGGATTTTTCCCGAGGACCACTCTATGTGAGGAGAGTGAGCTCGTAACCAGGGAACGAACCACGTAACTCCTAGGAGGACCTGGTCGATACCTTCAGGCATAACAAGAAGAGACAGCATCTCCTGAGGAGAAGGAGACAGTGAGAGTCTCAGTGGAGCCGTCTGGTGGGTGATTTGGGACGGGAGTGTCACACCATTCACCACTCTGATAGTGACTGGTTGAGGAAGCAGGACCAGGGGGATTGCGTGTTGTTGGGTGAATTCAGACGACATGAAATTGCCCTCCGCCCCAGAGTCCACGCAAACATCCACAGTCAGAGTGGAAGAATTGAACTCTAACGCCCCTTTAAACAGGAGCTTGGAGGAGAAAGTCACTGTGTCTAGTAGGCCCCCTCCAATAACCACTAGACGTGAGCATTTCCCGACCGCTGTGGGCACTGGTTAGCAACGTGCCCAGTCTGCCGACAATGGAAACAGACTGGAGATACCCGTGCAGGCCGGGACTTGGACCCCATGCGGGACACCTCCATGGCCTCTGGAGGCTCGGGTGGCTGACCGGGAGATTCCAGCAGTCTAGCAAAATTTGGCGCCAACCTATATCGTTGGCTGGACTTGGAGCGCTCCAGTCCTTGCTCGGTGAAGCGAACGTTGATTCGGGTGGAGACCGTAATAGCTCCTCCAAAGTGGTGGGCACCTCCCTGGTAGCCAGGGCGCCTTTGACATGATCAGCCAGGCCTCTCCAGAATATAGGTATGAGAACCTTATCTGGCCACTCCAGCTCGGAGGCCAGAGTCCTGAAGAGGATGGCATACTGGCTGACCAGAGACGGACCCTGGGTTAGGGCCAGCAACTGAAGTGCGATGTCGTGCATGACCCGAGTTCCCAGGAACACTTGCTTCAGAGTGAGCAGAAAATGGGTGGCACTCTGTACCAGAGGATCCCCACGCTCCCACAGTGGGGTGGCCCACTCCAAGGCCCTGCCCGACAGGAGGGAGATGATAAATCCCACCTTGGCCCGCTCAGAGGGAAATCGTGTGGCCAGCAACTCCAGGTGAATGGAGCACTGACTCATGAAAGCCCTGCATGATGCACTATCACCCGAGAACTTCTCGGGCAGCGGGAGGCGAGACAAGGTCGGGGCAGGGCTGGCCGTGGAGACACGGTTGACAGCCTCTGTAGCTGCTTGAACAGTGACCGAAGTAACATCCGCAGCTGAGGTCGAACGCTCTAGCACTGCCAACCAGCTGCTGGATGTACCTGTGCAGTCGTTGTTCGTCCGCCATTACTAGCCAGACCCTGGCGCTAGGATAATGTTAGGGCTGGCGGAACGCACCAAATTATAAATAACGGTAGGTGCGTTCGCAGCCCCGGGTCCACCGTGCAGAGGTGGTACACTGCTGCTAGGTAATGGCGGAAGAATAGAGCGGCGTGAAAAAAGTCACACGTGGGTTATGTCACCCAGTGTGAACAGGAGCGAACTCTTTTGACTCACAGAGCCGCACAGTCGCTAAGCACAAATACCGGAGCCTATTTAGCTCACAGAGCCCGGCCAAAAAGCGCACAGAAAGCGGCCACAGAACTCTAGCCCAAGGACACGGGGTTAGAGTTCCTCTAGGCCCTCTGAGCGCACGGTGTCGCTGCCGCGAACATCACTATAGACTGTTGTGAGTTCATTTTCCCCTTCACCATTGAGATCTGATGAACTCCCTCTTCTGGTGAAGGAAGGTAGTGAGGCTGATTACCATGCACCTGAGATGGATGATGATGACTGGGTGACGGGAATTTCTGACTGGATATAAGGCAGCCGACGCCCTTCTGCCTTGCTGGTGATCTCTCTGAGGGATTCTAGGAGACCAGTCTGATTCCTGCTCCTCAAAAGCTAAGTTCTCTGCTCTGTTTTTTGCATTTGTGTTTTGGTTTTGTTTTTCCTTGTTTTTCTGGATTTCTGCCATTCCCTGCTGGGGTGTGCTGAATTCCTTTTTGCTCTGTCTTCAGAAAATACCTGAGTACTGATATAGTCTTTTTGAAGCCTAGCGTATTCAGGTCTTTTTTCCCTATCAGCTGTTGGCTCTTTTGATAGGGTTTTGGCGGATTACAGACAGCAGCTTTTCTATCCTGTCCTTTGTAGTTAGCCTGGGCCCCATCGTTTGCTCAGCCTATCTTTCTATCTGTGTGAGTGTTTTTTCATCTTGCTTCACCGTCATTATATGTTGGGGGCTGCCTATTGCTTTGGGGTCTGCTCTGGGGCAGTTTAGATTTCCCTTTCTGTCTTTAGGCTATGTAGTTCTCCGGCTGTGATCGAGGGGTCTAGGGCACCGTAGGAACCCCCCACGGCTACTGCTAGTTGTTGTTGATAGGTTCAGGGGTCTGTAATCCGATAGCTGCCAACTTCTCTGATTTTCTGGACTTAGCTAGTATTTCTGTTTTTGCCTCCTACGGTGACTCATTCATAACAATAGACGCTGGCTACGGAGTGTGGAGCATGTGCACTGTGGCATGCTGAGTCACTGATGGAGACTAATGCCTGACTCCGACTCTGCCCTACCTACACCTAAGCCTGGGCGCTAGTAGGCTAGGCTGCACAACACATGCGTACCTAGGGTAGGGGTTTCATAATGAGTCTGTCACCAGAGACATTCATACGTGCATACATCACTCACTCCTCATGGTCTGAAAATACAGAGTATCCTAACGCATGGCCGAGCGGCCATGCGAACCTTTTATAGCCGCGAGCGTCCGGGACCTTCCTGGCTTCTCGGATGGGCTAATCCGAACAGGAGCAGGACCTGAGCACATGACCTTCGATCTCCAATAGGAGATCACTCCATGGGCATGCTCAGTGGCCCGACATGAGGACTTGGTCCCTGGAGAATCTCGCTGCTGAGCAGCCTGCATTGCCATAGCTGTGCCAGAGGTGGCAGCAGCAAGCAAATCCATGGAGGTGGTCTGGGCAGAGTGCTGGGACTGATGAGTTTGCTGAGCAACCTCCTCTGCGGCTGGGGAGGAATGAGAGACCGCCGGGAGCAGAGCTCAGGATTTCTGCTGTGCAGGAACAGGAACCTGACGCCTAACACATAGTAGGTAATAAGTATATAAAGTCTTCTGCCCCCTCTGCAAGAGAAATCACAACCTACAATCTTTCATGATGTGCTGATCACCATAAAAGAAAACTATAAGTATGGATTACAGAGGTTATAGTAGATGATATGCAATCAGTCTTATGTATATTTATAGACACTGGAGGAAAATATGGTCATAGAATAGTGATTATAAAGTGCACAATTCCCTCAGATATAATTACACTAGAAGTAGTGGTTTGAAAAAGGACAGTGTTATATAGAACCTGATGTCGGAGTATCAACACAAGTGAAGTGACAATCATGTTTGTAGCATAGAAGGACCTGTAAAGGTAGAGATGGGATGAGGAAACCCCAATGTGTATCACCACTAAATCTGCTTCCTCAAGGGGGAGCTTCTTGTATATCATTGCAGGTCCTAGTAAGCACAAGAGTTTGCCCAGAATGACCGGTGTAGACGTGAAGCTACCACACAGGACAAGACTGAATTCCACCAGGGCAACGCAAATCTTTTTTCTTAACTTTACGCTTGAGTTTTTCTATAAATTCCAAATGACCTGATTGTTGGCACCAATTGTGGCAAAATTAAAATGTATCCAATGCATCCACAATAAAAAAAACAGTGATTTTCTGACCTACTTTGAGATGACCCTCAACCCCTTGGCCCCAAGGCATCTAATAATGACTATGTCCCAAGATCAGTTTCACAATTTAGTGGGATAGTACAGGAGCAATGTGCACATAGCGCGGGCCGCCTGAGAATTACCAGGCTGGCTCCTGTTTTACATATGCAGACTATACATTGGCAGAGTGTAGCAGTCTGGCAGATACGGTACTCGGAGGCACTAGGGAGTTTTTAAATTCCCTTGTTTGTCTTGCTCTATTTTTGGATCACTCTTATCGCAACCATTATTAAAAAAATCCCATTCATCTACAATGTTACAGAGTCTGGAAAACTTTTATAGGCATTTTTTGTCTTAAATTTATGCATTTGTTATTAAAAAAAATTTGTATTTTATTACAAATTTTGCAGCATTTTTCCAGTGCTTCCTCTGTGTATAGTACATAGCGGACTGCAGGACAAGTTACTAGTGATTCCATCAGGGACCTTGTCTGGGACTGTAACCTTCACCTCTCTCCTAGTGAGTCCGTCAGTGACCTCACCTGGGACTGTAAACTTCACCTCTCTCCTAGTGAGTCAGTGACCTCGCCTGAGACTGTAATCTTCACCTCTCTCCTAGCGAGTCCGTAAGTGACCTCACCTGGGACTGTAAACTTCACCTCTCTCCTAGTGAGTCTGTGACATCGCCTGGGACTGTAACCTTCACCTCTCTCCTAGTGAGTCCGTCAGTGACCTCACCTGGGACTGTAAACTTCACCTCTCTCCTAGTGAGTCAGTGACCTCGCCTGAGACTGTAATCTTCACCTCTCTCCTAGCGAGTCCGTAAGTGACCTCACCTGGGACTGCAAACTTCACCTCTCTCCTAGTGAGTCTGTGACATCGCCTGGGACTGTAACCTTCACCTCTCTCCTAGTTAATCTGTGACCTCGCCTGGGACTGTAACCTTCACCTCTCTCCTATTAAGTCTGTGACCTTGTGGCGCCCCCAGGAGTATGGTCGCCACAGTGGCATTACCTTCCTCCTAGGGAGTGTGATGTCATGCTTGGAAGCAATAAAGGGTCTCTCTGTCAGGTAAATTCAACACACAGCACAGTTCCCACTCCAGGCCAGCAGAGGGAGCTGTGAACCAAAACTGGGGGAAGAGGTGCTCTCTGGGGGCCAGGAAGGGGAAGTTTAGTTAATTCGTGTGAGGAGGGCGAAGTGTGTGGACGAGAGAAGAGCTGGAGGATTGAGCAGAGTTCAGGCTCACTTCTAGCGTGGCGCATGGTTCCGGATTCCGGTATCCGAGGTTGTATGGATACTGATGTTCCTGCAGCAGAAACCAGAGAAATAGGAAGCTGTAAATGCTCTGTTCCCACATAAGACTCGGAGGCACAACAGCAACGGGTGAGCCAGAAGAAGGAGGCTACAGCTGTCTGCCATACGAGGGAGTTCTAAAATAGAGAAAGCAAGATGAACTTCAGTGTAACTCAGTACTGCATGTACCTCAGGTAAGCGCTAGAAAGGAGACTACACAACCCATCTGCATAGAGAGACTCCTGAGTTGCTTCCAGGCTAATCAGCTCCTGTTCCATCTGTAATCTGGACCCTGGACTGCACTTGCAAAGTAAAGGTAAAGGAAACTGCACCCTGTTGTGTCATTGCCTTCTTCCTGCAACCCCTTCAGCACTGCTACATCTCTGTGCCTAACACTGCACCCTCTTCCTCAACACATATCCTCACTGCCCTGGGACTACAGCTCTACCTGTGGGGAGCTATTACCTCTTGCTGCCTTATACCATCTGTCCCAGAGGATCTGCCTGCAGCGTCGGCTTAACCCCTTCATTGCCGAGCACCACGGGTGGCGTCACGTATCATCCACTTATAAACTTTAACAGCCACGCCTAACCCCTTTTACATGGACGCATGTATAGGTGGTTTCCTTCATTGGAGACTGCCCTTCCCGTGGTTGTTCCTTCCTGGGGAAAGACCTGGCTAGTCATTGCTTGTGTTGAGAAACGTGATGGTGTCTGCGCAGCTTGTGTTTTGCATATTTTTACATATTTTCCATAAGGGATGGGGGCATTGCTCTAGAATCACTGTGTTGAGAAACATGTGATGGTGTCTCCGCAGTGTTGGATGTTGATCTCCATGAGTTCATTCATCCTCGTTTTTCACAGTCTTCTACTAGGCATTGCTCCTACCAGCCAGTTTCCTACTCCACACTGATGAGGGGCAATACCCCGAAACAGCTGTCTGTGGATGGATACCATGTTTTGGCATAGGTGGTTTCCTTCATTGGAGACTGCCCTTCCCGTGGTTGTTCCTTCCCGGGGAAAGACCTGGCTAGTCATTGCTTGCGTTGAGAAACATGTGATGGTGTCTCCGTGGCTTGTGTTTTGCATATTTTTACATATTTCCCATAAGGGATGGGGGCATTGCTCTAGAATCACTGCGTTGAGAAACATGTGATGGTGTCTCCGCAGTGTTGGATGTTGATCTCCATGAGTTCATTCATCCTCATTTTTCACAGTCAGTATATTACACGCTGTTAGAATTAGCTCCAGGGTTTCATTTTATAATTAAAGTACTCAGCACCCACTCACACTTTTCTCCCCCATACTGTCTCTTCACATTATTCCCATCAATAGTCTCTTCACATATTTCCCCCTCCCTCCTCATGCTGTCTTCTCTCACACCTCCCCTGATAATCTGTGTCTGCACTCATCACCCCCTTGACTCCCCATACTGTGTTCGCACCCATATTCCCCATTCTGTGTCTGCACTCATTTTTCCCAATCACCATACTGTGAATGCATGTATTCCCCCCATACTGTTTCCTCATAGATTCCCCAAATATCCCCACTTGCCACTTATACTGTGCTTTCAGATCTGTTCCGTTCACCATATTGTGTCTGCACCTGTCCCTCTCTTGCTCCCAAAACTTGTGTCCTCAAATCTTCCCAATTACAATAAATCTTCCCCCGACAGAATAAATCTCCCCCCAGAGTAAATCATCCCCCACAGAGTAGATCATCACCCACAGAATAAATCTTCCTTGCAGAATAAATCTCCCTCCACTGAATAAATCCCCCATAGAATAAAACTCCCCCATAGAATAAAACTCCCCCATAGAATAAATCCCCCATAGAATAAATATCCCCCATAGAATAAATCTCCCCCCACTGAATAAATCCCCCCACAGAATAAATTCCCCCCATAGAATAAATCTCCCCTCACAGAATAAATCTCCCCCATAGAATAAATCTCCCCCCAGAATCTCCCCCCAGAATAAATCTCCCCCATAGAATAAATCTCCCCCCACAGAATAAATCTCCCCCATAGAATTAATCTCCCCCCAGAATAAATCTCCCCCCACAGAATAAATCCCCCCCCCCACAGAATAAATCTCCCCATAAAATAAACTCCCCTGCAGAATAAATCTCCCTCATAGAATAAATCTCTGTTAGGGCTGGCGGAACGCACCAAATAATAAAAGATGGTAATGAGGTGCGATCGCAGCCCGGGGTCCACCGTGGAGAGATGGTAGATTGCTGCTCGGTAATGGCGGACGGAAACTGGCGGTATACCAAACACACACGGGTTAACTTCACCCGGTGAATAGGAGGCAGACCCTGTTGCTTCACAGAGCCGTGATACCGCAGAGTGAACGCTAGTGTTTTGGTCACAGGACCCTGCCCCAAGGACACGGGGTAAGAGTCCCTCTAGACCCACTAGCGTTTGGCACCACAACAGTGACGCCAGGGAGAGACCCTTACTGAACGCTGTGCCCTTTTAACAGTCACAGGGTGCAGCTGATAGATGAATACCGCACGAAGTACGTGCAGCGCAGCTCTGGCGGATGCCACTAACCAGCCTAAGCTTTGGTCTGGAAAGTGCATTAATGGCGCACGGCGCCGCTCTGACTGATGTTGCTGAACGTGCGGTACCGTAGTGCCTAATGTTGCGTGGCGCACACTGGCGCTAAAATGTGATAGAAGCCGGGAGAACTGCGGCGCTAGGCAGTGCCACTACTTGGCGCTGACTCGAAGCTCTAAAATCTACTAACATGCGTATCAGAGGGAAGGGGTTTCCTGAGAGACCTAACAATGGCATACACTGTAAAAATGACAAAGTGGGAATGGCTAAGTGTGGGAAAAATGGTCACTGTTGTAAAATCGTCGAATGTGGGATCAAAACTATGGCTAGTTTCACATTTGCGCTTTATAGCGCTGCGACGGCCTGAGCATGGCCGGGGCACGATCTGCGCACCCTATCTTTAGCAAAGGGTGCGCAGATCGTGCCCTGGCCGTGCGCTAGCAGGATTTTTGTGTGCGCTGCGCACTTTTGAAGGTGCGCCGAGCGCAGCATGTTGCATTTCGGCGCGCACGGCGCACCTTCAAAAGTGCGCAGGGCACGGCCAGTGCACGATCTGCGCACCCTATGCTAAAGATAGGGTGCGCAGATCGCAAGCGTCCATGTGCGCTAGTAGGAGGCGATGACCGGATGGGGCGGGCAGGGAGCCGGCAGGGGGCGGGGCTTAGCGGCGGCTGTGCGCAGGCCGTCGCAGCGCTATAAAGCGCAAATGTGAAACTGGCCTATGAAAGTGAAAAATACCAACAGAGTTTACAACTTCACACAAGAACTCTCATACAGGTCAGACTTTATTTATGTAGAGACGTGTAATTGAAGGCTCCAATACGTTGGTGGAATGACACAACCACTGAGGAGCCGCATGAATGATCACAGACATAATGTCAAGCAAGGTTACCTGCAACAACGTCTGTCCAAACACATTACTTTAATACACAACACTAATTTTGACTCTGTACGATTCGCACCTACGGAGCAAATTCCCACTTCTACCACGAAATAGAAAAATGGTTCTCAATTCAAAGGAACCCTCCTGGATATACAGATTGGGCATTTTATATACAGACGGACTCAATGAGTTGGAATCGGTACAATGGAAATCCTATCCATTGTACTCCCAGTCTGCGAGCATTGCAGAGTTTCTTGTGAGGTCCCTTCTGTTTCCTCCAGCCATGGGGGGTCCAAGTTCAGGGATTATCTGGGGGGACACATCGGGGCTCCAATGGGCGTCAGATCACAGCCAATGTGGTCCATTTCAGGTCAGCTGCATGTCCCACTGAGTGGAGATGGCGGTGAGTGGCACCGGTGGTGGGATAGTGTGGAGGCAGTTGTGTGGTGCACCTCCTCTCTGTGGCCGCGCACAGTGGATCGTTTTCGGTGTTTGTAGTGGAATATTGTGGTCAGTATAACAGTCGATCACCACCAGCAATGATGGGAGATGGCGACGGGTGACATCAACAGTGAGATACTGCAGAGAGTTGATCACCGATAGTGGATCTATATTCTCTGTGGAATACTTTGGCCATTTAAACAGTTGATTACCATGATTTTAATATGTGCCAAGATCAGCATGTTACCAATATAAAGCCAAAAACGATCAGAATTGAGGTCTGGGATCTACACAGAATTACTAAAGGATAAGAATTGTGTTCATAATACAATTATAAGATGCCTCACTTTAATGTGTATTCGTTCTACCAATGGGGTCGGTTCCTTAATCTTATCCTAAGAGAGCCTCAGTAGAATATGTAAGAATGATTGGATCTCTCCTGTAAGAAACTGCACCCAAAATAATGAAGATAGGTAGAAATAATGTTTATGGGCGGTATGTCTCTAGGCACCTGACAAAGACTGATACGACTGATACAGCTGATACGCGTTATACAATGGTTTCTAAATAATTGTTTGTAATTTTATTATGTTCCATTTTATTAGTATGTGAATATACTTTTTTTTACACCAATTACAGCAAATAAATACAAGAACTTTTTTTTTTTAGAAGTTTGCTGGATTTTTTTCTGTATCTTAAACGCAAATTGGGATCCCTCCTACAAACGTATTTCCATTCCCTGCAAGCGAGCAATAATAAGGGGACAGAGAATGAGCTCACTGATTGATAGATTTGTAGCGCCTTTTGCATTCTGTTATGTAGAGAATATGGAAAATAAGGATGTGACACCAAACAATCCAAAGTTTTTAATAAAACTGCCAAAAATGACCCTGAAATTGTCCTTACACTAAACAGTTTCCTAATCTTCAAGGTGACTGTATTGATGGACAATCTTCCGAATAGATGTATGTGCAGCCATTGGCCGTCTTATGCACTTTTTTTCTAGTGCCGCACTTGGCTGTGCTTCTCTTTTGTACAAGTTCCTCATTGTAAAAGCGCTTTAATGTGGCACTTGTGAGTCTATGGGGCCTAACTAATCCTCCATATGTCTCTGATTTTTCTTTTGGATTCATACAGAATTGAGCAGAAAAAGAATTGGGAGTGGGAGAATCTCTCAATGAAATAGTGCCATATGGTGCACACAGTGAGCCTCCGGCGGTATAATGCTAGGCCATCAGAACTCTGCCATACATTTCCCATGCATTCTGCTTTTCTGTGTACATGAGTCTTTTGGTGGAATTGCTTTTTCAGGGATTGTCCTTCTTGATTGAAATTAGACATGATCTGTCAGGCCAGCCTCTTACATAAAACACACGGACATTCATAATTTAACTTGCCTATAAACTCTCCAGAATGAATACTTTGCTGAAGAACATTTCCCCAATTAGGCGAGCTGTAGTAACCTGTGATGCGGAACAAGAATCAAGACTACATGGATTTCTAATTTGCTTTGCAATGACGGCCATAGTCATTATTTTCTAGTGATACAAAACAGACCCCATGCTAATGCTATAAAAAAAGACCAATATTACCGCAATACAGCGACTGTGTAATGACAGATAACTCTGTAGAATAAATAAAGGATGACGTACAAGTGCAAGCAAGTCCATTGACTCAGGTTTATCATTCTGTCTGATTGGAGTTGTGCACTTTTCCTCTGTTTTCTACTTGGCCAGACCCCCATGATGACTTCTTCTACCTGATTCATCTGTTTTGAAGCTTGCAACACAGACACATTTTACTTCCCATATTACCAACACCATCCTCCTTTTTTTCCAACCTACGAAAAAACTCCCTATCCTGCAGCTGCACTTAAAGAAGCATGCCACCTCCTCCTTGTCCTTCTCCTCTTCCTCCTCTACCTCCTCCTTCGATCAACATTTTTATGCTCTTAATATATTGCAGTCACCGTATTACACAGCACTGTGTACTTACAATTGCACATTTTGCCCTTCTACTCAGTAAATCCTTCTCTTTTTCATTAGTTCTGTGACACCATGTGATTAAAAACTGACGTCTGAATCCGTCTGAGCTCTATGTATAAACAGGAGATCTCTTTTCCCTTCATGAGTCATCACTACAAAAGTTCCTGACAAGGGTAGGAGCAGAGCAGCGGGGTCTGGAGTTGAAGATGGGGATGATTCATGCACGGAAAAGAGAGTTCCTGTTTCTACACAGAGCAAAGACAAGAGAAAAAGAGAAAAATTGAAGAGGTTGTCCAATGCTTTAACATGACCTTTCCTTAGAATACGTCATTAATGTCTGATCGGTGGGGAGGAGACGCCCAACACCCCTGCTGATCAGCTGTTCTCGGTGTCGGCAGCTGCCGAACTTCTTATTTATGGAGCTGTGCAGCACAGCTTCACCTACTGTATTGTGGCCACGACTGGGTACTGCACAGCCTCCTCCTATTGATTTGAATGATTGATGGAGGTTCACCTAGTGGGACCCTCTGATGATGAGAACAGATAGGACGCAGCGCTGGAGTAAAGCTGCGTCCCTTTATTATCATTTTTCCTGCACAGCGGCACTCCAGCCACCAATGTTTCCTATGAAACGCAGCCAGCCTTATCCACTGGTCGAAGGTACTGGTGCTGGTACTGGTACCAGCTGACTGGCCGATGGTACTGGACAGGGGAAAAACAGTGGTTGTGATGCTGTGCTAAACGAATTCTGCTTCCTTTTCTTGTTGGGGATCACTGGGGTCCCAGAGGTCAGACCCTCCTCACCATTCATTAAGTGATAGCATATCATAGCGAAATGTCATCTGTGAGAGAGAACGAACCAATATGGTTGCAGTTCGTGGAGTCACTTAAAAACATGGCCATCCAAACAGAACAGATCCCTATTGTAATCCACTAAAAATACCATCTTGTAAATAATTTGTGTGGGGGTGAAGCGTGGATAAAACATCATGTTTTAGTGAGACAAAATGGTCACCAAGAGCATCTTTATCTGTGTAGGGCCTGGCATTGACATAAATCACATGAGGGCCTATTGATTTTTATATAAATTGTGTAATGCTTAAATTCTCCTGTGGAGGCGCTGCAGGGAATAGAACATGTGGTTGATTTCTCAACAAATCACAGCTGATCTAATAACAATCTGTGATCAGAATGATTGTAATTCCGAAGTAATACATAAGAAAAGTAGTGCAAAAAGCTACATGGAAATGAAGAACATACATCTAATCATAACAAATGTGGGATATCCTGAAAGTCATCAGAAATCCGGAGATTTTTTTTACAGGACGGCCTTTCCATGCTCCATGGCGCAGCTCCCCTAATTACAATTACAGCTCCAGAAATGAGTCAGTCCTGACTAAATTAATTTGATTCTGGTTGGCCGGGCACTTAATTTCATCTTGCCCCAGAGGCTTAACATCAGCGCACGAGCCGAGGCCTCGGAGGCGGCCATAAAGCACCCGGCAACGTGCGATACATCAGCTGCAGAATCTAATGTTCTGCTTTGTATATTTGCACCCGGGGACAGAAGTCACAATATAACATCTCATAATATAGTAAATCCTGAAGACGTGCCATCATGGGGGAGCCTGGAAAAAAGAAGCAAAACAATAAATATAAATGTGAAGATAATCTGTGATTTATATCGACCTTAAAGGGATATTCCCATGTCAGCAAGCGATGGCATATGGCTCCCCCAGGGACTGATCCTGAGCATGAAGGGCTGCAATGCTAGCTGTAATCTGCATACACTTCATAGCTTTTCTTCTGCACAGCAGTAATCAGAGTCACAGGTGAATGGAACAGTTGGTGGCACAGCTAGGAGGGTGGAAATGTCACAAAGTGGAAAAAACACATGAAGGGACGCAACATCAGAGTCTCTTAATCCTCAGGCATCAGGAAAGGTCAAAGAACCCCGGCGCATGCGCACTGCAGTACTTTGCTCTGCCCCTAGTTAACATAGAGACGTCCACCTGCGCAGGATCATGATACCAAAAAGACTGTATAGATGACATAGTGACGCGTCATCCATACGAAGCAAGTAGGAGGACGGCATCACAAGAAGGGAGACCAAGACCAGTGACACCCCCGAACCGGACCACCCCGCAGGTGAGTGTAATAAAAGCTCTTTTTCTTGTCTTCCAGGTCGGGTTGGAGGCAGATATACACCATTATAGAATGCTGTATATCAGCCCTGAAAGGTGGTGGTCACATCTCATCTGTTGACAGGTTTGCTTTAAAACATGATGCTTATGTAGAAGCGCCAAAATCATCACAAGTGCAAACTCTTCCCTGAGGCTCTGGAGCTTCAGGCCCTCATTACCATGTTCAGTAGCCATCTATTGTATCCCATCTATACTGGATAGAAGAAGATACAAGTTATCATTTCATGTTTCTTGATGGTTACATCTTTGCCTCCAGAACAAAGATGTTACGATTACGAAGTGTGCTGGAGAGAACGAGACACAAGCTAAACTCTTCAAGATGATGACCCCGCTTGACTTTTGTCATTCTACACACAGATTATCTGATCCAACAAGCATGCAATTAGTTTTGCATCCTCAGGAGCAATATACTAGACCAAAAATAATCCCCACAATCAACCTTGGGCAGCCAGAGGCAGAGCGACTCGGGTAATGTAGCAAGACACCTAAAGAAAGCCAAAATTACAGATAAGAAGTTCCACTTCTTGATAATGGTATCTTAAATGAAAATTGTGGAATACATAATGTACATGGGACCAAAAGGAACTCAATTAGTCACATGGCAGATGAATGTAACCAGTTCACATGCACATAAAGGACAAATGGTCTAGACAACTGCAAACACAAGGAATCAAAAAATGAAATAGAGGCCAGCAGTCAAAGTGTCACATAAAATTCGATACTTTATTAATATTCTATAATTGGACATCGGTACATGAAAAAAGGGGGGGAGAGGACACACCAAATGGCTAAACAAAGGGCCTCGTATGTCACCCACATCGACCAGGGTATCAACCCCATATGGTCATAACACCCAGGAGTTCGTGCACAAGTCACCACATAGTTGGTTAATATAATATGCATCCACATGATAAACGGGGACTCATGGAACTACCTGGTAACTGTAAATACATATAATCTGAGAACAAGTGTTCATAGTAGATAGACCTAAAAGGGGTCTACAGTATTACCTGGACGGAGTGGGAGAAGACCATACAGCGGCCGGACCCCGACGCGCGTTTCGGAGCGTGCTGCTCCTTCCACAGGGGGGTAGGTCTATCTACTATGAACACTTGTTCTCAGATTATATGTATTTACAGTTACCAGGTAGTTCCATGAGTCCCCGTTTATCATGTGGATGCATATTATATTAACCAACTATGTGGTGACTTGTGCACGAACTCCTGGGTGTTATGACCATATGGGGTTGATACCCTGGTCGATGTGGGTGACATACGAGGCCCTTTGTTTAGCCATTTGGTGTGTCCTCTCCCCCCCTTTTTTCATGTACCTATGTCCAATTATAGAATATTAATAAAGTATCGAATTTTATGTGACACTTTGACTGCTGGCCTCTATTTCATTTTTTGATTCCTTGTTAATGGTATCTGTAGATAATACTAACCCATGAGAACTAAACCCTAGAAACAAGTGATTGAATCCATATGGGATGTTCTGCTAGACCTCTTGTCATAGAGCATTGACCCCTCAAAGGATCCTCTTACATAGCAATCAGGTCATGTAGTGGTGTGACTATAATGCGCTATTCATCCTGGATGGAGCATAAAATCTCATAAAAAGTGTGTTTTTTTCACCATTAGATGCGTAGCTGATGGTGGTGAATGTTACAGGTGATGGGTTACATACCAAAAAATGGCTGAACCCAAGGTAAGTGGTCAGCCAGCCAAAGTGACAAATACATTGCAGTATATATCATAAAACATAAAGATTATTATTACACCTTTAAAAACATTAACAATCAAATAGGCTGACATCTTTAAACAGTATTAGCTATCATAAATTGCAGGAGGTGTCCTGAAGTGCTACAAAACGTGTGTCAGGGTGGAGGGACACCAGACCTGCTATACTTCTTATCTACATTTGGGACCTCATTACTGGTAATTGTGCTATTTTTATGGCTTGTTTTATACCTGTTATACTCTAATGCATATCTACAATTTATGATTGCTAAGACTGTTAAAGGCCTTCCGCCGTTTGAAATAGCACAACTTACTACTTATTGCATTATGTGTATTTAGGTCTTCTGTGTGTCCCTCCTTTCTAAGGTGTCTTTGATTTTATTGTTAATATTTTTAAAGGTGTAATAGTTAACTTTATGTTTTATGATATATAATGTGTTTGTCACTTTGTATGGCTGACCACTTACTTTGAGTTTAGACATTTTTCGTATCTATATTTATAACAAAGTGACTCTCTGACTCTAGGTTGAGTAACTGATTGGACCCCCAATATTGATTTCAAAATGATAGTTTACAGCTGTTTTTGGGGGTGGGGATTAAGCACCGTTTAAAAAGAGCCTTCTCTGTGAAATCTTTGGGTCGGAGAGGATGCTCTCTGCCCTACAGTTTTAGTATCACAGGTCATGCAGAGATTCTCCTATGGAAGTTGGCGTAGAATGGAAAGGTACTCCTCATGAGGAATAAAGATTGAGTAAACCCAAAAAGTCACCACTAGGTCTGAGCATCTGAATTAAGATATATTCCCCCCGGTCAGGAGAGAGAGCTCTGACCACTGCACATCCTATTCTAAGAATGGTCCAGCTGTAGGTGCTGTAACCACAAATCTATTGCCTCTCCGTGAGATGGACGGTGTATCCTAGAAGTAAACAATGAAGGTTCTTATTTGAATGCCAGCTAGCAGACTTCTTGAAAATGGTGTGTATTTAATGCTGAAGGTACGTTGGGAAAATTATATCACTTCTACAAAGACTAACACATGCAGAAATTGGAGAAAGCTTTTAAGATAATGTCTGAATGGTTGGTAATGGGTACTGTTGCAGGTTTACTTGGATAATGTTGTTTTTGAAGCCCATTTTCTGGGCTTCATCACAGTTATAAAATGTGAACCTTATTCCACTCAGTTATATCAAGAAAGACAAACTTATCAGGGTCTCTAATTGCTGTTGGTTAAAGGGAACCTATCATTAGGTCCCATCATGCTAATCTACTGGCACCCGTTATTTTCCCTCTTCACAGCTTTCTTAATGTGCCCTTTACACCACCGCAGGCTGTTGTAGCATAAAAACATTGCTTTTATACAGTGCCTTGAACAGTATTCATACCCCTTGAACTTTCCAAATTTTTTCACACTACACCCGCAAACAAAAATGTATTTTATTGGGATTTTATGTGATATACAAGTACCAACACAAAGTAGCAAGTATTTGTGATGTCTAAAGAAATGATGCAAGGTTTTCTAAATATTGAAAAAATATCAATCTACAAATTGTGACGTGCATTTACAGTATATTCAGTCTGAGAAAATCAGACCAGCACCCTTCATTTGTCCTCAACAACTGTGCCCTTACAGGAACGGTCAAATATAACTACCTGGGCCTAGAGATTCACCGGTCAGGGAGCTTCAAACAAGCCATAGAGACCCTGAAAGACAAAGCATGCAAAACCTTCTATGCCATCCGAAGGAAACTCTACCATCTGAAGCCACCAGTGAGGGTCTGGTTAAAAATCTTTGACTCTATCATCGCCCCAATCCTCCTGTATGGCAGCGAAGTCTGGGGTACTCACACCTACCCAGACTGGTCAAGGTGGGATCCCAGCCCAACAGAAATATTCCACCTGGAATTCTGCAAGCACCTTCTCCAAGTCCATCGGAGTACCTCCAACAGTGTTTGCCGGGCCGAGCTGGGCAGATTCCCTCTACACCTAACGGTTCTAAAGAGGGCACTGTCATTCTGGGCTCACCTACGTAGGAGCAATCCAAGCTCCCATCACCATAAAGCCCTGACACATGTAGCTGAAACAGAAAAACCAGGATCCTTTGAACAGCCCACCCAAACCCAACCTGACCAGAACACAAGGTCACAACAACCTGACAAAAGCCGGAATCAGGAAGATGGTAGACGAAGGCCAGGAGAGGTACGTAAGTGACTGGAAGAACGACATCATCAGCTCACATAAACTGACCATGTACCGGAGTCTACAGAGAGACTACAGACTGGCCCCATACCTGGAGAAACTCCCGGACCCCAGAGACCGCAAGATCCTGAGCCGGTATAGACTCAGTGCCCACAGTCTAGCCATCGAATCCGGTCGACACAGGCAGAGCTACAAGCCCAGGGCGGAAAGACTGTGCCAACACTGTGACCAGGAGGCCCTGGAGGATGAGACCCACTTCCTGCTACACTGCCCCAAATACTCAGCAGTGAGGGACACTCATTTCAGGAGACTCTCACATCTCTTCC
The DNA here is from genome assembly GCF_039654945.1 of Dendrobates tinctorius. Taxonomy (NCBI): domain Eukaryota; kingdom Metazoa; phylum Chordata; class Amphibia; order Anura; family Dendrobatidae; genus Dendrobates; species Dendrobates tinctorius. The sequence goes on along the minus strand of NW_027361726.1, from coordinate 6,147,078 downwards.
CGGATTTCATCACCATGAAGTAGGAGGAGAAAACATATATCCTGCTGGGGGAAGAAGAGAGAGCAGTGGAGAGAGCAGTGGAGATTACAGCGCAGTATGTGAGCGAATGTCATAGACTGCGAGAAAGAGAACTATGATATGCCATGGACTTCTATAGCCCCCACCCTGGATCTGCCCCCATCCCCCCATCCACCTTCCCTATGCCATGGACTTCTATAGCCCCACCCTGGATCTGCCCCATCCCCCCCATCCACCTTCCCTATGCCATGGACTTCTATAGCCCCATCCTGGATCTGCCCCCATCCACCTTTCCTACAGCCCCTACCCAACATCCCTACAGTTCCTATCCCCTTCTGTACACTTGCTTTGGCAAAACTAATGTGTATTTAGTCCTGCCAATAAAGCTTCTTTGAATTTGAATTATATGTCCTGAGCTGTATGTAAGCCCGAACCATATGCTGCGGCTTTTGCCCACTTAGCAATCCAGCCAGTGATTTATGTGGATGACACTCAGGACATAAATCTGCCGCTCTAGCCAGTCACCCAGAGGTTGGTACATGCGCATTACACAGTTGAATCATTTTGGCTATGCACATGCATGAAATTTGAAGTAGGGGACGGTATTCTTATCAGTTCAGGGGCAGGAAACCTGTACAGACCTACAGATGTGTCCTTCCGTACCTTTACCCTTGGCTCAATCTATCCAGAGATGACTAACATTGGGGAAAAAAAAGTTTTCATTTACTCTGCCGGATGTTTTTTATGCCATATGTGTCTGTGTGAGAATGTGTTGTATTTGTATCCTGAGAAATTGGAGACCTTAATGAAATTAGCATAAACAAGAATACTGTAGAATTGTTCAGCAACACTTTCTTCCATCCTCTTTGAGCTTTAATGGGTTTTTTCAGATTTATTTGTATTTTATGGGCACCCTCTTGTGCTGTGCTATCCCATGCTACTCCGTCACAACCTCGGCTGCAACAATGAGCTTTTGACTGCTGAGCCTAGTGATTGGCTGCAGCGGTCACATGCAGTAGTCTGACATCACTGATGCAGCAGTATATACAAAGCATTGGAGCATCAGAGGAAAGTTCAACGCATAATGATGGCTATAAAATAAAAAATAATTAAATGGGAAGCCCCACTAATAGCTGGGACTTCAGACTGATTTACTACACTACATTGAATTTCATCGCAGTGATACATTTGTAACAAATTATTACGACTTTGCCCTACTCCAATGTCCAGCTCACATAAGACCCTGAATGTTACATTGATAATCCCACCGATGAGTAGTAGTAGATCTGTGCAGAGTTTTATGAATTGTAGCCATTGCTTCCAGTAACTGACAGCAACGAAAGATCCTGAAAATTGTACTGATAGGTATATACTTTATTATTTTAAACAAGGAGCCCGGGTGTTTCCCCCTGTAGACTGTAGATCTGGGGAAACTTCCATCTCCTGGGAGAACAGATGAGATCAATAACATAAAACCTCGCAGGATATCCTATAATGATTAAAAGTCACAATAACCGCCCAGGTTTACATATCTCTTATTAAATCAATGCGGTTGTTGCAGCACATCGCCAGGTTGCCATCATTAAGATGATGCATTGCCTGTGAACACAGAGGTTTCCCAGCTTAGTATTCGCCACCACTTCTCCGGTGCTGCAAGATGCACAAACTAGATGGAATCATAAATAGCTAATGAAGAAATCATTGGAACAGCTGCTACAAGGCGCAGAATGAGCTGGGAAAGGGGAGACCAGAAGTGGCCATAGATAATTACTGCATAATGTTCTGCCTACACCCAGGATCATTGATGGCTAAATATCTCATGGCTCTGGCCCTTTAATTTATGGGTTGGTGGGAAATGCCTGAGATGCTTGTTAGTAAGAACTTTTTTCAATTTCAGGTCATTTTCATATTTACTTATGACTGCCTTGCTTTTCAGAAAAATTGATCTTTGGGGGCAGAACTGATGCAAATGGGTCCCAATCTGGGGATTTATCTGAAGTTTTATAAGGAGCAGAGCCTTAAAATGTCCCAAAAAGTGGGAATTTATATGTTTTGAAGATTTGGGATCATGTGGACATGGTAAGATAATATATCCGGTGCTCCCCCTTTACCCCAGACCTACGCAGGGGGATAGCGATAGGTGTTGCCTGTTTTGGGGTCTTGGTGCTTTGCAATGTAGGAAGACATCAGCATTGTACACGTACTTGGCAGTTTGATGCTTGTATGGCCATCCTCACCAACACCCGTTTTCTGATGCATACATGTGCATGTGGAAGCTGAAGATGGTGCATCCTAGAATCAAGCGCAGGAAACCTTCCAGATGTGTGGCTTTCCAGGAGGTTTAGTGAGGCTTCTACAATCCGCAGTAGGTTGCCAACTCTTCTGTGAGGTTTACCCTTTTTCCAATGTTTTGGGAAATACACGTGGTTGGAGGCAAGTTACACTGCAGCCCTTACATATTCTACCAGTCCACCCAAAAATACCACAAAATGACCTAGAACTGCCCCCTTGTGGCAAACCTGACACGTTACTTTGTGGCTATGAAGAAGGTATGTTCACAAAGCTGCAGTTTTGCATCTCACTTGGTTTCCATTCAAATCTATGGGTGCTAGCATTCCACCAGAAACAAGCTCGACGTGCTGCATTACCCCAGATAATGGAGAAGGGTCCCAAGATGGGGGTCCACCCCCCTGAAATGGAACTTCACAGACCCTTAGTAGCATGAGCAGTGAGCATCTACAACTAAGGGAGGTCAGATCCATAGGATTCGGCTTGCAGCTTTGGCTGGGATTGGATGAGAAAATATAATATGACCCAGAATGAATATGTTCAGAGTCTTTGTGTTCATTATGTGCCAATCTAGTGGGATACAAAACATGAGGAGGTTTCCGTTACTCAGCCTCAAGCTTTTTATTTGCTGTCATCTACTGATCCGGGGAATAAACTGGGATAATGACAACCTGTATTATAGAAGACAATCTTAGTGTCAGTATCAGCAGAAATGTCACAAGACCCCAGCAAGGCAGCCATTGTCTTGCAAGAATATCTGCTGCTATGGCAACCATATATGATTCCTCCGCTTTTGTATAAATTAGGGTTACCCTTGTGACTCGTACGGCTGTTCATTGAAAACCTTCACTGAAGATACAGATAGAAAATTACATTTTGGCTGGTTTTATTCCTCTGTCAGAAGCATTGGTGGATGAAGAGACCTGGACCATCATGGGACATCAGTGGTATGGGGGACGCTCAGACACAATTGAATATGGACCTTTCTGACTTCAACAGTCCCAGGGTTGTCTTCTTAACAAGACTAGACTGAAAAGTAATGACCAAACAATGGATAGTATAGGATAAATTGGGTCATATATACCACACTGGAAGTTAATAAGAGAATAGCTATGGGTAAATCAACAATGAAGTCACTGGACAAGGTCTTCAAATTGAGGAATATTTCACTGGTGACGATGATATGGCTCGTACATAGTTTGGTCTTTTCTGCAGTGATATATGGATGCGAAACCTGGACGATAAAGAAATGACACAGAAGAAGAATCAACACCTTTGAAATGTGGTGCTGGAGAAGGATTTTATCAATACCATGGATGGCAAGAAGAACAAACCAAGCAATTTTGGAGAAAAATCAAGCCTGACATGTGACTTGAAGCAAGGATCACCAAACTACGACTTTCCTACTTTGGACTTGAGAGGGGAGCCAGGGCCGTAGTCAAGACCCTCAATGATGGCTGCTTAGGCACACCCTGGCCTCCCGCCACATGCATACCATGTCCCCTTTGCAGCGTACCTTCTTCAACGCCTTCTGTGCCGTCAGAGTCCTTTTGGTTTTGGTTTCACACTAAAGGAGACAGAGTCCAGTTTCAACTTGAATCTTTTCGCAGTATATCCAGTTTAGTTAAAGCCACTTCACAGGGAACATCATAGTACACATCTTGGTCTGTTCCTGTACTTTTCCCTATTTCTTCTAGAATGCCCCCGGGTTGTACAGTTTTGTCCGGTACCACAGTGTTCCTTCGACTGGTGGTGCCCTGCATTCCACTGTTGCTGAATCTTCCAGTACTCAAGCCCTGGACGACTGGGCTCCTATCTTGTAAATGTTGGGGGGTCACTGCACTGTACCGGCTCCAAGCCCTACAGGACTGTCTGGGCTCCTTGGCCCTACTGACTACAATCAGGAAATAGTCCAGGGAACATCACAGTACACATCTTGGTCTTTTCCTGTGCTTTTCCCTATTTCTTCTAGAATGCCCCCGGGTCGTACCGTTTTGTCCGGTACCATGGTGTTCCTTCGACTGTCCAGCTTCACTACTTTCAGAAGTTGCCGTGTCTGTTTTGCCCCAGACATAAGGGCATCTGCCCATGTAGTAAGATGCCACATCTTGGTGGTGCCCTGCATTCCACTGTTGCTGAATCTTCCAGTACTCAAGCCCTGGACGACTGGGCTCCTATCTTGTGAACGTTGTGGGGTCACTGCACTGTCCCGAGCGCTAAGCCCTACAGGACTGTCTGGGCTCCTTGGCCCTACTGACTACAATCAGAAAATACTCCTGGCTTATTCACAGTAGGCTCCTCCTATGTTAACTATTTATTATACTAAACCCCTATTCCTAACCTACTATGCCACCCTCTAGTGGTTAATGTTATAACTGCACTTTCCCTATCTATACAACATATATATATATATATATATATATATATATATATACACATAGCAGCATCAGAAACGTTACACGTACAATTATACAAACAGTACAATATCAACATGAGGAAAGGGAGTGGAGCATCACATGGTCCCGGTACACCCCTTACAGACTCATCATAAAAACAGAGCAATCATTGGAGAAGGACATCATGGTCGGAAGAAAAGAAGGAACAAGACGAAGAGGAAGACCAGCAACCCAAATGTTTGATACAATCAAGATAACGGTGGAGAAGACCCTGGTGGAACAATCTAGACTTGCACAAGATCGATCTTCCTACAAAGGGTTTATCCATCTAATCACCATGGCTCGAGATTGAGCTGAAGGCCATTAAATAATATTAATAACAATAATATTAGGAAACAAGTGGGATTCAAGTTTTTTTCCAGGTGATATATTATCAGAATTGTAGTAAACTGTAATCTATTTTTTTGCTAGATAGTTAGGGGAGACTATCTGCAGTAGGGGTGTTGGCCGCTCTACTCAATGTCTATAGACTTCCATCAGCGCAAAAGGCATTTGATGAAGCAGCAGGGCTCCATGCATGACCATCTCTCTAAAAAAGTATTTTTACTGTGATGGATGGGGGTATTGGCCAATTGTTTATCTGATTGGTGGGACCCCCTAGTGATCAGGCATATGGATAGGAGATGTCCATTGTGGCACCTGTAATTAAGGACTAAAGATCCCGTTACATTTAGCGATGCACCAGCGATCCCAACAACGATATGACCCGGTCAGGATCACTGGTGCATCGCTAAATGGTCACTAGTGAGCTGCCAAACAGGCAGATCTCACCAGCGAGGCAGCAGTGGTCGGAGGTCGTTACTTTCCTGTCAGACGGCAGCTCTGATGATGACTTCCTCCCGCGTCCATGGAGTCGCTCGTCGGCACCAGCAGGAAGCCGACAACGAGAAATGGACCAAGACAATCTCGCGCGATCAACGATAGCCAGCGGGGGGGCCGATCGGAGGTAAGTGTCACATGTAGCGATATCGCTACCGATATCGCTATTGCGTCACAAAATCCGTGACGCTTTAGCAATATCGCTAGCGATATCGCTATGTGTAAAAGGCCCTTTTGGCTTGTGAAGGAGATTTTGTGTATCACTTACCGCCTAATGTGAAGCCATAACTAGGCTTCTTTCATCTAGGGCAAAGATTCCTTTTTCTGCCGAAGCCCATTATATAAATACCATGGCCAATGCAGTGTGACTTGCTAGCACCCATTGATACGTTACTCAATGGCCTATAAAACCATAGAGCGGAAGAACCTACTTAGGACCTGGTATGTTGTGTTTGCCTGCTATTCTTAGGAATTCCCCACATGTACCTTTTAGACTTGGCATTCTCAATCCCAAGGCTCCCATCTCTTAAACTTTAGCTGTGTAAGCAGTCCAGTGGCACCTGTGCCTGGTACAAGTCAGGAACCTGCCCAGAATGTCACCTGATAGCACAATCCTTCAGTCATGAGCTATTCTTAGCCTGAAGCATTTTTCAATGTGTCTGTCACTAACGAATTCTGCTCCATGTGACTCCATCCTATGGGGATAATGAGGCTTAACACAGGAAAGCAGAGACTTGAATGAGATGCATTGTACGCTTTGATGTTGATTACAGATCTGGAACATTAAATCTCTTTGTCTACATAATTTGGGCACATTTATCCATTTCCGTTTATTTTAAACATCTCTATAGATAAAGGACTCTATAGGATGAGTCTACTTCAAGGATATGTTCATCCAAGGATTTGCAAAGGATGTTCCTGCTCCATAACTGGTAGACTATGACCATTTGTATCCAGTCCACCTGTATCCACTGAGTGAAGATAAATAGTAAGTGAGGCATTATGCTCTGGTGCTTTAAGGGTTAAATGAGTTATCCATCCCCAAAATAAATTTTCAAAAACAGCCAAGGGCTGGAGGTGCCACCATCATCTCCAGGGATTTGGCATGTGACCACTGAAACCAATCATTAGCTTCAGCAATATCCAATGTGTCACCTCTGCAGTCAGATATCTGTATAGTAGACAGTCTCTTTTCATCTGGTTGTAACCTATGGTGCTGAAAGAGAACCATCAGGGGATCAGTAAAGGGAGCATACTCTACACCAATACTTTTTTTTTTTTTTTAATTAAAATATAACATTGAGTGGACAACCCCTTTAACTGCTGAACAGCAGTCATTACTGTGATAATACAGCCATAATACCTTGTTAGCCAGTAGATATGCCTGATGAAGAGACTTGAGTAGTCTTGAAGGCTTGCAATTTTTTACCATATTTTCAGTTAGCCATTAAAAGGTATCAACCACTGAGGACTCTCAATTCTGAATATTTTTCTGTGATAATAATGACTTTCAGGTAGATCTCTGTCCAACCAATAGATCTTAACAGCTCGTTTATATATTAGGAAAAATGTGGATTTCTCAAGAATAAAATATTGGATCACAGATGTGAAGGTATCGATTTATTCAGCTTCTTATGATCTACATGCCCATATAGATGGCTTAGGAGGGTCAATCCTCCTGACAGATTCCCTTTAATTTCACGTAGCGCTTCGATGAAATTGAACACTGGCTGCCACAGTTCCTTCCAGATCACAACTGATTGTTGGGGGTCCAAGCAGATGAGACCCATAAGGGTCCACCAACAATGCATCGTTCTATGATTTGCTAGGTACTTCAAGGATACATGAGCATTCCTGGAGACCTTGGAGATAGAAATTAACCTCCAACCCACTCGTGTCTCGTTACATTTACTGCTCACTGTCTCTTCTCTGCCAGTTAATGAGCTAAGACCGACAACCATGCATGACCTCAAATATCAAGCGATTCTGGGGGGCGCAATGCTGAAATATGACTCAGCCCATGGATGCAGATTTATAATATTTACTCATAAATGTAGCATTGGACATGAGAAAAATAAATATCGATTTTAAACAGAATAATTAGTCTGATGATTATTTCACTTATTATAGCTTCATAGTGACCAGGGCTCCATTTCACTGAAACAGAGCTCAAAAATCCTGTGCATATACCTACTTAAATGGCAACAACCTGCTACCTGCAGCTGCCACTAGAGGGACCTAAATAGCACACTGTATACAGCTCACACATTGAACTCAATAGTAAAAAAGTATACAGTCAGCTCCCTCCATAGGTGGTTGCAGACAGTAAGAATTTGATATTTTGAAGGATACCTCAGTTACAGGTGATAACCGATAGATGGTTGTAAGGTGTCGGACTGCTAGGACTTCCACAATCACAAGAATGAGGATGCCATGTACCCTGTTTGAATATGTCCTGCTGCATCAAATAAATGAGAGTATAGTTATATTCTTATACACAGAGGCAGTATTATAGCAGTTATATTCTTGTACATAGGAGCAGTATGATAGTAGTTATATTCTTGTACACAGAGGCAGTATTATAATAGTTATATTCTTGTACATAGGGGCAGTATTATAATAGTTATATTCTTGTACATAGGAGCAGTATTATAGTAGTTACTAGATTAAGGCCCGATGCTATCGCATCGAGAGGATAGTGACACACCTCTTGCCATGTTAACCCTCAATACACACACACCTCCTCAACACACACTCCTCTCACCTTTCACCATCTCCACTCACATCCACTCACTCTTTCACTCCACATACGACCCTTTCTCTCACTCCGTCTCTCATACTCACACTGTCATCGTCGCTGCTCCATGATCCCCGACATCTTCTTCCGCCGGCGCCATCCTGGATCCCGACGTTGTCCACGCCGGCGACATGTTCTTGTGGCCATGCCATCTTGAGTATTCTGAAATCCTGCGAGTGGACATTAGTGGAGATAGTGAAAGGTGAGAGGAGTGTATGTTGAGGAGTGGTGTGTTGAGGGTTAACATGGCAAGAGGTGTGCTGTGACGTCACCAGTTACAACTGGACGGAAGTTGTTACAACCCGGAAGCTGCTTAGCACATTTATTATAGTAGATTAAGGCCCGATGCTATCGCATAGAGAGGATAGTGACACACCTCTTGCCATGTTAACCCTCAATACACACACACCTCCTCAACACACCACACCGCCTCAACACACACTCCTCTCACCTTTCACCATCTCCACTCACGTCCATTCACTCTTTCACTCCACATACGACCCTTTCTCTCACTCCGTCTCTCATACTCACACCGTCATCGTCGCTGCTCCACGATCCCCGACATCTTCTTCCGCCGGCGCCATCCTGGATCCCGACATTGTCCACGCCGGCGACATGTTCTTGCGGCCATGCCATCTTGAGTATTCTGAAATCCTGCGAGTGGACATTAGTGGCTCACCATTGTCATTTTGAAACACGACTGCTACTTCACTGACAGTGGGATTATTGTAGCGTCGAGGGTCTTGAGTACGATCTTGTTTAATAGCCATAGTGATGTTTGGCATGACAGTTCCGTTTTGTAGAGATTTAATTTTTTCTTGTTCTTCCACATCACGTAACATTTGATAAGCTTCCACAAAAGGATTAATAGTTTGGATTTGAAGGGCAATAATGTTCATCAATGTAGGATGACATTTTTGATTTTCTTTACATCGTAAGCGTTGTTCGTTTGCGGTAGTGGTATCGAGAATGTAAAGTTGGGCAAATGCGCGTTGCTGGTCATCTGAGGGATGTAGTGTTTCAGTTCTATGATAGATCTGGCCATGTATGCGGAAACAGTATGGGCCATATCCAGGAGGTGGTGAAATATTTGCACCCATGGAGGCAAAAGCAAAGGAACTGTTAATACTTCGAATATTATCCATGAAATTTTTGCTAAATTCACTTTGCCCTTTCAGCAAACGTGTAAAGACATCAGGATATTGTAGTATGGGTACATGGACTTTACCCTTCTGACAGCAGAGCGTAAAGTTGTTATCAGAAGGTATCTCTGCTACAAAATGCAAAGCTTCGCAATGCTCACATACATGGGTCATGTCACCACAGCTGTGTTCGGTAATACTATTTTCATCATTAGTGAAAATGTGAGGTTGTAGTAGAAGTGCATGTCCAACCGATGGGGAGCGCCTAGTTTTGAGACCAACGTATATTTGTCTTGGTTGCACTTTCTGCGGGCTAACTGCAGCTTGTATGTGAAGAAACTGTGCATTGGTATTGACTAATGGTGGTATTGATAGGGAAGAAACAGATTGCTGATTAGTTATGTCAGTGAACGGCATATAGGATGAAGTGTGGTAGTAACTTGTTCCACATGCTGATGTGGAAGCATCCTGTTGTGAGTCTACTAATAATGATGAGGAAGAAGCCGTCTGTTGTTGGCGGTGATGGCGTGTAGAGGCTTCTTCAGCCAATGTAATAGATTTAGAGTTAGGGGATTCGTGTGTGAGACGACGGCGTTTATAAGCCTTAATCTTGTCAAGTCGATGCTGTTTTTCCTCAGGAGTCTCATTAGCACGGCGTTGTTTTTGTCGTAGTGCTAAAGCTGCTTTCCTTTCACTGGCATTGGCATACTGTGCATCGGTATTGAATGGTGGTATTGATAGGGCAGAAACAGATTGCTGATTAGTTATGTCAGTGAACGGCATATGGGATGAAGTGTAGCAGTAAATTGTTCCACATGCTGATGTGGAAGCATCCTGTTGTGAGTCTAATAATAATGATGAGGAAGAGGCCGTCTGTTGTCGGCGGTGACGGCGTGCAGAGGCTTCTTCAGCCAATCTTATGGATTTAGAGTTAGGGGATTCGTGTGTGAGGCGACGGCGTTTATAAGCCTTAATCTTCTCAAGGCGATGGTGTTTTTCCTCAGGAGTCTCATTAGCACGGCGTTGTTTTTGTCGTAGTGCTAAAGCTGCTTTCCTTTCACTGGCATTGGCATACTTTTTGTTATGACTCATGTTGGCACAGGTAAAGGAGTCTATTTGGCAGTTATCTGGCAGTGAAGAAGGCGTCCTGGAGTATTGTAGAGTAAACAGATACTAATTGACCCTGTAATTGCCCAGCAGTAGTTATGAAGTGGTAGTGGCAAATTGGCCCTGTAGTTAGACACCGGCAGAGGAGCAAGGCAGCAGTAGTTATGGCGGTAGAGGCAAATTGGCCCTGTAATTAGACACCGGCAGAGGAGCAAGGCAGCAGTAGTTATGGCGGTAGAGGCAAATTGGCCCTGTAATTAGACACCGGCAGAGGAGCAAGGCAGCAGTAGTTATGGCGGTAGAGGCAAATTAGCCCTGTAATTAGACACCGGCAGAGGAGCAAGGCAGCAGTAGTTATGGCGGTAGAGGCAAATTGGCCCTGTAATTAGACACCGGCAGAGGAGCAAGGCAGCAGTAGTTATGGCGGTAGAGGCAAATTGGCCCTGTAATTAGACACAGGCAGTGAACAGTCAGAGGAGCAAGGCAGCAGTACTTATGGCGGTAGAGGCAAATTGGCCCTGTAATTAGACACCGGCAGAGGAGCAAGGCAGCAGTAGTTATGGCGGTATTGGCAAATTGGCCCTGTAATTAGACACCAGCAGAGGAGCAATGCAGCAGTAGTTATGGCGGTAGAGGCAAATTGGCCTTGTAATTAGACACCGGCAGTAAACAGGCATAGGACCAAAGCAGCAGTAGTTATGGCGATAGAGGCAAATTGGCCCTGTAATTAGACACCGGCAGAGGACAAAGGCAGTAGTTATGGCGGTATAGGCAAATTGGTCCTGTAATTAGACACCGGCAGAGGAGCAAGGCAGCAGTAGTTATGGCGGTACAGGCAAATTGGCCCTGTAATTAGACACTGGCAGTAAACAGGCATAGGACCAAGGCAGCAGTAGTTATGGTGGTACAGGCAATGCCAAGCGTCCGCACAGCAAGTCGGTGTGAGGTAAATGACGCAATTTCACGAATGCAAGATGGCGTCGGCGAAATCTCGCCGACGTCGTTAACACCTCTTGCCATGTTAACCCTTAACACACCACACCGCCTCAACACACACTCCTCTCACCTTTCACCTCCACTCATGTCCACTCACTCTTTCACTCCACATACGTTCCTTTCTCTCACTCCGTTTCTCATACTCACACCGTCATCGTCGCTGCCCCGACATCTTCCTCCGCCGCCGCGATCCAGGATCCAGACGTTCTCCAGGCTGCCGACATGTTCTTGCGGGACCCCATCTTGGATTTCGTGAAATCCCGCGATATTCAAGATAGCGTCGCCGCAACAACATGTCGCTGGCGTGGACGACATCGGGATCCAAAAAGATGGCGTCGGCGAAATCTCGCGAGATTACGCCGACGCCATTTTGGATCCCGATGTCACCCACGCCAGCGACATATTCTTGCGGGACGCCATCTTGGATGTCGTGAAGTCCCGCGATATTCAAGATGGCGTCGCCGCAACAACATGTCGCTGGCATGGGCGACATCGGGATCCAAAATGGCGTCGGCGTAATCTCGCGAGATTTCGCCGACGCCATCTTTTTGGATCCCGATGTCGTCCACGCCAGCGACATATTGTTGCGGCGACGCCATCTTGAATCTCGCGGGATTTCACGACATCCAAGATGGCGTCCCGCAAGAACATGTCGGCGGCCTGGAGAACGTCTGGATCCTGGATCGCGGCGGCGGAGGAAGATGTCGGGGCAGCGACGATGACGGTGTGAGTATGAGAAACGGAGTGAGAGAAAGGAACGTATGTGGAGTGAAAGAGTGAGTGGACATGAGTGGAGGTGAAAGGTGAGAGGAGTGTGTGTTGAGGCGGTGTGGTGTGTTGAGGGTTAACATGTGCGTGTGTGTGTGTGGTGACGTCACCGGTTACAACTGGACGGAAGTTGTTACAACCGGAAGCTGGTTAGGGCATTTATTATTATAGATATTCTTGTACAGAGGAGCAGTATTATAGCAGTTATATTCTAGTACATAGGAGCAGTATTATAGTAGATATATTCTTGTACATAGGGGCAGTATTACAGTAGTTATATTCTTGTACATAAGGGGCAGTATTATAGTAGTTATATTCTTGTACAGAGGAGCAGTATTATAGCAGTTATATTCTTGAACATAGGAGCAGTCTTATAGTAGCTATATTCTTGTACATTGGAGGCAGTATTATAGTAGTTATATTTTTGTACGTAGGGGTAGTATTATAGTAGTTATATTCTTGTACATTGGAGCAGTATTATAGGTTACATTCTTGAATATAGGGGCAGTATTATAGTAGTTATATTCTTGAACATAGGGGCAGTAATATAGTGGATATATTCTTGTACATAGTAGCAGTATTATAGTAGTTATATTATTGTACATAGTAGGCAATTTTTTATTAAAAACAATCAGTACATATTACTGTATATTGTGACTATTGTGACCATAAATGTCAAAACAGTAATCATTCAACAAAGACAATACAAGTTCCATAAAATAAAATATTACAATACAATTAGCTCAAGTCCATTGCTCTTAATGCTGTTCACATTAGTTTATGTAATTTTTAAAGAAAACCCCGCCATAACAATACATAAAAGGAGCAGAGAAGTAGAACCCATCTTCATAATTCAGAATTCTTCTGTTCACCACCAGTCTCCATGTCTGATTCTACATTAGTGCTACATTAGTGTCTATGGGTAAGGGCTTCCCTTTGTAGGCGGATGGTCCTCTATATCTCTGTCACATTCTGCCTCTATTCTTTTCAGTTCTTGTTCAAAATTTACATCTGACTCAGACAGACCTTCATATCTGTTAGACATGACCATCACACCAACTCCGCTGCTGAGTTTTTTCTGGCATTTTGGTCACTGTAATATCGTTCCTTGGGTTTACGGGAGGACACTTTTTTTTTCTCCTTTTGGTCTGCTAGATGTTACCATTATCAAGTAGTAATGGAGACACAGATGCACAGGCTTACTGTGGCTGCTGACCTTGGGGAATTGCCTCCATACTCCCATGTGCTTCATGTGCCCCCTGCTGCTCTGGTGTTAGATGGTCTGACTCCTGGTGGATTTTTGATCTAGTGAGTATCTCCCCTGACATTAATGGCTCCTCTTCCGGAGCCTCTGCCTCTACCACCAAATCCTCATCAGGAAAGTCCCAGCAGATGTTATACCAGGCATCTGGACAGTCCTTGTGAGGGTGGCCAATCTTCCCACACAGGTTGCACCTTATGTTTTGGTAGTCTGCAGTTACACGGCCTACTTCTCCACACAGGCTGCACTTGACCACAGTACAGGCATTTGCCAGGTGACCTGCTCTGCAACATTTAAAGCGCTTACAAGGCTGCCCAGGATAGAAACCAACACTCTTCTCTGTCCTAATGAAGAAGGAGTTGGGTAAGTGGGCAGTGATGTTATTCTGCCACAGCTTCACCAGGACTTTCCATCCTCTCGTCCAGACACCATCAACATCTCAATTCTTGATGAGACAGAGACAAGGTCACAATGTCTCCGGAGTCACACCACAATGAGACCTGCTGCCGCCCTGCTCGTCACAGTCACCTCTGGAATCAGACAGTATAGGGAGAGTTGCTGCCGAGATAGGGTCAGATTTGGGGGTTTATAAGTTAGTGTGGGCATACTATAATAGAATACACAATTCCAGCTTAATGAACAGTCCTTCTAAGGACTAAATACGGGGTATATAGTTTGCAATGCTAGGTAGGCAGGGAGTGTATGTGGGTATATAGATATCAGTAGCAGGCAGACATTGTATGTGGCATACTTCATTGCATACATCAAGAGGGTCCATTCCATTATTGCCTGCTGCTGCCTATTACATATGTTGACCGTATATACATAGCCCCAGGTATCAGTGGACAGGAATATTTTTTTTTGCATCTTAATCCTGATTATTTTATTCCAAATCAATCCAGAGCCCCCTTTTGTTTTCTCCATTTGGTGACAGTGCAGAATACAGCCAGATCCTTTTCACACCACAGCGTGAAAATCCAGTTATTTTAAACGAGTTTCCCCATTCCAGGCATCACATCTGAGTACGCAGAAAATTCTCCCATTTTTATGGTACTGTAAAAATTTTTTGGAGTGTCTTATATAATTTCTTGACACCATTTCGCTGGCCAAAAATATTTAGCTGCCAAAAAAATATTTACCTACAGGGCAGATATTTTACACTGGGTTTTGTCCACCACACGGATCGCATATCACTGCGATGAAAATTGTGCCGTTTCAGGCCTCCATGGAATTTTTTTGTTATGTCTTACTGGGTCGCCCTCCCAGGGCTGTGGGGTACTCGGTACCGGGCCCGATGAGCTTCAATGGGAGATGTCACGGCAGCTGGGACCCGGCCCGTGGCCCCAGGCACCCATTGTAAAAGGGGGAATGTTCAGTGTGCTTATGATGATTGAATGAGTCGTGACGCCACCTGTGGTGCTCGGCAATGAATGATGTTAAGCCGACGCTGCAGACAGATCCTCTGGGACCGATGGTGTGGTGCATCAATGATGTTATAGCCCTCCACAGGCAGGGCTGTAGTCCCAGGGCAGAGTAGGTGAAGTGACACGTAGATGGTATAGTGTCAGGCGCGGGGGGGGGAGATGTAGCCGTGCCGAGCAGGTTGACGCAGGAATAAGTGGAGGACACCAGGGCATGTAGTTCCAAAGCTTTACTCACAGTCTGTTGTGGCACAAGAGCCCGCATCTGTGCCGTGTCCTCTGGGTCAGGAGCTCAGCCAACTTCCAGGCAAGATGAAGTACTCCTTTCCAACACTCCGCCAACTTATGTGCCTTTTCTGAACGTCTCCCTCTTAGCGCCTTTAGTGAAGTACTCACAGTACTGAGTTACACTGGAGTTCCTCCTGCCAGATGTTCCTATGAACTCTACTTGTACGGCAGACAACTGTGGCCTGCTTCGGGGACTCCTTACTACCTAGTCCTGGCTCACTCACGTTGCTGTTGTACCCCCAAGTCTTGTGTGGGAATAAAGTGGTGACAACTTCTATTCCTCCGGTGTCTGCTGCAGGACCATTAGTATCCATACAACCTCTAGTATCCATACAACCTCGGGGACCGGACCCCGGCCTTGCGCTTAGAACTTGGGAAGGGTTCTCCTCTAACCCTAATCCTTAGTTCTCTTCTTCTCCTCACGTTCCGTACTAATCCTTTCCTTCTTATGGAGAGTCAGGCTTTCTATCGATGTTCCTTTCCTGTGCCAGCAGACCCAGATCACTGAGGTCGGCTGCAGCACTTCCTTCCTCCATCCCACTCCCGGGATCTCCTTTCACAGACTGACCTCGTCAGACTCCTGTGACAAACTGACTGAATCCTAAACTCTTCCCGCTCTTTTGATGCAAAACTAAACTCCAGCTGCCTCCCAGCACGCTTCGTGTTCCAAGCAGGGAGCCACCAAAGGGTGCTTTGCTACACTACTATGTTGTGTGGACTGCAGGTGTTGGAGTGTGGTCAGGTGTCTCCACCTTACCTGGATGGTGGGGTACCACACCTCAGGAGGAGGTGCAGTACCTCTGTGGTGACTGAACCCTCAGGGGCGCCACATTACCCTTCTTATTGACACAATTTAGCAGGGAAAAAAATTACAGGCTAGATATTTGAAAGTTGGCTATCTCTGCCAGACGCATCATCTATCTGTGGATTACAAAATGTGGCATTTCAGGCCTCGATTCAACTATTTTTGCTGTGTCTTACCCTAGTTCTATACACAATTATGCAGGGAAAAAACAAAAAATACACGCCAGATATTTGAAAGTGGACTATCTCCATCAGACACATCATTTATCTGTGGGCTACAAAATGTGGCATTTCAGGCCTCCATTCAACTGTTTTTGCTGTCTTACCCTAGTTCTATACACTATTGTTCACAAAAAAAATACAGGCGAAATATTTGAAAATGGGCTATTTCTGTTCTGTCAAATGCCTCACCTATCTGTGGCCTAAAATTGGGAAATTTCAGGCCTCCATTCAACTGTTTGCTGTGTCTTACCCTAGCTCTATACACTATTGTGCAGGAAAAAAGTAAATACAGGCCAGATATTTGAAAGTGAGCTCTCTCCGTCAGATGCCTCATCTACCTGTGACCATAAAAATTGGGTCATTTCAGACCTCCATTCAACTATTTTTGCTGTGTCTTACCCTAGTCCTATACACAATTGTGCAGGAAAAAGCAAAAAATACAGGCCAGATATTTGAAAGGGGCCTATCTCTGTCAGACGCCTCATCTATCTGTGGGCTAAAAATTGGGGCATTTCAGGCCTCCATTCAACTGTTTTTGGTGTGTCTTATACTTGTTCTATACACTATTGTGCAGGAAAAAAAACAAAAATACAGGCCAGATATTTGAAAGTGGGCTCTCTCCTTCAGACGCCTCATATATCTGTGGGCGACAAAATGGGGCATTTCAGGCCTCCATTCAACTGTTTTTTCTGTGTCTTACTCTATTTCTATACACAATTGTCCAAAAAAAACCCAAAAAACACAGGACAGATATTTGAAAGTGGGCTCTCTCCGTCAGACGCCTCATCTATCTGTGGGCTAAAAATTGGGGCATTTCAGGTCTCCATTCAACTGTTTTTGCTGTGTCTTACCCTAGTTCTATACACTATTGTGCAAAAAAAATATAGGCCAGATATTTGAAAATGGGCTATCTCCGTCAGATGCCTCACCTATCTGTGGCCTAAAAATTCGGGAATTTAAGGTCTCCTTGCAACTGTTTTTGCCGTGTCTTACCCTAGTTCCATACACTATTGTGCAGGATAAACAAAAAATACACCTCAGGAGGAGGTGCAGTACCTCTGTGGTGACTGAACCCTCAGGGGCGCCACATTACCCTTCTTATTGACACAATTTAGCAGGGAAAAAAATTACAGGCCAGATATTTGAAAGTGGGCTATCTCCATCAGATGCCTCATCTATCTGTGGGCTACAAAATGTGGCTTTTCAGGCCTCCATTCAACTGTTTTTGTTGTGTCTTACCCTAGTTCTATACACTGTTGCACGGGAAAAAAAAAAAAAAATACAGACTAGATATTTGAAAGTGGGCTATCTCCATAAGACACCTCATCTATCTGTGGGCTACAAAATGTGACATTTCAGGCCTCCATTTAACTGTTTTTGCTGTGTCTTACCATAGTTCTATACACTATTGTGCAAAAAAAATATAGGACAGATATTGGAAAATGGGCTATCTTCGTCAGATGCCTCACCTATCTGTTGCCTAAAAATTCGGGAATTTAACCCCTTCGCACCCGAGCCTGTTTTTGCCTTCGTGACGGGCCAATTTTTTCAATTCTGACCAGTGTCACTTTATGAGGTCATAACTCTAGAACGCTTCAACGGATCCTACTGATTCTGACACTGTTTTCTCATGACATATTGTACTTCATGATGGTGGTAAAAAATTTTAGATATGATCTGCACTTATTTGTTAAAAAAATCAAAATTTGGCAAAAATTTAGAAAATTTTGCAATTTTCAAACTTTTAATTTTTATGCCCTTAAATCAGAGAGTGATATCGCACAAAATAGTTAATAAATAACATTTCCCACATGTCTAATTTACATCTGCACAATTTTGGAAACATAATTTTTTTTTTTTTAGGAAGTTATAAGGGTTAAAAGTTGACCAGCGATTTCTCATTTTTACAACAAAATTTGCAACACCATTTTTTTTAGGGACCACCTCACATTTGAAGTGAGTTTGGGGGGTCAATATGACAGAAAATACCCAAAATTGACACCATTCTAAAAACTGCACCTCTCAATGTACTCAAAACCACATTCAAGAAGTTTATTAACCCTTCAGGTGCTTCACATGAATGAATGGAATATGGAAGGAAAAAATAAACATTTAACTTTTTTTCACAAACATTTTACTTCAAAACCATTTTTTTTATTTTCACAAGTGTAAAAAGAGAAAATGAACCACTAAATTTTTTGTGCAATTTCTCCCGAATATGCCAATACCCCGTATGTGGGGCTAAACCACTGTTTGAGCACACGGCAGAGCTCAGAACGGAAGGAGTGCCGTTTGACTTTTTCAATGCAGAATTGGCTGGAATTGAGATCGGATGCCATGTCGCATTTGGAGAGCCCCTGATGTACCTAAACAGTGGAAACCCCCCACAAGTGACCCCATTTTGGAAATTAGACCCCCCCAGGGACTTATCTAGATGTGTGGTGAGCACTTTGAACCCCCAAGTGTTTCACTAAAGTTTATAATGTAGAGCCGTGAAAATAAAAAAAAATCATTTTTTTTCCACAAAAATGATCTTTTAGCCCCCAATTTTTATTTTCACAAGGGTAACAGGAGAAATTGGACACTAACAGTTGTTGTCCAATTTGTCCTGAGTACGCTGGTACGCCATATGTTGGAGAAAACTACTGTTTGGGCACACGGTGGGGCTCGGAAGGGAAGTAGTGACGTTCTGAAATGCAGACTTTGATGTAATGGTCTGCGGGTGTCATGTCGCGTTTGCAGAGCCCCTGATGTACCTAAACAGTGGCAACCCCCCACAAGTGACCCCATTTTGGAAACTAGACCCCCCAAGGAACTTATATAGATGTGTGGTGAGCACTTTGAACCCCCAAGTGTTTCAGTAAAGTTTATAATGTAGAGGCGTGAAAATAAAAAAATCATTTTTTTTCCACAAAAATGATCTTTTAGCCCCCAATTTTTATTTTCACAAGGGTAACAGGAGAAATTGGACCCTAAGAGTTGTTGTCCAATTTGTCCTGAGTATGCTGGTACGCCATATGTTGGAGAAAACTACTGTTTGGGCACACGGTGGGGCTCGGAAGGGAAGTAGTGACGTTCTGAAATGCAGACTTTGATGGAATGGTCTGTGGGTGTCATGTCACGTTTGCAGAGCCCCTGATGTACCTAAACAGTGGAAACCCCACACAAGTGACCCCATTTTGGAAATTAGACCCCCCAAGGAACTTATCTAGATGTGTGGTGAGCACTTTGAACCCCCAAGTGTTTCAGTAAAGTTTATAATGTAGAGGCGTGAAAATAAAAAAATCATTTTTTTTCCCACAAAAATGATCTTTTAGCCCCCAATTTTTATTTTCACAAGGGTAACAGGAGAAATTGGACCCTAAGAGTTGTTGTCCAATTTGTCCTGAGTACGCTGGTACGCCATATGTTGGAGAAAACTACTGTTTGGGCACACGGTGGGGCTCGGAAGGGAAGTAGTGACGTTCTGAAATGCAGACTTTGATGGAATGGTCTGTGGGTGTCATGTCGTGTTTGCAGAGCCCCTGATGTACCTAAACAGTGGCAACCCCCCACAAGTGACCCCATTTTGGAAACTAGACCCCCCAAGGAACTTATATAGATGTGTGGTGAGCACTTTGAACCCCCAAGTGTTTCAGTAAAGTTTATAATGTAGAGGCGTGAAAATAAAAAAATCATTTTTTTTCCACAAAAATGATCTTTAATCCCCCAATTTTTATTTTCACAAGGGTAACAGGAGAAATTGGACCCTAAGAGTTGTTGTCCAATTTGTCCTGAGTATGCTGGTACACCATATGTTGGAGAAAACTACTGTTTGGGCACACGGTGGGGCTCGGAAGGGAAGTAGTGACGTTCTGAAATGCAGACTTTGATGGAATGGTCTGTGGGTGTCATGTTGCGTTTGCAGAGCCCCTGATGTACCTAAACAGTGGAAACCCCATACAAGTGACCCCATTTTGGAAACTAGACCCCCCAAGGAACTTAGCTAGATGTGTGGTGAGCACTTTGAACCCCCAAGTGTTTCAGTAAAGTTTATAATGTAGAGGCGTGAAAATAAAAAAATCATTTTTTTTTCCACAAAAATGATCTTTTAGCCCCCAATTTTTATTTTCACAAGGGTAACAGGAGAAATTGGACCCTAAGAGTTGTTGTCCAATTTGTCCTGAGTACGCTGGTATGCCATATGTTTTAGAAAACTACTGTTTGGGCACACGGTGGGGCTCGGAAGGGAAGTAGTGACGTTCTGAAATGCAGACTTTGATGGAATGGTCTGTGGGTGTCATGTCGCGTTTGCAGAGCCCCTGATGTACCTAAACAGTGAAAACCCCACACAAGTGACCCCATTTTGGAAACTAGACCCCCCAAGGAACTTATCTAGATGTTTGGTGAGCACTTTGAACCCCCAAGTGTTTCAGTAAAGTTTATAATGTAGAGGCGTGAAAATAAAAAAATAATTTTTTTTCCACAAAAATGATCTTTTAGCCCCCAATTTTTATTTTCACAAGGGTAACGGGAGAAATTGGACCCTAAGAGTTGTTGTCCAATTTGTCCTGAGTCCTGAGTACGCTGGTACCCCATATGTGGGAGAAAACTACTGTTTGGGCACACGGTGGGGCTCGGAAGGGAAGTAGTGACGTTCTGAAATGCAGACTTTGATGGAATGGTCTGCGGGCGTCATATTGCATTTACAGAGCCCCTGATGTACCTAAACAGTGGAAACCCCCAATTCTAATTCCAACCCTAACCCCAACACACCCCTAACCCTAATCTCAGCCCTAACCATAACCCTAACCACAAACCTAACACCAACACACCCATAACTTTAATCCCAGCCCTAGCCCTAACCCTAGCCCTAACCCTAGCCCTAACCCTAGCCCTAGCCCTAACCCTAACCCTAGCCCTAACCCTAACCCTAACCCTAGCCCTAGCCCTAACCCTAGCCCCTGCATTTTTTTTTTTTTACTTTTTTTTTTTACTTTTTTTTTTATTTTTGTCACAAGATCGCTGCACTGCGATCTGACTCATAGTAACGCCACTTCACCTCTGATCATCTGTCAGTGTGAGATCAGAGGAGAAGCAGCGTTACTATGTGACAAGATCGCTGCCTGGCACATAATAACGCGACTTCTCCTCTGATCTCACAATGACAGATGATCAGAGGTGAAGCAGCGTTACTGTGTGACAAGATCACTGCCTGGCACAGCTGTGCCAGGCAGCGATCAGCTGTGCCAGGCAGCGATCTAGTCACACAATAACGCTGCTTCACCTCTGATCAGCTGTCAGTGTTAGATCAGAGGGAGAAGCCGCGTTACAATGAGGGAGATCGCCGGGAAACAAGCAGCTTTCCCAGCGATCGCTCCCATTGGCTGCTGTGACGCTGACGTCATCGGGACCTGAACCAATCAGGTCTCGATGACGTCGGGGGTCCCAGCATGCATTGCGCACCGGGATCCCCGCGTTGGAAGGTATGTGGGGGTCCCGGGGGGCACAAAACCGCCGACAGTAGATAAACGTCGGCGCTGCACAAAGCCCAGCAAGCGCCAACGTTTATCTACTGTGGGCGGTCGTGAAGAGGTTAAGGTCTCCTTGCAACTGTTTTTGCCGTGTCTTACCCTAGTTCTATACACTATTGTGCAGGAAAAAAGCAAAAAACACCTCATCTATCTGTGGGCTACAAAATGTGACATTTCAGGCCTCCATTTAACTGTTTTTGCTGTGTCTTACCATAGTTCTATACACTATTGTGCAGGGAAAAAAAAAATTACAGGCCTGATATTTGAAAGTGGGCTATCTCTGTCAGACCCCTCAACTATCTGTGGGCTATAAAATGTGGCATTTCAGTCCTCCATTCAGCGTTTTTTGCTGTGTCTTACCCTAGTTCTATACACTATTGCACAGGAAAAAAGCAAAAAATACAGGACAGATATTTGAACGTGGGCTATCTCTGTCAGATGCCTCATCTATCTGTGGGCTAAAAATTGGGGCATTTCAGGCCTCCATTCAAGTGTTTTTGCTGTATGTTACTCCAATTATTAACAATATTTTGCTATAAAAAAAAACACATTTTTTTTGCCGCAACCCCCCCCCCCCGGCGGTCTTTTTAGGGTATTAAAATGTGAGAAATCAATGGGAACAGTGCTCAAATGACATGGGAACATCATGGGGAAGACCCCTGTAAGCATTTCTGACTCCTAGTTCACCGCTGTGAACAATGTGGTGGAAGTGTTATGCCACTTTTACATGCGCACACTAAAACATACAAAAGGGACACCAAAATGGATTTTCCTGGAAAATATGTTAAGGAATATCCTTTCCAAGGTAATGATTTGTATGTAAAGCAAAATAAATAACCCCCCAAAAAATGTACCTCCACCACTTGGGCTATGTTCACACGTAGCGTTTTTGATGCGTTTTTCAACTTTAGCATTGCTTTCAACCAATACAAATGCATTCAATGGGAAATGTCATTTTAACATTTTACAACCTTAGCTAGCCATTTGGTGTGTCACTTATCATCAGACACATCCTGTTTCCTTTATAAAGGAGGGACTCTGAAAGTCACAAAACCTATTTTTATACGGGCATCAGGCGGCATTAATCTTCTTAAAGGGCCATCAGCCGGATATGCTTTGTTGTTACAGTTTAACAGTTTCAAACAGAACAGTCATAAGTAACAACGTTAACAATAATACAATAATTAAAGCTAAATAAAACGACCTTGCTCAATAAAAGTGTTGAAGTCTCGTGCCGAGTAGACATGGGAGCTGCGTATGAATCATTCTGTACCACTTTAGTAAGAGGTAAAGTTTGCCCAAGAGAAAATGAATTTCCAGACATTCACGGCCTTTTTTGCACATTGCTGACAGCTGTGATCTTCATATTCTTGGTGCGGATGTGGGAAAGATCCAAGTCGTCATCAATACTATCATAGTCCATATCTTGTAAAGAGGAAATCTGTTTCCCAGGGTCGTTTATTGGCATTCCTTTAACAGTGTTCGTTACACCAAAACAAATAGTTTTCGGCTGTGAAAATTAGATATTCTAGGTAATATGTATGAGTGAAGATGAAGAACCTTGTACCTCGGGTGTGTTGATAGTTACGGCCGGTGCACTCCTCTTTAAACTTAGTTTTTCACGAGCATCCATCAGGTTGTTTGGTTTACCTCCAACACTGATCTGCTGCTTTCTAGAATTAAGCATCTCACGAGCATCTTAACCGTTTATACGGACACATGGGTATTTTGCAACCTATTTCTCATGGGCATCTTTTATGCCGAGCTTCAGACACGCATCTATTATACCTATCTTCTGACGGGCATCAAACGCATTCTGATAATAGGTCATGGGTAAAAGACTAATCATTGTAGGCTGTGTCCTGGAACTCACACCTCCCATAGCCCCCCCTTTATTAATCCTGTAAGTTCCCATTCCTGCCATCACCATGCCCCTTTTCCTGATCACTTCATCCAACGACTCGTCCGCCATATTTATGCTAAAAACCTGCACCTTCCCAGCAGCAACTGTGTAGGAAATCACGTTATTGTTTTCAAGGGTGTTTGTTGTGAATTCACTTTCTGGTCTGCCTCTGGTTGCTGGTAAGGGTGGTGGAGCTGGTTGTATAGACAGAAGAGTCGTGAGTTCTCTTTTCGGGCTCCCTCTGGTGGTTGCAGGAGGTAATGAAGCTGATCTAATTAACAGAGACCTGCCACCTGATAATGAGGATGACGATTGGACATCTGGAGTCTCTGACTGGATTTAAGACAGCTGACTCCCTCTATCCCTGCTGGTGATTTTTCCTGCCTCCTGAGGTCTTAGTTTCCAGTTCAGTCCTTGCATTCTCAAGCTAAGTGTTCTTTGATATTGTTCACATTTGTGCTGAATTTCCATTCTTATGTTGCTGTTTGTGCCAGTTTGCTTTGTCCCTTATTTGATTGGCCTCTTTTTGCTCTGTTTTCAGAATATGCCAGAGTGCTGATAGAGTGGATGAAGTCTAGTGATTTCAGGGTTTTTTTTGCTATCAGAAGTGTTGGACATTTTTGCAGGGTTTTTTTTGGTGTGATTGCAGACAGTATCTTTCCTTTCCTGTCCTTTCTAGTTAGTGTGGGCCCCATCGTTTGCTCAGCCTATTTTCCTACCTGTGTTTGTGTTTTCATCTTGTTTCACAGACAATATATGTTTGGGGGCTATCTATTCCTTTGGGGTCTGCTCTAGGGCAGTTTAGATTCCCCTTTTCTTGCTTTAGGCTTATTTAGTCCTCTGGCTGTGTTGAGGCGTCTAGAATCATCATAGGTATGCTCCACGGCTACTGCTAGTTGTGTGGATAGGATCAGGGGTCTGCAATCCACTTAGTTACCAACCTCTCTGGTTTTCTGTGGCTTAGCTTGGTCTTGTTTTCCTCCTCGGTGACCCAATCATAACAGGTGTTTATGATGCCCGCAAAAAACAAGTTTACACACTATGTTGATGTGTTCCCCCAGGGGGAAAGGTTTGTCAGCCCATACTAAAGTGTATGGGCATTACAAGTATAGGAGACCCGCTCCTTTTTCATTGGAAATTTTTTTTATGAGGCTCTCCTCCACGTTTCTTCCAAGGGGGACTGGAGTGCATGCAAATTTGGGGCTGCTTTACATTCACATTATGGGCAAAATCTATGGGAGTACAAAATTCATAATAATGGGAACTTTGGTTTCATGTAGCCATCCAGTACGTCGGCTCAAAGGGTTATTGGGGTGCGTGTAACTTTGTGGCAGGGTGGGCGTTGCTTTCAATGCATAGGCAAACTGTTTGGCAGTACAACATTTCTAATAATGGGAACTTTGGTTTCATGTGGCCATCCAGGACGTCTGTTCCAAGTGTTATTGGGGTGCGTGTAACTTTGGGACAGGGCAGCCTTGCATTCACTTCATGGAAAACTTTATGGGAGTACAAAAATCATAATAATGGCAACTTTGGTTTATTGTGGCTATCCAGTACGTTGGTTCAAAGGGTTACTGGGGTGCATGTAACTTTGGGGCAAGGCAGGCCTTGCATTAAATGCATAGTCAAACACTATGGGAGACCCACTTTCTTATAATGGGAACATTTTTTCATGAAGTCCTCCTGTACGTCTCGTCAAAGGGGTATTGGGGTGCATCCTAATTTTTGACAGCCCAGCCACTCACTGCATAGTGTTAGAGTCGGGAATTTTTCTCTCTGGAACCAACCTCAGGTATAGCTTCGCTCAGGCGCCTAGCAATAGGAGAAATAAAGAGAGACACAGGGTAGCTTGTCTTTCAAGTAAATCTCCTGTTTAATGGGTTGATAGGGTGATCTTTTATAATATAAAATTACATAACAATTGGCAAAATAAAAAGGGAGTTTATACAATAGTTGGAATAAAAATATAGGTTATACGATGAGTTATCAACCACATCCTGGGACACAAGATAAATTAGATGACATAGATGACAGGAATATGGGGGTGCTTTCCTAATGTCAATGTGTTTTAGTTCAACAGTTCCTCTTCTCAAGAGAATTTGGACAAGAGAAATTAACCACTTCTTTAACAGTAGGCAATAACAGTATAGGAGACCCACTGTTTAATAATGGGAACAGCAAAGCATATCAGGTAAAAGCAATACTGCGCACGCGCGAATGGAGATTGCAATGCGCACGCGTGAAATATGGACGAGAACTACGGAAATTACCTGAAATATTGTGTACAGCGGCCAAGGAAGGGTGGAGGGAAGGAGCAAAAACACCGCCCATCGGACCAGACCCAACTAATTTACATACAGTGCGGGTGAAAGAAAAAAGGTATTTTTGGGTGATACATGGGGAGTCAGGGGAATTCATAACTAGGTGGGAAATGTATAGAAAACACTCAATGCAATGATATTTTTATCTGATAAGCCGAAAATGAGGTGACAGATTCCCTTTAATGCCGCCTGATGCCCCTATAAAAATAGGCCTTGGGACTTTCAGAGTCCCTCCTTCATAAATGAAACAGGATGTGTTTGATGATGTGTCACATTCCACATGGCCAGCTAAGGTTGTTAAATGTTAAAATGATATTTCCCAGTGAATGCACTTGCATTGGTTGAAAGCAATGCTACAGTTGAAAAACCCATAAAAAACACTACGTGAGAACATAGCCCAAGTGGTGGAGGTCCATTTTTTGGGAGGTTATTTATTTTGCCTTACATACAAATAATTACCCTGGAAAGGATGTGCCTTAACATATTTTCCAGGAAAATCCATTTTGGTTTTGTTTTTGTATGTTTTAGTGTGCGCCTGTAAAAGTGGCGTAACACTCTGACAACATTGTTCAAAGCTGTGATCTGGGAGTCAGAAATGCTTCCAAGGGTATTCCCCATGATGTTCCCATGTCATTTGAGCACTGTTGCCATCGATTTCAGAAATTATTAGACCCTAAAAGGTGGGGGTTGCTGCAAAAATGCTCGGTTTTCCCATAGACTTACATTGTGCTTGTTGCTCGGTTCGAGCACCTGAGCATTCCAATTTGCTCGATCCGAGCAACGAGCACCCAAGCATTTTAGTACTCATCACTACCTAGAATGTGTTCAGATCAGGCATGAGCTTAAAGCTGACATCATAGCCCTGTCTGAAAGATTAATCACTATCAAGTCTGACTTATATACCAGGAAAAATCTTTGAACAAATTATTAAACAACATGTATGGAAGGACCTGGATTAGAATGAAGTGATTAACCAGAGTCAGCATGAGTTTGTAACAAATAAGTCATGCTAGACTAACTTAATTTCCTTTTATGACAGAATCACTGACTGGGTGGATCAGGGAAATGCTGTAGATATAGTATATCTTGACTTCAGCAAAGCATTTGACAAAGTATCTCACACCATCCTTATTGAAAAAATGACTAAGTATGGAATGGACAAGGCAACTCTTAGGTGGATTCATAACTGGCTTAGTGATCGGACCCAAAGAGTGGTCGTAAATGGCTGCACATCCAGTTGGAAGAATGTCTCAAGTGGGGTACTACAGGGCTCTGTCCTGGGTCCTGTATTGTACAACATCTTTATCAATGATTTAGATGAAGGAATTGAAGGTACATTGATTAAATTTGTTGATGACACAAAGCTAGGAGGGATCGCCAATACTAAAGAGAGAGAGAGGATTCAAAAAGATATAAATAAACTGGAGCAGTGGGCAGCAACTAACAGAATGGTTTTTAACAGGGAAAAATGTAAAGTACTACATCTGGGCAATAAAAATGAAAAAAACATATACAGAATGGGAGGAATAGGGCTAAGCAACAGTACATGTGAAAAAGACTTGGGTATACTAATAGATCATAGTCAACAGTGTGATGTAGCAGCAAAAAAGGCAAATGCAATTCTTGGATGTATTAACAGAAGCATACAGTCTAGATCAAGTGAAGTCATTATTGCCCTCTCCTCCTCTTTGGTCAGACCTCATCTGAATTACTGTGTCCAGTTTTGGGCACCATATTTTATAAAAGACATCAACAAACTGGAGCAAGTTCAGAGAAGAGCGACCAGAATTGTCACCGGTCTGCAAACCATGTCCTATGAGGAAGGGTTACAGGATTTTGGATTGTTTAGCTTGTAAAAAAGAAGACTGAGTGGAGACATAATAACTGTCTACAAATATCTCAAGGGCTGTCACATTGTATAAGGATCATCTTTATTCTCATTTGCACAAGGAAAGACAAGAAGCAATGGGATGAAACTGAATGGGAGGAGACACAGATTAGATATTAGAAAAAACTTTTTGACAGTTAGGGTGATCGATGAGTGGAACAGGCTGCCACAAGAGGTGGTGAGTTCTCCTTCCAAAGAAGTCTTGAAGCAGAGGCTGGACAGACATCTGTCTGGGATGATTTAGTTAATCCTGCTGTGAGCAGGGGGTTGGACCAGATGACCCAGGAGGTCCGTTCCAATTCTACCATTCTATGATTCTATGAAGATACTGACTGGCTCAAATCCTATCTGTTGGCACAGGAGCTCCCTGACCACAAACCTTCTGTCTGGCAGATCCTCTTTGGCACCTATGTGCTTAAATCACACCATGTTTCTTCTTTTAAAAGCCTGGCCGGTATATTTGGCACCGGAGGTGAAGGACGGAGCATCATGGCTCCAGGCATTACTGGGGGGACCCTGTCAGTTCACAATGGGATGACTGATGGGGTGAGGGTCTGCTGCAGGGGGGACCTGTCATCACCTCTTGTGCATTAGGTATTAAAGGGGGGTAAATTGCACACATTATCCTGTATATTGGTATCAACAATAATATCACTCATCAGACATTGTGATATTCACTACAGACTGTGAGCCCCCTCCAGCCTCCAACCCCGTGGGTACAGTGTGGTTATCCCCAGTCTGTGAGTCAGCATTAGGGCTCTGCTGTGCACCATTAATACACACAGTCACACATGCAATGTGCTGTTCATGTGTTGAGCATTCTGAGACTTGTGGTGCCTCTACTGCATGAATCTGAGGTGCATGTTGCTGCTGCAGTATTTGTCCCTCCTGGAAACAGAAATGTGCAGATTGTAACAAGGGCCGTGTCTGCTGCTTCTGAAGTTCATCCTGTACAGTTTCTGACCAAAGCTCAGCATCAGAGGCCGTGGACTCTACACCATAATCCGACTTGTGAGATGTGAATTGTTCCTGGTTTCTGTAGGTCTCTGCCAGGGGGCCCCATCTTTCTCCAGGATACAGTCTATGTCCCTACTACTCTCCTCCACACTTATTCGTTCCTCACACAACCGCCTCCAAGATTTCTCCCGAATATCCCCTATCCTCTGGAATGCCATGTCTCAACACGTCCGATTATCCACCACCCTTGGATCCTACAAACGGAACCTGAAAACCCATCTTTTCAGGAAAGCTTACAGCCTGCAATGACCATTCTGCCGCCTCACCACTGCCCGAGCTGCCGCCTCATCACCACCAGAGCTGCTGCACCCCCGACCTTCTGTCTCTTCCCCAATATCCCGTAGAATGTAAGTCCGCAAGGACAGGGGCCTCTCCCCTCTGTACCAGTCTGTCATTGTAAATTTGTTTACTGTTAACAATATCTATAACTTTGTATGTAACCCCCCCCTTCTCATGTACAGCACCATGGAATTGATGGCACTAGATAAATAATAATAGTAATAATGTCCCTGACCACACTGGCCAGCTCCAAACCCAGTGAGTAAAGTGAGCTACTAGGTATAGATATAATAATGTGTATAATTTTATTAAACAAATAATCAAGACATACAAAAATATCATTGCATATGATTTAAGATATAAGACTGCAGCAGGAAAAGACCGGGGTGCGTCACAGGGGGAACCACGGTGCCCAAATGAGCATGAATATCACATAGGTATAGAGTTAAAGGCAAATATATGCACTATTTAAAGGTATTAATGCCAGGGGAGAGCTCAGGGAAAACGGACTCAATTGTGAATCAAAAATATATTAATGAGATTACTAGCAAGTGCATGTTTATAAAAATAGAGCACAAGAGACCGAAAAAAATCTGAGAACTCACCAGGTAAGTACAGGGCACCGGATAAAGACCCCAAGACCGGGTATTAGGACCCCGACGCACGTTTCGCGTGCACTAAGCACCGCTTTCTCAAGGGGAGTATCTGCGGCGTATGCAGGACCTTAAAAGCCCATGTGACATAATCAGCTGATGATCGGCGGGCCAATAGCGGTGCTTGGATCGGCGCATGCGCACTGCGCGCCACAGAAACCAGCGGAAGCAGGAAGACGTCAAGTCCCACAGCAGACGCACAAAGGGAAAAGCAGATTCCCAATGAGCGCACGAGGGACATGTAAGACGCCCCCCGCATCCCCGGGATCAGGGCGCACAGCGCGCACGCACCGCTAGAGGAGTCACCAATAAGACAGTGTAGATATCCATATCCACAGGGATTTAACACCATAGAATAAATATCACAGTGAAGACATAAACATTGCACATAAATGTGCAATTATAGCATTATGAAAGTGCAAAGTGCATACAAACAATATAACATATACAAACGAAATACAAAAAACAAAAATAGAAATAAAAAATACAAAAATTAAAAAATAAAGACAAATCACATTGTGGATAATGTGGCGAAGAAAGGATCACAGAAATAACTGACAAAAAGAAGGCCAGGCTGAAGGTGGATCCAAGAATAACAGTTGCATCATACGGTCCAACTAAAGAAAAATAAAAAGAAACAAATTAAAAAGGTTAAAAACACAAAGATACTAAAAAATACCCGGATTAAAGGGTCATGAAGGGATACCCTTCATGACCCCTTAATTCGGGTATTTTTTAGTATCTTTGTGTTTTTAACCTTTTTAATCCCGTGGATCCGGGGGGCGTCTTACATGATACACATTATTATATCTATACCTAGTAGCTCATTTTTCTCCTGCATATATGTCTTATTTGAGCGGGTATTGTGTCTCCCTGTTGAGGGAATTTGGGTATTTTGCCAATTGGTGTTCTTTTAGACACCAAGGTTCTTCATGTTTACCAGTGAGTAAAGTGTCTGGTCACACACAGCTTTCCTGTCAGGATGAGCAGCCTTTAGTTTATGCTGTATATCACATCAGTCTCCATTTGGAGCATTTCTTTTTGTTGCTGTAACTCCCCCATCGCCTTCACCTGGGCAGGTATCCCCTCTGCCAGCTGCAGCTCTGCTGCATGCGCCTTCTCCCTCTCAGGTTTTGGCTTGGACAATGGCTCTGGGTTTTTGAATGCAGAAGTCTCCTCTAGTTTTACCTCAGATGACTTTATGGTTTCACTACTAGCTCCGGGCTCCACAGCACTTTTACTGCTGCCAACCACCTGCAACCTTGTGTGTCCTGAGCGTGCCATACCTGTCACCATGTCTCGCTGCTACAGGTTTTTCTGCCATGTCTGCCTCTCCAGAGATGACCATCTCTGCCTGTGTGGAGGAGTGAGCTGCACCCCTGAGGTGGGAAATGGCGTCTGCTTCACCTTCTGTGCACCAGGCTAGCTCTGTTTACTGACAGAAATTATCTTTGGGGAATTACTGGACCTTGGGCTTTGCTGTATTTCATTGCTTACTGACACCTTTACCACAGGTTTCCTTGTTGTTACTGGAGCTGGTGTATCTGCCATAATTTTATTCACATTAACTCTGTTTTCTTCCTTCATGGAAGCAGTGGAGCCTTCGCTTGTTGTGTTACATTTCTTAATGCTGACTTTGGGATATGTACTGCCATTAGAAGAAGCCTGGGAGCTTTCTCCCAGTGTAGGCCAAAAAACCTGGGCCTTGTTTGGGGAGCTTCCCCACCCAGGGTGGCCTGAGGAGGCAGTATTATAGTAGTTATATTCTTATACATAGGAGTATTATAATAGTTATATTCTTGTACATAGCAGTATTACAGTAGTTATATTCTTGTACATGGAGGCAGTATTATAGTAGTTATATTCTTGTACATAGGAGCAGTACTATAGTAGTTATATTCTTGTACATAGAAGGCAGTATTATAGTAGTTATATTCTTGTACATGGGGCAGTATTATAGTAGTTATATTCTTGTACATAGGAGCAGTACTATAGTAGTTATATTCTTGTACATAGGAGCAGTATTATAGTAGTTATATTCTTGTACATAGGGGCAGTACTATAGTAGTTATATTCTTGTACATAGGGGCAGTATTATAGTAGTTATATTCTTGTATATAGGAGCAGTATTATAGTAGTTATATTCTTGTATATAGGTGGCAGTATTATAGTAGTTATATTCTTGTACATAGGAGCAGTATTATAGTAGTTATATATATTCTTGTACATAGGAGCAGTATTATAGTAGTTATATTCTTGGACATAGAGGGCAGTATTATAGTAGTTATATTCTTGTATATAGGAGCAGTATTATAGTAGTTATATTCTTGTACATAGGGGCAGTATTATAGTAGTTATATTCTTGCAAATAGGGGGCAGTATTAGGCTGCGTTCACACGTCGCAGTTTTTTCGCGTTTTCGCGACGGTTTTTAACGCGCGATTTTGCTGCGAAAACGCAAAAAAACAGCATCCCATGCAATCCTATGCGATTTCGCAATGCTGTGCTAATGCTGAGGATTTTCCAGCGGCGGAATCGCATTGCGGAAAAATACGCAGCATGCTCATTATTTTGCGGAATCGTGGAGATTCCGCCCACATAGGAATGCATTGTTCTGCTTACTTTCCGCATGTGGCTGTGCACACCATGCGAAAAGTAAGCAGAACATTTGCGGATGGTACCCACGGTCCGGAGGAGAGTAGACTGTCCTCCGGGCTCTGGGTACCATATCCCTGTAAAAAATAGAATTAAAATAAAAAAAATTGTTGTATATTCACCTTCCGATGTCCCGCGCAGTCTCGCCAGGCTTCAGCGATACACGCGGCAGGTCCCGTTCCCAGTAATGCATTGCGTTAATGACCTTTGCTGACAGCGCTGTCTCACGATACTGTAGCGGTCTCGCAAGACCGCGACGTCATCAAAGGTCATTGCCGCAATGCGTCACTGGGAACGGGACCTGCCGGAGCATCGCGGAGGCCTGGGGACGTTGCAAGGGACGTCGGAAGGTGAATATAACCCGATTTTTTTATTTTTTTTATTATTTTTAACACTAGATCTTTTTACTATTGAGGCTGCATAGGCAGCCTCAATAGTAAAAAGTTGGTCACACTCGTCAAACACTATGTTTGACGAGTGTGACCAACCTGTCAATCTGTTCTCCAAGCGATGCTACAGATCGCTTGGAAAACGTTAGCATTTTGCAAGCTTATTACGCTTGCAAATCGCTAGTTTTTCCGCTGGAAAATCGCAGGAATTTAAAATGCGATTTTCCCGCGGAATGGAATTCCGGAATTCTTGCGGTAACTTCCGCGGGAATTCCGTTACTTGTGAACCCAGCCTCATAGTAATTATATTCTTGTGCATAGTAGCAGTATTATAGTAGTTATATTTTTGCACATAGGAGCAGTATTATAGAAATTACATTCTTGTACATGGGGGCAGTATTATAGTAGTTATATTCTTACACATATGAGGCAGTATTATGGTAGTGATATTCTTGTACATAGGAAGCAGTATTATAGTAGTTATATTCTTGTACATATGAGCAGTATTATAGTAGTTATAGTTTTTAACATCGGAAGCAGTATTATAGTAATTATATACTTGTACATAGGAGAAGTGTTATAGTAGTGATATTCTTGTACATGGGAGCGTATTATAGTAGTTACATTCTTGTCTATAGGGGGCTGTATAATAGTAGTTATATTCTTGTACATAGGAGCAGTACTATAGTAGTTATATTCTTGTACATAGGAGCAGTATTATAGTAGTTATATTCTTGGACATAGAGGGCAGTATTATAGTAGTTATACTCTTGTATATAGGAGCAGTATTATATTAGTTTTATTCTTGTACATAGGGGCAGTATTATAGTAGTTATGTTCTTGTGCATAGTAGCAGTATTACTGTATAGTAGTTATTTTCTTGTACATGGGGTCATTATTCTAAAAGTTATATTCTTGTACATAGGAGCAGTATTATAGTAGTTATATTCTTGTACATGCAGGCCGTATTATATTAGTTTTATTCTTGTACATAGGGGCAGTATTATAGTAGTTATATTCTTGTATATAGGGGCAGTATTATAGTAGTTATATTCTTGTACATAGGTCCAGTATTATAGTAGTTATATTCTTGTTCATTGGGTAGTATTATAGTAGTTATATTTTTGTACATGGGGCAGTATTATAGTAGTTTTATTCTTGTATATAGGAGGCAGTATTATTGTAGTTATATTCTTGTACATAAGAGCAGTATTATGGTGGCTATATTCTTGTACATAGGGGGCAGTATTATAGTAATTATATTCTTGTATATAGGGGCAGTATTATAGTTATATTCTTGTACATAGGATCAGTATTATAGTAGTTACATTTTTGTAGAAAAGAGGCAGTGTTATAATAGTTAAATTCTTGTACATAGAGAGCAGTATTATAGTAGTTATGTTCTTGTACATAGGGGGCAATAATATAGCAGTTATATTCTTGTACATAGGGGCAGTAATATATTAGTTATATTCTTGTACATAGGGGCAGTATTATAGTTATATTCTTGTACATAGGGGCAGTATTATATTAGTTATATTCTTGTACATAGGGGCAGTATTATAGTTAGATTCTTGTACATATGGGCAGTATTATAGTTATATTCTTGTACTTAGGGGCAGTATTATAGTTATAATCTGGTACTTAGGGGCAGTATTACACTAGTTATATTCTTGACTATGTGTTTTGTATAGTTGTTATTTATTTTGTTATTGCAATTTATCAGTAATTTATTATTTATCAGCTTATTGCTTTCGCTTTCTTTCCTACAAAATCCATAACTCTGTAGGGGGTAATACTGAGCTTTAGTTAATGTTCTTTCCATGGTAAAAATGACATCAAGTTTGTGCTTCAGAGATAATTGGAGAGATCTTTTTTGTAGATCAAACGTTTGGGTTTCTTTCTTGGTTTAGTAATTTCTGTATGTCTCCCAGAGACCAGCACCTTTGTTTGCCTATTACATTCCATGTACTGCTGTGTAAATGTGTGTGGAGTACAATCCACCGATATACGTACTCTTTACAGTCATTCCGCCTAATTATGTCATTATGTCAGCGTGTACCGAAGTTGTGTCTATGGACCAGCCTGTATCTCTGTTGCTTTGTTTGTGGCATTTGCTTTGTATATCAATGTTTCAAATTAAGTAAAGTGACAACAATGTATCACCTAGCACTAAGCTTTCTCCTCACTGGCATCTACTGTTTGGGATTTTGCTTTGCAGATCTGTTCTATCTAACAGTAGAAATCTGCAAATTGTTTTAATTTGATTATGGTCATTTAGTGATAAATTATATGATGTTTGTAAATGTTTCAGTTTTCCTCCAAAATGTTTCTTTCAACCATGTTGTGAGCTGCTCTTTTAAAGGGAACCTGTTAGCTGTTACTTGCTGCTGGATCCAGGTGCGCTTGTAGGGCGAGGGTAGAAGCCTTTGGGGACCCGTCTGTCCAAACAATGTCTTGATCGGCTTAGTCCTTGGCAGCTAATAGTCACATGCCCTGTGGATTGAGCAGCATGTACAGTATTAGTTGGCAGGTTCCCTTTAACTAGGAAGTAGCTGCCTGACAGCTATTATAGGCAGCCATATTTGTTCTCATGGAGTTTGATTGTCATTTGGTCGTATTAGGTAAATGTACATGGCGTGTACTAGCTAAGGATTCTCCACAGCATTAGATTGTACCTGCTAAGAAGATGAGATTTAAAACATTTCATCTACACCTGGCGGATGTTTTTTGTGCAGATTTTCATCACAGATTTTACTAATTGCATTGCAAAGGGTCAGCCTATGGTGTGGGGTTCTCTGCAGCAGTTATTCATTCCCAATTTACCCATAAAGGGGCTGTGCCCTTTCAGTTAAAGACACACTCCCATCACAATTTTTATTTTCTTAATATATTGCTGTCACCACATTATATAGCACTGTGTTTTACAGTTTCTCATTTTGCCCTTCTACCCGGCTAATTTTTCTATTTTCTATTAGGTCTATGACATCATATGATTAAAAACTGACAATCTGAATTGTTATAAGCTCTATGTAGAAACAGGAGGTCAATTTTCCCTGTACCAGTCATGAGTCACTGCAAAACTCCCTGGCAGGGGGTGGACCAGAGCAGCTGAGTCAGGAGGCGAAGAGGGCAATGATAAATGCAGAGACAAGAGACTTCCTGTTTCTACATACAGCAGAGAAAAGACAAGAAAAATCAGGGTAGAAAGGCAAAATTAGCAGTTGTAAGTAAACGGTGCTATGTAATATGATGGCTGCAATATATTAAGAGGATAAAAACTTTCATGGAGGAGTGCAAATTAAACTTCATCCCCTCGCACAGTTTGGTATATAAAAAATAGACCATACTGTACTCGCCTTCCCTTGATCCACCAGTGAGTCTCCACCGCTGCTTCTCGTGTCTGACATTGGCTGTCGATGTCACATCAGGACCACAGCCAATCAATAAGCTGAGTGGCTCTGACTGGGTATTACAACTACACTTTCAGGGCCACAAGCCTACTGATTGACTCCAGCGATGTTGACGATTTGTCAGCACCACAGATAATCCCAGACACCAGGAGCAGCAGTGAAGACTCACCGGTGGATCCGGGGAAAGTGAGTACAGCCTTGTTTATTTTATTTTATACTAAGTTGCACCAGAAGATGAAATTTAACTGAAAGGAAGCAACCCCTTTAAATTGAATTCCCACACTGTGAATTTTGTTGTGTAAAGTTCTGCAACTGTTCTATTAATCTGAATGAACAATTTCAGTTGCAGAAATTTCTGCAACGTAAATTGACCCGGCATAATAATGCTAATTTTGCTGTGAAACTCATCAGCAAAAGTGAATTCTTAACCCAGAATTGACATGTTGTGGATCTCCAAATTCTCTCTGCATGGAAATGTTCCCGTATGTAGACATATTTGGAAATCTTATGGACTTTGCTGGTACTGTATTACAATGCAGATTTCAGGACCCCATACTAGCAACATTTTTGGGCCCCCTTGAGACTCCGCCTCCACCCCAGCTCCACATTTGGCCCTTGAACCTTCCACCATCCTACAGTCCACTCTTGGAAAAACTCCACTTCTGTACCACGTCCTCACCAATCACACATTAAGAGTTCACATCCAACACCAGGTTACATACAAAGCCATAATACAGGGGAAATACAAGGAACAAATACCGCCACACCATGATCGGACTACATATTACCACCACATAGTGACCAAATAATACCACATACAAGGAACAAATACCGCCACACCTTGACCAGACCACATATTACCACCACATAGTGACTAAATAATTCAACATACAGGGGACAAATACTGCCACACCATGACCGAACCACATATTACCACCACATAGTGACCGAGTAATAGCACATACAAGGAACAAATATCACCACACCATGACCGGACCACATATTACTACCACATAGTGACCAAATAATACCACATAAAAGGAACAAATACCGCCAAACCATGACCGGATCATATATAGCCACCACATAGTGAATAAATACCACATACAAGGAATAAATACCGCCACATAGAGACTGAATAATACCACGTACAAGGAACAAATACCGCCACATCATGACCAGACCACATATTACCACCACATAGCGACTGAATAATACAACATACAGGGGACAAATACTGCCACACCGTGACCGGACCACATATTATTTACCACCATATAGTGACTGAATAATACAACAAACAAGGAACAAATACTGCCACATAGAGACTGAATAATACCACACACAAGGAACAAATACCGCCACATCATGACCAGACCACATATTACCACCACATAGTGACTGAATAATACAACATACAGGGGACAAATACTGCCACACCATGACCAGACCACATATTATTTACCACCATATAGTGACCGAATAATACCACATACAAGAAACAAGTACCGCCACACCATGACTGAACCACATATAACCACCACATAGTGACTGAATAATACCACATACAAGGAACAAATGCTGCCACACCATTACCAGACAACATATTACCACCACATAGTGAATAAATACCACATACAAGGAACAAATACCACCACACCATGACCAGACCACATATTACCAACACAATTTGACCGAATACAATACTGATCATTAATAAAAAAGCTACAATACTAGTATTGCCATAAGTGCCACTATACCAAGGAGCTCTGTACATAGTGTACAGTGTATATTGTCAGTGTACAGGTAATACAGGGATAACAAGTGACGTTATACACAGAAGCTCCATATATAGTATACAGGTAATACAGTGATCATGAGTGGCATTATACACAGAAGCTCTGTATATAGTATAAAAGTAATACAGTGATTACCAGTGATATTAGACCCAGAAACTCTGAATAGTATATACTGTATTACCTGTACACTGACACTATATACAGAGCTCCTGTGTATGTCACTGGTGATTACTGTATTACCTGTACACTGACACTATATACAGTTAATGCAGAAATCACCATTAACATTATACACAGGAGCTCTGTATATAGTGTCAGTGTATAGGTAATACAGTGATCACCAGTGACATTATACATAGGAGCTCTGTATATAGTTTCAGGGTACAGGTAATACAGGGATCACCAGTAACATTATACACAATAGTTCTGCATGTAGTGTCAGTGTACAGGTAGTATAGTGATCACCAGAGACATTATGCACAGGAGATCTGTATATAGTGTCAGTGTACAGGTAATACAGTGATCACCAGTGACATTATACACACAAGCTCCGTATATAGTGTCAGTGTACAGGTAATACAGTTATCACCGGTACCATTATATACAGGAGCTCTGTACATAATATACAGTGTTGCCCTGCACATTGACAGGACATCCCTCACTGTCCCACTGAAAACAGTATCCTCAAAAATACATCACATCACATCACAGCATACAATACATACATACAATACATACAATACATCACAGCAGTAATAATATCCCTTAATTAGCCCCCACAGTAAAAGTATCCCAAATATTGGTGCCATATGTACTTCATTCTGGACCCCACATGTCTCATTCCTGGCCCCTTGTGGTGTCTCATACCTGACCCCTTATGTTCTCCCATTCCTGGCCCCTTGTGTTCTCCCATTCCTGCCCCTATGTCTCTGCATTCTGCCCCTTGTCTCTGCATTCTGCCCCTTGTCTCTCCATTCTGCCCCCATGTCTCTCAAGTCTGTCCCCATGTCTCTCCATTCTACCTCCATGTCTCTCCATTCTATCTCCATGTCTCTCCATTCTACCCCCATGTCATCTCCATTCTGCCCCCATGGCATCTCCATTTTGCCCCCATGTCATCTCCATTTTGCCCCCATGTCATCTCTATTCTGCCCCCATGTCATCTCCATTCTGCCCCATGTCATCTCCATCCTGCCCCCATGTCATCTCCATCCTGCCCCCATGTCATCTCCATCCTGCCCCCATGTCTCTCCATTCTGCCCCTTGTCTCTCCATTCTGCCCCCATGTCTCTCAATTCTGTCCCCATGGCTCTCCATTCTGCCCACATGTCTCCATTCTGCCCACATGTCTCCATTCTGCCCGCATGTCTCCATTCTGCCCGCATGTGTCTCCATTCTGGCCTATGTACAGTGCCTTGCGAAAGTATTCGGCCTCCTGGAACTTTTCAACCTTTTCCCACATATGATGCTTCAAACATAAAAATTACCAAATGTAAATTTTTGGTGAAGATTCAACAACTGTGGGACACAATTGTGAAGGTGAACGAAACTTATTGGTTATTTTAAATTTTTGTGGAAATTCATAAACTGAAAAGTGGGGCGTGCAATATTATTCGGCCCCTTTAACTTAATACTTTGTTGCGCCACCTTTTGCTGCGATTACAGCTGCAAGTCGCTTGGGGTATGTCTCTATCAATTTTGTACATTGAGAGACTGAAATTCTTGCCCATTCTTCCTTGGCAAACAGCTCTATCTCAGTGAGGTTTGATGGAGATCGTTTGTGAACAGCAGTTTTCACCTCTTTCCACAGATGCTCGATTGGATTCAGGTCTGGACTTTAACTTGGCCATTCTAGCACCTGGATGCGTTTATTTCTGAACCATTCCATTGTAGATTTTGCTTTACGTTTGGGATCATTGTCTTGTTGGAAGACAAATCTCCGCCCCAGTCTCAGGTCTTTTGCAGACTCCCAACAGGTTTTGTTCAAGAATCGTCCTGTATTTGGCTCCATCCATCTTCCCATCAATTTTATCCATCTTCCCTGTCCCTGCTGAAGAAAAGCATGCCCAAACCATGATGCTGCCACCACCATGTTTGACAGTGGGGATGATTTGTTCTGGCTGATGAGC
The DNA here is from genome assembly GCF_039654945.1 of Dendrobates tinctorius. Taxonomy (NCBI): domain Eukaryota; kingdom Metazoa; phylum Chordata; class Amphibia; order Anura; family Dendrobatidae; genus Dendrobates; species Dendrobates tinctorius. The sequence continues at coordinate 6,106,732 of NW_027361726.1, read as the reverse complement.
TTTGTTGCCTTTACGCCAAACATATCGTTTGGCATTGTTGCCAAAAAGTTTGATTTTGGTTTCATGTGACCAGAGCACCTTCTTCCACATGTTTGGTGTGTCTCCCAGGTGGCTTGTTGCAAACTTTAAGTGACACTTTTTATGGATATCTTTGAGAAATGGCTTTCTTCTTGCGACTCTTCCATAAAGGCCAGATTTGTGCAGTGTACGACTGATTGTTGTCCTATGGACAGACTGTCCCACCTCAGCTATAGATCTCTGCAGTTCATCCAGAGTGATCATGGGACTCTTGGCTGCATCTCTGATCAGTCTTCTTGCTTGAGATGAAAGTTTAGAGGGACAGCCGGGTCTTGGTAGATTTGCAGTGGTATGATACTCCTTACATTTCAATATGATCGCTTGCACAGTGCTCCTTGGGATGTTTAAAGTTTTGGAAATCATTTTGTATCCAAATCCGGCTTTGAACTTCTCCACAACAGTATCACTGACCTGCCTATTGTGTTCCTTGGTCTTCATGATTCTCTCTGTGCTTCAAACAGAACCCTGAGACTATGACAGAGCAGGTGCATTTATACGGAGACTTGATTACATACAGGTGGATTATATTTATTATTATTATATATTTAGGACAACAATGAACTTCTGGAGTGAGTTTGCTGCACTGAAAGTAAAGGGGCCGAATAATATTGCACGCCCCACTTTTCAGTTTTTGCATTTCCACAAAAAATTTAAAATAACCAATAAATTTTGTTCAACTTCACAATTGTGTTCCACTTGTTGTTGATTCTTCACCAAAAAATTACATTTGGTATCTTTATGTTTGAAGCATGATATGTGGGAAAAGGTTGAAAAGTTCCAGGGGGCCGAATACTTTCGCAAGGCACTGTATCTCCATTCTGCCCCCACATGTCTCCATTCTGCCCCATCTATCTCCATTCTGCCTCCATGTGTCTCCATTATGCCCCCATGTGTCTCCATCCTGCCCCATGTGTCTCCATTCTGCCCCGTGTGTCTCCATTCTGCCCCCACATGTCTCCATTCTGCGCTCATGTGTCTCCATTCCAAGGACACACATTCAGTTACTCAACCAGTAGAACTCTGCCATTGGGGCCTTGTGAGCAGGAGAAGGGGCCCGGTCCTGGCCCCCTATGCTCACCGGACCCCATATACCAGTAAGGGCAGTAATGCCCTGATGATGGCCCTATCCACATGGAAAAACTGTGAAGGAAATCTGCAGTAAACACAGAACGTGTGCATTTACCTATACACCTCTCCCAGCAGTCTGTCTCAAAAATGGAATGTCTCCCTTCTAAACCAGGCAGTAAGTTCAGGGTCTGATGGATCAGACAGAGGAGACCACAGCCTTCACCATTATTTACAGACTAGGAACTTAGTAGATATTGTTATTTTTACTAAATTGGAATCTGGGAATGCTGGGAAGTGTAGTTCATAGATTACTGGTGTGGGAGAAACTAGTTTCTTTCTCCTCCAACTTGGATTCCCATTGAAGTCCATATAACTGTAGCCAGAATAGCCCTGTTGTTTGACAGTTGCCTCAATCTAAACACAATGGGGCAGATTTATTAACATTGTATAATTGTTAGACTTAAAATGTGCCACATTTATCATATTGTTTCTTGCTGCTTGATAAATCTGGTATTTTTCTTACCAAGACCCTGATTCATCAATCTTTTGTGCTTTTTTTGTTCAACAATAACATTTGGATTTTAGGCATTTCTATTTTTGCACCAAATTCATTATGGCTTTTGTGGCATTTTTATGGTAGGATTTTTTTCCTGCTTCTTGATTTTCTTTTCGGCTTGCTCGCCAATTTCAGAGTTGTTTTAATTTTCCAGGCATTTTCATCTATTTTATCATTTACAAACTTTTAGGCTGACACAAAATTTTTGTTCAATTGTCCACCTTAGTGGAGTACAAAATTGATTTTTTCCCCCTCAATTGAAGACTAATTTGTGCCTTATTGAAAGCATCATGCCACATTTTACTTAAAAAAAAAAGGCACATGTAATGCAAATGACAGACATCGTGCGCCATTTGGAAGAATTTGTCACAAGGTCCACTAGCAAAATCGGGGAAGACAGAAAAATTACCCAATATTGATGAATCGGGGCCCATATTTACACCTTGATTAGTTGGCTTACCTTGTACCAGAAATTTGTACCAAAATTTACAATTTTAATTATATTATAATTTTAAATCTCAATCACATAAAAATATGGTGCAAGTCTTGAATAATTGGTTTTCTGGAAATTTCGATCATTACATATCCCCCAGTCTTTAAGGATTATTGATCATTCCCAATACATAGAAAGCTGTGAAATTCCATCAACCCATATACAGCTCTGGCAAAAATTAAGAGCCCACTTTCAAATGTTCAGTTTGTCTGATTTTTCTATTTATAGGTACAGTACAGACCAAAAGTTTGGACACACCTTCTCATTCAAAGAGTTTTCTTTCTTTCCATGACTATGAAAATCGTAGATTCACTCTGAAGGCATCAAAACTATGAATTAACACATGTGGATTTATATAATTAACTAAAAAGTGTGAAATGACTGAAAATATGTCTGATATTCTAGGTTCTTCAAAGTAGCCACCTTTTGCTTTGATTACTGCTTTGCACACTCTTGGCATTCTCTTTATAAGCTTCAAGAGGTAGTCACCGGAAATGGTCTTCCAACAGTCTTGAAGGAGTTCCCAGAGATGCTTAGCACTTGGCCCTTTTGCCTTCACTCTGCTGTCCAGCTCACCCCAAACCATCTCGATTGGGTTCAGGTCTGGTGACTGTGGAGGCCAGGTCATCTGGCGTAGCACCCCATCACTCTCCTTCTTGGTCAAATAGCCCTTACACAGCCTGGAGGTGTGTTTGGGGTCATTTTCCTGTTGAAAAATAAATGATGGTCCAACTAAACGCAAACCGGATGAAATAGCATGCCGCTGCAAGATGCTGTGGTAGCCATGCTGGTTCAGTATGCCTTCAATTATGAATAAATTCCCAACAGTTGTCACCATCAGCTGTGTATCCACCAGACTTCTGCACAACACAACTGATGGTCCCAACCCCATTTATAAGGCAAGAAATCCCACTTATTAAACCTGACAGGGCACACCTGTGAAGTGAAAACCATTTCCGGTGACTACCTCTTGAAGCTCATCAACAGAATTCCAAGAGTGTGCAAAACAGTAGTCAAAGCAAAAGGTGGCTACTTTGAAGAACCTAGAATATAAGACATATTTTCAGTTGTTTCACACTTTTTTGTTAATAATTCCACGTGTGTTAATTCATAGTTTTGATGCCTTCAGAGTGAATCTACAATTTTCATAGTCATGAAAATAAAGAAAACTCTTTGAATGAGAAGGTGTGTCCAAACTTTTGGTCTGTACTGTATATTTTTGAGTAAAATGTAAATTGTTATTTTATTCTACAAACGTCTGACAATATGTCTCCGAATTTCCAAGCAATACATTTTGTTTTGTTATTCTGAAAAGGAGAAATTCTCCAAATTAAAAAAAAAAAACAGTGCTTTCAGACCTCAAATAATGCAAAGAAAACAAGTTCATAATCATTTAGAAACAATGATACTAATGTTTTAATGCAGGAAATCACTATTTTGTGGAATAACCATGATTTTTAATCACAGCTTTCATGTGTTTTGACATGCTTGCCACCAGTCTTTCACACTGCTTTTGGCGCAAAAATGTAAGCAGTTCTTCTTTGTTTGATGGCTTGTGACTATCCATCAACCTCTTGATTACATGCAAGAGGTTTTCAGTGGGGTTCAGGTCTGGAGATTGGGCTGCCCATGACAGGGTTTTGATGTGGTGGCCTCTTAATTTTTGGCAGAGCTGTAAGTAATATTGGCCAGCACACGGTGTGTCAGTCATAGACGCTGAGAGACACAAGGTTGCAGAGGTGGCTGTTGTACCTGGGTTCTCGTGCCCGAGGCACTAGTACCATAACTGGCACATGGTATGTGGGGTCCTGGTAAATATTTTGTATCGGGGGGCCAGAAGTGATGCCTCTGGAGCCGAGTATGAGGCGTTGTCCATCTGAGAGGTGGATAAATGTCATTCTTCAGCAGACTCTCAGAACTTGTGATTAGGAGAGTGCAGTAGGTCCAGTGCTGCCACCACGTGCATCCACAGACAGTACACTCCATCACATCATATATTTTATTTACTCGCACTTTTTCATTGTGACCATGACTGTTACTGAAGCGCGTTGGTCACCACCGCCATCTTATTACATGATCTTTTCTCTTGGGCCATTATTTCCTTAGTGTGTCCTTAAACTACACAAAGTGGAAGCTGTTGGGTTGGATTCTCTGATGCTGAAGAGCCATAACTGGAAAAAGTCACTAATTGGATATGTTTTTGCTATTTTTAAATTAGAAATGTAATTTTGCTGCATGTTGTAATAGGGCTGATTATCCAATCTTGCTGCTTTCATGCAGAGAATATAGACTAGTGCCAAGTGCATAAATCCGGACTCCACATCTGTAGTAGGGGTCTCCCAACTATGAGTCATCACAGTGTGAGGAGGGCAGGAGCTGGTGCCTGCTGTAGTAGTGAGAGCGCTGTGCTGGAGCCAGGATCACCGAGCGCTTGTGGGGAAAGCAGATAGGCGGTCTGTGGCCCTGTTGACAAGGGCCACATCTATGCACTTGGTGATGCACACGTTAGCACCTATTTTCTACATGAAGGCACTGAGATTGGGTGACTATCCCAACTACACAATGTACCCAAATTACATTTGTATTTTATATATGAAAAACAAAAGTGACTCTGGACCCAATGTCATTAGGAGGGCATCTACCACCATTATAATATTGGGGTCTTCTTATGGTTGGTTTCCCCTTCAGCACTGGGATCCAGTTGTAACTTCTAGTTCTACACCAGATTTATTTTGGTCTTGACTTTCTTTTTGATCCACTTCAAAAAAATATCAAAAACTGCATGTAACAATGCAGCCTTAGGCCATGTGCACACGATGCAGATATCCAGCGGATCCGCAGCGTATTTTACCGCGCAGAAACGCTGCATATCCTCATTGTGATGTACAGTAGCATGTTAGTCAATAGAAAAAAAAAAACGCTGTGCAGACGCTGCGGTTTTCCTGCGGTACAAAATCCACAGCATGTCACTTCTTTTGTGCAGCTTTCCACCTCCCCTGTCACCAAATCCGCAGGGGGAAACCGCACAAAAAACGCAAGAAAAATGGAAGAAATCCGCAGGAAAAATGCAGGTCATTTGACCTGCGGATTTCTTCAATTCTCTGCAGAAAAATCCGCAGGGCAAAAAAGTACGTGTGCACTTAGCCATAGAGGTGAAGCGCATTTCAATTTACTGCAGGTTTCATCACAGTCCCAGAGTCAGAAATTGAGGCAATTGAAACCCAAGTAGGTAAATATTTTTGCCATTTGCAGTAGTCTCCTTCCTTAGGAAAATCATTTTGGCCAAAAGTTTTGTAAAATAAGCTATAAAATGTAATTTTCTCCTAAACGAATGATCACAAGGATAGACTATTGCATTAGAAGTTGGCGTTTATGGTCTCAGTTACCTCATTATCACCAGATCAATAGGATGGCCAGATTTATGGAGGACAGATATGTTTTAGAAGTTGTTATATATGGACTGAAGGCTGAGACCCTCATACTGACTTTTATTTTCATGATTTTTGGGATCAGCTTCCATTTAGTGTAAGTAACGGACCTAAAAGCTGCATTACGTTATGTCATTTACATGGTGGGTCCTGGTGGTGGAGTTTCTTACTGTATGAGCCATATCTAGCCATGGTTTATCCTTTATGCTGCAGGGTACGGAATTCCTGGGTACCCACCTGTCTGTGGCAACCTAAAATTCTGCAAGACAGTCACGCAAAATCTTCTCCTAACCTCTGGGACAGGTAACTACATGTCATGTTGTGTTGGTGAATTTTGTTGAAACCTTTCCGTTGTTTTTCCTTAATACCACTGATGCTGTGTATTCAGGGCGGCATTTGTTCTAGCGATATGTCGTTGTACATACTCATCTCATCATCAGTCTTTATGATCCATGTCCAAGGTGTAGAAAAACAAAACAACCAGATCATATGTCCGCCTGGATGGGAGCCATTATATAAGGCAGTGGTCTGTGGCTTTCCATTTAGTACTAAGCTACAACTCACAAGCTGATATCATATTGCTGTCCAGGCATGCTGTGAGAGGAATGTAAGTAAAGGGATTTCATATCATAAGTTTAGGAAAATTTGCCATCCAGAGTCCTAAGAAGAAAAAGTTTGAAGTCTCCTTAAAAGAGAACCTGACACCAGGTCAAGAATGTCCTGCTTTTGCTCTTATTCTATTCCTGTTGCTTCCCTTACTTTGCCTTTTCTTTCTTGCAATCTGCCATATGGTGCCGTAGATATGAGGCTTTTTATTCAGTGCAAACTTTTATGGTCTTCTCTGGAGGCATTGCTCTTAGGCTCCTCTGGTGCGTGTTTTCAGGCTGCTTTTCATTATTATTACCCTGAGTGTCACCCCCTTGTTAAAGAGCATAAAAAATGAGCAGGGAATTAAAAGGCTCATATTGCTATAACCATGTGGCAAATATTAAAAAAAAACCAACAGAATATTCCAGGGAGCAGTGAGAGTAATATATGAGCAGAAAATGGTCACTTTTTACATGGTGCAAGGTCCTCTTTAAGGAGCAGTAATGGGGCCATAATTGTGGTCAATTTGAATTTCCATATAACGTACTTAAAATCCTTACACAGAAGAAAAAGTCTATTCAGATGTGTAACAGAATACAGAACTGACTCATGTACTGACATTATCAGACGTGTCCTGAGGGGGAAGATGTAGCTTTTAAAATGAGCCAGTCATTTTGTTTCTGTGGATCTTTAAGGTTGATCTCCTCTTTTAGGTGATAGAGCAATTAAAAACATTACTTAAGTGACAATCTGTGGCCTTATCCAAAACCCTTTTGTCATCATACCTCCCATCTGTGAAGAACAGGAAAAGGGGACACACATTGCAGATCGCCGCTTTAATTTTTTTTTGACAATTAAGCTATAACTCTAACCCTGCCCAGTTATTTATTTACCCACACAAAAAATGCCCCTAATGCCGCCCTTTAGTGTACGCATGCAGTTTAATACCTCTTTTAGGTCTATATTCAATTGACACCCCAAAGATACCCCAGCACAGTATGAAGTCCCTACAGTGCCCCTCCACACAATGATATCTTCCCAGTCCCTCCATGGAGAGGTTCCCCTCCACACAATGTTAAGTCCACAGTCCTTCCATGCAAAGGTTTCCCTTCAAACAACGATGCATCCACAGTCCCTCCATGCAAAGGTTCCCCTCCACACATTGATGACTTCGCTGTCCTTCCATGCAAATGTTCCCCTCCACACAATAATACCTCCCCAGTCCCTCCATGGAAAGGTTCCCCTCCACAATGTCTTGAGAGTCCCTCCATGGAAAGATTCCCCTCCACACAATGATGCCTGCTCAGTCCCTCCATGAAAAGGTTCCCCTCCAATCAATGATGCCTCGTCAGTCCCTCAATGCAAAGGTTACCCTCCACACAATGATGTCTCCGCTGTCCCTCCATGCAAATGTTCCCCTCCATACAATGATGCCTCCCCAGTCCCTCCATGGAAAGGTTCCCCTCCACACAATGATGCCTCCCCAGTCCCTCCATGCAAAGGTTCCCCTCCACACAGTGATGCTTCCCCATTAAAAAGTTCCCCTCCACACGATGATGCCTTCCCCAGTCCTTCCACGCAAAGGTTCCCTTCCACACAATGATGCCTCCCCAAACCCTCCAGAGAAAGGTTCCCCTCCACACAATGATGCCTCCCCAGTCCCTCCATGGAAAGGTTCCCCTCCACACAATGATGCCTCCCCAGTCCCTCCATGCAAAGGTTCCCCTCCACACAGTGATGCTTCCCCATTGAAAAGTTCCCTTCCACACGATGATGCCTTCCCCAGTCCTTCCACGCAAAGGTTCCCTTCCACACAATGATGCCTCCCCAAACCCTCCAGAGAAAGGTTCGACTTCCACACAATGATGCCTCCACAGTCCCTCCATGGAAAGGTTCCCCTCCACAAAATGATGCCTCTCCAGTCCATCCATGAAAAGGTTCCCCTCCACATAATGATGCCTCCCCAGTCCGTCCATGAAAAGGTTCCCCTCCACACAATGATGCCTCCCCAGTCCATCCATGCAAAGGATCACCTCCACACAATGATGCCTCCCCAGTCCCTCCATGGAAAGATTCCCTTCCACACAGTGATGCCTCCACAGTCCCTCCATGCAAAGGTTTCCCTCCACACAATGATGCCTCCACAGTCGCTCCATGCAAAGGTTCCCCTTCACACAATGATGCCTCCACAGTCCCTCCATGCAAAGGTTCCTCTCAACACAATGATGCCTTCACTGTCCCTCCATGCAAATTTCCCCCCCCCCATACAATGATGCCGCCACAGTCCCTCAATGCATAGGATCCCCTTCTCACAGTGATGCCTCCACAGTCCCTCCATGCAAAGGTTCCCCTCCACACAATGATGCCTTCAATGTCCCTCCATGTAAATGTTCCCCTCCACTCAATGCCTCCCCAGTCCCTCCATCGAATGGTTCCCATTCTCACAATGATGCCTCCACAATCCCTCCATGCAAAAGTTCCTCTTCATACAATGCCTCCACAGTCCCTTCATGCAAAGATTCCCCTCCACACAATGATGCCTCCACAGTCCCTCCATGCAAATATTTCCCTCCACACAACAATGCCTCCACAGTCCCTCCATGCAAAGGTTCCCCTTCACACAATGATGCCTCCACAGTCCCTCCATGGAAATGTTCCCCTCCACACAATGATTCCTCCCCAGTCCCTCCATGGAGAGGTTCCCCTCCACACAATGGTGCCTCCCTGGTCCCTCCATGGAAAGGTTCCCCTCCACACTATGATGCCTCCCCAGTCCCTCTATGCAAAGATTCCCCTCCACACAATGATGCCTGTTATGAATGAGTCACCGAGGAGGAACAAACAAAAAGCAAGCTAAGCCCAGAAAACCGGAGAGGTTGGTAACTAGCGGATTGCAGACCCCTGATCCTATCCACAACAACTAGCAGTAGCCGTGGAGTGTGCCTACGGTGGTCCTAGACGCCTCGTCACGGCCAGAAAATTAAATAAGCCTAAAGAAAGAAAGGGAAAATCTTAACTGCCCCAGAGCAGACCCCAAAGCAATAGACAGCCCCCAACATGTATTGTCGGTGAAACAAGATGAAAACACAGACACAGGTAGAAAGATAGGCTGAGCAAATGATGAGGTCCTCGCTAACTAGAAAGGACAGGAAAGAAAAGCTGCTGTCTGCAATCACACAAAAAACCCTGCCAAAAAGAATGTCCAACACGTCTGATAGAAAAAGGCCCTGAAGTCGCTAGACTTCAAATCACTATATCAGCACTCTGGTATATTCTGAAGACAGAGCAAAGAGATCAACTGATCAGAGACAAAATGGGGATTCAGCCCAGTCCCAGCCAGGGCTGTCTGAACACAAAAACTAAGTAAACCAGACAAAAACTCATATGAACAATAGCAGAGAAAACTTAGCTTTAGGAAGGCAGGAACCAAACTGGAAACCAGGAGCCACAGTCAGGAAAAATCACCAGCAAGAAACTAGGTAGTCGGCTGCCTTAAATCCAATCAGAAACTCCTGATGTCCAATCGCAGTCCTCTTCCTCAGGTGGCCGGTCTCTGCCATTTAGATCAGCTTCATTACCTCCCTTCACCAACAGAGGGAGTCCAGATAGAGAACTCACTACTCCTCTGTCAGCACAGCCAGCTCTATAACCCTCACCAGAAGCCAGAGGCAAACCCGAAAATGAGCTCACAACAGATACCTCCGCTGTCCCTCCATAGAAAGGTTCCCCTCCACACAGGGATGCCTCCACAGTCCCTCCATGCAAAGGTTCCCCTCCACACAATGATGTCTTGAGAGTCCCTCCAGGAAAAGGTTCCCCTCTACACAATGATGCCTCCCCAGTCCCTCCATGGAAAGGCTCCCCTCCACACAATGTTTCCTCCCCTGTCCCTCCATGCAAAGGTTCCCCTCCACACAATGATGACATTGCTGTCCCTCCATGCAAACGTTCCCCTTCACGCAATGATACCGCCCCAGTCCCTCCATGGAAAGGTTCTCCTCCACACAATGATGTCTCGAGAGTCCCTCCAGGGAAAGAGTCCCCTCCACACAATGATGCCCCCCCCAGGCCCTCCATGCAAAGGTTCCCCTCCACACAATGATGCCTCCACAGTCCCTCCATGGAAAGGTTCCCCACCACACAATGATGCCTCCCCAGTCATCCATTGAAAGGTTCCCCGCCATACAATGATGACTCCCCAGTCCCTCCATGGAAAGGCTCCCCTCCACACAATGATGCCTCCCCCGTTCTTCCATGCAAAGGTTCCCCTCCACGGAATGATGCCTTCACAGTACCTCCATGGAAAGGTTCTCCTCCCCACAATGATGCCTCCCCAGTCCCTCCATGGAAAAGTTCCCCTCCACACAATGCCTCCCCAGTCCGTCCATGCAAAGGTTCCCCTCCACACAATGAGGAATCTAGAGTTCCTCCAGGGAATGGTTCCCCTCCACACAATGATGCCTCCCCAGTCCGTCCATGGAAAGGTTCCCCTCCACACAATGATGCCTCCACAGTCCCTCCATGGGAAGGTTCCCTTCCACACAATGGTGCCTCCCCAGTCCGTCCATGCAAAGGTTCCTCTAGACACAATGATGCTTCCCCAGTCTCTCCATTGAAAAGTTCCCCTCCACACAATGATGCCTTCCCCAGTCCTTCCAATGCAATTTTCCCCTCCACACAATGATGCCTCCACAGTCCTAACATGGAAAGGTTCCCCTCCACACAGTGATGCCTCCACAGTGCCTCCACGCAATGCTTCCCTTCCACACAATGATGTACTCACACAGAAAGCTGCTGTAACCCTACAAAGACGTTATGAAGCCCCAAGAGCCCAACACACTGTATAATGTCGCCCATAGTCCCCATGCATCCCTACATGCACTCTCTCACTATAGTTCCCCACACTTCCTTTCCCCTATTATGATGCCCCTAGAGCCCTACACACTGTATAATGCCCCCATAGTTCCCCACGCACCCCTGCAAACACACTCGCTCAGTAGGGTGCCCAACACTTCCTTTTCCCTATTATGATGCCCCTAGAGCCCCACGCACTGTATAATGTCCCCATATTTCTCCATCCACCCCTACACACAATCGCTCATCATGGTGCTCCCCGCTTCCTTTCCCCTATTATGATGCTTTCACTCCTCCACAGATGAACAGAGCAGATCTCAGAAAGCACTGGAGAATGGAGGATGCTCCAGCATTATATTAAACTGCATTTCTTTATGTTTTACCACATTAAAGTGACAGAGCGGGTACGCCCTTACTTACGTAACGCTCACTAATATACAAATTAGGCACACTGAATACAGTTCTATGGTAAAACAATAATATATAACAATTTATTAAGATTACATCAGGATAATGCTGAATTATGGAATGGCAGATATAATTTTACCTTGTTTTGTGTTAATTTATTTCATGTGAATCATACAATTAATATGAATTATGTATGATTTAAATGCACTTTTGCTTTTTTCTTATTTTATTATACCAGGTTTTTTTTTCATTTTGTCTTTTGTAGGTTTTGCATGCTTTTTGGCCATGTGAACATGCATTTTTATGCTGCATGTGTACCAACTCAAACCAAGCTCAATTTTTGTGTTTTTTTTTTGTTTTATTGTTTTTTTAATTAATATGCATTATAGTACATAGAGAAATAAGCATCAATACATTACCAAGTATTGTAACATCACTTCTTCACTGGAGGGACCACAGTGTCAACGAGAAGGAAATACTCTGGTCTTGTCATCACAGAAACCGTGCGTCCATGATAGCTTCTGGAATGTCCCTACCTCACTGACACAGGGTCCCCATTTTTATACACAGCTTCCACATCCTCCCCTATCACATCTGTGCAGTATGTTTAGGCTGACTCATCAGTATCTTGCAATTGCGCAATAGGTTGTTTGTTACTGATTACAACCCAAGATTTATTTGCCACTGGCATGTCTCTTAACAATAGCACAATGCTTCAAGGTTGTTTGCTTCTGTTCAAAGTTCAACCATATGTTGCTTGTCACAAAGTTAACTCTTCATGCTCATAGCATAACGCTCTAAGATTGTAGCATATGGGCAGCATGACTTCCATAATCACCTATTCTGAAAACTGGATACCTATCGTAACCCAGGCACACACTCATACTTGTCTCATTTGTATCACAATCGGTCCTTGATTATTGATGTCATGCATGACCATTGCTACATGAAACCATCAAAACATTTTGGTCTCCCTTGTCTCTGAGCATCACACTATTATTGAACACAAGACTTCCTTGTTCAAGCAGCATAAATATTCATTATCTGTACAGTTGTTATTTTTCCGATTGTCTTTGTAATTTTTCCCAGCACATGTGTAAGAATACACCACACAACTCTTACCCCTACATATATTAGAATACCACACAGAATTAGTTGGAAAGCTCCTTGTAGAATTCCCATCAACCACCCCCCAATTCCTTTAACCCAATTGGCAGGGTATAGAAAAGAGAAAGTATTCAGTATCACTGTTTGTCAAAGCACATATCACATTGGTCACTTGTGTGCAAATCAGGATAATGAATCCTTGAAACACACAGCTTCAAAGACCATGGAACAATTAGCCTTGTCTAAAGGGCCTGTCACACTAAGTGATATCGCTAGCAATATCGCTATAACATCACTGTTTTTTGTGATGTTATAGCGATATTGCTAGCGATATCGCCATGTCTGATACTTACCTCCGACCGCTCCCCCGCTGGTTATCGCTGATCGCGCGAGAACGTCCTGGACCGATTCTCGTCGTCTGCTTCCTGCTGGGCTTCCTGCTGTGACGACGAGCGACGCGTGGGCGCGGGCGGGAGGACGTCAGGATCGCCTCGTCTGATAGGTAAGTAGCGACCCCCGACCCCTGCGATGTCGCTGGTGAGATCTGCCTGTGTGGCAGCTCACTAGCGACCACTTAGCGATGCACCCGCGATCCTGACCGCGTCATATCGCTGGTCGGGATCGCTGGTGCATCGCTAAGTGTGACAGTACCTTTACGGTATTAACACAGAGCAAACACTTTGTGGCTCAGTATCAAAGTTCAGCATCAATGATATTACACCGTAGTACATTGCAATATATAGTGTTTGGATTCAAACAACCATATTTCATATTTGCAATACATTCCACCCTTGGGCTAGTGACCACACTATATCAAAGCATATAAACAATATATTACAATATGTAGGCTATAGGATATCCATATTTTTATTAGCTCCACAGTGCCTGAAAAGCAGAGCTATGACTGAGAACAACATGCACCAACCTCTCCGAAAGTCTCTCCAAACTGGATATGGGACTATTGTTTGTTTCCAAGGCTCGATACCAGAGATCCATGATTGCAGAGAACCCGGAGGGTGGGTGGAAGAATATTTGAGGTTTTTTTTAATTCCAATATCAAAATCTTTGGACTTAATATGGAGACATGGGTTAATAATTGGGACTTTTGAAGTTTTTTTTATCCACTTCACAATGGCAGAGTACCTGTATCACATGGCCTTTCGTGTTGATCTGCTGCACAACCTTCTCTCTTTGGATATTTGTTTCCATTTGTATTTCTTTGTCGACTTTCTTTTCCACCTCCTGTAAACTCCATTTCTGGTACAACACAAACAAGATTTAATTGGTCCCAATGGTGACAGGGCTACTCCTGGTTTGGGGATATCTGTTTTATGATGCATCTCTCTATGCTCCATGTAACCGGATCAGTCATGTTTGCTGTCACAATTAAATTGATTGTGAAAGGCATTTTTTATTTCTGCTGCGTACGAGATATACAACATGAAATGCCGGGTGTGGGCTCAGCAACATGAGAGAGGTGCGGGTAGAATATCAAATCATCTTTCCAATTGTGCACTGGTCTTTTACAAATAAACCTATGAATGTATTTTGCGACTTTCTATGACCAGGTAGTGTTTCTCATTTACCATTGAACAACTGTTGTGCTTTACTCTTCCTTTAGGGGTGCTGTAGGGATAGTTGTTTTTTCTAGTAGGTCATGGTTCCCTAGTCTACCCATGCAGTGGGCATGTTAGTGAATTCATTTCTTGCACCATAATTCATAAGCTTTAGTCGAGTATGAGGGTATGAGACCACACGTAAAATAAAGACTCTACATTTTTTTATTGTGAATAACCTAGAATAATTTTCATTATTTTAATCTATTATCCCATAATCCAGTCATTCATGATGGTGAGATGTCTCAAACTCCTCTCGTAGTTGCTCCAGCAAAGACAGAAACTATTATGTGTCCATGAATGAATAACCAAGGATGGACAAAACATGGGGAGCAACACGGGTAGCAAGAAGATGGGTCATTGATCCCAATATTGTTTTGGCCCATCGTGGGCTGATGCAATGCATGAGCTTTAATCACCATCATTAGTGTATTAGACAAGCCAAAGTGATAATGTCCATAACTCCTGTTCCTACAAGGATACAAGCTACTATATGGTGTCGAAATTTGCTCGGTCTCTGCATTACTATAGTGCGTGTGGTTGTCGTTAACTTGGAGCCTTGGGTGGCTCCATAAGTCTTTTTGGACCCTATGGAAAGAGCAATATTATCGGAGACACATGATACTTTGGGGGTCTTGTTGGAGATTTCGCACAAGCTTTATTTTACACCACATCAGGCTGTTCTAATTTCCCCGCCATATTAGTCATATTAATTAGTGTCTACAAGAATATGTTGCGTTGCAGAATCCCTTTAAGAGTTTGAGAGCTCGGAGAATAAAAATGGGAAGAGAAATTAACACAGAAATTTCAGATGTGAATAGAAAATACATGATGTGACAGTGAAAAGAACTGACTTGTAAATGAAGTCTTTAAATTATAGTTAAGTTTCTGAAGTGCGAGGCCGACAGAAGGCGACGGCTCTGAGGGATTATTAAATCAAAGACTAGATGAATATTATTATTGAAGATGGAGCTGATGTGCCCTAAGAAACGAGCACACAGCAGCGCCCCCAATGTACGTTATCGAGGCTCGAGGAACAGAGCTGGATCTTGGCTCATATAGTTAAGAATGTGGCAGACAGTGAGGGCTACTAAGCCTTTAGAGCCCGCACCCGAGCCAGTCCTGCTTTGTCATGGGTGAACCCCTTAAAAATAATTTCCACATCAGGCGCCTAATGGCTTCCCCGTAGAAGCTTCGTTATTAGTGACGTGCTGTTCCTCGGCAGCGTACTGTGCTTTGAGCAGCGGAGGGAGTACAGAGAGAACAGAACATGGCACCAGATAACAAAGCAGAGGAGGGAGTACAAAGAAGACAGCATGGTACCAGATAACAAGGCAGAGGATAGAGTACAAAGAGGACAGAGCGTGCTACCAGATAACAAGGTAGAGGATTTAATACATAGAGGACAGAACGTGGCCCCAAATAACAAGGTAGAAAATGGAGTACCAAAATGACAGAGTGTGGTACCAGATAACAAGGCAGAGGAAGGAGTACAAAGAGGACAGAGCGTGGCACCAGATAGCAAGGCAGAGGAGGAAGTACAAAGAGGACAGAGTGTGGTACCAGATAACAAGGTAGAGGAGGGCGTGGCACCAGATAACAAGGCAGAGGAGGAAGTACAAAGAGGGCAGAGCGTGGCACCAGATAGCAAGGCAGAGGAGTACAAAGAGGACAGAGCGTGGTACCAGATAACAAGGCAGAGCAGGAAGTACAAAGAGGACAGAGCGTGGTACCAGATAGCAAGGCAGAGAAAGTGTCATGCCCGTCATGTCCGTTATGCCTGTCATGCCCGCCATGTCTGTAGTGCCGCATGACCCCTGGAGCAGTGTGCACGTGCACTGAATTCTCATGCCGGTTATGTCTCATGCTGCAAGATCCCTGGAAGCAGTGTGCACACACACCTCGTGACTGTTGTGCTGCAAGATGCCTGGAGCAGTGTGCAGCGCGCCTTACCTCATGGCTGCACGCCGTTGCTAGGTAACCATCGTCTCTGCTCTGATTCTGCAATCCTCTCTGTATTCCTGGAGCTCCTGATCATGTGACCTTTCCTATGTTCCAGCACTGCCTGACCCAGCTAACCTCTCAGTGTTTGTGGAGCCCCTGATCATGTGACCTTCTCTATGGTCCAGCCTAGTCTGATCTAGCAACGCTCTCTATGATCCTGGACGAACTGAACCGGAAGTTCTCCCCTGGTCCTGACCCGGAAGTGCAGGTGCTAATGCCCTATATCAGACTGCCCCTTCCGATGGTCGAGGCCTGAGTATCGTGTTGCTTTCCTCCATGGCTGCTTGGTCTGCTCAGTTGCTCTCTGTATTCTGTGCCCCTGCACTCTGCCCTGTAGTGCGTCTCTGCACACGCTCTGTGCTTGTACTCTGCCTCTTGTCCCGTGCCTTGTCTTGTGTTTGTCCTTTGTGCCATGTTTTGTCCTTGTTATGCTTGGAGTTGTAGTCCTTCCTGTGTTCTCTGCCTTTGCCTGCTTTGCCATGTTTTGTCTATGCTATGCTTTCCTTGTACTGTTTCCGCTTCCCTGTTTCTGCTTGGTCTTCCTTGTTCTGACTTAGGGTGCTCTGTTGTGCCTCCTGGCACACGCGCCACTCCTCCTCTCTTACCTATGGTGCTCTGTAGTGCCTCCTGGCACACGCACCATTCCTCTCCTTTTACTTATGGCGCTCTGTTGTGCCTCCTGGCACATGCACCATTCCTCCTCTCTTACCTTTTGTGCTCTCTGGCACATTCCGGGGCTAGTCTCAAGGTCTCCCCCTTGACCCAGCTCTGGGCTTCGGCCTATGCTCCGCTGCTAGCTCTGTTCTCGCTCTGACCTGTCTCTGTGTTTCTGCCTACGTTCTGCTCCTTGCCCTGTACCTTGTCTCACCTTGTTTCTTGCCTTGCCTTGCCTTGTTTCTTGCGTTGCCTTGCCTTGTTTCTTCGTGTGCTCTTTGCATGCGCCTGGCCTTCCTAGCCTCCTGTTTGTGCCTCAGCCGTGCCTGCCCTAGCCGTGCCCGCCTGCTTGTGCCTCAGCCGTACTCGTCAGTCAGTGACAGCTGTGTCGCCTGTTATGCCCCAGCCGGGTTTGCTGGAGTCTTGCCCGCCTGTCTGTGCTGCAGCCCGACCAGCTAGCCAGTGCCCCAGCCGTGCTCTCTGTGCTTCCTTGCACCCATGCTGTCTCTGCACTGTGTTTGTGTGCTCCTCTATTAGCACGCTCAGGCCCTCGCCTGCCCCGTGGCATACCTCCCCATGTTTCTGTAAAAGTACGCGCAGGTCTTGCCATGTACCCTGTCGTGCCCTCTAGCACGCACAGGTCCTAGCCTATACCCTGGCGTGCCCCTCTGCACGCGCAGGACTCTGCTTTTAACCCTGACCCTGGCGTGCCCCTCTGCACGCGCAGGACTCTGCCATGAACCCTGACCCTGGCGTGCCCCTCTGCACGCGCAGGACTCTGCCTTGAACCCTGTCCCTGGCATGTCCCTCGGCACACGCAGGACCTTGCCTTGGACTTTGAACCCTGGCGTGTCTCTACACACGCACCCGGTCTCGTATTTTGAACTTTGAACCCTGGCGTGTCCCCTACACACGCACCGTACTTTGCACGTTAAACCAGGTGTGTCCCCTACACACGCACCTTGCACTGGACCCTGGTGTGCCCATAGCACGCACCCTGCCTGGAATCTTGCCTTGGACCTCGGCGTGTTCCCTAACACGCACCATGTCTGGAGATCTGTCGTGCCTCCTTGCCTGTACCCTGGTTTGCCTGCTGGATTCCCGGAACCTGCCATCATTGCCAGAGATCGTAAGCATGAAGACTGCGGCCTGATGTCCGGAGCTGGTGTCCGCAGCCAGATGCCCTGATCCTTGCCAGCTGTCCGGAGTCCGATGCCATCGTGTCCTTGCAGGTAACCGGGCTTACCTTCTGGCACATACCATGCCATGGACCTTGGCGTGCCACGTACGCACCTTGCTGTCTTTGCCTGTTATCACGTTTTGCACTTAATGTTATCCTGAATTTGCCTTAATGAAGATACCTTGAATTCACGTATTGTCTTGTCTTGTTTCCTGCATGTCCTTTGTCGTCAGACACTCGTACCTAGTGTCTACTTGAGCCGGCCGTCTGGTTCCAGCAGTCCTGGTGGCTCACCCCCTTGGTCTGACACTCCCTGTATAGGGGGTGGTTCCTCACAAGGTCAGCTCGCCTTAGGTGGGTGCCATGACCCAGAGGGTCCACTCTAAAGAAATCGACTCAGCATAAGCTGACCTCGTCACAGGAAGGAGTACAAAGAGGACAGAGCGTGGCACCAGATAACAAGGCAGAGGAGGGAGTACAAAGAGGACAGAGCGTGGTATCAGATAACAAGGCAGAGGAGGAAGTACAAAGAGGCCAGAGCGTGGTATCAGATAACAAGGCAGAGGAGGAAGTACAAAGAGGCCAGAGCGTGGCACCAGATAACAAGGCAGAGGAGGGCTTTGTGTCCCATGAATGGAAACAACTTGTTATGTATTGTATTTCTATGTTATGTATTGCATTCTGTTGTTGCTAGAGAGAAGCCCTGCTCTTTGAAGTTTGTCACTTCTTCCCTTCTGTAGTTGATGATGTTAGCCCTTGCTTCTCCCTGTTTGGGAGTACTCTTTCCACCTGCTGCATTGTACTTAATACAAGATTTCAGAGAATATCAACTCTGTTTCTCCTGGACACTTATTACAAGTCAGTGCTGGCTGAGTTGGCACTCTCTGAGGACACCTGGCATGTGGGTACAACAATCACACAAGTTATGTAAGGGATTAATGGCTAAGAATTTAGAGACTCATGCTGCCTTGAAGAGTCAGAATAGAGGGAGTACAAAGAAGACAGAGCGTGGTACCAGATAACAATGCAGAGGATCAGGAGTGGGAAAACCATGGTCGCAGAGGTCGCAGTTGTGACGGGGCCCGGAGTCCTTAGGGGCCTGATCACGGAGCCGCAGCGCTGCTCATTGGCTGTGCAGCTCCGTTCTTTTGATTGTCTGCCAGGCTGCAATTGGCCTGACGATATGGCTGCTCTGTGGCACAAGACCTGTGATGAGGTCACCGGAGGGGACGAGTCAGGGGTCACATGATCAGGGGCCTGATGTATGCAGGACTCTGCTGTGCTGGTTGTCATGGTGCTGGCTGGATGAGGGAAGTTTATGTGTGGGGTCAGGAGGGGTTTACAGGGTGGATGTAGCGGAGCTGGGGGTGTACAAGGTGTACGGAGCAGAGTGTATGTGTACAAGGTGTACGGAGCAGAGCCGTGTGTGTACGAAGTGTACTGAGAGAAGATGTGTGTATGGGGTGTGCAGGCGGAGCCATGTGTGTACGAGGTGTACGGAGCAGAGCCGCGTATGTACAAGGTGGACAGAGCGGAGCTGCGTGTGTACAAGGTGTACGGAGCGGAGCCGTGTGTGTACGAGGTGTACGGAGCGGAGCCGCTTGTGTACGAGGTGTACAGAGCAGAGCCGCGTGTGTACGGAGCGGAGCCGTGTGTACGAGGTGTACGAAGTGGAGACGTGTGTGTACGAGGTGTACGGAGCAAAGCCATGTGTGTACGGAGCAGAACCGCGTGTACGAGGTGTACGGAGCGGAGCCGTGTGTGTACGGAGTGGAGCCGTGTGTATGAGGTGTACGGAGCAGATCCGCGTGTGTACGAGGTGTACGGAGCGGAGCTGCATGTGTACAAGGTGTACGGAGAGGAGCCGTGTGTGTACGAAGTGTACGGAGCGAAGATGTGTGTATGGGGTGTGCAGAGCGGAGCCATGTGTGTACGAGTTGTGCGGAGCAGAGCCGCGTGTGTACGAGGTGTACGGAGCGGAGCCGCGTGTATATGAGGTGTATCGGAGCAGAGCCGTGTGTTATGAGGTGTGCGGAGCAGAGCTGCGTGTGTACAAGGTGGACAGAGCGAAGCCGCGTGTGTACGAGGTGTGCGGAGCCGTGTGTCTACGAGGTGTCCGGAGCGGAGCCGTGTGTGTACGAGGAGTACAAAGCGGAGCTGTGTGTCTACTAGGTGTACGGAGCGGAGCCGTGTGTACGAGGTATACAGAGCAGAGCCGTGTGTGTACGAGGTGTGCGCAGCAGAGCCATGTGTGTACAAGGTGGAGAGAGCGGAGCCGCGTGTGTACGAGCTGTACGGAGCGGGGCCGTGTGTACGAGGTGTGCGGAGCAGAGCCATGTGTGTAGGGGTGTATGGAGCAGAGCCGCGCGTGTACGAGGTGTGCGGAGCGGAGCCATGGTGGACAAAGCGGAGCCGTGTGTGTACGAGCTGTACGGAGTGGAGCCATGTGTGTAACAAGGTGGACAGAGCAGAGCCGCATGTGTACAAGGTGTACGGAGCGGAGCCGTGTGTGTACGAAGTGTACGGAGCAAAGATGTGTGTATGGGGGGTGCAGGTGGAGCCATGTGTGTACGAGGTGTATGGAGCTGAGCCGTGTGTGTACGAGGTGTACGGAGCGGAGCCGTGTGTGTACGAGGTGTACGGAGCGGAGCCGCGTGTGTACGAGGTGTACGAAGTGGAGCCGTGTGTGTACGAGGTTTACGGAGCGAAGCCACGTGTGTACGAGGTGTACAGAGCAGAGCCGCGTGTATGAGGTGTACGGAGCGGAGCCGCGTGTGTACGGAGCGGAGCCATGTGTATGAGGTGTACGGAGCAGAGCAGCGTGTGTATGAGATGTACGGAGCAGAGCCGCGTGTGTACGAGGTGTACGGAGAGGAGCCGCGTGTGTAGAAGGTGTACAGAGAGGAGCCGTGTGTGTACGAAGTGTACAAAGCGAAGATGTGTGAATGGGGTGTGCAGAGCGGAGCCGTGTGTGTATGAGGTGTGCAGAGCAGAGCCGCGTATGTACAAGGTGGACAGAGCGAAGCCGTGTGTGTACGAGGTGTACGGAGCAGAGCCGCATGTACGAGGTGTACGGAGCGGAGCCGCGTGTATGAGGTGTACGGAGCAGAGCCGCGTGTGTATGAGGTGTCTGGAGCGGAGCCGCGTGTGTACAAGGTGTACAGAGTGGAGCTGCGTGTTTACAAGGTGTACGGAGAAGAGCCATGGTGGACAAAGCGGAGCCGTGTGTGTACGAGCTGTACGGAGTGGAGCCATGTGTGTAACAAGGTGGACAGAGCAGAGCCGCGTGTGTAGAAGGTGTAAGGAGAGGAGCCGTGTGTGTACGAAGTGTACAGAGCGAAGATGTGTGTATGGGGTGTGTAGAGCGGAGCCGTGTGTGTATGAGGTGTGCGGAGCAGAGCCGCATGTGTACAAGGTGGACAGAGCGAAGCCGCGTGTGTACAAGGTGTACGGAGCGGAGCCGTGTGTGTACGAGGTGTACGGAGCGGAGCTGTGTGTGTACGAGGTGTACGGAGTGGAGCCGTGTGTACGAGGAGTACAAAGCGGAGCTGTGTGTGTACTAGGTGTACGGAGCGGAGCCGTGTGTATGAGGTGTAGGGAGCAGAGCCTCATGTGTACGAGGTGTGTGCAGCGGAGCCATGTGTGTACAAGGTGGACAGAGCCGAGCCGAGCCGCGTGTGTACGAAGTGTACGGAGCGGAGCCGTGTGTACGAGGTGAGTGGAGCTGTGTGTATGAAGCGGAGCCGCGTGTGTACGAGGTGTATGGAGCAGAGCCGTGTGTGTAGGGGGTGTATGGAGCAGAGCCGCGCGTGTACGAGGTGTGCGGAGCGGAGCCGTGTGTGTACAAGGTGGGCAGAGCGGAGCCGTGTGTGTACGAGCTGTACGGAGCGGAGCCGTGTGTGTACAAGGTGGACAGAGCAGAGCCGTATGTGTATGAGGTGTACGGAGCGGAGCCGCATGTGTGCAAGGTATGCGGAGCCACACGTGTATGAGGTGTGTGGATCCGCGCGTGTACGAGGTGTACAGAGCGGAGATGTGCGTGTATTTTGGCATGGGGGGCCCCATTTGAAAGTTCGCACCGGGGCCCATAACGTTGTAGTTATGCCACTGCAGAGGATGGATGTCGAGCAGTCTTCAGAATGATCAGCATCCCAGGAGCGCTCGTCCACTATAATTGTGCCATGTGAATGAACCTTTAGAGTAAACCATGGGTGGCGTTGCTGCGGTCCCATCTTCCTAATGCAGCGCATCCCTCCACTCCTTCCATAACCGGCGGTGCCTGGTACTAGTATCGGTTTTTCTTACTGTTGCATAATTCTAGATATATACAGTGATTTATGGCATCTAGAGGTTTCATATTCTTCAGCTAATAAGTGCAATATCACATAATGGTGTCCTTTTATTCCCATCTAAAATCTGTTCTTTGCAGAAATCGCTTTCTAGTCCTATACTTTTCGGAGGAAACGCAGCTTTCTATTAATGATATTCTGAGAGTTATTAATGGCAATGGCTCTTAAAGAGTAACTAAACTTTCACCATGTTTACTCAAATTTCACTACCTGCAAATTGTTTGGGGGTCCAAGTCCTGAGACCCCCCCCGATCACTCAATAGAACCTTGAGAGGTGAGTAGCTCAGAAAGCACAGAGAGCAGAGAATGGATTCAGTACAAAGTATATGCTGTGAGCTAGGGGCGGACATCTCATTGGTGCAACCTAATCTGCTGCACAAGGGTCGAGAGGTGTAGGGGCCACATCACCTCAAGGGCAGGTGGAATTGTGCATTATGATGAGATATTGGGCTGCAAAGGGCTCATGTATTGTTCTTGCACAGGGTCCTATCTATAGTTCTTGAACAGGGGCCCATATATTGTTCTTGTACAGGGGCACATGGCACATATACTGTTATTGCACTGGGGCCCATATACTGTTCTTGCACAGGGGCCCATATACTGTTCTTGCACAGAGGCCCGTATACTGTTCTTGCACAGGGGCCTCTCCTGTCTGAGCGCCTGTTCCCTGAGCTGCATGCTTTTTGGGGGTCTATTGAGAAATCTCTGGGGGTCTCAGGACCTGGATCCCACCAATCTGCAGACAAATAAAGTGGCAGCAAAATAAAAAAAAGGTAAATGTTTGGTTACTTTATTCCAATAGTTCTTCATAGATGTTACATAATAATGAAACATAATTCAAAAATGTTTTCATCCAACCAACCGGTATCTGTATTATATAGTTCATAAGTAGGAAGGCATTCATTCATAATAATGAAAAATTACATGATATTTGGGGTCTGTCCAGTTGACAACCATTACGTCTGTCGCCCAGCATCTACCTGGGAAGACTCGTGGACTTGTATGTGCAGGTAACCAAGGATCTGCTCTTTATTGGGAGACATTCAAATTATAATTTCCCACTGTAATTAATTATATTAGTCTCTAATGAATCTTATTTTTCGAAGCAGCAACTGGTATATGTTGAGGCTTGTTGCCTAGCAACAAACACCGCTACCGGCAAATAATGATGCCAGATCTCCGCGCTCCAGATCTGGGAGTAACACTCAGTGCCAGACAAGGGCTTGGCATTTTCATACATTACGTGTAAAGCACATTCATCAGAAGACCAGTGCGACATCTGTACATGGTGTGGTAGAGCAGCTCACTCAGCTTCACACAGAGGTAGACACGGGTACACTGCGGCTTTCAGAACTTTCTTTGGTTTATTGTAGGCAGCATAAACCAAGGTTGATCTCCCAAGAAAAGGAGGGGAATGAACCAGCACCATGGAATATAATCCTTTAAAAGATACAATTTTATTAGATATATCACATAAATAGACAAAAATAGAATAAAAGGCTGCTGTACACCAAAATGCAGGGGCAAAAGTTACCAATAAGGTGCAAAAATGTATATAAATATTCAATGAACAAGTAAATAGCAACAAAAAATGCAACTTCCCCATGGAAGAAGCGGATGCAAAAGCAGATCCCCTGACCCTCATGGAAGAAGCAGGTGCAAAAGCAGATCCCCTAACCTCCATGGAAGAAGCAGGTGCGAAAGCAGATCCCCTGATCCCCATGGAAGAAGTGGATGCGAAAGCAGATCCCCTGACCCCCATGGAAGAAGCAGGTGCAAAAGCAGTTCCCCTGACCCCATGGAAGAAGCAGGTGCGAAAGCAAATCCCCTGACCTCATGAAAGAAGCAGATACGAAAGCAGATCCCCTGACCCCATGGAAGAAGCAGGTGCGAAAGCAAATCCCCTGACCACATGAAAGAAGCAGATACGAACGCAGATCCCCTGACCCCATGGAAGAAGCGGGTGCGAAAGAAGATCCCCTGACCCCCATGGAAGAAGCGGGTGCGGAAGAAGATCCCCTGACCCCCATGGAAGGTGCAGGTGCTGAGGTAGAAGTAGTCTTCCCCTTTTCTGGGAGAGTTTTATGTGGACTCCCAAAAGTATTGACAATTTTTTTCCAGCGCATCACTCCCCCAATTACATTCATGTAAAAAAAAGAGCCTTGTAAGGGGGATGTTTACTGCAAAAAAGTTTCACCTGTAAAGAAAAATCTGTGGTGGGTTGCAACAACATCTTATAGAATCTCCCTGAAAGCAAAATCCAAAAGTTGGCAAGTGTATGGTGTAATGATATGTGACAGGAAGGACAGAATAAGGTATTTTTGTTGACTTGGGTCCAGTCAAATTGTCAGTCCCTGTGGAGAAACGGGGTCAGTGGGTGCTCTCGTCCGCTGGCCCGGCAGCCTTTAGCAAGACTGCATGGACCAGGGCTCATACCACTGAACACCCGCTCCATTTCCTGGTGTGCAAAACACTACACAGACAACACAGGGTTAGGGTAAAACAGTGTGGCAATACTTTATTGAACCACAACACCCAATAGCAAACAGAACAATCCCAGCAGTTACCCCAAGATAGTGCACTTTACAAGGTCACACCCTTCCGCTGTTTCGCCGGGATAATGGTTGATGTTACGTCAGAGCTCCCAGGGTCGCTATTCCACCTGTGTGTTTTGTGATAAACACACAGAGAAGAGATATCGACAATCGTAGGGATATGACCGAGAAAGATCCATACAGTCCGTACAATGTCTAAAGCCAGTTGACACAAAGGTCTGAGCTCCCATTGTCCCTATTCCACCTGTGATACACACACAGAGAAGAGGTAACGACAAACGTAGGGAAATGTTAGACAACAGTCCATAGAATCCGTACAAGGTCCAAAGCCAGTTGACACGAGAGTCACCACCTGGCTTATCCGACCATCTCCATGGAACCAGGCGACCGGTGGGTCCCAAAACCTGGCTTTCTCCAAACATATCCATGGTTAAGAGATGGTCACTGGATCAGATCTGTGTCCTTCCAACCAGAGCCAACAACTCCTAAGTTGATTCCTATGTAATCATAGATCCGTGTCCCTCGTGACGGTGCCATGATGAATTGGCTGCAGTCCTCTCGTCCGTTGCATGTTTTGCAGAATGTCCGACTGGTAGCTCTGTGTGATGAGATCTGCTTTCTCTGTCTCTTGAGCCTTTTTATACCCGAGGCATGTGATCTGTTTTTAGATTTACCCAGTGTCCTTCAGTCCACCCTCACAGCCTATCTACCTTCAAAGTCAGCAAACTGGTTATAGAATACAATACATAATTAGCATATGAGCACACAATAAACACACATAAACACACACTATGTACATGTCACTATTACAGACTTACACAGTATGTTAAATGGTATGCAAGTCTGTCTTCTTGACCCACCAGAGAGAAACACTTAAATCCACAAGCCAATATACAGATAAAAATTCTATTCTTCTTGGTTTGCAAAAACATAGTCGTCTGGGTAAGATATACTCTGGTGTCTTCACAGTCCCCCTCATGCTTAATTATAGGCCAGATGATTACAGGGCTTACATTTATTTAATTTCAATCCATGACCCCTAATGTGGTTTTACTTATGCCAGAGAGGCCCCTGATATAACGTGTAATAGGGGCAATAATTGTCACATATTGTGACAATTGTCACAATAATAATTGTCACATGTCAACATAGTAACAGTCTCCTCATAAGGAACAGAGGGGATTTAGGGGCTCTCTGGGTCCCAAGTGTCATGGTAACACTGTAAGCCTCTGCACACTACTATTTTTTTACATTTAGGTATTTTCTTACATTTTCATACTATTGCATTTCATAAAAAAAAAACTACTCATAAAAAATTAGAAATTATTTTAGGATCATCTTCTGTTTGATAAACTCTATATCTCCAAAGAGTTTGTAGACAAAAGGAATGTATTAAAAACTATTACATATTTCCCATAACTAAGCCTTTTAAAATACAAACTTGGCTTTTTTATTTAAAAAAAAAATGAGGAAAAAAAATTCACCTTGACAATGTTACACAAGTGGAGTGACCTCCATGTACAGTAGTAATGGTTCACTTTCTTTCCAAATGAAAGTCTTCTCTGTTTCCCAGGTACTGATTTTGAAGGCAAGATTTCATTGCGCTCCTGAAACATCCCCAGAATTAGATGACCAATGACGAGGACAGGAGAAAATATCCTGGGGTGGCCAATATCTGTTTAAGCATAATATCAGTGTTTACGAGATATAGGTAATTTATGTTGAAAGAGAGTTGAAGCTTTGATTGAGTCTTACCCTGTCTTACCCTGTAATGAACAATGTGATGATGGTCTTTGACTTTTTTATATTTTTTATTCAGACTTGGAATACTCATGGTGATGCAGGAAAGATACAGTTGTGGCCAAAAGTATTGACACCCCTGCAACTTTGTCAGATAATACTCAGTTTCTTCCTGCAAATGATTGCAAACACAAATTCTTTGGTATTATTATCTTCATTTAATTTGTCTTAAATGAAAAAACACAAAAGAGAATGAAGCAAAAAGCAAAACATTGATCATTTCACACAAAACTCCAAAAATGGGCCAGACAAAAGTATTGGCACCCTCAGCCTAATACTTGGTTGCGCAACCTTTAACCAAAATAACTGCGACCAACCGCTTCCGGTAACCATCAGTGAGTTTCTTACAATGCTCTGCTGGAATTTGAGACCATTCTTCTTTGGCAAACTGCTCCAGGTCCCTGATATTAGAAGGGTGCCTTCTCCAAACTGCCATTTTTAGATCTCTCCACAGGTGTTCTATGGGATTCAGGTCTGGACTCATTGCTGGCCACTAGGGTGACCGGATCTCATATGGGGGGAAAAAATGTCAGAATCTTGTTCGTCTGGACCCCACAAAACGATTCCCCTTTCCAGATATTGAGAGAGCCAAAATTTGAGCTCGATCAAACGACGTTAACCCGTGCCGCTCGTCGCTCAAAGTTTGAAAAAATCCAAATTGAGGTATTTTAAGATTTAGGTATTTTGCATAGTCTGTTAGACTATAAAGAATGTGACAACAACATTGCAGAAATAGCCCTGACCAAATTTTCGAACCATTTGTGGTATTTGAATGCAGAGTTGGTGGGATTATCGTTTTTTGATCCCACCATTACAGACAATGAAAAGTTGTTAATGGCTAATAAATTGCTCAGTAGCACAGATGAACCATCAGAGCACGCTAACCTACATGAGTTGATAATTTTACATAGTTATCTAATCTATTCTAGAGCTTTTGTTAAAGTAGTTTTTGAAACGTCAGAATATAATGCTCGGCATTTGCTTACAACTTGCAGGACATATTGCTTTTGTTCTTCATCTTTTGTCAGAAGGTCGTTAAAGTCGGTTACTTCCTACCTCTTTTAATTTTTCTTTCCTAACTTTTGGATTTACAACCCTAGCGTGCTCTGATGGTTCATCTGTGCTACTGAGCAATTTATTAGCCATTAACAACTTTTCATTGTCTGTAATGGTGGGATCAAAAAACGATAATCCCACCAACTCTGCATTCAAATACCACAAATGGTTCGAAAATTTGGTCAGGGCTATTTCTGCAATGTTGTTGTCACACTCTTTATAGTCTAACAGACTATGCAAAATACCTAAATCTTAAAATACCTCAATTTGGATTTTTTCAAACTTTGAGCGACGAGCGGCACGGGTTAACGTCGTTTGATCGAGCTCAAATTTTGGCTATCTCAATATCTGGAAAGGGGAATCGTTTTGAGGGGTCCAGATGGACAAAATTCCGACATCGATTTTTTGCAGTCACCCTACTGGCCACCTTAGAAGTCTCCAGTGCTTTCTCTCAAACCATTTTCTAGTGCTTTTTGAAGTGTGTTTTGGGTCATTGTCCTGCTGGAAGACCCATGACCTCTGAGGGAGACCCAGCTTTCTCACACTGGGCCCTACATTATGCTGCAAAATTTGTTGGTAGTCTTCAGACTTCATAATGTAATGCCATGCACACGGTCAAGCAGTCCAGTGCCAGAGGCAGCAAAGCAACCCCAAAACATCAGGGAACCTCCGCCATGTTTGACTGTAGGGACCGTGTTTTTTTCTTCGAATGCCTCTTTTTTTTCTCCTGTAAACTATGTTGATGCATTTGCCCACAAAGCTCTACTTTTGTCTCATCTGACCAGAGAACATTCTTCCAAAATGTTTTAGGCTTTTTCAGGTAAGTTTTGGCAAACTCCAGCCTGGCTTTTTTTATGTCTCGGGGTAAGAAGTGGGGTCTTCCTGGGTCTCCTACCATACAGTCCCTTTTCATTCAGACGCCGACGGATAGTACAGGTTGACACTGTTGTACCCTCGGACTGCAGGGCAGCTTGAACTTGTTTGGATGTTAGTCGAGGTTCTTTATCCAACATCCGCACAATCTTGCGTTGAAATCTCTTGTCAATTTTTCTTTTCCGTCCACATCTAGGGAGGTTAGCCACAGTGCCATGGGCTTTAAACTTCTTGATGACACTGCGCACGGTAGACACAGGAACATTCAGGTCTTTGAATATGGACTTGTAGCCTTGAGATTGCTCATGCTTCCTCACAATTTGGTTTCTCAAGTCCTCAGACAGTTCTTTGGTCTTCTTTCTTTTCTCCATGCTCAATGTAGTACACACAAGGACACAGGACAGAGGTTGAGTCAACTTTAATCCATGTCAACTGGCTGCAAGTGTGATTTAGTTATTGCCAACACCTGTTAGGTGCCACAGGTAAGTTACAGGTGCTGTTCATTACACAAATTAGAGAAGCATCACATGATTTTTTGAACAGTGCCAATACTTTTGTCCACCCTCTTTTTATGTTTGGTGTGGAATTATATCCAATTTGGCTTTAGGACAATTCTTTTTGTGTTTTTTCATTTAAGACAAATTAAATGAAGATAATAATACCAAAGAATTTGTGTTTGCAATAATTTTCAGGAAGAAACTGAGTATTATCTGACAAAATTGCAGGGGTGGCAATACTTTTGGCCACAACTGTATATATCTTTGTACCATGTTAGCCAGCTTTTAATGGCTAACTGAAAAGATGGTAACAACAGATGTTGTATTAGTCTAGCCTGACTTACAGTAGTGTATTGTAACAGCACAGTAACAGACACAGCACAGTAATAGCACAGGACAGTAACAGACACAGCACAGTAGTGTAACATCTCAGCACAGTAACAGACACAGCACAGTAATAGCATAGCACAGTAACAGACACAGCACAGTAGTGTAACAGCACAGCACAGTAACAAATAGCACAGTAGTGTAGTAGCACAGCACAGTAAGGCTGTAGCCACATTAGTGGTTTTAAAATCAGTCTGATTTTGTTCCTTCAAAGTCGGACGAGTGCAATGCAAGTGTCATGCATTTTTCATGTGAGTACAATCCGATTTTTCACACCTAGCACCCGATTTACATCCGCATGCAGTGCGATTGCTATCCGACTGCAATGCGATTTTAACATGAGATTTTACATAGAGAAATTCTCTAATAATAATAATCTTTATTTATATAGTGCCAACATATTCCACAGCGCTTTACAGTTTAACAGTTCCAAACATAAGTCATAAGTAACAACGTTAACAATACAATAATTAAAGCAAAATAAGATGACCCTGCTCATGAGAGCTTACAATCTACAATGAGGTGGGGGAGATACAATGTACAGGTGTGTATTTACAATGATGTATTTACAATGATGGTCCAGCCATCTTGAGGGAGTGAGGGATGGATGGAGATAGTGAATGGGCTACACATGCACACTTACACATAGAATGACTTTGATTAGTGAACGTGATAGGCCGCTCTGAACAAATGTGTTTTGAGGGAGCGCCTGAAACTATGCAAATTGTGGATAGTCCTAATTTCTTTGGGTATAGTACTCCAGAGAATTGGTGCAGCTCGGGAGAAGTCTTGGATTCGGGAATGGGAGGTATGGATTAGTGGAGAGGTTAGTCGAAAGTCGTTTGCAGAGCGCAGCGGTGTTTAGGCCGATAGAAATGAGGGAGGAGATGTAGGGGGGTGCTGCACTGTGGAGAGTTTTGTGGGTGAGAACAAGTACTTTGAATTCGATCCTATAATGAATGGGCAGCCAATGTAAGGACTGGCAAAGAGCGGATGTGTCCGAGCACCGATTAGCCAGATGGACGATCCTGGCCGCTGCATTAAGTATGGACTGAAGAGGGGATAGTCGAGTAACGGGGAAGCCAATTAATAGAGCGTTGCAGTAATCCAGGCGGGAGTGGATCAATGCTACAGTGAGGGTTTTTGTTGTTTCCATGGTGAGAAGCGGGCGGATTCTAGAGATGTTCTTTAGGTGTAAGCGGCAAGAGCGGGCACGAGATTGTATATGGGATGTGAAGGAGAGATTGGTGTCTAACCTAACACCCAGACAGCGCGCCTGCTGCCGGGGTGTTATTGTGGTGCCACTCACATAGAGGGAAATGTCAGATTTAGGGAGGTTAGTAGACGGCGGGAGCAGAAGTTCAGTTTTGGAGAGGTTGAGTCATTTACACATCGTTTTCAAAGGAAATATTCTTCAAAACACACACACACATATATAT
This sequence comes from Dendrobates tinctorius, assembly GCF_039654945.1. Taxonomy (NCBI): domain Eukaryota; kingdom Metazoa; phylum Chordata; class Amphibia; order Anura; family Dendrobatidae; genus Dendrobates; species Dendrobates tinctorius. The sequence goes on along the minus strand of NW_027361726.1, from coordinate 6,075,742 downwards.
AAATATTTATATATGTATGTGTACTGTATATGATAAATAGATAGAATAGAATAAAAGCTGGCAATTCAGTAGCTGCGTAGTGTAAAATAACAGCAGGAGCAGACAGGATAGAATAGATGGATTACATACAGTAAATACACAGTAGATATACAGATGTCAGTGACATATACAATTAGTACAGTGTGTGTGCAGCTTACTGTACATGTATTTAATTAATAAAAGATTATTTTTCTGAAAAAATGGCATGGGCTTCGGCGTAATTTTGTTAACCATCAGCGGGAAATCTAACAGCTGGGGACCGATGTTTATAGCCTGGGAAGGGGGTAATACTCATGGACCTTCCCAGGATATTAATATCAGCTCACAGCTGTATAATTAGCCTTTACTATCAAAATGGGGGACCGCAAAAAAAATGACGTGGGGTCCCCCTATAATAACCAACAAAGACTATGCAGACAGCTGCTGGCAGATATTAATAGCCTAGGAAAGGGCCATGAGTACTGCCTCCCCCCCAAGGCTAAAAACATCACCTCTCAGCCGCCCCAGAAAAAGCTCATCTCTAAGATGCAGCAATTCTGGCACTTAGCCTCACTCTTCCCACTTGCCCTGTATGAGTGGCAAGAGTGTGTCGATAACATCTATATATCTATGTATTCTATGTGTATATATCTATTCTATTCTAACCTGTCACACCATGATTTTACTGTGCGCAGCAGAGGAATTGCCGGCTTTTCCAAGGAGATTGTTGTGTAAAAATCAGACAGCACTTTCATAGTCCGAGTGCTGTGCGATTTTTTTGTCTTGCACCCATTGACTTCTATTGCGGGATGCAATCCGATTTCTGATTACAGTCGCAGCATGCTGCAAGTTTTTTCCAGTCCAATCGTGATCCGATCCGAGCTGGAAAAAAACGCAGATGAACACACAATTGCATTCGTCCGATTTTAACGTAAGTGGGAATGAGCACTTACAGACAATACTGTGTCGATATGATGTGTCCCGGCATAGTGTAACAGCACAGCACTGATTAGACGATGTCATGGAGAGTACGGACAGCCTATACTAATAAGGGAGCGCCCACATGGGGTGTGATCCTGAGGCTGCTCCATGATAAACGGCTACGCCGTACAGATTCTGCATTAGATGTCTGTAATTTGTAGCGATTTCTTACACTAATCTTTTTGAATTTCATGCCTATTGCGACCAGCCTGAAATGAGTGTTACATTGCCGATTATCCATGAAAGGAGATGTCCTCCACGGTAAATGGAAGAGGGTTATTGACTTAAGAGGACGTCTCCATTTCACTACATGGTTCTTTTGTTTGGATGAATTCCCGGAAATAGTTCTTTATATGATGTACTAGTTATTGGGATTTTAAAGGGTTATTGCTCAAATCAAGTTAACATCTACATCCATGTGATGGAAGATAACTTGTTAATCGCTTAGGGTCCGACTGCTGGTACCTGCAGGGATTCTGAGAGCGGGCCTCTGTAGTTTCATCCTGAATGAATTTACACGTGTGTGGCCCCCACACCGCACTATTTTTGGCAGGACTGATAGAGATAGCTGACTGCAGTGCTCAACAGCCCCATAAACAATGAATGAGGCCGAGGGCGCACAGCTCCCTCTGCTCCATTCAGGACAAGGATGCAGATCTGCGTTTTTAGGTTTCCAGACCCTTATTATCAGGAAATTTGGGGGTCCCACTGGTCAGATCTCCTGAAATCAGCACGTTGTAGAGAGGGGATACCTTGATTTTTGAAAATAAGCCTTTAACTTGGACTAGTGGTCAGGAAAGAAGAGTGCAGGGGAAGATCAGACCTGCTTACACTTGGGTGTCTCACCTGCCTACACTTGGGTGTCTCGCCTGCCTTCACCAGGGTGTCTCCCCTGCCTACACAAGGGTGTCTCCCCTGCCTACACAAGGGTGTCTCCCCTTTCTACACCTGGGTGTCTCCCCTGCCTACACAAGGGTGTCTCACCTGCCTACACCAGAGTGTCTCCCCTGCCTACACCAGGGTGTCTCCCCTGCCTACACCAGGGTGTCTCCCCTGCCTACACCAGGGTGTCTCCCCTGCCTACACCAGTGTGTCTCCCCTGCCTACACAAGGGTGTCTCCCCTATCTACACCATGGTGTCTCCCCTGCCAACACAATGGTGTCTCCCTGCCTACACAAGGGTGTCTCCCCTGACTACAGCATGGTGTCTCCCCTGCCTACACAAGGGTGTCTCCGCTGCCTACACAAGGGTGTCTCCCCTGCTTCTACAAGGGCATCTCCCCTGCAGGGGGAGATCAGACCTGCTTACACTTGGGTGTCTCACCTGCCTACACTTGGGTGTCTCGCCTGCCTTCACCAGGGTGTCTCCCCTGCCTAAACAAGGGTGTCTCCCCTGCCTACACAAGGGTGTCTCCCCTTTCTACACCTGGGTGTCTCCCCTGCCTACACAAGGGTGTCTCCCCTATCTACACCATGGTGTCTCCCCTGCCAACACAAGGGTGTCTCACCTGCCTACACCAGGGTGTCTCCCCTGCCTACACCAGGGTGTCTCCCCTTTCTACACAAGGGTTTCTCCCCTGCCTACACAAGGGTGTCTCCGCTGCCTACACAAGGTTGCATTGACATGCATTTCTTGGGCATCTCCAGAATTTGTAAAACTATAACTCCCAGCATAATTTGACAGCTAAGCACTGACAAAAGTGGAAGCTTATAGTGTCAGTCCTTCTTGCTATATTCACCATGGAGGACTTGACATGATTTATTTGATTGAGCAACAAATACTATATGGACATCCTGAGTCTTCCAGGTCATTGCAGTGACTTTCCACTGGCTAATGGATGGTGTCCAAAATGATGACTATATGATTGTAAGATCTGGGGTGTTTCATTGATCAGTTCCCCTTTATCCCCATGGGTAGTGTTGAGAGGATGAATCCCACCATTAATAAAGAGCACTATAGGAGCGGAGGTGATAATCTTTGCATTACGTGCGCACGTTCTATATTGAAATCTTGTTATGAAACTATTCAGACGTCTCAGTGGAGGAAGAAATTCATTTTACTCCCGTGATCTTAATGTTCTGCAATCAGAGAGAGACTGAAGAGCCATTCACTTGATTGTTCTTTATTGTAGGCTCTACCTAGGTTATTATTTATGCAATCTCTGCATTGACCAAGCTCTCTGAGCAGCCCCAAAATGAGATTAAGTGGCCAAATAAAACCCCAAGAGTGAGTAAAGTTTTCTAATTCCATTAGTAGCATTGGACAGGAGGTCTATGATCCCCCATTGTGAGAAAAAAGGGGCCATATACCTCTGATGGGTACAATGGTTGAAGGGTTTTGTTGTAGTTGATTTACAGCCCACGGGACAGCAGAGAGAATAGTGTGGATTAGGTGTGAGAAGTATGTGCTGTAGGCAGCTCGCTGGGGAAAGTCATCTGCTGCTCGAGTGTTGAGAAAGTAGTCTCCAATCAGCACCACATATGATTGCAATATGGGCTAATGGTGTTCCTCGGTGGCACTCACTTTCACTATGGGTGGTGAGTGGCACCAGTGACATCGCATCTACACATTCTAGCCAGGATGCATACACTATCAGCAGGTGTGTATAAACGCAACATCATAGGACAGGTGTAAGATACCTGCTTTCCGTGTATCCGTCCAAGCAGTTATATGTAGTTCGGGTGTCATTGGTGCCACTCCAATCCCAATGCCAAAGTGAATGGTTCTAGAGAACCCCGGTAGCCGGTAGATTTGTATAGAACATATGTTTTCCTGAGGGTAGAAGGGACCTGTAACATCCTGAGAGTTAATCCGCATGCGGTATAATAGAGGACGTATATGGCCCTGTATATTGTAATTATGTAACAAGGTGGCACAGGGTGGTAGTCGTGGGCAAGTTCACTAAGCAACAGTCAGTGAGCACCCTGGCACCTTCTACATGAAAGGATAAAGTCCTGGTACTACTATACAGTTGGTTATCTCGGTTACTCCAGCTTCTGACCTTCAGGCTCCAGGTAACACCACAGAGTCACAGTTCTTTTCCAAAAGTTGAACTTTCCTAAACAGTAACATCACATCAGCAGCACAGTTCACACAGGGCAACGTTTCCTGTACTTTCCCTTCCTTTGCCATACGGGCAGTCCCTTTGGACAGTCCATGTCCCATCTATACCTTCAGCATCACCAGCTCTCTGTCATCCCCTTGTCCGGTTCCAATAGGTAAAGGTGCCGGGAACGCCATCTCAGCTGCTCCCACCCCGGTCTTATACTCTGAATCCTTCCTGGGGATGATTCCTTTAAGCTGGTGCCCGATTACACTATTCTTCAGCTGGGGGTCCCTTACTACCATCCGCAGATTTGTCCCCACAGCTTGCTACTGTCCACTGCATATGTCCTGCCCTTGGGCAGACTGCCCAGGTGTCTGACAGAACCAGGAAGTATTCTGACTAAAAAGTACTCTGCTCTTAGCTGCCCCTCCCATCAGGTTAACCCTTGTGCTGCCTAAGTCCTTCTCTATGCTACACTATACTCTTATCACTAATGTGATATCATCAAAAAAGTCCAATAAACAGAGAAAAATCCACCAGCAAGACCTGAAATAGTGACAAATCCCAGTGCCGACAAAAAGATAACCACTTGCACAATTGTGTTCGTTTAAAAATGTATTATTTTATTAACAAATTCCTTAATATGAATGAACTCAATTAAAAATTAATACTAACAAGATGCCTCTTGTGTGAGGGAGGAACTGCCAGAACAAAACCGCATATAAATAATTTTATAGCATAAATACCTAGTGAGGACCATAATTAGACGGAGTCCCATACACTAAAACACTAGGCTTGTATTTAGAAAGGAAAAAGGAAAAAAGACCCTGCCCTGTATTAATATATTCAAATGTCCTTTTATAGGGCAGAAGTATGCAGTAGAAGGTACAAGTGCCTGCACATATTCACAATGTGTATTAAATATATTAGGTGTAAAACTGCTGCATGCAGATGTAATACATTATTAACAAATCGGGCACAAATTAATATTACCTAATGTGTGACGGTCCGATCAAGGTCCAGCATGCTGATGCGGGGTCTGGCAGTGCTTCCCTCCACCCCAATGCACGTTTCGTATTGTCTTCCTCAGGGGGTGTGAGAACAGGGTCCAGAAGAGAGGAGGCATGTAAGGTTCCCTGCCGCCTCCTTATAATTACTTTGGCATCGTACAATGTATCACTACACTGCCATGATTCATTTTTGGATTTGCGCCAGCTCTGGTTCCGCTATAATTTAAATGTAGCTTTTTTCCTTTCAGGCTAGCAAGGGTTAAATGTCAGTTTCCTTGCTGGCAACTGATTTGATTGCTAGTAAACTGATGTGGTTGGTGACCACTCCCACCATCCTTTAAAAAGTCACATGACCGATCAGCTGACAGAGTAATCAGCTGAGAGTAATCTATGATGACCAAGCCTGGATTAAGGAGCGCTTTGGTTGCAGTAGTGAATCCGCTGTTTTCTTGGAGTACTTGGTCCTGGTGCCTTACTCTCTGCTGTGTGGTAATTTACAGAAGAGACAGTTGTTAAGTATAAGTTCCCCTCTATCTGTCTGTCTTGTTGTTGTTCCTCTCCGTGTTGTTCATCATTTGCAATGGTTGAAGCTAGCATCCTTGCTGGCCAGTACACTAGCCAGGGATTAGTGAGGTGACAATCAGAGTCCAGGCATGGGACAGCGACAGGGTGGAAGGACCCGCTTAGGGCATTATGGGAGTTTAGGAACAGGCTCAGGTTGGAGCTCAGGAGGTTCCCCCATCTCTCGTTCCCTACGGTTAGGACATTCGTCACTGCATTCCATCTCGTTGTAGATATAAGTTGTGTCGTCCACTGATCTTAACCTTCTCGGTTGTGACAGCCTCACATGTAATCCGCATTCTGCAGAAAAGTGAGCGCTGTACGGAAATAGGAAAGAATGGAGCGCTGCACATAGACATGAATTGTGAGCTGAAGAAATGTAATTTGTAGCCAAGGAAGACAAATATTAGGCCTGAAATGTAGTTTGTAAGTAAGAACTGTATTGCCCAAAGCCAGTCATGGTACCGGGTAGTGTCCATTCACACACGGCACTGCACACTTTACCAGTCTCTCCTGTTAAATATTTATTGGCATTATGCATCTCAACAACCTGGTGATTTACTCTCACAGTTCTCCTGATGATGATTGCCTTACCAGTACGTGGATTAGCTGTTACCTGCATGCAGCCTCCATGTCTGGAGAAGAGCTGCAGATTAATCCTTTAACCATACCTTCCAACTTTTGAAAGGAAAAGAAGGATAAAGGCTGCAATGCGCACAGCGCGTCATGACATTTTTTAGGCCACACCCTGACCACACCCATTTCACAACTGGTCACACCCATGTCCACGCCCCAACCACACCCATTTAGCACTGCTAATCACACTGACTGGTACTGAGGGAACAGTGGCTGGCATTACGGGCACAGTGGCTGGCATTATGGGCACAGTGGCTGGTACTGTTGGCACATTGACTGGTACTGAGGAATAGAAAGAACAGAGAGAGAGAAATAAGAAAACAGAGACAGAAAGAAAGAACAGAGAGAGAAAGAAAGAGGGGAAAGAAAAACAGAGAAAAAGAAAGAAGCAAAGAAAGAAAGGGGAAAGAAAGAGAGAATAGAGAATGAGAAAGAAAGAGGGGAAAGAAAGAAGAAAAAAAGAAACAGAGAGAGAAAGAACAGAGAGAAAGAAAGAGGGCACAGAAAAAAAAGAACAGAGAGAGAACGAAAGAAAGAAAGAAAGAACAGAGAGAGAGAAAGAACAGAGAGTGAGAAAAGAAAGAACACAAAGAAAGAAAGGAGAAAGAAAGAAAACAGAGAGAAAGAAAGAACAGAGAGAAAGAAAGGAAGAACAGATAGAGAGAAAGAAAGAACAGAGAGAGAAAGAAAAAGATTAGAGAGAGAAAGAAAGAGGGGAAAGAAAGAGAAAAAACAGAGCGAGGGAGAGAGAAAGAAAGAAGAGAGAAAGAAAGGGGAAAGAAAGAATAGAGAGAGAGAACGATGGGAAAGAAAGAACAGAGAGAGAAAAAGAACAGAGAGGAAGAAAGAGGGGAAAGAAAGAACAGAGAAAGAAAGAAAGAACAGAGAGAAAGAGAAAGAAAAAACGAGGGGAAAGAAAGAACAGAGAGAGAAAAAGAAAGAAAGATGGGAAATAAACAGAGAGCGAGAAAGAAAGAACAGACAGAAAGAAAGAGGGGACAGAAAAAAAGAACAGAGAAAAAAAGAAATAGGGGAAAGAAAGAAAGAAAGAACAGAGAGGGAGAGAGAAAGAAAGAGGGGAAGAAAGAACAGAGAGAAAGAGAAAGAGCAGAGAGAGAAAGAACAGAGAGAAAGAGAAAGAAAGAGGGGAAAGAAAGAACAGAGAGAAAGAAATAAAGAAAGAAAGGGGGGAAAGAAAGAAACAGAGAAAAAAAGAAAGAACAGAGAGAAAGAAAGGGGACAGAAAAAAGAACAGAGAGATAAAGAAAGAGGGGAAATAAAGAACGGAGAGAAAGAAAGAAGAAAGAAAGAAAAAGAACAGAGAGAAAGGAGTGGACAGAAAAGAACAGAGAGAGAAAAAAAGAAAGAGGGGAAAGAACAGAGAGCGAGAGAGAAAGAAAGAGGGGAAAGAAAGAACAGAAAGAGAAAGAAAGAGGGGAAAGAGAAAGAAAGAACAGAGAGAAAGAAAAAGAAAGAAGGAACAGAGAGAGAAATAAGAGAGAGAGATAAAGAGAGGACAGAAAGAACGGAGAGAGAGAGAAAGAGGGGAAAGAAAGAGGACATAGAGAGAAAGAAAGAGCAGAGAGAGAAAGAAAGAACAGAGAGAGAAAGAAAGAGCAGCGTGAAAGAATGATTAGAGAGAGAAAGGAAGAGGGGAAAAAAGAAAGAACAGAGAGAAAGAACAGAGAAAGAGAAAGGAAGAGGGGAAAGAAAGAAATGAGAGAGAGAAAGAAAGGAAGAGGGGAAAGAAAGAAATGAGAGAGAGAAAGAAACAGAGAAAGAAATAAAGATTCTATAAAGTCCAAGGCGATCCCTCTGTCCACACTGTCGGAGGATACGGTGATGAATCTGAAGCATTCCCTGAAGTGCCTCCATGGTTCCGTTAGAATCTCCTCCCGAAATAACCTAATTTCCGGTCAGCTTCCAGCGCGTCACTTCCAGTGGAACGTCACGTGAGAATTTTAAAGTGCTCCTCGGGGCTCTGCCGTGTACTCCCGTGTCCGCGGGAAAAGTAACCTCCCAGCCAGGGCAGTAGGGCAGACTCAAAATCGGGACTGTCCTGCTGGATCCGGGACGGTTGGGAGGTATTAATGCTCCCCACCATACACCTTGTACATGCATAGCTCTGCACACCTCATTCACACATGGTTCTGCTTTGTCTGCCTCGTACACACACGGCTCCACTCCGTACACCTCGCTCGCACACATGGTTCCACTCCGTAAACCTCGTACACATGCGACTCTGCTCTGTACACCTTGTACACACGAGGCCACGCTCTGTACACCTTGTACACATACGGCTCCACTCCGTAAACCTTGTACACATGCGGCTTTGCGCCATACACCCCGTACACACGCAGTTCCACTCCATACACCTCGTACACACGCGGCTCCACTCCATACACACAGCTCCACTCCGTACACCCTGTACACACACACGGCTCCGCTCCGTACGCACACGGCTCTGCTCCATACACACGCGGCTCCACTCCGTACACCCCATACACACACAGCTCTGCTCTGCTCCGTAAACACATGGCTCAGCTCCGTACACTTTGTACACACAGGGCTCCGTTCCGTACACCTCGTACACACACGGCTCCGCTCTGTACACCTCATACACCTCTCCGCTCCATACACCTCGTACAAACGCGGCTCCGCTCTCTACACCCTGTACACACGAGGCTCCGCTCCGTATATATCTCTGCTCCGTACACATCGTACACACACGGCTCTGCTCCGTACACCTCGTACACATCTCCGCTCCATACACACGAGGCTTTGCTCCGTACACCTTGTGCACACCCATGTCTCCGCTCCGTACAAATTTCCGCTCCGCACACCTTGTACACACACGGCTCCACTCCGTACACCTCCGCTCCGTACACTTAATACACACCCGGCTCTGCTTTGTACACCTTGTACACAGACGGCTCCGCTCCATACACCTCGTACACACACGGCTCCGCTCCATACACCCCGTACACATGCGGCTCCGCTCCGAACACTCCGTACACACACGGCTCCGCTCCGTACACCTCGTACACACATGGCTCCGCTCCGTACACCTCGCACACACTCGGCTCCGCTCCGTACACCTTGTACACGCACAGCTCTGCTACATCCACCCTGTAAACTTCTCCTGACCCCACACATAAACTTCCTTCATCCAGCACCATGACGACCAGCTCAGCAGAGTCCTGCAGACACCGAGGCACCTGATCATGTGACCCCTGACTCCTCCACTCCTGTGACATCATCACAGGTCCTGTGCCACAGAAGAGAACAGCCTAGTGATGTCATTGCAGGCTGTAAGGTGGCTGCGGTGAGTCTCTGGGAAGGCGAGGATGGGGTGCATGGGGGGTCGTGCGGCTTATCTCCCTGCAGTGCGGGAAAAATAGAGTCCTGGGCGGGACAGCGGGGCAAAAACGGGACTGTCCCGCGGAATCCGGAACGGTTGGGAGCTATGCTTTAACATCATCAGCCAGTGGCCAACCACAGGCAGCTATCAACCCTGCCACCCGCATTGCACTAGTGTACGATTTTCTGTCCTCTGTCCCATGTTCTGGCTATGGCTCACACCCATCTGTAATAATAGTAAAGGGAACAAGTCATCTCTCTATACCAGAACACGTGTAATCGGTGCAGACAATCAGTGTCAGGAGCCAAAGGTAACCGGCTCCGCTTTCAGGAAGTCACACAGGAAGCCTAGGTTATGAACTGTATCACTGGTATTACACAGAACAAATACAATTATATGAGGGCAGTGCCAATCTAATCAGGTCACACGGATTATATCAACCACTACTGACTGATACAAAACATAGCAGAAGCGTCAGAGCCTCGAAAATTATCACTTTATAAAAAACACAATACGTATGGAAAAAATCCCAATACACTGTCAAAACTGAATTATTTTGTGCGTATTTTTACATTGGACATGTACAGACTTCTTGTGCATGCGCAGTGGAATTCTCCTTACCTAGAATGACAGTGATCCTGGCCATCGTCGTAGGATCTGGACTCTCTGCCCACGAGCGTCAGTCACCTTTGTGAGCTCATTATTTATTTGTGCTGCTATTTCCAATGTATGACAAAGTATGTGAACCCTGAAGCTGCGAGTTTGGGGACATTATTAAGAGGATCCCGAAGAGTCAGGAAGTTTATATCCACAGGCGCCCATGATGATTTTCCAAAGGTTTGCAATTTTTGCACAACAGAGGCTCACCCCACAGGAGCATAATTCACTAGCTTTTCTGACTTTGATAAATAGGTTACAATATAATCTAAACTCAGCACTTCACCATCTGACATCCTGAGGTGTCGTTCATCCTCGGTGATGAATTGGGGACGTTTAGAGATAATTTTCCGAGGGAGAAGGAATTACTAACTTGTATATGAGACTTGATGCCTACAGTATCATCCCAGATCATGTTAGCAGTTAAAGGACTCAGCCACCCAAATGACATTTATACATTGGGATGATTAAGCAAGACACCAAAATTTACGTCATCCTGTCTGTAAATTCCAGAATACCCATTTAAGACATTAACCTACGAGTGATGCTTTGCAAAAGTGAGTTTATTTTTATTAGCTCTATTAACCTATGATCAGTGACTAACTTAGCTGCATTGTTTTTTGAAGTCAGAGGTAGTTTCAAGTGCTTACACCATAGCTCCCAATGGTTCCAAATTGGGACTGTCCCGATTTCTGGGCTCAGTCCCACTGTTCCTGCACATCCGGGCTTTGTCCCGGCTTCCAAATACTCACCTCTCTCCTTTCTTTACCACTTAGTAGCTGCTCCTCAGGGGCGGGGCCACATCTCACTGCAGCTATGCTTTTCAGATCCGCTGATCCACGCAGCAGGAAGTAATCCATGGCACAAGTCTTCGAAAGTAGAATTGGTCAGGCGGTTTCTAATAAGCAATCAGCAGAAAGAGCCTGTGTCTTACTTGCGGTGCACTTCTTTAAGTTCCCACTAATCAAGAGTTTGGGGTGTAGTTTGGATGTGGAATTTTTCCCCCTGTACTTAATACCTGATTTCTAGTTTTTGAAATATCTATTGAAAAATGTTACTCTACATTTCTTTACTTTGGAAGGGGGCACATACTTTTGTTTGCAGCACCATAACGATTGTAATTAGCACATCTAGAAATCTGAGGTGGATCCCTCTGTGATCTCCTTAGTTCAGCCAACTTCTGCCCTAAAAGCATTGGCCCAGGCGATGAGACACCACATCTTTCCTTTTCTGGCCCACTCCTAAGACATGCAGTGGCCGTGGGTAACATGGGCTATAACGACTTAACGTTACGTGGCTGCTGAGCTGTCCGGGCCTATAGCACATGTGGACACTTGGGTGCCCTGGCCCCATCTAACTAAACTGCTCTTCAGCACTAACCTTAACTCCCAGCAGCCCCTCTTACAATTAACCCTTTATGAACAGCCTATCAAGCCCAACTAGTATGCCCCTATCTATTGGCCCGCAACATAATTACATCTACCGGTCTATGGGGCAAATATGTACTAAGAGTGCCCTCCTCTAATGTCCCAAGAAGGATGCACTAGCTTTCCCTAACTGTACAAAAGACACATAATATTATACAGTACACAATGGTAAGTACATGTGGCAATACCATAAACGATGAGCAGTAATACATAGTCATACATGTAGCAGTACCGCAGGCAATTACCATAAAACACATTTGTAAACATTATAATACAGCAATATATACACCAGATGGAGGCCCGATGCTATCGCATCGGGAGTGCACAGAGACATACTCTCCACGCTCCTGGCATCATCCCGTCCCAGCAATGCTTAGCGCGAAGGACCGGAGATGACGTCACTCTCGCGAGAGCGCAACGTCATCAGCGGTCTTTCGCGCAAAGCATTACTGGGACCGGAAGATGCCGGGCACGTGGTGAGAGGAGGGAAAGAGTCCGGGGGCCGTCGGAAGGTGAGTATATCTCTGCGCTCTCCCGATGCGATAGCATCGGGCCTCCATCTAGTCTCCAATATAATCGTCTAATTCTGTCTGTCTCTCTGTTTGTAACGGAAATCCCGCGTCGCCGAGATATCATCTAAAGATATCATTGAATTGCATGTTAGCTAAGTATTCTAGTCGTACTTCTGATCCCCCTGTCCCCGCACCTTCGATGCATAAATACCTTTTTTATCACTCTTCCGATGTATGGAAATCGCCGCGGTCTGGTTGGGCGATGGGCTTGGCTTATTCTCCTTCCCCCCCACCTTGGCTTGCTGGACCTAATTTCTTCTGTGAATATCACAAATGCCGTTGTTTATTCGCGCCTGCGCATTGATATGGCCGATCGCACTTGCGCAGTATGCTTTGCCTAACTGTGGACAAAGCATATAATCACTACTGCGCATGCGCCGGTATTTTTCCCTGCGTCTATGACCCGGAAGTCTTCATATGAAGACTTCCGGGTCATAGACGCAGGGAAAAATACCGGCGCATGCGCAGTAGCGATTATATGCTTTGCCCACAGTTGGGCAAAGCATACTGCGCAAGCGCGAACGGTCTTTTCAATGCGCAGGCACTGACATACTATGTGAACTCAAGACTAACAATAACTAAATACGCAGAGCAAGACAAGGGGGGGGAGAGAATAAGCGACGCCCATCGGACCAGACCGCGGCGATTTCCATACATCGGAAGAGTGATAAAAAAGATATTTATTCATCAAAGGTGCGGGGGCGGGGGGATCAAAAGTACGACTAGAATACTTAGGTAACACACAACTGAAAGATATCTTTACATAATATCTCAAAAAATGGGTGACAGATTCCCTTTAATATGGTCTTGCCAAACTCATCTTAAAAAGCAGTCAATGTGCCTTTGCTGAGCCTCACATTGCCAGCCCTGTTTGAGGATTAGGATCTGGGCCTTTGCTGGGATCGATTTCAGAATATTTAATAATACATTGCTCTGGGGCTTTTAATACAATACAATGCTTTACATTCTATTTACATTATATATGCTAATTGCTATTAGTCTTTCTCCCCTTTAATTGGAGGCCCCTTTTGCCCTGTCTTTTTAACTTTCCAATTGTATTTTTAATATTGTTATTCAGTAAAGTTATCATTTTTATCACATTTTTTGCTTCTCCTCACTTCTTAATGTTTATGGCACCCTACCATAATAGATCATGAAAATAATATGATGGAAATACTTACCAAATACTGAATGTGTGAACGTGGCCTTATCCTTAGACTTGGAGAGTTAATGACTGATGACAGCTGAATTGTACTGATAGAGGCCTAGATAATTCGATGTGTTACAGACGTCATAAAGCGTGCACACTGTGCTGCTATACAAAAAGAAAGTGTGTCTCCAATATGGCCCCAATTACTATAACATGTAAGATTAGAACCTACACATTCTTTCTTACATCTAATAAATGATCTAGAATCCGATACATGACATTCCCTTTAAGGCATCCAAATTAGTGGTGATTCTGTATTGGTATTACCATGCACCGTACAAGAAAAGATCTAATGAAGGAATCTGCCACTTACAGCTCTGGACCATTAATACTTAATGCTAATTTATTTGCATACCTGAGAATGGGCAGTGTCTGAGATCAGCTTGTGGAGGCGCGAGGAGGCAGCAGCAGCAGGCAGCAAGCAGCAGCAGACAGCAGCATGCAGCAAGCAACAGCAGACAGCAGGCAGCAGCAGCAGGCAGCCTTCTTCTCACGCTGCGTGTTTGCTTCGCTGCTAATTACGCTTAGTGGAATATTTCTTCCTTGCTTCCAGCAGCTTACAAGACCAGAAGGAAGAGCTGCAGAAACGCCTGTCGTACACAACACACAAGCTGGAGATGCTGGAAAATGAGTTTGATTCCACCAGGCAGTACCTGGAAACGGAGCTGAGGAGAGCCCAGGAGGAGCTGGAGAAAGTGACGGAGAAGCTCAGACGGTCAGTCTTAAATTTCCTAGCAATCTCAGATATTGTGATACATTGTAGTTCCTCCCTTCTCCCTTTATAACTGTTTATGTGCTGCTTGATGCCACTTGGAGGCTTCATTCCTTGTAAATAGGAGCTCTGTGGGCCTAGGAGACCAAAAACTGTAAAGTAACAGGTTAATAACCCATTTGGGTCCCTATAAGATCTCACAATACATAGAAGAAATGTAGAATTGCTTCTAAGACATGAACACGACTTGAGATTTGTTATATTGAGCTCACGTGTTGCTCTAATTTAAAGTGACCCAAAAAGGCTCTAAGACCACAGTTTAATGACCTGCCCAGGAGGACGCCCTCGAGGGACAAAAACTGATACTTAGCTTGAGGAATTCTAGTTTATCTATGAGAAAAAATGAGCAAGTCTGCCCACCGTCTATTAGACAGAAGAGGCCTGTGCCCAGGGGCAGCCACAAGCATGAGGCCATGGGCCAAATTATACCATGAGGGGGTGGGTGAAAGAGTCTCCAATACTTTGCCTCCTCCTGTACAGTAATTCTACTTTGTTTTGCTTAAAACCTATAAACATGTTTTGGGACAATGTTTGTGGGCTTCCACCATTTTCATTTCCCAGGCAGTTGCTTAGAAGAACCCATGGCTGCTGTGTTTGGCACAAGGTTAGAGGAGGCTGGAGAATTTGCATCACCTGGCCTTTCCTAATGATGATGGTGAGCGAGCCATAACCCTAACAGGCTAATTATGGTCTGAAACCTTGGACAAATCTCCAAGAGGGCACAAACTTTTGTATCAGCCTATTTTCCTTTTTGTAATGTAAAAAATGACAAGATATATATTATTTTGCCTAAAATGCAAAGTAAATGTGTCATCTAGGCCTTTTAAAGAACATTTCATCTTTAACTTGCTTAACTGTTCACAATAACATACATTTTGACTAGGAGTGCCTAAACTTTTACATGCCACTGTGTAGTCCTTCTTCTCATGTCATCTAAGACCACATGAAAGTTCAGGTCTACTTTGATGTGTTCTTTGGTCATAAATTAGAAGATAATATAGTTACAAACTCCCTACCAGATTTTCAGTGGACTCGTTCTGCAACCAGCAACGTCCCAGAAAACAATGAACTGATTGGAGGTGAAGCCTGACGATTCCTCATGACTTTCTAGCTTAGTTCAGGGCCATTTACCTTTAAAGATTAACCTTTTAGCCCCATTTTGAGACCGTGTGCATATGGGAACTGCTATATATGCAATTGTCTTTTCTATAGAACGTGTCCCACATTTAGTGTCTGGCTGCCACCTGTACATGCACATCACATAGATTCCATGTTCATTGCTATATTATAGAGCTGTATTAATACAGCCCCCACCCCCACAACAAGTCTGTCAGCGAGACTCATCCGAGGCCCTAATGACTCCCGTCTGCCAGAATTTTTCGCCGCCTGACAAAAAACAGCTCTGATTCATTGTTTCTGCAATATTAAGAATAATTAGCGGACACAGTAAATCATTAAAGAGGCGGCGGGAGGTATCACTGCCATCACTCGCTGCGATTCACAAATGCGTGATAAATATTCATAACCTGCAGGCGTCGGCTCTTAAAGGGGCAGTACAGCCAATCCAGCTCATTCGCTGTAGATTACAAAGTTACACAGCACCTCAGAATACACGCTCTGGGTGAATTATTCCTCTTTTTCAAAATGTCTGCTTGTTGTCATCTTTTTTGCTCAACATTTTAGGTAGGTTTTATTTACAAACTAAAACAGTGTTCTGGCACTTTAAGAAAAGCATCGACCTGCCGAATATCGATTCAATTGTTTTTTTTATTTTTTCTTGCAGGATCCAAACCAATTACTTGTCATTACAAAGAATAAACCAAGAACTGGAGGAGAAGCTGCACAGAATGGTGAGTGCTGGACGCTTTCATGTCCGTTGCATATAAACCATTCATCAGTGCACAGGTATGGGCTGTCTGCAAATATGGCTGCTGTTATCTGTGCTATTGTATCTGTTTACATTAACTAATGGCAACCATCCCTCAATGTCCTTACTGTAAGTGCTCTATGACCCATCTAAAGGGCCTTTTACACATAGCGATATCGCTAGCGATATCGCTAAAGCGTCACCGATTTTGTGACGCAACAGCGATATCGCTAGCGATCTCGCTACATGTGATACTCACCTCCGACCGGCCCCCACGCTGGATATCGCTGATCGCGCGCGATCGTCCTGGTCCATTTATCATTGTCAGCTTCATGCTGGCGCCGACGAGCGACGCATGGACACGGGGGGAAGTCGTTATTAGGGCTGCGTGTGACAGGTAAGTAACGACTGCCGACATCTGCTGCATCACTGGTGAGATCTGCCTCTTTGGCAGCTCACTAGCGACCATTTAGTGATGTACCAGCAATCCTGACTGGGTCGTATCGATGTCGGGATCGCTGGTGCATCGCTAAATGTAACAGGACCTTAAGACTTCATTTATTACAATGAGAGATACAAGAAGAAAATAGGTATTAGACCTACCGGTAATTATGTTTCCAGGAGTCCATATTAACAGCACCATGGAAGTCGTCCACCTCCTCCTTACAGGGACAGGAAACACACGAGAGGTTAAAAGGCCCCTCCCCACCCACGTCCCTTAGTGTTTTAACAAGAACCACACCATGATTGATGCAACTTAACAAATTTATTACAACCAATATCATATTAAGACATCATGAAAGAACCCAAACAGGGAGGTAACTATCCATGCTGTCAGGAAGGACTACTGGAGACATAATTACCGGTAGGTCTAATACCTTATATTCCAGGATGTCCCTCCTGACAGCACCATGAAGAATACCAAAGTACCTCATCAGGGTGATACCACTTCCTGGAAAACCTTTCTCCCAAGGCAGTTTGTTGACTAGATAATACCTCTAATTTAGTTTGTTTGCAAAACATATCTAATCTGGCCAAGGTTGCGGCCCTACAAATTTGCTTGACTGAAGCCCCAGCCCTCTCAGCCCAGTAGGTGGAGACTGCTCTTATCGAGTGGGCTCTTAGTCCTTCAGGGAGGTATAATCCCTTCTGAATGGTAATCTAGGGAAATTGCCAAAGTGATCCATCTTTCAATAGTGGTTTTTGAGGAGTTTTTTCCCCTTGTTTTTTACACCAAATAAAATAAACAAATTAGGGTCCTGCCTCCAAATACGAGTGGCCTCTAGATATTCGATGACCGCCTGTCTAACGTCCAACGCGTGAAAGACCTGCTCTTTCTGAATTGACGGATTCTCACAAAAGGAATGTAAGATAATTTCCTGGTTTAGATTTTGAGTGGACACCACCTTTGGTAGAAATGCAGGATCTAATTTAAGGACTATGCGGTCATCCCATATTTGAAGATACGGATCGCGAGTGGACAGGGCCT
This sequence comes from Dendrobates tinctorius, assembly GCF_039654945.1. NCBI lineage: Eukaryota > Metazoa > Chordata > Amphibia > Anura > Dendrobatidae > Dendrobates > Dendrobates tinctorius. The sequence goes on along the minus strand of NW_027361726.1, from coordinate 6,058,134 downwards.
GAATCTCTCCTAGCCTCTTTGCGGTAGTAATGGCCACTAAGAACGCCAGTTTGATGGTCCGATATGAGATGGACATATTCTCCCCAGGTACATAAGGATCTTTACAAATGGCTTTAAGGACTAGATTCAAATCCCAAGGAGGCACCGACCACCTTATAGTTGGTCGCAACCTTTGTATTGCCCTGACGAACCTAGCTAGCCACGGGTAATAGGCTAACGGATGGTCCAAAAATATTCTTAATGCTGATTTTTGGACTTTAAGGGTGCTTTGTTTGAGACCCTTATTAAATCCCGCCTGAAAAAAATCTAAGATCCTTGGAATATCAGGCCTGCCGGGAACAACATCAGACCTGCCACCGAAGTGACTGGCTTCCTGCTAGCCTGAATCGTGGAAGTAACCTGGTCCAATAACCCCTGAGCCCTTAGGATGTTCCACTCAGGATCCAGGCCGACAGATGAAGTCTTTCCAGGTTCTGGTGGAAGACCGGGCCCTGCTGAATTAAAAGTTTCCTCTGGGAATGCATCGCAATAACTTCTAAGGCCATAGTTCTTAGCAGTGAGAACCATCTTCTCTTTGGCCAATACGGAACGGTCAGATGTATCTTCGCCTGATCCTCCTGAATCTTCCTGAACAATCTTGGGATAAGTGCCATCGGGGAAAAGGCATAAGACAGAGACCTGTCCCACCTCTGACTAAACGCGTCAACGGCTTCTGGATTGTCCGCAGGATTAAAGGAGTAGAATCCGGCAACTTTGAGTTCTCTATGGTCGCGAATAGGTCTATTTGAGGTGTACCACAAAGATGGCACAAGTGCTGGAAAACCTCCTTGTTTAGTTCCCATTCCGTCGGCCAGACCTTTTGTCTGCTCAGGTAATCCGCCACAACGTTTTGGGATCCCTCGAGATAAACCGCTGCCACCGAGAGGACAGTCTTCTCTTCCCAGGAAAAGATTCTGTACGCCAGATCCTGGAGAGCACGGTGCCTGGGGCCCCCTGGTGTCGCAAGAAAGACATCATCATTACATTGTCTGATAAGATTTAGCCACAATTGATTTCGCCTTAGGGTTTCCCATACAGCATAGAGCTCCCTGTAGTTTAGCGACTTGGACCGGATCTCTGACGGCCATCTGCCCTGAAGAATCCTTCCCTCAAAGTGCACTCCCCATCCTTCCTTGCTAGCATCCATAGTGATCATTATGCAAGGTGAGGAGATCCAAGGAATGCCTAACTGCAGATTTTCCGACCAAGTCCACCAGAGTAGCGATCTTCTCACCGCAGGGGATAAGGACATTCCTCTGTCGAGTGATATCTGGTGCCAGTTACAGGATTTCCCTCTGCAAGGCTCTCAAGAGGAACTGGGCCCTCCGGACACAGGGGATGATAGCTGTCAGGAAGCCTAGAATCTACATTGCTGACCTGATTGAAGCTTGACTTTTCAGGAACTCTCGGATTCAGTTCCTCACGGTCTCTTGTTTTTCTTCTGGCAGGAAGGATGCTCCACGTCTGGTATGCAACAGCACTCCCAGGAAAATCTTCATGTTTCCCGGCACCAAGTCCAACCTAGGTACCCCAATGTGGATATGGTCTTTTCTCTGTGGGACCAGAGCTCCTCCGCCGAACGCGCCACCAGGAGGAAATCATCGGATATGGAACTATATTATCCCCTTGTTCCTTAAACAGACTACGATCTCTGACAAAAATTTGGTAAAGACCCGAGGAGCCGAGGCTAGGCCGAATGGCAGGCACTGAAATTGAAAGTGGCAGGTTCGATTCTGGATTTTTACTGCGAATCTCAAGAATTTTTGGGACGCTGGGTGTATTGGGAACAAGTAATACACACTTTTTAGATCCAGGTTGCACATAAATGCTTCCCAGTCTATAAGGGAAACCATCGATTTTATTGACTCCATCATGAATCTTTTGTAATTTACCCAGACGTTTAAGGGCTTTAGATTTATTATAGTGTGAAATTCGCCTGTTGGCTTTATGTATGATGGTGAATAATGCTGAATACTGTCCTTTGCCCTCTTCCGACCAAGGGACCAGAATCACAACAGCTGTGTCGACAAGCTTTCTTATGTCTGCGACATAAGAGAATCTGCTGACAAGGTACAGGGAGCAATAAACCTTTTGGGGAGAGGCGCTGTAAATTCGATTGCATACCCATTCACAACGGTCCTCAAGTCCCACTGATCCTGGGTAATATGGTGCCAACTTACCGCGAACTGCCTGAGTCGCCCCCCCGACCTGGATGGCGTCATTGCCTCATTGATCTTGAGCCTGTCCCAAATAGGGATCCTTTACCTTTCCCTCCTTTGTGGTAGGTCCTCTACTGGACCTCCCCTGGCCCATATAATCGGGATGTCTCCGAGACGGCCCAGGTTTCCGAAAGGACTGAGTCCTTCTTAACTTATCTTCAGGGAATCCTTTATTTTTATCCGACGCTTTCTCTAAGATATCGTCCAAGGTCGGCCCAATCACCCTTAACCCTGAGAAGGGAATGGGACATAATTTATCTTTAGAGGCGTTGTCTCTGACCATGGTATGTGCACATGTGCGGATTTTGATGCGTTTCCGCAGTGTTTTTGGACGCGTGGAATTGCCTCAAATCCACAGTGCATTGTGCACACAATGTTAATGAATGGGAAATGCAAAAACACTGTGCACATGCTGCGGAAAATTCCACGCGGATTCGCAGAGGTTTATTTTCCACAGCATGTCAATTCTTTTTGCAGATACGGTTGCCGTTTCCATTCTCTCTCTCTCATGGCATATTATAATTTATGATAATGGTAAATTTAGTTTGTTATGTTTTGTGTTTACAAAAAATATCTGAAATTTGAGAAAAATGTTAAAAAATTAGCAATTTTCAAACTTTGAATGATTATCCCTTTAAGGCCAGAATTACACTACCGTATGTGATGCGAGAGACTTGCCTGAGTCTCTCGCATTAACACCTGTCACTACTGCTGGCACTCCAGACCGGAGCTGCGGCTGGGAAGGGATAATCAGGCTGCTACAAAAGAAGGTGGAACTGCATCAAACACACCATGCAGTCCTGACCTCCTCTGCCCGCTTCCTCCATAGTGTCTCCGTGAATGCTGAGTGCCTCCCAAGACCCAGGTAAAGGTCTTATTACCTGTCTGTGCATCACTTCTGCATTCCACCATGGGGGGAAGCAGCTCAACCCAGGAGGCTTCCGCTCAACTGGTCTCTGTGGTCGAGGGACTCCCATCGGAGAGTGTCAGCCTCGGGCCTCTTGACAGGGGGAAGGATTAGCTGCGCCACACGATCCCCCTGAGCCCATCCGGTAAGCTTCTGCTTGCTCTCTCGTGCGTCCTGCAGGGACAGGAAAAACACTGAAGGAGGTCGGTGAGGAGGGGCCTTTTAACCTCTAGTGTGTTTCCTGTTCCTTTAAGGAGGAGGAGGATGACCTCTATGGTGCTGTCAGGAGAGACGTCCTGGAAATGTGTATTATATCCTGTAAACATTAAAAGGTCTTCATATGTAATGTAAGCACGCAATATTCTATAAAAAATCTCTCTCATTATGCCCCCAAATTAAACGCAAATCTAGGTTCTTATTATCCTGCATCATTTTCCATCATTCAGTGTGAACCTCTTCTGATTCATTCACTTTGCAAGTTGGCTAAAGTCGTGAAAGCTCATTTGGGCATAATTGTGGCTTACAAACGTGATTGCAACTGCTTAAGATGTGTTCATCTAGATATAATGTATCACTGTCCACTACTATATTGCCTCCTTTACACAAGAATGCAACTACTATAACACTGTCCCCTATGTACAAGAATATAACTACTATAATACTGCCCCATGTACAAGAATATAACTTCTATAATACTGCCCCATGTACAAGAATATAACTACTATAATACTGCCCCATGTACAAGAATATAACTACTATAATACTCCCTCCTATGTGCAAAAATATAACTACTATAATACTACACCAATGTACAAGAATATAACTACTATAATACTGCCCCTATGTACAAGAATATAATTACTATGATACTCCCTCCTATGTGCAAAAATATAACTACTATAATACTACACCAATGTACAAGAATATAACTACTATAGTACTGCCCCTATGTACAAGAATATAATTACTATGATACTCCCTCCTATGTGCAAAAATATAACTACCGTACTATAATACTGCACCAATGTACAAGAATATAACTATTATAATACTGCTCCTATGTACAAGAATATAACCAATATAATACTGCCCCTATGTACAAGAATATAACTACTATAATACTGCTCCTATTTACAAGGATATAACTAATGTAATACTGCCCCTATGTACAAGAATATAGTTACTTTAATACTGCCCCATATATACAAGAATATAACTAATATAATACTGCTCCTATGTACAAGGATATAACTACTATAATACTGCTCCTATTTACAAGAATATAACTACTATAATACTGCTCCTATGTACAAGAATATAACTACTATAATACTGCTCCTATGTACAAGAATCTAATTACTATAATACTCCCTCCTATGTGCAAAAATATAACTACTATAATACTGCACCAATGTACAAGAATATAACTACTATAATACTGCCCCTATGTACAAGAATATAACTACTATAATACTGCTCCTATGTACAAGAATCTAATTACTATAATACTCCCTCCTATGTGCAAAAATATAACTACTATAATACTGCACCAATGTACAAGAATATAACTACTATAATACTGCCCCTATGTACAAGAATATAACTACTATAATACTGCTCCTATGTACAAGAATATAACTACTATAATACTGCTCCTATGTACAAGAATGTAACAACTATAATACTGCCCCTATGTACAAGAATATAGCTACTATAATACTGCTCCTATTTACAAGAATAGCTACTAAAATACTTCTCCAAGGAAACAAGAATATAGCTACTATAATACTGCTCCTATGTACAGGAATATAACTACTATAATACTGCTCCTATGTACAAGAATGTACCTACTATAATATTGCCCCTATGTACAGGAATATAACTACTATAATACTGCCCCTATGTACAAGAATATAACTACTATAATACTGCCCCTATGTACAAGAATTTAACTACTATAATACTGGCTCATATAAGGATACTTGGTAGGTGACAGAAGTAGAGCAGTATTATACAGAGTATAGGATACAGTGGAAATAATGAGGCGATATAGCGGTTTTCTGCAGGATTGTTCCCCATCATTTCCTAATGACTGCACACGCTGGAGAGAAATCCAACTCCTCATTGTCCATAATTACCGTACTTCACAATCCCGTCACATTTCTTCCTCTTTGAGTAAAGTTGCGAAGTTGGCTTTAGGTAATGAAACTATCAAAGTGTAGAAGAGAAATACAAGATCTTTGCTGGCTAAGAATCTGGACAGAGAATCCTGTCGGCATGATGCTTTTTCTGAAGTCAAGGATCATGAAAGCTCAGAGGGATTAATCTATATCAGCCTCCACAAGCCCAGACATTCAGCTTTCATTCATCCTTGTCTCAGAAATTGCGCCTTCCCGCAACTTTTTTTCGACATAAAATGAAAAGTCAGAAATCCTTGCCTTGTGATGGCAGCTCAATATTGTGTCTTGTTTGGCTTCATCAGGATATTGGAGTCTTCATCCAATTTATTAAAGCCAGTGTGCGGTACGGGAACGTTACACTCCAAGACGCTGTATTGTCTTATTTCCTGCGGCGCTGATACATTGTAACAATTCAATACCACTCAAGGTGTAGTGGAGTCCCACCAGGGCCGGCAGGAGGCGGCTGTCTGCTCTGTAGCACTTCTTACAAGACATACATAATACCAGCTCACAAAGCGTTAATCAGCAAAATATAATTACAGTCAACTAAACAATTCATGAAACATCCTGAGATTTATCTGATGATTACTGTGACTCCGACTGACGTTCTGTATGCCGCCTTTTAGAAGAACCAATATTCCTTATCGATAAAACGCTACATTATGGTTGGTGCAGGTTGCTACAGTTGAAGGGAGGGACGGAAAGAGACAGAGAGATATTGGAGCAGATATAGACAGACTGAGGATAAATGGACAGATAGATCAGATACTATATATACAGCTGAAGTTGCTGTAGATGTAGGGATGGATCGGGTTAAGCTGGCTATACACAATATATGGCTATCAGCGGAATGACGCTTTGGCAGATCTCCCCATCTATGCCATCTCTCCCATACGCAGGAGCACTATCTTAGCCAAGTGATCCTGTCTCCTCTATGAGAAACTGCCAACACTTCACTTCTATAGCTTATCACCAGGAGAACAAGGCTAAAGGCAACCTGAAATTGGACAAGCGGGTCCAATGGGACCATTAATTGCCAACGCCCCCATACACATTAGCGTGTCGCCCGTATCTTGATATCAGCAGGTACAGCTGACATTAGGCCAATGTGTATGGGGTCTGTAGGTGTAGACCGATGTATGTGGATATACTGATAGAAGATAGATAAGATATAGATATAAGAAATATTGGCAGGTTAGATGGATACACAGATTATAGGCCGGTGTATGTGTATGTACTGATAGAAGATAGATAAGATATATAGGCAGGATATGGATACATAGATTATAGACCGGTATATGTGGATATACTAATAACAGATAGATAATATATAGATATAAGGGATAGAAGCAGGATAGATGGATACATAGCTTATAGACCGGTGTATGCGGATATACTAATAACAGATAGATAATATATAGATATAAGGGATAGAAGCAGGATAGATGGATACATAGATTATAGACCGGTGTATGCGGATATACTAATAACAGATAGATAATATATAGATATAAGGGATAGAAGCAGGATAGATGGATACACAGATTATAGACCGGTGTATGCGGATATACTAATAACAGATAGATAATATATAGATATAAGGGATAGAAGCAGGATAGATGGATACATAGCTTATAGACCGGTGTATGCGGATATACTAATAACAGATAGATAATATATAGATATAAGGGATAGAAGCAGGATAGATGGATACACAGATTATAGGCCAGTGTATGTGTATGTACTGATAGAAGATAGATAAGATATTATATAGGCAGGATATGGATACATAGATTATAGACCGGTGTATGTGGATATACTAATAACAGATAGATATTATATAGATATAAGGGATAGAAGCAGGATAGATGGATACACAGATTATAGACCGGTGAATGCAGATATACTAATAACAGATAGATAATATATAGATATGAGAAATATTGGCAGGTTAGATGGATACACAGATTATAGGCCGGTGTATGTGTATGTACTGATAGAAGATAGATAAGATATTATATAGGCAGGATATGGATACATAGATTATAGACCGGTGTATGTGGATATACTAATAACAGATAGATATTATATAGATATAAGGGATAGAAGCAGGATAGATGGATACATAGCTTATAGACCGGTGTATGCGGATATACTGATAGCACATAGATAAGCTATAGATATAAGGGATAGAAGCAGGATTGATGGATGCACAGATTATAGACCGGTGTATGCGGATATACTAATAACAGATAGATAATATATAGATATAAGGGATAGAAGCAGGATAGATGGATACATAGCTTATAGACCGGTGTATGCGGATATACTGACAGCACATAGATAAGCTATAGATATAAGGGATAGAAGCAGGATAGATGGATGCACAGATTATAGACCGGTGTATGCGGATATACTAATAACAGATAGATATTATATAGATATAAGGGATAGAAGCAGGATAGATGGATACAGAGATTATACACCAGTGTATGCGGATATACTGATAGCACATAGATAAGCTATAGATATAAGGGATAGAAGCAGGATAGATGGATACATAGATTATAGACCGGTGTATGCGGATATACTAATAACAGATAGATAATATATAGATATAAGGGATAGAAGCAGGATAGATGGATACATAGCTTATAGACCGGTGTATGCGGATATACTAATAACAGATAGATAATATATAGATATAAGGGATAGAAGCAGGATAGATGGATACACAGATTATAGGCCAGTGTATGTGTATGTACTGATAGAAGATAGATAAGATATTATATAGGCAGGATATGGATACATAGATTATAGACCGGTGTATGTGGATATACTAATAACAGATAGATATTATATAGATATAAGGGATAGAAGCAGGATAGATGGATACACAGATTATAGACCGGTGAATGCAGATATACTAATAACAGATAGATAATATATAGATATGAGAAATATTGGCAGGTTAGATGGATACACAGATTATAGGCCGGTGTATGTGTATGTACTGATAGAAGATAGATAAGATATTATATAGGCAGGATATGGATACATAGATTATAGACCGGTGTATGTGGATATACTAATAACAGATAGATATTATATAGATATAAGGGATAGAAGCAGGATAGATGGATACATAGCTTATAGACCGGTGTATGCGGATATACTGATAGCACATAGATAAGCTATAGATATAAGGGATAGAAGCAGGATTGATGGATGCACAGATTATAGACCGGTGTATGCGGATATACTAATAACAGATAGATAATATATAGATATAAGGGATAGAAGCAGGATAGATGGATACATAGCTTATAGACCGGTGTATGCGGATATACTGACAGCACATAGATAAGCTATAGATATGAGGGATAGAAGCAGGATAGATAGATGCACAGATTATAGACCGGTGTATGCGGATATACTAATAACAGATAGATATTATATAGATATAAGGGATAGAAGCAGGATAGATGGATACAGAGATTATACACCAGTGTATGCGGATATACTGATAGCACATAGATAAGCTATAGATATAAGGGATAGAAGCAGGATAGATGGATACATAGATTATAGACCGGTGTATGCGGATATACTAATAACAGATAGATAATATATAGATATAAGGGATAGAAGCAGGATAGATGGATACATAGATTATAGACCGGTGTATGCGGATATACTAATAACAGATAGATAATATATAGATATAAGGGATAGAAGCAGGATAGATACATACATAGCTTATAGACCGGTGTATGCGGATATACTAATAACAGATAGATAATATATAGATATAAGGGATAGAAGCAGGATAGATGGATACATAGATTATAGACCGGTGTATGCGGATATACTAATAACAGATAGATAATATATAGATATAAGGGATAGAAGCAGGATAGATGGATACATAGATTATAGACCGGTGTATGCGGATATACTAATAACAGATTTTATATAGATATAAGGGATAGAAGCAGGATAGATGGATACACAGATTATAGACCGGTGTATGCGGATATACTAATAACAGATAGATAATATATAGATATAAGGGATAGAAGCAGGATAGATGGATACATAGCTTATAGACCGGTGTATGCGGATATACTAATAACAGATAGATAATATATAGATATAAGGGATAGCAGCAGGATAGATGGATACACAGATTATAGGCCAGTGTATGTGTATGTACTGATAGAAGATAGATAAGATATTATATAGGCAGGATATGGATACATAGATTATAGACCGGTGTATGTGGATATACTAATAACAGATAGATATTATATAGATATAAGGGATAGAAGCAGGATAGATGGATACACAGATTATAGACCGGTGTATGCGGATATACTAATAACAGATAGATAATATATAGATATAAGAAATATTGGCAGGTTAGATGGATACACAGATTATAGGCCGGTGTATGTGTATGTACTGATAGAAGATAGATAAGATATTATATAGGCAGGATATGGATACATAGATTATAGACCGGTGTATGTGGATATACTAATAACAGATAGATATTATATAGATATAAGGGATAGAAGCAGGATAGATGGATACATAGCTTATAGACCGGTGTATGCGGATATACTGATAGCACATAGATAAGCTATAGATATAAGGGACAGAAGCAGGATTGATGGATGCACAGATTATAGACCGGTGTATGCGGATATACTAATAACAGATAGATAATATATAGATATAAGGGATAGAAGCAGGATAGATGGATGCACAGATTATAGACCGGTGTATGCGGATATACTAATAACAGATAGATATTATATAGATATAAGGGATAGAAGCAAGATAGATGGATACACAGATTATAGACCGGTGTATGCGGATATACTAATAACAGATAGATAATATATAGATATAAGGGATAGAAGCAGGATAGATGGATACATAGCTTATAGACCGGTGTATGCGGATATACTAATAACAGATAGATAATATACAGATATAAGGGATAGAAGCAGGATAGATGGATACACAGATTATAGGCCAGTGTATGTGTATATACTGATAGAAGATAGATAAGATATTATATAGGCAGGATATGGATACATAGATTATAGACCGGTGTATGTGGATATACTAATAACAAATAGATATTATATAGATATAAGGGATAGAAGCAGGATAGATGGATACACAGATTATAGACCGGTGTATGCGGATATACTTATAACAGATAGATAATATATAGATATAAGAAATATTGGCAGGTTAGATGGATACACAGATTATAGGCCGGTGTATGTGTATGTACTGATAGAAGATAAAGAAGATATTATATAGGCAGGATATGGATACATAGATTATAGACCGGTGTATGTGGATATACTAATAATAGATAGATATTATATAGATATAAGGGATAGAAGCAGGATAGATGGATACATAGCTTATAGACCGGTGTATGCGGATATACTGATAGCACATAGAAAAGCTATAGATATAAGGGATAGAAGCAGGATAGATGGATGCACAGATTATATACCGGTGTATGCGGATATACTAATAACAGATAGATATTATATAGATATAAGGGATAGAAGCAGGATAGATGGATACATAGATTATAGACCGGTGTATATGGATATACTAATAACAGATAGATAATATATAGATATAAGGGATAGAAGCAGGATAGATGGATACATAGATTATAGACCGGTATATGCGGATATACTGATAGCACATAGATAATATATAGATATAAGGGATAGAAGCAGGATAGATGGATACATAGATTATAGGCCAGTGTATGTGTATGTACTGATAGAAGATGGATAAGATATTATATAGGCAGGATATGGATACACAGATTATAGACCGGTGTATGCGGATATACTAATAACAGATAGATAATATATAGATATAAGGGATAGAAGCAGGATAGATGGATACACAGATTATAGGCCAGTGTATGTGTATGTACTGATAGAAGATGGATAAGATATTATATAGGCAGGATATGGATACATAGATTATAGACCGGTATATGTGGATATACTAATAACAGATAGATAATATATAGATATAAGGGATAGAAGCAGGATAGATGGATACATAGATTATAGACCGGTGTATGCGGATATACTAATAACAGATAGATAATATATAGATATAAGGGATAGAAGCAGGATAGATGGATACACAGATTATAGACCGGTGTATGCGGATATACTAATAACAGATAGATAATATATAGATATAAGGGATAGAAGCAGGATAGATGGATACATAGCTTATAGACCGGTGTATGCGGATATACTAATAACAGATAGATAATATATAGATATAAGGGATAGCAGCAGGATAGATGGATACACAGATTATAGGCCAGTGTATGTGTATGTACTGATAGAAGATAGATAAGATATTATATAGGCAGGATATGGATACATAGATTATAGACCGGTGTATGTGGATATACTAATAACAGATAGATATTATATAGATATAAGGGATAGAAGCAGGATAGATGGATACACAGATTATAGACCGGTGTATGCGGATATACTAATAACAGATAGATAATATATAGATATAAGAAATATTGGCAGGTTAGATGGATACACAGATTATAGGCCGGTGTATGTGTATGTACTGATAGAAGATAGATAAGATATTATATAGGCAGGATATGGATACATAGATTATAGACCGGTGTATGTGGATATACTAATAACAGATAGATATTATATAGATATAAGGGATAGAAGCAGGATAGATGGATACATAGCTTATAGACCGGTGTATGCGGATATACTGATAGCACATAGATAAGCTATAGATATAAGGGACAGAAGCAGGATTGATGGATGCACAGATTATAGACCGGTGTATGCGGATATACTAATAACAGATAGATAATATATAGATATAAGGGATAGAAGCAGGATAGATGGATGCACAGATTATAGACCGGTGTATGCGGATATACTAATAACAGATAGATATTATATAGATATAAGGGATAGAAGCAAGATAGATGGATACACAGATTATAGACCGGTGTATGCGGATATACTAATAACAGATAGATAATATATAGATATAAGGGATAGAAGCAGGATAGATGGATACATAGCTTATAGACCGGTGTATGCGGATATACTAATAACAGATAGATAATATACAGATATAAGGGATAGAAGCAGGATAGATGGATACACAGATTATAGGCCAGTGTATGTGTATATACTGATAGAAGATAGATAAGATATTATATAGGCAGGATATGGATACATAGATTATAGACCGGTGTATGTGGATATACTAATAACAAATAGATATTATATAGATATAAGGGATAGAAGCAGGATAGATGGATACACAGATTATAGACCGGTGTATGCGGATATACTTATAACAGATAGATAATATATAGATATAAGAAATATTGGCAGGTTAGATGGATACACAGATTATAGGCCGGTGTATGTGTATGTACTGATAGAAGATAAAGAAGATATTATATAGGCAGGATATGGATACATAGATTATAGACCGGTGTATGTGGATATACTAATAATAGATAGATATTATATAGATATAAGGGATAGAAGCAGGATAGATGGATACATAGCTTATAGACCGGTGTATGCGGATATACTGATAGCACATAGAAAAGCTATAGATATAAGGGATAGAAGCAGGATAGATGGATGCACAGATTATATACCGGTGTATGCGGATATACTAATAACAGATAGATATTATATAGATATAAGGGATAGAAGCAGGATAGATGGATACATAGATTATAGACCGGTGTATACGGATATACTAATAACAGATAGATAATATATAGATATAAGGGATAGAAGCAGGATAGATGGATACATAGATTATAGACCGGTATATGCGGATATACTGATAGCACATAGATAATATATAGATATAAGGGATAGAAGCAGGATAGATGGATACATAGATTATAGGCCAGTGTATGTGTATGTACTGATAGAAGATGGATAAGATATTATATAGGCAGGATATGGATACACAGATTATAGACCGGTGTATGCGGATATACTAATAACAGATAGATAATATATAGATATAAGGGATAGAAGCAGGATAGATGGATACACAGATTATAGGCCAGTGTATGTGTATGTACTGATAGAAGATGGATAAGATATTATATAGGCAGGATATGGATACATAGATTATAGACCGGTGTATGTGGATATACTAATAACAGATAGATATTATATAGATATAAGGGATAGAAGCAGGATAGATGGATACATAGCTTATAGACCGGTGTATGCGGATATACTGATAGCACATAGATAAGCTATAGATATAAGGGATAGAAGCAGGATTGATGGATGCACAGATTATAGACCGGTGTATGCGGATATACTAATAACAGATAGATAATATATAGATATAAGGGATAGAAGCAGGATAGATGGATACATAGCTTATAGACCGGTGTATGCGGATATACTGACAGCACATAGATAAGCTATAGATATAAGGGATAGAAGCAGGATAGATGGATGCACAGATTATAGACCGGTGTATGCCGATATACTAATAACAGATAGATATTATATAGATATAAGGGATAGAAGCAGGATAGATGGATACAGAGATTATACACCAGTGTATGCGGATATACTGATAGCACATAGATAAGCTATAGATATAAGGGATAGAAGCAGGATAGATGGATACATAGATTATAGACCGGTGTATGCGGATATACTAATAACAGATAGATAATATATAGATATAAGGGATAGAAGCAGGATAGATGGATACATAGATTATAGACCGGTGTATGCGGATATACTAATAACAGATAGATAATATATAGATATAAGGGATAGAAGCAGGATAGATACATACATAGCTTATAGACCGGTGTATGCGGATATACTAATAACAGATAGATAATATATAGATATAAGGGATAGAAGCAGGATAGATGGATACATAGATTATAGACCGGTGTATGCGGATATACTAATAACAGATAGATAATATATAGATATAAGGGATAGAAGCAGGATAGATGGATACATAGATTATAGACCGGTGTATGCGGATATACTAATAACAGATTTTATATAGATATAAGGCATAGAAGCAGGATAGATGGATACACAGATTATAGACCGGTGTATGCGGATATACTAATAACAGATAGATAATATATAGATATAAGGGATAGAAGCAGGATAGATGGATACATAGCTTATAGACCGGTGTATGCGGATATACTAATAACAGATAGATAATATATAGATATAAGGGATAGCAGCAGGATAGATGGATACACAGATTATAGGCCAGTGTATGTGTATGTACTGATAAAAGATAGATAAGATATTATATAGGCAGGATATGGATACATAGATTATAGACCGGTGTATGTGGATATACTAATAACAGATAGATATTATATAGATATAAGGGATAGAAGCAGGATAGATGGATACACAGATTATAGACCGGTGTATGCGGATATACTAATAACAGATAGATAATATATAGATATAAGAAATATTGGCAGGTTAGATGGATACACAGATTATAGGCCGGTGTATGTGTATGTACTGATAGAAGATAGATAAGATATTATATAGGCAGGATATGGATACATAGATTATAGACCGGTGTATGTGGATATACTAATAACAGATAGATATTATATAGATATAAGGGATAGAAGCAGGATAGATGGATACATAGCTTATAGACCGGTGTATGCGGATATACTGATAGCACATAGATAAGCTATAGATATAAGGGACAGAAGCAGGATTGATGGATGCACAGATTATAGACCGGTGTATGAGGATATACTAATAACAGATAGATAATATATAGATATAAGGGATAGAAGCAGGATAGATGGATACATAGCTTATAGACCGGTGTATGCGGATATACTGACAGCACATAGATAAGCTATAGATATAAGGGATAGAAGCAGGATAGATGGATGCACAGATTATAGACCGGTGTATGCGGATATACTAATAACAGATAGATATTATATAGATATAAGGGATAGAAGCAAGATAGATGGATACACAGATTATAGACCGGTGTATGCGGATATACTAATAACAGATAGATAATATATAGATATAAGGGATAGAAGCAGGATAGATGGATACATAGCTTATAGACCGGTGTATGCGGATATACTAATAACAGATAGATAATATACAGATATAAGGGATAGAAGCAGGATAGATGGATACACAGATTATAGGCCAGTGTATGTGTATATACTGATAGAAGATAGATAAGATATTATATAGGCAGGATATGGATACATAGATTATAGACCGGTGTATGTGGATATACTAATAACAAATAGATATTATATAGATATAAGGGATAGAAGCAGGATAGATGGATACACAGATTATAGACCGGTGTATGCGGATATACTTATAACAGATAGATAATATATAGATATAAGAAATATTGGCAGGTTAGATGGATACACAGATTATAGGCCGGTGTATGTGTATGTACTGATAGAAGATAAAGAAGATATTATATAGGCAGGATATGGATACATAGATTATAGACCGGTGTATGTGGATATACTAATAATAGATAGATATTATATAGATATAAGGGATAGAAGCAGGATAGATGGATACATAGCTTATAGACCGGTGTATGCGGATATACTGATAGCACATAGAAAAGCTATAGATATAAGGGATAGAAGCAGGATAGATGGATGCACAGATTATATACCGGTGTATGCGGATATACTAATAACAGATAGATATTATATAGATATAAGGGATAGAAGCAGGATAGATGGATACATAGATTATAGACCGGTGTATACGGATATACTAATAACAGATAGATAATATATAGATATAAGGGATAGAAGCAGGATAGATGGATACATAGATTATAGACCGGTATATGCGGATATACTGATAGCACATAGATAATATATAGATATAAGGGATAGAAGCAGGATAGATGGATACATAGATTATAGGCCAGTGTATGTGTATGTACTGATAGAAGATGGATAAGATATTATATAGGCAGGATATGGATACACAGATTATAGACCGGTGTATGCGGATATACTAATAACAGATAGATAATATGTAGATATAAGGGATAGAAGCAGGATAGATGGATACACAGATTATAGGCCAGTGTATGTGTATGTACTGATAGAAGATGGATAAGATATTATATAGGCAGGATATGGATACATAGATTATAGACCGGTGTATGTGGATATACTAATAACAAATAGATATTATATAGATATAAGGGATAGAAGCAGGATAGATGGATACACAGATTATAGACCGGTGTATGCGGATATACTAATAACAGATAGATAATATATAGATATAAGAAATATTGGCAGGTTAGATGGATACACAGATTATAGGCCGGTGTATGTGTATGTACTGATAGAAGATAGATAAGATATTATATAGGCAGGATATGGATACATAGATTATAGACCGGTGTATGTGGATATACTAATAACAGATAGATATTATATAGGTATAAGGGATAGAAGCAGGATAGATGGATACATAGCTTATAGACCGGTGTATGCGGATATACTGATAGCACATAGATAAGCTATAGATATAAGGGATAGAAGCAGGATAGATGGATACATAGATTATAGACCGGTGTATGCGGATATACTAATAACAGATAGATATTATATAGATATAAGGGATAGAAGCAGGATAGATGGATACAGAGATTATAGACCAGTATATGCGGATATACTGATAGCACATAGATAATATATAGATATAAGGGATAGAAGCAGGATAGATGGATACATAGATTATAGACCAGTATATGCGGATATACTGATAGCACATAGATAATATATAGATATAAGGGATAGAAGCAGGATAGATGGATACATAGATTATAAACCGGTGTATGTGGATATACTAATAACAGATAGATAATATATAGATATAAGGGATATAAGCAGGATAGATACATACATAGCTTATAGACCGGTGTATGCGGATATACTAATAACAGATAGATAATATATAGATATAAGGGATATAAGCAGGATAGATGGATACATAGCTTATAGACCGGTGTATGCGGATATACTAATAACAGATAGATATTATATAGATATAAGGGATAGAAGCAGGATAGATGGATACACAGATTATAGTCCAGTGTATGTGTATGTGCTGATAGAAGATAGATAAGATATTATATAGGCAGGATATGGATACATAGATTATAGACCGGTGTATGTGGATATACTAATAACAGATAGATATATAGATATAAGGGATAGAAGCAGGATAGATGGATACATAGCTTATGGACTGGTGTATGCGGATATACTAATAACAGATCGATTTTATATAGATATAAGGGATAGAAGCAGGATAGATGGATACATAGATTATAGACCGGTGTATGCGGATATACTAATAACAGATAGATAATATATAGATATAAGGGATAGAAGCAGGATAGATGGATACATAGATTATAGACCGGTGTATGCGGATATACTAATAACAGATAGATTTTATATAGATATAAGGGATAGAAGCAGGATAGATGGATACACAGATTATAGACCGGTGTATGCGGATATACTAATAACAGATAGATAATATATAGATATAAGGGATAGAAGCAGGATAGATGGATACATAGCTTATAGACTGGTGTATGCGGATATACTAATAACAGATAGATAATATATAGATATAAGGGATAGAAGCAGGATAGATGGATACACAGATTATAGGCCAGTGTATGTGTATGTACTGATAGAATATAGATAAGATATTATATAGACAGGATATGGATACATAGATTATAGACCGGTGTATGTGGATATACTAATAACAAATAGATATTATATAGATATAAGGGATAGAAGCAGGATAGATGGATACACAGATTATAGACCGGTGTATGCGGATATACTAATAACAGATAGATAATATATAGATATAAGAAACATGGGCAGGTTAAATGGATACACAGATTATAGGCCGGTGTATGTGTATGTACTGATAGAAGATAGATAAGATATTATATAGGCAGGATAGATGGATACATAGCTTATAGACCGGTGTATGCGGATATACTGATAGCACATAGATAAGCTATAGATATAAGGGATAGAAGCAAGATAGATGGATGCACAGATTATAGACCGGTGTATGCGGATATACTAATAACAGATAGATATTATATAGATATAAGGGATAGAAGCAGGATAGATGGATACATAGATTATAGACCGGTGTATGCCGATATACTGACAGCACATAGATAATCTATAAGGGATATACTGATAGCACATAGATATAAGGGATAGAAGCAGGATAGATGGATGCACAGATTATAGACCGGTGTATGCGGATATACTAATAACAGATAGATATTATATAGATATAAGGGATAGAAGCAGGATAGATGGATACATAGCTTATAGACCGGTGTATGCCGATATACTGACAGCACATAGATAAGCTATAAGGGATATACTGATAGCACATAGATATAAGGGATAGAAGCAGGATAGATGGATGCACAGATTATAGACCGGTGTATGTGGATATACTAATAACAGATAGATATTATATAGATATAAGGGATAGAAGCAGGATAGATGGATACAGAGATTATAGACCGGTGTATGCGGATATACTGATAGCACATAGATAAGCTATAGATATAAGGGATAGAAGCAGGATAGATGGAGACATAGATTATAGACCGGTGTATGCGGATATACTAATAACAGATAGATAATATATAGATATAAGGGATAGAAGCAGGATAGATGGATACATAGCTTATAGACCGGTGTATGCGGATATACTAATAACAGATAGATAATATATAGATATAAGGGATAGAAGCAGGATAGATGGAGACATAGATTATAGACCGGTGTATGCGGATATACTAATAACAGATAGATAATATATAGATATAAGGGATAGAAGCAGGATAGATGGATACATAGCTTATAGACCGGTGTATGCGGATATACTAATAACAGATAGATGATATATAGATATAAGGGATAGAAGCAGGATAGATGGATACACAGATTATAGGCCAGTGTATGTGTATGTACTGATAGA
Source organism: Dendrobates tinctorius (assembly GCF_039654945.1). Classification (NCBI taxonomy): domain Eukaryota; kingdom Metazoa; phylum Chordata; class Amphibia; order Anura; family Dendrobatidae; genus Dendrobates; species Dendrobates tinctorius. The sequence continues at coordinate 6,038,612 of NW_027361726.1, read as the reverse complement.
AGATAGATAAGATATTATATAGGCAGGATATGGATACATAGATTATAGACCGGTGTATGTGGATATACTAATAACAGATAGATATATAGATATAAGGGATAGAAGCAGGATAGATGGATACATAGCTTATGGACTGGTGTATGCGAATATACTAATAACAGATAGATTTTATATAGATATAAGGGATAGAAGCAGGATAGATGGATACATAGCTTATAGACCGGTGTATGCGGATATACTAATAACAGATAGATAATATATAGATATGAGGGATAGAAGCAGGATAGATGGATACATAGATTATAGACCGGTGTATGCGAATATACTAATAACAGATAGATAATATATAGATATAAGGGATAGAAGCAGGATAGATGGATACATAGATTATAGACCGGTGTATGCGGATATACTAATAACAGATTTTATATAGATATAAGGGATAGAAGCAGGATAGATGGATACACAGATTATAGACCGGTGTATGCGGATATACTAATAACAGATAGATAATATATAGATATAAGGGATAGAAGCAGGATAGATGGATACACAGATTATAGGCCAGTGTATGTGTATGTACTGATAGAAGATGGATAAGATATTATATAGGCAGGATATGGATACATAGATTATAGACCGGTGTATGTGGATGTACTAATAACAAATAGATATTATATAGATATAAGGGATAGAAGCAGGATAGATGGATACACAGATTATAGACCGGTGTATGCGGATATACTAATAACAGATAGATAATATATAGATATAAGAAATATTGGCAGGTTAGATGGATACACAGATTATAGGCCGGTGTATGTGTATGTACTGATAGAAGATAGATAAGATATTATATAGGCAGGATATGGATACATAGATTATAGACCGGTGTATGTGGATATACTAATAACAGATAGATATTATATAGATATAAGGGATAGAAGCAGGATAGATGGATACATAGCTTATAGACCGGTGTATGCGGATATACTGATAGCACATAGATAATCTATAGATATAAGGGATAGAAGCAGGATAGATGGATACATAGATTATAGACCGGTGTATGCGGATATACTAATAACAGATAGATATTATATAGATATAAGGGATAGAAGCAGGATAGATGGATACAGAGATTATAGACCAGTATATGCGGATATACTGATAGCACATAGATAATATATAGATATAAGGGATAGAAGCAGGATAGATGGATACATAGATTATAGATCAGTATATGCGGATATACTGATAGCACATAGATAATATATAGATATAAGGGATAGAAGCAGGATAGATGGATACATAGATTATAAACCGGTGTATGTGGATATACTAATAACAGATAGATAATATATAGATATAAGGGATAGAAGCAGGATAGATACATACATAGCTTATAGACCGGTGTATGCGGATATACTAATAACAGATAGATAATATATAGATATAAGGGAAAGAAGCAGGATAGATGGATACATAGCTTATAGACCGGTGTATGCGGATATACTAATAACAGATAGATATTATATAGATATAAGGGATAGAAGCAGGATAGATGGATACACAGATTATAGTCCAGTGTATGTGTATGTGCTGATAGAAGATAGATAAGATATTATATAGGCAGGATATGGATACATAGATTATAGACCGGTGTATGTGGATATACTAATAACAGATAGATATATAGATATAAGGGATAGAAGCAGGATAGATGGATACATAGCTTATGGACTGGTGTATGCGGATATACTAATAACAGATCGATTTTATATAGATATAAGGGATAGAAGCAGGATAGATGGATACACAGATTATAGACCGGTGTATGCGGATATACTAATAACAGATAGATAATATATAGATATAAGGGATAGAAGCAGGATAGATGGATACATAGCTTATAGACCGGTGTATGCGGATATACTAATAACAGATAGATAATATATAGATATAAGGGATAGAAGCAGGATAGATGGATACACAGATTATAGGCCAGTGTATGTGTATGTACTGATAGAAGATAGATAAAATATTATATAGGCAGGATATGGATACATAGATTATAGACCGGTGTATGTGGATATACTAATAACAAATAGATATTATATAGATATAAGGGATAGAAGCAGGATAGATGGATACACAGATTATAGACCGGTGTATGCGGATATACTAATAACAGATAGATAATATATAGATATAAGAAACATGGGCAGGTTAAATGGATACACAGATTATAGGCCGGTGTATGTGTATGTACTGATAGAAGATAGATAAGATATTATATAGGCAGGATAGATGGATACATAGCTTATAGACCGGTGTATGCGGATATACTGATAGCACATAGATAAGCTATAGATATAAGGGATAGAAGCAAGATAGATGGATGCACAGATTATAGACCGGTGTATGCGGATATACTAATAACAGATAGATATTATATAGATATAAGGGATAGAAGCAGGATAGATGGATACATAGATTATAGACCGGTGTATGCCGATATACTGACAGCACATAGATAATCTATAAGGGATATACTGATAGCACATAGATATAAGGGATAGAAGCAGGATAGATGGATGCACAGATTATAGACCGGTGTATGCGGATATACTAATAACAGATAGATATTATATAGATATAAGGGATAGAAGCAGGATAGATGGATACATAGCTTATAGACCGGTGTATGCCGATATACTGACAGCACATAGATAAGCTATAAGGGATATACTGATAGCACATAGATATAAGGGATAGAAGCAGGATAGATGGATGCACAGATTATAGACCGGTGTATGTGGATATACTAATAACAGATAGATATTATATAGATATAAGGGATAGAAGCAGGATAGATGGATACAGAGATTATAGACCGGTGTATGCGGATATACTGATAGCACATAGATAAGCTATAGATATAAGGGATAGAAGCAGGATAGATGGAGACATAGATTATAGACCGGTGTATGCGGATATACTAATAACAGATAGATAATATATAGATATAAGGGATAGAAGCAGGATAGATGGATACATAGCTTATAGACCGGTGTATGCGGATATACTAATAACAGATAGATAATATATAGATATAAGGGATAGAAGCAGGATAGATGGAGACATAGATTATAGACCGGTGTATGCGGATATACTAATAACAGATAGATAATATATAGATATAAGGGATAGAAGCAGGATAGATGGATACATAGCTTATAGACCGGTGTATGCGGATATACTAATAACAGATAGATGATATATAGATATAAGGGATAGAAGCAGGATAGATGGATACACAGATTATAGGCCAGTGTATGTGTATGTACTGATAGAAGATAGATAAGATATTATATAGGCAGGATATGGATACATAGATTATAGACCGGTGTATGTGGATATACTAATAACAGATAGATATATAGATATAAGGGATAGAAGCAGGATAGATGGATACATAGCTTATGGACTGGTGTATGCGAATATACTAATAACAGATAGATTTTATATAGATATAAGGGATAGAAGCAGGATAGATGGATACATAGCTTATAGACCGGTGTATGCGGATATACTAATAACAGATAGATAATATATAGATATGAGGGATAGAAGCAGGATAGATGGATACATAGATTATAGACCGGTGTATGCGAATATACTAATAACAGATAGATAATATATAGATATAAGGGATAGAAGCAGGATAGATGGATACATAGATTATAGACCGGTGTATGCGGATATACTAATAACAGATTTTATATAGATATAAGGGATAGAAGCAGGATAGATGGATACACAGATTATAGACCGGTGTATGCGGATATACTAATAACAGATAGATAATATATAGATATAAGGGATAGAAGCAGGATAGATGGATACACAGATTATAGGCCAGTGTATGTGTATGTACTGATAGAAGATGGATAAGATATTATATAGGCAGGATATGGATACATAGATTATAGACCGGTGTATGTGGATGTACTAATAACAAATAGATATTATATAGATATAAGGGATAGAAGCAGGATAGATGGATACACAGATTATAGACCGGTGTATGCGGATATACTAATAACAGATAGATAATATATAGATATAAGAAATATTGGCAGGTTAGATGGATACACAGATTATAGGCCGGTGTATGTGTATGTACTGATAGAAGATAGATAAGATATTATATAGGCAGGATATGGATACATAGATTATAGACCGGTGTATGTGGATATACTAATAACAGATAGATATTATATAGATATAAGGGATAGAAGCAGGATAGATGGATACATAGCTTATAGACCGGTGTATGCGGATATACTGATAGCACATAGATAATCTATAGATATAAGGGATAGAAGCAGGATAGATGGATACATAGATTATAGACCGGTGTATGCGGATATACTAATAACAGATAGATATTATATAGATATAAGGGATAGAAGCAGGATAGATGGATACAGAGATTATAGACCAGTATATGCGGATATACTGATAGCACATAGATAATATATAGATATAAGGGATAGAAGCAGGATAGATGGATACATAGATTATAGATCAGTATATGCGGATATACTGATAGCACATAGATAATATATAGATATAAGGGATAGAAGCAGGATAGATGGATACATAGATTATAAACCGGTGTATGTGGATATACTAATAACAGATAGATAATATATAGATATAAGGGATAGAAGCAGGATAGATACATACATAGCTTATAGACCGGTGTATGCGGATATACTAATAACAGATAGATAATATATAGATATAAGGGAAAGAAGCAGGATAGATGGATACATAGCTTATAGACCGGTGTATGCGGATATACTAATAACAGATAGATATTATATAGATATAAGGGATAGAAGCAGGATAGATGGATACACAGATTATAGTCCAGTGTATGTGTATGTGCTGATAGAAGATAGATAAGATATTATATAGGCAGGATATGGATACATAGATTATAGACCGGTGTATGTGGATATACTAATAACAGATAGATATATAGATATAAGGGATAGAAGCAGGATAGATGGATACATAGCTTATGGACTGGTGTATGCGGATATACTAATAACAGATCGATTTTATATAGATATAAGGGATAGAAGCAGGATAGATGGATACACAGATTATAGACCGGTGTATGCGGATATACTAATAACAGATAGATAATATATAGATATAAGGGATAGAAGCAGGATAGATGGATACATAGCTTATAGACCGGTGTATGCGGATATACTAATAACAGATAGATAATATATAGATATAAGGGATAGAAGCAGGATAGATGGATACACAGATTATAGGCCAGTGTATGTGTATGTACTGATAGAAGATAGATAAAATATTATATAGGCAGGATATGGATACATAGATTATAGACCGGTGTATGTGGATATACTAATAACAAATAGATATTATATAGATATAAGGGATAGAAGCAGGATAGATGGATACACAGATTATAGACCGGTGTATGCGGATATACTAATAACAGATAGATAATATATAGATATAAGAAATATTGGCAGGTTAGATGGATACACAGATTATAGGCCAGTGTATGTGTATGTACTGATAGAAGATAGATAAGATATTATATAGGCAGGATATGGATACATAGATTATAGACCGGTGTATGTGGATATACTAATAACAGATAGATATTATATAGATATAAGGGATAGAAGCAGGATAGATGGATACATAGCTTATAGACAGGTGTATGCGGATATACTGATAGCACATAGATAAGCTATAGATATAAGGGATAGAAGCAGGATAGATGGATGCACAGATTATAGACCGCTGTATGCGGATATACTAATAACAGATAGATATTATATAGATATAAGGGATAGAAGCAGGATAGATGGATACATAGCTTATTGACCGGTGTATGCGGATATACTAATAACAGATAGATATTATATAGATATAAGGGATAGAAGCAGGATAGATGGATGCATAGATTATAGACCGGTGTATGCGGATATACTAATAACAGATAGATAATATATAGATATAAGGGATAGAAGCAGGATAGATGGATACAGAGATTATAGACCAGTATATGCGGATATACTGATAGCACATAGATAATATATAGATATAAGGGATAGAAGCAGGATAGATGGATACATAGATTATAGACCAGTATATGCGGATATACTGATAGCACATAGATAATATATAGATATAAGGGATAGAAGCAGGATAGATGGATACATAGATTATAAACCGGTGTATGTGGATATACTAATAACAGATAAATAATATATAGATATAAGGGATAGAAGCAGGATAGATGAATACATAGCTTATAGACCGGTGTATGCGGATATACTAATAACAGATAGATAATATATAGCTATAAGGGATAGAAGCAGGATAGATACATATATAGCTTATAGACCGGTGTATGCGGATATACTAATAACAGATAGATAATATATAGATATAAGGGATAGAAGCAGGATAGATGGATACATAGCTTATAGACCGGTGTATGTGGATATACTAATAACAGATAGATATATAGATATAAGGGATAGAAGCAGGATAGATGGATACATAGGTTATGGACTGGTGTATGCGGATATACTAATAACAGATCGATTTTATATAGATATAAGGGATAGAAGCAGGATAGATGGATACACAGATTATAGACCGGTGTATGCGGATACACTAATAACAGATAGATAATATATAGATATAAGGGATAGAAGCAGGATAGATGGATGCATAGATTATAGACCGGTGTATGCGGATATACTAATAACAGATAGATAATATATAGATATAAGGGATAGAAGCAGGATAGATGGATACAGAGATTATAGACCAGTATATGCGGATATACTGATAGCACATAGATAATATATAGATATAAGGGATAGAAGCAGGATAGATGGATACATAGATTATAGACCAGTATATGCGGATATACTGATAGCACATAGATAATATATAGATATAAGGGATAGAAGCAGGATAGATGGATACATAGATTATAAACCGGTGTATGTGGATATACTAATAACAGATAGATAATATATAGATATAAGGGATAGAAGCAGGATAGATGAATACATAGCTTATAGACCGGTGTATGCGGATATACTAATAACAGATAGATAATATATAGATATAAGGGATAGAAGCAGGATAGATGGATACATAGCTTATAGACCGGTATATGAGGATATACTAATAACAGATAGATAATATATAGATATAAGGGATAGAAGCAGGATAGATGGATACATAGCTTATAGACCGGTATATGAGGATATACTAATAACAGATAGATTTTATATAGATTTAAGGGATAGAAGCAGGATAGATGAATACAGAGATTATAGACCGGTGTATGCGGATATACTAATAACAGATAGATTTTATATAGATATAAGGGATAGAAGCAGGATAGATGGATACATAGCTTATAGACCGGTGTATGCGGATATACTAATAGCAGATAAATAATATATAGATATAAGGGATATTAGCAGGATAGATGGATACATAGCTTATAGACCGGTGTATGCGGATATACTAATAACAGATAGATAATATATAGATATAAGGGATAGAAGCAGGATAGATGGATACATAGCTTATAGACCGGTATATGAGGATATACTAATAACAGATAGATAATATATATATATAAGGGATAGAAGCAGGATAGATGAATACATAGCTTATAGACCGGTGTATGCGGATATACTAATAACAGATAGATAATATATAGCTATAAGGGATAGAAGCAGGATAGATACATATATAGCTTATAGACCGGTGTATGCGGATATACTAATAACAGATAGATAATATATAGATATAAGGGATAGAAGCAGGATAGATGGATACATAGCTTATAGACCGGTGTATGTGGATATACTAATAACAGATAGATATATAGATATAAGGGATAGAAGCAGGATAGATGGATACATAGGTTATGGACTGGTGTATGCGGATATACTAATAACAGATCGATTTTATATAGATATAAGGGATAGAAGCAGGATAGATGGATACACAGATTATAGACCGGTGTATGCGGATATACTAATAACAGATAGATAATATATAGATATAAGGGATAGAAGCAGGATAGATGGATACATAGATTATAGACCGGTGTATGCGGATATACTAATAACAGATAAATAATATATAGATATAAGGGATAGAAGCAGGATAGATGGATACACAGATTATAGGCCAGTGTATGTGTATGTACTGATAGAAGATGGATAAGATATTATATAGGCAGGATATGGATACATAGATTATAGACCGGTGTATGTGGAGATACTAATAACAAATAGATATTATATAGATATAAGGGATAGAAGCAGGATAGATGGATACACAGATTATAGACCGGTGTATGCGGATATACTAATAACAGATAGATAATATATAGATATAAGAAATATTGGCAGGTTAGATGGATACACAGATTATAGGCCAGTGTATGTGTATGTACTGATAGAAGATAGATAAGATATTATATAGGCAGGATATGGATACATAGATTATAGACCGGTGTATGTGGATATACTAATAACAGATAGATATTATATAGATATAAGGGATAGAAGCAGGATAGATGGATACATAGCTTATAGACCGGTGTATGCGGATATACTGATAGCACATAGATAAGCTATAGATATAAGGGATAGAAGCAGGATAGATGGATGCACAGATTATAGACCGCTGTATGCGGATATACTAATAACAGATAGATATTATATAGATATAAGGGATAGAAGCAGGATAGATGGATACATAGCTTATAGACCGGTGTATGCGGATATACTAATAACAGATAGATATTATATAGATATAAGGGATAGAAGCAGGATAGATGGATACACAGATTATAGACCGGTGTATGAGGATATACTGATAGCACATAGATAAGCTATAGATATAAGAGATAGAAGCAGGATAGATGGATACATAGATTATAGACCGGTGTATGCGGATATACTAATAACAGATAGATATTATATAGATATAAGGGATAGAAGCAGGATAGATGGATACAGAGGTTATAGACCAGTATATGCGGATATACTGATAGCACATAGATAATATATAGATATAAGGGATAGAAGCAGGATAGATGGATACATAGATTATAGACCAGTATATGCAGATATACTAATAACAGATAATATATAGATATAAGGGATAGAAGCAGGATAGATGGATACACAGATTATAGACCGGTGTATGCGGATATACTAATAACAGATAGATAATATATAGATATAAGAAATATTGGCAGGTTAGATGGATACACAGATTATAGGCCGGTGTATGTGTATGTACTGATAGAAGATAGATAAGATATTATATAGGCAGGATATGGATACATAGATTATAGACCGGTGTATGTGGATATACTAATAACAGATAGATATTATATAGATATAAGGGATAGAAGCAGGATAGATGGATACATAGCTTATAGACCGGTGTATGCGGATATACTGATAGCACATAGATAATCTATAGATATAAGGGATAGAAGCAGGATAGATGGATACATAGATTATAGACCGGTGTATGCGGATATACTAATAACAGATAGATATTATATATATATAAGGGATAGAAGCAGGATAGATGGATACAGAGATTATAGACCAGTATATGCGGATATACTGATAGCACATAGATAATATATAGATATAAGGGATAGAAGCAGGATAGATGGATACATAGATTATAGATCAGTATATGCGGATATACTGATAGCACATAGATAATATATAGATATAAGGGATAGAAGCAGGATAGATGGATACATAGATTATAAACCGGTGTATGTGGATATACTAATAACAGATAGATAATATATAGATATAAGGGATAGAAGCAGGATAGATACATACATAGCTTATAGACCGGTGTATGCGGATATACTAATAACAGATAGATAATATATAGATATAAGGGAAAGAAGCAGGATAGATGGATACATAGCTTATAGACCGGTGTATGCGGATATACTAATAACAGATAGATATTATATAGATATAAGGGATAGAAGCAGGATAGATGGATACACAGATTATAGTCCAGTGTATGTGTATGTGCTGATAGAAGATAGATAAGATATTATATAGGCAGGATATGGATACATAGATTATAGACCGGTGTATGTGGATATACTAATAACAGATAGATATATAGATATAAGGGATAGAAGCAGGATAGATGGATACATAGCTTATGGACTGGTGTATGCGGATATACTAATAACAGATCGATTTTATATAGATATAAGGGATAGAAGCAGGATAGATGGATACACAGATTATAGACCGGTGTATGCGGATATACTAATAACAGATAGATAATATATAGATATAAGGGATAGAAGCAGGATAGATGGATACATAGCTTATAGACCGGTGTATGCGGATATACTAATAACAGATAGATAATATATAGATATAAGGGATAGAAGCAGGATAGATGGATACACAGATTATAGGCCAGTGTATGTGTATGTACTGATAGAAGATAGATAAGATATTATATAGGCAGGATATGGATACATAGATTATAGACCGGTGTATGTGGATATACTAATAACAGATAGATATTATATAGATATAAGGGATAGAAGCAGGATAGATGGATACATAGCTTATAGACAGGTGTATGCGGATATACTGATAGCACATAGATAAGCTATAGATATAAGGGATAGAAGCAGGATAGATGGATGCACAGATTATAGACCGCTGTATGCGGATATACTAATAACAGATAGATATTATATAGATATAAGGGATAGAAGCAGGATAGATGGATACATAGCTTATTGACCGGTGTATGCGGATATACTAATAACAGATAGATATTATATAGATATAAGGGATAGAAGCAGGATAGATGGATGCATAGATTATAGACCGGTGTATGCGGATATACTAATAACAGATAGATAATATATAGATATAAGGGATAGAAGCAGGATAGATGGATACAGAGATTATAGACCAGTATATGCGGATATACTGATAGCACATAGATAATATATAGATATAAGGGATAGAAGCAGGATAGATGGATACATAGATTATAGACCAGTATATGCGGATATACTGATAGCACATAGATAATATATAGATATAAGGGATAGAAGCAGGATAGATGGATACATAGATTATAAACCGGTGTATGTGGATATACTAATAACAGATAGATAATATATAGATATAAGGGATAGAAGCAGGATAGATGAATACATAGCTTATAGACCGGTGTATGCGGATATACTAATAACAGATAGATAATATATAGATATAAGGGATAGAAGCAGGATAGATGGATACATAGCTTATAGACCGGTATATGAGGATATACTAATAACAGATAGATTTTATATAGATATAAGGGATAGAAGCAGGATAGATGAATACAGAGATTATAGACCGGTGTATGCGGATATACTAATAACAGATAGATTTTATATAGATATAAGGGATAGAAGCAGGATAGATGGATACATAGCTTATAGACCGGTGTATGCGGATATACTAATAGCAGATAAATAATATATAGATATAAGGGATATTAGCAGGATAGATGGATACATAGCTTATAGACCGGTGTATGCGGATATACTAATAACAGATAGATAATATATAGATATAAGGGATAGAAGCAGGATAGATGGATACATAGCTTATAGACCGGTATATGAGGATATACTAATAACAGATAGATAATATATATATATATAAGGGATAGAAGCAGGATAGATGAATACATAGCTTATAGACCGGTGTATGCGGATATACTAATAACAGATAGATAATATATAGCTATAAGGGATAGAAGCAGGATAGATACATATATAGCTTATAGACCGGTGTATGCGGATATACTAATAACAGATAGATAATATATAGATATAAGGGATAGAAGCAGGATAGATGGATACATAGCTTATAGACCGGTGTATGTGGATATACTAATAACAGATAGATATATAGATATAAGGGATAGAAGCAGGATAGATGGATACATAGGTTATGGACTGGTGTATGCGGATATACTAATAACAGATCGATTTTATATAGATATAAGGGATAGAAGCAGGATAGATGGATACACAGATTATAGACCGGTGTATGCGGATATACTAATAACAGATAGATAATATATAGATATAAGGGATAGAAGCAGGATAGATGGATACATAGATTATAGACCGGTGTATGCGGATATACTAATAACAGATAAATAATATATAGATATAAGGGATAGAAGCAGGATAGATGGATACACAGATTATAGGCCAGTGTATGTGTATGTACTGATAGAAGATGGATAAGATATTATATAGGCAGGATATGGATACATAGATTATAGACCGGTGTATGTGGATATACTAATAACAAATAGATATTATATAGATATAAGGGATAGAAGCAGGATAGATGGATACATAGCTTATAGACCGGTGTATGCGGATATACTGATAGCACATAGATAAGCTATAGATATAAGGGATAGAAGCAGGATAGATGGATGCACAGATTATAGACCGCTGTATGCGGATATACTAATAACAGATAGATATTATATAGATATAACGGATAGAAGCAGGATAGATGGATACATAGCTTATAGACCGGTGTATGCGGATATACTAATAACAGATAGATATTATATAGATATAAGGGATAGAAGCAGGATAGATGGATACACAGATTATAGACCGGTGTATGCGGATATACTGATAGCACATAGATAAGCTATAGATATAAGAGATAGAAGCAGGATAGATGGATACATAGATTATAGACCGGTGTATGCGGATATACTAATAACAGATAGATATTATATAGATATAAGGGATAGAAGCAGGATAGATGGATACAGAGGTTATAGACCAGTATATGCGGATATACTGATAGCACATAGATAATATATAGATATAAGGGATAGAAGCAGGATAGATGGATACATAGATTATAGACCAGTATATGCAGATATACTAATAACAGATAATATATAGATATAAGGGATAGAAGCAGGATAGATGGATACACAGATTATAGACCTGTGTATGCGGATATACTAATAACAGATAGATAATATATAGATATAAGAAATATTGGCAGGTTAGATGGATACACAGATTATAGGCCGGTGTATGTGTATGTACTGATAGAAGATAGATAAGATATTATATAGGAAGGATATGGATACATAGATTATAGACCGGTGTATGTGGATATACTAATAACAGATAGATATTATATAGATATAAGAAATATTGGCAGGTTAGATGGATACACAGATTATAGGCCAGTGTATGTGTATGTACTGATAGAAGATAGATAAGATATTATATAGGAAGGATATGGATACATAGATTATAGACCGGTGTATGTGGATATACTAATAACAGATAGATATTATATAGATATAAGGGATAGAAGCAGGATAGATGGATACACAGATTATAGACCGGTGTATGCGGATATACTAATAACAGATAGATATTATATAGATATAAGGGATAGAAGCAGGATAGATGGATACTTAGCTTATAGACCGGTGTATGCCGATATACTGATAGCACATAGATAAGATATAGATATAAGGGATATAGGCAGGATAGATGGATGCACAGATTATAGACAGATGTGAGATGGACGGAGACTAAATATACAAATAAAGAGATATAACATCCAAGCTCATTTTGTAATTAGTTTTTTATCATGGGTTTTTCTTTGCCCTTTTCCTAGTTTTGTTCTGAGTTTTGTAGGGACACATTACCTGTGGCAGTGATTCCCGGTGACGGGTACAATATGTTATAACTGGTGACAGCGCCTGATTACGTCGTGTGAACTTGGGTTTGCAAAGAATTCTATACAAGCAATTTAGAAATACGATTTAAAGATGTTAGTTCTGTGTGTTCTTGGCTTTGTGCTGGAGTTTACATATCAACACTAGAAACAGGCATTTGTGCAGTGGGAATGAAGTGGAAGGTGCGGTGCTCCGGTGGCAGTGACCCGCTGGGTCTGGCACTATGTAAAATGCTTGGCTCGGTGAGTGTCAGTAACACTGGATTCAATAATTGAACTGCAATACACAATGTCACGGTCTCAGTGCGGCCGCTGACGATGTGACAGCAGATGTGACATCAGGGAATGGTGGAGGGTTTTCCCAATACTGTCATGTCAACCGGGACCAAGCGTGCATGTAGAATGGGGCTGAGAGAAACAGCAGTTGGATGAGAACTTCAGCCATGGTGTTTGGCCACATTAAAGCTGTTATCCAGGATTAGGCAAAAAAAGTATAGCTGCTTTCTTTCAATACATCGCCACTTTTGATCACAGGTTGTTTCTGGTATTGCAGCTTAGCTTTATTTAAATTGATGATGTAGATCTGAATTGCTACAACCTGTAGACAATGGTTTTGCTATTGTTGGAAAAAGGAAGCAATGATTTTCTTAAAAAGGGGTTTATACGATCCTCTGTTTAATTTTACAGTGTGGTAGAAAAAATAAGAAATCCTATACATTCATCTATCAATCTCCAGTCGCCCCCCGTCCCTGTGGCCGTACTGCTACTCTCCTGGCGTGGTCAGCCGGTAGCTGTGGCTATCAGTTGGCTGAAGTTGTCACACGTTGACCACATCAGAAAATCAGACCACCAGGACACATGGCCAAAGGGACACAAAAGCGACACGAGATTCATAGGTGACTGTGAGTACATGCTACTGCGGGAAACCTCTAAGTTAAACCACCAGTTGGATATTAGAGGTCCGTCCTCTTTGGTACCATCAGCTTTGATATTTGGGGTAACAACTTGTGTGAGACTCCACCGTAGAAAAACTGCAGTGCTGACAGAAGAGTGTAGAGAATTGGCCCCAGGGTCATCAAATCATTGTGGAAGATGGAAACATACTAGGCTCCAGTGCCCCGGGGGGCAAAGTTTGACTCCATGTTGGGGGCCTAGTTTGCTATTTATGTCTCTGTAGTCTGTAGATGCCTGTGTTAGGAAGGTGAACAGTTGTGTATTATAAGGTGTTTCTGCAGACATGATGAAAACTGTCACAGGCGTGCATCATGTGTACTGCGCGGCTATGCGATGGCTGAAAAAATAGTGCCATCACCTCACCATTATATAAGTAGATGAGCAGTGACACCTGGTCCTGGCATCTCTCTGCCCCATAGCGGCTCCTTAGTGAATCCCTTACAGAGTATGGCAAGGGCTTCGTACCCATCCCTGGAATAAAACAAAATCTGCAGAGGTTTTGGCATCGGCTCTCCTGAATCCTTGGTGAATGTGAGCCACGTAATCTGAGGAAGACTTGCTGCATTTTCTTCATTGCCAGCAACTCAAATTGTCATGTCTTTCCATCCATGTCCAGGGGAAGATGCAATTTTACTGCTAATTGTATTATTCAAAATCCAATACCCTGGAGCATCTTGTCATGGCTGACCTGCAATGTGAGTGTACATAATTGCTACTGCCCCTATGTACAAGAATATAACTACTATAATACTGCTCTCTATGTACAAGAATATAACTACTATAATACTGTCCCTATATACAAGAATATAACTACTATAATACTGCCCTCTATGTACAAGAATATAACTACTATAATACTGCTCCTATGTACAAGAATATAACTACTATAATACTGCCCTCTATGTACAAGAATATAACTACTATAATACTGCTCCTATGTACAAGAATATCACTACTATAATACTGCCCCTATGTACAAGGATATAACTATTATAATACTTCCCCTATGTACAAGAATATAACTACTATAATACTTCTCCCTATGTATAAGAATATAACTACTATAATACTGCCCCTTATGTACAAGAATCACACTACTATAATACTGCCCCTTATGTACAAGAATATAAATACTATCATACTAATATAATGCTGCCTCCTAGCTGAGAGGTTGTGTGTTTGTAGCTCTCCTGATGTCTGGAGCAAGCCCAAGGAGGTGTGCTGTTCCGTCTAAAGTTCTGCATACGGTATATGGTTTCATAGACTGTGTTATTTTCCATGCCATGTATAATAGTCCTGCATTTGCTCTGCTGGCACCTGCTGTCCTTTTTCTGTATAGCAGCCTGCAGCTAATTAATTCTAGTACATGCCTTCCACTTCTGGGTCAGGTCACGCCTTCTCTTCCTGCTAGCACCCAATCTTAGTTTAATTTTCTGTGGGAGAGACGCTGTGAAAGGCATCAGTTTTTTAACCACCTTGCTGCACCACTTTGCTCACAATTTGCTGCACACCTTGCTCACACCTTGCTTCACAAATTTGCAGTACCACCTTGGTTGTTACACTCCGCATTTCTGGAGAAGTACTGCATTACCAATCATATGCTGTATGTCCAGATTTCCAAATAAACACAATCCCTGGTGTGTATCATCTCTCCGGACGCTGAACAGCAAAACAGCAACATGGTCCTGTCTGCTCTGCATTGAGGAAACGGAAGGTAGGAATCTCTCCCAGCCCCAATCAACTACACCTCCATTCGCCTCATGTGGGGACAGAACAGGAGGGGCCTCACTGGGCAGGGAAACTCCCCAAGCAAGGCCCAGGCTTTCAGGCCTACACTGGGAAGAAATACCCAAGCTGTTTCTAATGCGGTGGCAAATCCCAAAGTGATTTCTGAGGAAAAGAAGCTGTGAAAGGGAGTAAAGTAGAGGAACAAGAAAAAGTCATGGTTGTATGTAAGAAAATTGCAGTTAAGCAGTCGGCCAGCCAATGCAAGCAGAGTGAAGTACAATTAGGAAAAATCCATTAGAAATCTACTGGTGAGAAGCTGAATGGAGTGAAGCAGCTTGCAACTCAGGAGGTGCCATCACCGGCCTCAGGTGTGCAGCTCACTCCCAACAGGCAGAGGAGAACATCACTGGAGAGACAGACATTAAGGGAAAACCTGCAGCAGAAGCATGTGGTGACCAGCATGGCGAGCACTGGGTGCACTAGGTCGCAGTCAGGTGGCAGCAGTAAAAGTGCTGTGGAGCCTGGAGTCACGAAACCAGTGTTGGTGAAAATCTCTGAAAGCAGGATTCCAGAAGGAGACGCCACATGCACCTGAGCTGCAGCTCGCAGAGGAGATTCCAGGACTGGTTCGGTGAGTTAGGGCCCCGTCACACATAGCGACTCACCAGCGATCCCGACAATTATATGACCTTGTCAGGATCGCTGGTGTGTCGCTACATGATCGCTGGTGAGCTGCCAAACAGGCAGATCTCAGCAGCGATCAGGACAGCGACACGCGGGTAACAAGCGACGCACGTCGCTTAGTTACCCGCAATGTACATTAGATACCAGCGCGCTGGTGCATGGAGCTGGTAGCCAAGGTAAACATCAGGTTTCTGTGCACCACTCGGCGCTTAGAAACCCGCTGTTTACCTTGGTAACCAGCTCCCTGCACCAGCGCGCTGGTATCTAACGTACACATCGGGTTTCTAAGCGCCGCGCGGCGCTTAGAAACCCGATGTTTACCTTGGATACCAGATCCAGCGTCACTGATCGCTGGTCTCCCACCTGCCACACGCAGCGATGCGTGCTGGCCAGCGGGAGACCAACGATCAAAAAAATGTCCAGGCCATTTGAGCATGATCAGCGATACCCGGCGGGGGGGGGCGGTCGCTGATAAGTGTCACACACAGTGATCTCGCTGGTGTGATCGCTGTTGCGTCACAAAACTTGTGACTCAGCAGCGATCTCGCTAGCGAGATCGCTGTGTGTGATGGGAGCTTTACAGCAGCTCAAAGACATGATGCAGATACAAATAGACTGCTAATCACGGGGCTCACACCAGGTATGACCAGGTTCTGAACTCACTGGGTGTATTCCTGGCAGAAGCGGTGAGGGACATGGACTGTGTCCTAAAGAGGATGGGGCCCCTTGCAGAGACTTATAGGAACCAGGAACAGTTTGTGTCACATAAGCAGAACTCTGCAGGTTCCAGGTTAGATATTGTCTCAGGTGGACCCCAGAAGCAGGTGCAGCCACTGCTGCAACCTGCAAGTTTCTGCTTCCAAAAGAGTCACATACTGCACAAGCAGCAGCATGTTGTGCAGAATCCAGCAGAGGTACCACAAGTCTCAGAATGCCCAGCACAACAACCTGCGGCAGATTCCAAGCAGCAGCATGGATTGCACATTCCAGCAGAGGGACTACAAGTTTCAGATCGCCACGCACAACATTTGGACAGTGGACATGTGCCATTAGTTACTGATGGTGCCCAGCAGGGCTCTGATGCTGGGGCTAAACGTGCTATATCTGAGGGGTCAGGGGCTTCGGGGAGAACAGTCTGATAATGACATTGATGTTGATGATTACAAGGTGCATGGTAATGTCTATGATTTCCCCCCTTTAATTCCGAGCACACAACGTGTAGCAGCCCCCCTGCTGCAGACCCTCACCCCGTCAGTCAGACCAGTGTGACCCCATACGTTCCCCTCCAGTAATGCCAGGAGTAGTGGAGCTCCGTCCTTTACCTCTGGTGCCAATTATACCGGCCAGGCGTTTAAATGGAGAAACGTGCGTTTCCGGCTCAGAGGTGCCAAGAAGGACCTGCCAGACAGGAGGTTTGTGGTCAGGGAGCTCTTGTGCCACCAGATGGGGTTTGCGCCAGTCAGCATCTTGGCAGTAATTAATCTTCCAGACAGGCAGGGATATGACGTCAGCTTTAAGCTCATGACTGACCTGGACAGATTCTGGTCAAATTTCCCCAACTTTAGAGATACTGAAGGCTGGAGTAAGTTCAGCTTTATTTCTATCTCTAAGCCAGATACTGTTACCATTAATGTCATCTTCTGGAATGAGTCTGTTCCCCCGCAGGACTTTGTGATGTGGCTCCGGAGGCATGGTGACCTGGTCTCTGACCTCACCAAATGCAGAGACAATGATGGTATTTAGACGGGAGGGTGAAGGGTCTTGGTGAAACTGCGCCAGTGCAATAACATCACTGCTCACTTACCCAACTCCTTTATTGGGAGGGAGAGGGGTGTGTGTTTCTATCCTGGGCAGTCTCATAAGTGCTTTAAATGTGGCAAGGCAGGTCACCTGGCAAATGCCTGTACTGTGGTGAAGTGTAGCCTGTATGGGGAGGTTGGCCATGTAGCTGCAGACTGCCAGAACATCAGGTGCAACCTCTGTGAGAAAATCGGTCACCCTCACAGGAACTGTCCAGATGCCTGGCACAATATCTGTAAGGACTTTACTGACGAGGATTTGGTGGCAGGGGCAGAGATTCTGGAGGAGTCAGTTTTACTGTCAGGGGAAATACTGACCAGACGTCCACCAGGGATCTACTCAGCTAACACCAGAGCAGCAGGGTTCAGAGGGTGCAAAGGGGAGTATGGAGGTTGTACCTCAGCAGCAGCAGTCGTCACAGGCAGGCATTATTTCAGTACCACCATCTGTGTCTGAAGGGAATAGCAATAATCAGACTAAAAGGAAAAAAAAAGGACAAGGCCTCCCGTAAACCTGAGGAGTATGACACTGGCCAAGGAGCCGGGAAGAAATTCCAGAGTTCTGCAGGTGTCATGGCAGTATCTAATAGGTTTGATGTTCTGTCTGAGATGGTGACTTTGAAGATGACCTTAAAAGAATCGACGCAGAGTGTGATAGGGACGTAGAAGACTGTTCTCCGCCAAAGCGGAAGCCCTTACCTGAGGGCACCCGGGTAGAGTCTGAAATGGAGACCGGTGGTGGGCAGAATAACTCCGTCTCAGATCTGTGACGCTGTCAACCAGAAAATGTCCGAACTCAGATAAAATCATTAGGAATAAGGAAAAGTTAAAATGTAAAGTTATAGAAGGATGTGTCACTGGGTTGAAATATGATGAGCTCAGTTTGCCACGTGTTCGTTTTTTCGTTTCTGAAACCAGAAGTATGGACTCTTTAAGTTAATTTTATATGTATATCTGGATATGTAATGAATGTAGGTACAATCCAAGTGAATTTAGTTTTGTATTACTGGAGGAATTCTGTTAAATTTATTTGTAGTTCGCCGAGTATTTCCGGGGTTGCTTGGCGGGAGCTTGGGTCCCGCCCTGTATGTTTGGTGCTCTTTAGAGAGCCAATAAACATGCGGGGATTGTCTGCCATACACTGTAATGCCGCCAGCCATGTTGGTTGTGGCATTTTGGCTGGCCACAAAGTGTCATCAGGTCTATATCAGACCTGGCACCGCCATGCTTGTCACAGTCTGCTCTGGAATCAGTCAGTGTAGGGAGAGTTGCTGCTGACCTAGGGAGAGGTTTGTTTGCTTCGTTCTTAGTGTGGGTATACCATATCTAATACACATATCCATCTCAGCTAAAAGTCCTTTTGAGGACTAATAAAGCTGCATAGATATCAGTGCTAGGCAGTCAGGCAGTGTATGTGGCAGACTTCAATGCATATAGCAAGAGGGTCCATTCCAGTTCTGTCTGCTGCTGCTGCCTATTACAGATATTTGTAGACATAGCCCCAGGTATTAGGGGCCAGAAATAATTTTTTTTTGGATCTTAATCCTGATTATTTGCTTTAAAAGCAATCCAGAGAACACCATTTTTCTGCTTCATTTGCTTGTTGGCGCTGCAGAATACAGCCAGATCCTTTCCATATTACAGCGCTAAAAATCCAGCTATTTTAAACAGGGGTTTGCCCGTCCCAAGGATCACATATCAATGCGCTAAAAATTGTGCCATTTCAGGACTTCATATAAAAAATGTTTGCAGTTTCTTAACCAAGTTATTGACACCATTTTTTTGAAAAAAAAAAATAAAATAGTTACCTGCAGGCCAGATATTTGAAACTGGTGTTTGTTCGTTACACAGATCACATATCAGTGCGCTCAAAATTGTGCCATTTCAGGCCTCCATGTAAAATTTTTGGCAGTGTCTTACCCAAGTTATTGACACCATTTTGCTGAAAAAAAAAAGTTATTTACAGGCCAGATATCTTGAACTGGTGTTTGTCCGTCCCATGGATCACATATCAGTGTGCTCAAAATTGTGCCAATTCAGACCTCCATTTAAATTTTTTGGCAGTGTCTTACCCAAGTTATTGACACCAGTTTGCTATTATGTTTGCTACATACTATATGTCCCCATCATTCTTCCTCAGCCGGTGTAAAGAAACTCGGTCTGAATTCAGTGCATGTAAATACAAATGTTTCTGTGTGATGGTGCAATATGTGAGCATTTGGGGCCCCAATTTAAACTTTTGCCCAGGGCTCCACTTTGTCTAAAACCGGCCCTGTACAATACTCAGGGCTTAAGTCCAGATTTGTTCCCCAGTTGTCAGTGTTATTCAAGGGTGGGGGCAATTTAACGTTTTACTTCACAATTTGTTTTTTAATTTCCACTGTGCATTTTGAGATCTAAATGTAATCACTGTATGCGTGTGTTCATACATGGACTAATATTCAGCTGTGGCATTGCAAAGCTCACAAGGCCCAGGCTTTCCCCAATCCGCTTCAAGATTTACTACAAATCCAATATTTCCAATAATGCCGCCATATAACATGTAATAATAATAATAATAATAATAAAAAATTGCAATATAAGGTTAAGTTCCCGCAAGGAGCTTCTGACACTGCGTGTTTTCTTTGCACAACACACGCAGTGTCTTACAATTCCAGCAAAGCGGAATGGATTTATATAAAGGGTATGTGCACATGGAGTTTTTTGGATCTGCGGATTTTGTAGTGAAATCCGCAGATAAATCCACAGGACTAAAGTCCTGCGGTTTATCTGCGGTTTTGCCCTGCAGCTTCACACCTCATAATGGATGAGGTGTGAAACCGCAGCAGTTCTGCACAAAAGAATTGACATGCTGCGGATTGTAAACCGCAGCAAAACCCCGTGGGAAAAAACGCAGCATGTGCACAGCGGGTTTTTTTTTTACATAGGAAATAAAGGTACTGTACAACGCAGCAAAATCTGCTGCGGACCCGCAGAGCCCAAACCACTGCGGATCCGCAGCAGAATCCGCAGCGTGTGCACATACCCAAATGGTTTTTCTCCGCAGCATAAACTGACGTGCGGTGCATGTGAAATCCGCAACGTGAATTTCTCCCACGGGTACGCCGGTTTCTATGTGCGGATTTTCCCCATAGAATTGCCTGAGATGCAGAACATTTATAGGTAAAAAACGCTTTTGATTTGCATATGATTGTATCAATGAAAGTTTATCAAAGCCAAATATCAGGAAGAATCCAACACAAAGCAGCTTTCCTAAAAGATGACAAACCAAAAAAGAGACAAAAAACGCAATGAAAAAAACGCATGTAGCCTAATTTACTTAATAGGTGCAGAAATCTACAACATCAGAAACTCACTACTCTCATAGTGGTGATATCGCCTAATGTACAGATACTCCCAGTGGTGCTCACTGATTGTTGTCATTTCCCTTTTCTTTTCCATATGGAGCAGACCACCAGGACCACTTCTACCATCCATAACCTGTCCCTGGAAGATGCAAGCAGACATCTTTGACTTACTGATTTCCAGCCCCCTCCTCACATTAACCCATCTCTCCACAAACCACATGGTGCTATAATCAGGGCCCTAGACAGTAATAATGCCCTCTCTGTGCCCTGCACAGTGATAGTACCCTCCTGCTGTGCCCAACATAATAAAAGCACCCCCTATGTAAGTCTTTATACTAATGCTCCCCTGTGCCTCCTACAGTCATCCAGCACCTTATAGTAATAACGTTCACGTGCCTCAATATAAGAATAACGCCCCTTGACCTTTCATAATAGTAATGACCCCGCACCTCTTTATAACACAGTGCAGTGCCTCCTTATAGTAATAATGTCCCACAGTGCCTCCTTATAGTAATAATGTCCCACAGTGCCTCCTTATAGTAATAATGACCCGCAGTGTCTCCTTATAGTAATAATGACCAGCAGTGCCTCCTTATAGTAATAATGTCCCGCAGTGCCTCCTTATAGTAATAATGACCTGCAGTGCCTCCTTATAGTAATAATGACCTGCAGTGCCCCCTTATAGTAATAATGACCCGCAGTGCCTCCTTATAGTAATAATGACCCGCAGTGCCTCCTTACAGTAATAATGACCCACAGTGTATCCTTATAGTAATAATGACCCGCAGTGCCTCCTTATAGTAATAATGACCCACAGTGCCTCCTTATAGTAATAATGACTCGCGGTGCCTCCTTATAGTAATAATGTCCCGCAGTGCCTCCTTATAGTAATAATGACCCGCAGTGCCTCCTTATAGTAATAATGACCTGCAGTGTCTCCTTATAGTAATAATGACCTGCAGTGCCTCCTTATAGTAATAATGTCCCACAGTGCCTCCTTATAGTAATAATGACCTGCAGTGCCTCTTTTTAGTAATTATGACCCCACACTTCTTTATAATACAACCCCTTGTGCTTTCTTATAATTTCTCCTGTCCTTCCCTATAATCCTAACGATTCCCCATTGTGCCTCCTTATAATAATGACCCGCAGTGCCTCCTTATAGTAGTAAGGACTCTCAGTGCCTCTTTATAATAATTATGACCCCACACTTCTTTATAATAATACAACTGCCGTGTGCATTCTTATAATAATAATAATTCCTCCTGTCCTTCGATATAATTATAACGATCCCCCCCATTGTGCCTCCTTATAATAATGACTCTCAGTGCCTCTTTATAGTACTAATTCCCCTTAGGGTGGACATAGAAATCACAAAGCTCCATAGCAAAAGTCTTATCACGGCACATAGGCACAGTCACAGAAGAACAGACCTCACAACTTTGTAAGACACAGAGATAAATATGTATTTTGAATTCACACAGTTAGTTTGCCCCTACTGAATCCCCTTTTTCTCCCACTATGATAACCTTTCCATAGCCCCCATAAAGTTTATTGTCCCTTCCATTGACGTCATAGAATATGTTTCCCTCTCATGACCCTAGTAGTGTATGATGCCTCTTCCATGGCCCCCTATAGAGTATGATGCCCCCACACAGAATGATGCTCTCCACAGTCCTCCCTCAACACAGTATGATAACCCCCCACACAGTATAATGGTCCCTCCCAGTCCATAAAACAATTATACTCCCTAATCCAGTCTACCTTGTCCCTGCAGCCTCTTCTTCTATTCTACCTCGCAGAGAACATGGACGAAGTGATGCAGTGACGTCATCACGCCGACCTATGACCTCAGCGTGGTGTCAGCTTCCAACAGGCCAAAAGTAGCCTGTGTCCTGCTCGGTGACCGTTGCTCCATGCTCCGCCACAGCTGTTAATACTACTGGTATTTTGAGGACGGTTGTACTGTCGGTGTTCACGGTGTCGCAATCAATGTGGCCCAGGGCCATCCTGGCTCATCTAGCATTTGTAGACAGCCAGTCTGGCCTTGATCAGTGACATCTGAAAGATGGAGAATGAAGCATACTCTGCGAAGTACACCCCCTGCCTGCAGTGAAGCTGCACAGTGGCTCAGTGATTAGCATGGAGGCTAAGTGGTTAGCACTATTGCGGATGGCTGTAATATTGATCACTTTGCAATGTAGTCACTCATATGCAGCGCTGTAGCTTGGTGGTCAGCACTGACACTGATGTTCTGGGTTCAAATCCCACAAAGAGTGATGTCTGCAAGAATTTTCTGTGGGTTTCCTCCCATGTTCTAAAACAAAAGACCTGTTGGGCGCAGTGATTGCTGTACAGTCCTATTGATGATCTGGCCAGAAAAGAACTCTCAGGCAGCAGAGTGGCTCAGTGGTTACCTACATTGCCATTCTACGCTTGGGACCTTAGTTCAACTCTGACTGAGGTCAATGAGATTCCTCCTCTCAGACACATCTTAGAAAATGAAATCAGAGACCTCAAATGAAACCTGTTTCCAGCAAGCGTTGAAGGAACAGTAGTAGATGTTTTATCAAAAAACTTCTCAATATGTAATCAATCCAAAAAACTTTACCTGTATAGACAAAAAGTTAGCGCCTCATCCCCCTAAAACTACGCGTTTCGGCAGATGCCTTTTTCAGCTCTGGATGTGACTGGAGTATAGGTATAAACCGAGGATAAATGCCGCTCTGAGTGTGACTGGAGTATAGTACTAGATAGAGGGTAAATGCAGCTCTGTGCGTGTCTGGAGTATAGGTCTAGACAGAGGATAAATGCAGCTCTGGGTGTCACTGGAGTATAGGTCTAGGCAGAGGGTAAATGCAGCTCTGGGTGTCACTGGATTATAGGACTAGAAGGTAAATGCAGCTTTAGGTGTGACTGGAGTATAGGACTGACTAGACAGTAAATGCAGCTCTGGGTGTGACTGGAGTTTAGGACTGACTAGACAGTAAATGCAGCTCTGGGTGTGACTGGAGTTTAGGACTGACTAGACAGTAAATGCAGCTCTGGGTGTGAATGGAGTTTAGGACTGACTAAAATAGACAGTAAACGCAGCTCTGAGTGTGACTAGAGTATAGGACTGATTAGAGAGTACAGGCAGCTCTGGGTGTAACTGGCGTATAGAACTGACTAGACAGTAAATGCAGCTCTGGGTGTAACTGGAGTATAGAAATGACTAGACAGTTAATGCAGCTCTGGGTGTGACTAGAGTATAGGACTGACTGGAGAGTAGAGTACATTCAGCTCTGGGTGTAACTGGTGTGTAGAACTGACTAGACAGTAAATGCAGCTCTGGGTGTAACTGGAGTATAGAACTGACTAGCGTAAATGCAGCTCTGGGTGTGACTAGAGTATAGGCCTGGACATAGGTTATACTCCTATAATATCCTGTTAAGCAAGAGAACAATCTATAAATAAACATAAAGTGCCGCAGTTTCCCATAGCAACCAATAAGTCCCCAGCTCTTAGGTGCAGCCGGTCCTTATACATCAGGACCTTGCTGAGAAGATTACGTGCATGTTATCCTGACACTTGTGTTTTGGGGGAAGGAGACTCATTTACAGTGATGGAGATAACTGCGATTTCTTCTTTTGAAGCTGCTGTCAGTGATTATTTTTCCTCCACTGACAGTCCACCTTAGTGCTGCTCTCGCGTTTCTTCTCCGCACAGAAGGGAACGGCCGCTGCCATGTTCTTCTCTCCGGGTGCAAAAGGAACGGCGGCTGCCATGTTCTTCTCTCCGGGTGCAGAAGGGAACGGCCGCTGCCATGTTCTTCTCTCCGGGTGCAAAAGGAACGGCGGCTGCCATGTTCTTCTCTCCGGGTGCAGAAGGGAACGGCCGCTGCCATGTTCTTCTCTCTTGGTGCAGAAGGGAACGGCCGCTGCCATATTCTTCTCTCCGGGTGCAGAAAGGAACTGCCGCTGCCATGTTCCTCTCTCCGGGTGCAGAAGGGAAAGGCCGCTGCCATGTTCTTCTCTCCGGGTGCAGAAGGGAAAGGCCGCTGCCATGTTCTTCTCTCCGGGTGCAGAAGGGAACGGCTGCTGTCATGTTCTTCTCTCCGGGTGCAGAAGGGAACGGCCGCTGTCATGTTCTTCTCTCCGGGTGCAGAAGGGAACGGCCGCTGCCATGTTCTTCTCTCCGGGTGCAGAAGGGAACGGCCGCTGCCATGTTCTTCTCTCCGGGTGCAGAAGGGAACGGCCGCTGCCATGTTCTTCTCTCCGGGTGCAGAAGGGAACGGCTGCTGTCATGTTCTTCTCTCCGGGTGCAGAAGGGAACGGCCGCTGCCATGTTCTTCTCTCCGGGTGCAGAAGGGAACGGCCGCTGCCATGTTCTTCTCTCCGGGTGCAGAAGGGAACGGCCGCTGCCACGTTCTTTTCTCCGGGTGCAGAAAGGAACTGCCGCTGCCATGTTCTTCTCTCCGGGTGCAGAAAGGAACTGCCGCTGCCATGTTCTTCTCTCCGGGTGCAGAAGGGAAAGGCCGCTGCCATGTTCTTCTCTCCGGGTGCAGAAGGGAAAGGCCGCTGCCATGTTCTTCTCTCCGGGTGCAGAAGGGAACGGCTGCTGTCATGTTCTTCTCTTCGGGTGCAGAAGGGAACGGCCGCTGTCATGTTCTTCTCTCCGGGTGCAGAAGGGAACGGCCGCTGCCATGTTCTTCTCTCCGGGTGCAGAAGGGAACGGCCGCTGCCATGTTCTTCTCTCCGGGTGCAGAAGGGAACGGCCGCTGCCATGTTCTTCTCTCCGGGTGCAGAAGGGAACGGCTGCTGTCATGTTCTTCTCTCCGGGTGCAGAAGGGAACGGCCGCTGCCATGTTCTTCTCTCCGGGTGCAGAAGGGAACGGCCGCTGCCACGTTCTTTTCTCCGGGTGCAGAAAGGAACTGCCGCTGCCATGTTCTTCTCTCTGGGTGCAGAAGGGAACGGCCGCTGCCATGTTCTTCTCTCCGGGTGCAGAAGGGAACGGCCGCTGCCATGTTCTTCTCTCCGGGTGCAAAAGGGAACGGCCGCTGCCATGTTCTTCTCTCCGGGTGCAAAAGGGAACGGCCGCTGCCATGTTCTTCTCTCCGGGCGCAGAAAGGAACTGCCGCTGCCATGTTCTTCTCTCTTGGTGCAGAAGGGAACGGCCGCTGCCTTGTTCTTCTCTCCGGGTGCAGAAAGGAACTGCCGCTGCCATGTTCTTCTCTCTTGGTGCAGAAGGGAACGGCCGCTGCCATGTTCTTCTCTCCGGGTGCAGAAAGGAACTGCCGCTGCCATGTTCTTCTCTCCGGGTGCAAAAGGGAACGGCCGCTGCCATGTTCTTCTCTCCGGGTGCAGAAGGGAACGGCCGCTGCCATGTTCTTCTCTCTGGGTGCAAAAGGGAACGGCCGCTGCCATGTTCTTCTCTCCGGGTGCAAAAGGGAACGGCCGCTGCCATGTTCTTCTCTCCGGGCGCAGATGGGAACGGCCACTGCCATGTTCTTCTCTCTGGGTACAGAAGGGTATGGCCGCTGCCATGTTCTTCTCTCCGGGGGCAGAAGGGAACGGCCGCTGCCATGTTCTTCTCTCCGGGTGCAGAAGGGAACGGCCGCTGCCATGTTCTTCTCTCTGGGTGCAAAAGGGAACGGCCGCTGCCATGTTCTTCTCTCCGGGTGCAAAAGGGAACGGCCGCTGCCATGTTCTTCTCTCCGGACACAGATGGGAACGGCCACTGCCATGTTCTTCTCTCTGGGTACAGAAGGGTATGGCCGCTGCCATGTTCTTCTCTCCGGGTGCAGAAGGGAACGGCCGCTGCCATGTTCTTCTCTCCGGGTGCAGAAGGGAACGGCCGCTGCCATGTTCTTCTCTCCGGGTGCAAAAGGGAACGGCCGCTGCCATGTTCTTCTCTCCGGGTGCAAAAGGGAACAGCCGCTGCCATGTTCTTCTCTCCGGGCGCAGATGGGAACGGCCACTGCCATGTTCTTCTCTCTGGGTAAAGAAGGGTATGGCCGCTGCCATGTTCTTCTCTCCAGGGGCAGATGGGAATGGCCGCTGCCATGTCCTTCTCTCCGGGTGCAGAAGGGAACGGCCGCTGCCATGTTCTTCTCTCCGGGTGCGATGGGTTATATGAAAGGGAATGAGCGCAATCAATTCATATATGTGGTAGAAGTTCTACACAGGCCGCTCGCTGTATCCAGCCTTCTTGAAGAAGCCTGAAAAAGCTTTATGCAAAGCAGACTTCATAATAAGGTTCGTAAACCAAGACATGAATATGCGAGAAGCCCAGAGAAGACGACGTCGGAGGATCCATCTCTGCGGAGACGGGTGGTGCAGCTGTGCCAAGAAAAACCTTGTCACAACAAAGGCCGAACAAATCACCGCCGAGCTCTTCAGCATAGAAACATGATAATACAGCAACATGTTGTGTTCTTTACTGAAGTCGTCTGGAAAAGAAACACTCCTAAGAGAAAACCAAGATGGGGGAGCGAGAAGGAAGATTTGTGACTCTTCATCTAATGATATAATAATAATAAATTTTATTTCTATAGCGCCGACATATTCTGCAGCACTTTACATTTCAGAGGGGACTTGTACAGACAATAGACATTACAGCATAACAATAATCACATAGATCATAACAGATACCAAGGGGAATGAGTGCCCTGCTCGCAAGCTTACAATCTATGAGGAAAAAAGGGAGACACGAAAGGTGGGTGGTAACAGTTGCCCTGATTGTATGGACCAGCCATAATGTTAAGTGTGTAACAGTACAGACACAGAGGGCTAATTGATGCAAAAAGCATGTGGGAACATGATGCGGGGAACCTGGTTATGGTAAAACTTTTGGCTGTGCCACCCAGGGATAGATTAGGTTAATGTGTTGAGGCGGTAGGCCAGTCTGAATAAATGAGTTTTCAGGGCACGCTTAAAATTGTGGGGATTGGGGACTAATCGTATTGACCTGGGAAGTGCATTCCAAAGAATTGGCGCAGCACATGTATAGTCTTGGAGACGGGAGTGGGAGGTTCTGATTATTGAGGATGCTAACCTCAGGTCATCAGCAGAACGGTGGGCGCGGGTAGGATAGTATACTGAAACAAGGGAGGAGATGTAGGGTGGTGCTGAGCCATTAAGAGCTTTGTGGGTGAGGGTAATAAGTTTGTACTGGATTCTGGAGTGGATGGGTAGCCAGTGTAATGACTGGCACAAGGTAGAGGCATCGGTGTAACGATTGACGAGGAATATGATCCTGGCAGCAGCATTCAAGACAGATTGGAGGGGGGAGAGTTTGATAAGAGGGTGGCCGATTAGAAGAGAGTTATAATAGTCGAGACGAGAATGAATAAGAGAAACAGTAAGAGTTTTTGCGGAGTCAAAAGAAAGAAAAGGTCGATTTCTAGAAATGTTTTTGAGGTGCAGATAACAAGAGCGAGCCAGTGATCGTATGCAGGGGACAAAGGAAAGCTCAGAGTCAAGTATGACCCCAAGACAGCGGGCATGTTGCTGGGGAGTAATAGTGGAACCACACACGGAAATGGCAATGTCGGGTATAGGTACATTAGTAGTGGGAGGAAACACAAGGAGTTCAGTCTTTGACAGGTTCAGTTTCAGATATAGTGAGGACATGATGTTAGACACAGCGTTTAGACAATCGCTGGTGTTTTCTAGAAAGGCTTGCGTGATGTCAGGAGAAGAAACGTATAATTGGGTGTCGTCAGCATAGAGATGGTACTGGAAACCAAATATACTGATTGTTTGACCAATAGGGGCAGTATACAAAGAGAAGAGGAGGGGGCCTAGGACTGGATCAGGAACCCCAACTGGACTGGATTTGATGAACCCCAACAGTAAGGGGAAGATGAGAGGAGGAGGAGCCAGCAAAAGATACATTAAAGGAGCGGTCAGAGAGATAGGAGGAGAACCAGGAGAGAACGGTGTCCTTGAGGCCAATGGAATGGAGCATAGTGAGGAGGAGCTGATGATCCAGAGTGTTGAATGCTGCAGACAGATCCAAGAGAATTAGCATGGAGTAATGACCATTTGATTTAGCTGTCAGTAGATCATTAGAGACTTTAGTGAGGGCAGTTTCAGTAGAGTGTAAAGAGCAGAAACTGGATTGGAGAGGGTGAGAAGAGAGTTATCAAAGAGATAGAGATGAAGGGAAGATTAGAGACAGGTCTATAGTTAGCGGCACAGTTTTGGTCGAGGGATGGTTTTTTAAGTAGTGGATGTATGACGGCATGCTTAAATGAGGATGGAAAGATACCAGAAGAGAGAGAGAGGTTAAATATTTTAGTTAGGTGAGGGGTGACAGCAGGGGAAAGGGGCTGGAGTAGATGTGATGGAAATGGGTCATTGGTGCAAGAGGTTGGGCGAGAAGTTGCAAGGAGCCTGCTTACTTCTTCTGTGACTGGTTCAAAATCAGAGAATGAGCTAGATGCAGTGGGGAGGGAGGACAATGCATGGTATGAGGTGATTGGGAGATAATTTCCTGTCGGATCTGGTCAATTTTTTCTTTGCAGTAATTGGCCAGATCGTCAGCGCGAAGCTCCGTGGTTGGTGTCAATGAGATGTTTAGGGTTATTGGACAGTGAGGTGATGAGGGTGTTGAAATAGGTTTGTTTTGAGAGGTGAAGGGCAGTGTTGTATGTTCGAAGCATAAACTTATAATGGATGAAATCTTCGGGTAGGTTGGATTTTCTCCACAGACGTTCGGCGCACCTGGAGCACCGCTGCAGGAAACGTGTTTGCAGGGTGTGCCAGGGTTGTCGCCGTCTGTGTTGTGGTGTTCTATGTATAGGAAGTGCAAATTCATCCAGGGCACTTTGAAGTGTTTCATTGTAATGCTTCAATGCAGAATCAAGACATGAGAGGGAGGAGATAGGGGCCAATGAAGACTGCAAGTTCTTCATAAGTTTCTGGGTGTTAATGGCCTGTATGTTTCTATAAATATGGACAGTGGGGGTGACCTGAGCAGCCTGGCAGTTCTTGATAGATAATGAAAGAAGGTTGTGGTCAGTGAGCGTGAGAGGGGAGTTTGCTAAATCATCCACTGCACAAAGCCGAGAGAAGACCAAGTTGAGGGAGTTTCTGTCTTCATGCGTTGGAGAATTAGTAAGCTGCAAAAAGCCAAACGAGGAGGTTAGAGATAAAAGGTGAGTAGCAGATGGGGAGAGGAGAAGAGCAATGAGGATTTTGAAATCGCCCATGATGAGGGTAGGGATGTCACAGGAGAGAGAATGTGGAAGCCAAGTGGCAAAATGATCCAGGAACTGATGGGAGGGTCCGGGAGGACGATATACCACTGCCACTCGCATGGAGAAGGGGGTGTAGAGTCTGACGGCATGGACCTCAAAAGAAGGGAAGACAAGTGAGGGTACTTGAGGGATAACCTGAAAGGTACATTTTGGTGATAGGAGCAGACCAACGCCTCCACCTGATCTATTGTCTGATCTTGGGGTATGAGAGAAGTGTAGTCCCCGTATGAAAGAGCAGCAGCAGCGGTAGTGTCTGACTGCTGGATCCAGGTTTCAGTAAGAGCCAGAAGGTTAAGAGAATTAGAAAGGAAAAAGTCATGAATGAAGGAGAGTTTGTTACACACTGAGCGAGAATTCCAAAGGGAACAATTAAGAGAGACAGATGGCAGGCAGGGAATATTAATAAGATTAGAGCCGTTTCTGAGTGTAGCAGTTGGGGGGTTTGACTTTCTATAACATGGGGGACCAGGGTTGGGAGCAATGTCTCCTGCGACTAGGAGAAGGAGGATAGAAAGTGTGAGCAAATGGTTATGTGATTTGTGAGAGCGTCTCTGATGTTGAATGGTGGGACTGAATGGTTCTGTGCTGTGTAGGAATTTGAAAAGAGTGTGAGTGCTATACATAGGAGAGGAAAGGAGTGAGGGGCCAATATGGACGGAGTGTAGAGAGTTAATGCCAGGGCGGTGGATGTGTGTAAATGCAGCCGCCAGGATATAAATTATACAAATGCATATGGTAAATATTTGTGGTAGTCCAAATGTACAGGGAATAGATTTATTTATTTGTCTTACCTGTCTCTTGCCCTGTCTAACTGCCATGTTATAGCTGCCAGCGTACTTTGATACATGTACATAAATGCCCCCCTGCATAAATGCCTTCCCCAGGCTAGCTCTGAATTTATAGTAGGCCAGTTCTAAGATCTAACTTTTTTTTTTTTCTCTCTTCACTCGTTAGCAATCAATCAAACTAAGTTATGACAGGAGGACACAATAAGTGTATTTAGCAGATAAACAAGTGTCCAGGCCTTCATGGATCATAAACCACTTTGAAAAGTTACTTGACCTCAATAGCATAAGGGGTCAAGCAGGGTGAGTTGAAATAACTATATACCATTATATATGCTGCAAAGATGAATGATAGAGGTTGGACACATGAAGGATTC
Source organism: Dendrobates tinctorius (assembly GCF_039654945.1). Classification (NCBI taxonomy): domain Eukaryota; kingdom Metazoa; phylum Chordata; class Amphibia; order Anura; family Dendrobatidae; genus Dendrobates; species Dendrobates tinctorius. The sequence continues at coordinate 6,005,777 of NW_027361726.1, read as the reverse complement.
AGCGAAGTTGCTGGAAATAGTTAAATACCATTATATATGTTGCAAAGATGAATGATAGAGGTTGGACACATGCAGGATTCAGTGAAGTTGCTGGAAATAGTTAAATACCATTATATATGCTGCAAAGATGAATGATAGAGGTTGGATACATGCAGGATTCAGTGAAGTTGCTGGAAATAGTTAAATACCATTATATATGCTGCAAAGATGAATGATAGAGGTTGGACACATGCAGGATTCAGTGAAGTTGCTGGAAATAGTTAAATACCATTATACAGTTAGGTCCATACTCGTATATATTTGGACAGAGATAACATTTTTCTAATTTTAGTTCTAGACATTACCACAATGAATTTTAAACAAAACAATTCAGATGCAGTTGAAGTTCAGACTTTCAGCTTTCATTTGAGGGTATCCACATTAAAATTGGATGAAGGGATTAGGAGTTTCAGCTCCTTAACATGTGCCACCATGTTTTTAAAGGGACCAAAAGTAATTGGACAATTGACTCCAAGGTTATTTCATGGACAGGTGTGGGCAATCCCTTCGTTATGTCATTCTCAATTATGCAGATAAAAGGCCTGGAGTTGATTTGAGGTGTGGTGCTTGCATTTCGAAGGTTTTGCTGTGAAGGAAACAAGCGGTCAAAGGAGCTCTCCATACAGGTGAAACAAGCCATCCTTAAGCTGCAAAAACAGAAAAAACCCATCCGAGAAATTGCTACAACATTAGGAGTGGCAAAATCTACAGTTTGGTATATCCTGAGAAAGAAAGAAAGCACTGGTGAATTCATCAATGCAAATAGACCTGGGTGCCCACGGAAGACAACAGTGGTAGATGATGGCAGAATAATCTCCATGGTGAAGAGAAACCCCTTCACAACAGCCAACCAAGTGAACAACACTCTCCAAGAGGTTGGCGTATCAATATCCAAATCTACCATAAAGAGAAGACTGCATTAAAGTAAATACAGAGGGTTCACTGCACAGTGCAAGCCACTCATAAGCAAAAGGCTAGACTGGACTTTGCTAAAAAAACAACTAAAAAAGCCAGCACAGTTCTGGAAGAACATTCTTTGGACAGATGAAACCAAGATCAACCTCTACTAGAATGATGGAAAGAGAAAAGTATGGAGAAGGTGTGGCACAGCTCATGATCCAAAGCATACCACATCATCTGTAAAACACGGCGGAGGCAGTGTGATGGCTTGGGCATGCATGGCTGCCAGTGGCACTGGGTCACTAGTGTTTATTGATGATGTGACACAGGACAAGAGCAGCCAAATGAATTCTGAGGTATTCAGAGCCATACTGTGTGCTCAGATCCAGCCAAATGCAGCCAAACTGATTGGTCGTCGTTTCATACTACAGATGGACAATGACCCAAAACATAAAGCCAAAGCAACCCAGGAGTTTATTAAAGCAAAGAAGTGGAATATTCTTGAATGGCCAAGTCAGTCACCTGATCTCAACCCAATTGAGCATGCATTTGACTTGTTAAAGACTAAACTTCAGACAGAAAGGCCCACAAACAAGCAGCAACTGAAAACCACCGCAGTGAAGGCCTGGCAGAGCATCAAAAAGGAGGAAACACAGCGTCTGGTGATGTCCATGAGTTCAAGACATCAGGCAGTCATTGCCAACAAAGGGTTTTCAACCAAGTACTAGAAATGAATATTTTATTTACAATTATTTAATCTGTCCAATTACTTTTGGTCCCTTTAAAAACAGAGTGGCACATGTTAAGGAGCTGAAACTCCTAAACCCTTCATCCAATTTGAATGTGGATACCCTCAAATGAAAGCTGAAAGTCTGAACTTCAACTGCATCTGAATTGTTTTATTTAGAATTCATTGTGGTAATGTCTAGAACCAAAATTAGAAAAATGTTGTCTCTGTCCAAATATGTATGGACCTAACTGTATGTGCTGCAAAGATGAATGATAGAGGTTGGACACATGCAGGATTCATCTAATCAAATTAAAAAAAAAATGGTGTCCACAGGATGATACTGACCACAGAGGACATAGCGGACATATTCTCAAATGTAAATGAAACCATTCCTGTCACTTCAGGCGAATTTCATGCTGTCCCGTGTACGTGAGAATAACACTATGTCTGCCCATTGTTCCACTTGTATTCTCCTTTCTTTCTACTTGCAGACTCTCGATTTTTCAGTTGTTCGATTTTTCATTGTTCCACTTGTATTCTCCTTTCTTTCTACTTGCAGACTCTCGATTTTTCAGTTGTCTCTGAGCTAGTAGGTGGAGGCTGCTGTATCTCATCACACACACAGACATGAAGGATTCTTGCTCTCTGATATCTATGTAGCACCAGCCTCAAGCAGTGTCACTTTGAATTTGGCCCTGGGATGAGATAAAATACGTATTAGAAAGCTCCAGCGTAGTCCGTGTTTCTTTCTGCTCCTCACCTTTTCCATACGCTACATATTTGATTCCTCGGTGAACTGACAGTGCAGTGTGTCTTAAGCAGGACTGATGTTAGCAGTTTTTCTGCTATGAGATAAATTACAAAGTTTCTTATACTCCTTTGTGCTATTGATTTATGCAAAATTTGTTGAAGTGACAATGACCATTTACTAGCAGCTGTAAATGAGCACCTGTACTGCTGTGTAATGGGTAAGAAACTACTGTATTAGCCCCTTAGTGACCGAGCCAGTTTTGACCTTAATGACCGGGCCAATTTTTACAATTCGGACCACTGTCACTTTATGAGGTAATAACTCTGGAACAGTTCAACGGATCCCGGTGATTCTGAGATTATTTTTTCATGACTTATTGTACTTCATGTTAGTGGTAAAATATCTTCAATATGACTTGCATTTATTTATGAACAAAACAGAAATTTAGCAAAATTTTTGAAAATGTAGCAATTTTCAAACTTTTAATTTTTGTGCCCTTAATTCAGAAAGTCATATCGCACAAAATTTTTCGAACTATAAGACGCACTTTTTCCCAAAAAACTTTGGGGGAAAATGGGGGGTGCATCTTATAGTTTGAACACAGGCTTACCGGTGGTTTGCGGCAGTGGTGTAGCAACGGAACCGGCAGTGGCAGAGGTGTGGCGATGCTGAAGCTCGGTGTCGGCAGTGCGGAGTGCACATGAGCAGGGTCCCTTCCTCAGGATTCCGGCAGCAGAAATGTGGCGAAGCCGGGGCCCGGTGTCCACAGCGAGCAGAGCCAAGTGCATCACCGGTTTCCCGGCGGCCATCTTCCTGAAGCTGAGGTGGCATGTGCGCAGATTGAGATCTCTGTGGCTCTCGGCTTCAGGAAAATGGCCGCCGAAGGCCGCGCGTGTGCAGATTTATATCTCGGCGCCTATTTTCCTGAAGCCGAGGGCCGCAGAGGTCTCACCCTGCTCCGCCTCACGGCCGACACCGGACCCACAGCATCGCACCCTGGGACTGCAGCATTGCCCCACTTCTGCCACCACCAGCCTCCTGAGGAACGGACCATGCCTCCTGTGATCCAGCTCTACCACCGCCAGCCCTCAGGTAAGATACTTACAATTCGGACAATAAGACGGATCCCCAGCTTATAAAAATCTTATTTTCTGCTAGTTTCCACCCCAAAATTTGGGGTGCGGCGTCTTATAGTCCAAATAATATGGTAATAAATAACATTTCCCATATGTCTACCTTACATCAGCTCAAATTTGGAAACATTTTTTTTGTTAGGTTAAAAGTTGACCAGCGATTTCTCATTTTTCCAACAAAATATACAAAACCATTTTTTAGGGACCACATCACATTTAAAGTGTGTTTGGGGGGTCAATATGACAGAAAATACCCAAAAGTGACACCATTCTGAAAGGAAGATGCTCAAAACCACATTCAAGAAGTTGTTTGGGCGCATGGCAAGGCTCAGGAGGGAAGGAGCACCATTTGACTTTGTGAACGCAAAATTGGTTGGAATCAATGGCAAGTGCCATGTTGCATAAGGAGATGTACCTATTTTTACCTAACTAAGGAAGGGAAAAAGGGGAGTTTGATTTACTATTTTTTTCTATTTTGATCACTGTGATAGGGTCTGTGACAGCGATCAAAATGAACCAATAGGAAAAATCTTCTACTGTTGCTGGGTGCCGGACGGCAGATCTCGGCCGGCGCACTGCGCATGTGCCCGCCATTTTCTTCCAGGAAGGGGACGGAGCTGAAGGGTCCAAGGATGGCAGAGGTACTGGGGGGCTCGGGAGACCCCTTTTCTCTTTTCTTTTTTTTTTTGCAATCACCGTTATTTGGTGAATAACGGAGATCACGAGACTGGGGACGGTAAAATCCGACCAGAATCATGTTTTCCGGGTTCTCCGCTACCCATGGTAGCTGACACCCCACAGATTTTCCGACGCTGGGACACGCTATACACTTATTTCTCAGCGCCGTTAAATAGCGTATCGGCGGTTGTTAAGGGATTAAGATGGATTATCCAGTGAAAACAAGTTATCATCAATCCACAGGATAGGTGATAACTTGATGATTGGATGGTCCAACTGTTGGGACCCTGCATCGGCTGCAGAACAAGGAGCTTTTATTACTGCAAGAAAGGCGCGGCATTGCGCATGCCTAACCGCTGAGGGGTGCACGTAACAAAGAACACTCCTTGTAGCAGAGATTTTATTAGGACCAGAGACCCTTAAATGCAGTATTTTTTTCTGTTATGTAATGGATAATAAGCAATAGTTAAAACTCAAAATCTGTCAGTGTTATTGCAGTCAGCTCATACTTTTCCCCTTAGTGAAACATTGAGGTTGCGTGACTGTCCCATTATGTTACGGCAGCATGAATGGGCTCGTGTTCCTTAATTTATGTGTTTTCGTTGTATGGATCTACAGATATTCAATGAACACGATGAAAGACCTTTCTCCTGAAGCCCAAGAAATCTCAATTACTCTGGTGTGTGGGCGTCTTTATGCCAGCGCAGCATCTGATACTAAGAAATCTCAAACTGCCACATTGGATTTTTTTTTTCTTATGTAAATGAGGCTTTGGTTTCAGAAAACATTTTAATTCCTCGAGTTGAAGGCGAGTGAGGTGGGGCCTCATCTGTCAGATTTCACTGTGGCCTGAAGCACTATTCCACCAGGACTGTCAGGCAGATGATACATTGTTGTAAATAGGGCAAATCTAATAAATGTTCAGTTCCGAGCGTCTGTCGCTCACTTCTATTTGTGTTCTTTCACTTACATGTATGCGGGAAAAGGCTGAGCTGCCTGACTGAATATGTATGCTATAATGGACAGCGTCAGTAGGGAGCTGGAGAGCGGTCAATCAGCGCTGTGCCTTTACCGTGCGTCGCCACCTTGTATCACGTTGTGCTTAGAGACAATTTCAGTATCAGTTGATTGCTGAATTTATGGTTTATAGCAGTCAGAACAAAGATTTTCTGATATAGATATAGAAATCCGCTGGATAGCCATAATTACACTACTCACTCGCAAAATTTCATGATGATCCTAAAATGCCTAAAATGCCCTGTAGTCAAACAGCTGAAAGAAAAAAGCGCAATAGGGTCTTACCCGAGTAGAGATTGATGTAAAATCAAATCATTATACTCACCTTATGCAGGGAAGATTCAGACATATAGGAACAGAAAGTGAGGCTGCTGCACATCCAAAGGGCCACTCCGTGACCACGAATCATCAAATTGCAAAGGAGAAAGTTTATGGATTAAACGTGCGCTGCTTGACAGATCACTCCTTCCAGTTTATGCTAATTGTACTTTTATTTCCCAACGCGTTTTAAATTGTCAGTCTAAAATCCGGTGGTTATTGCAAATCTTAAAACATCTTCAGCAGGACAGTGGAGTGTAAGGACGATGGCCGCTTTGCACAATTGCGCTTCTACGGGTCATGCTTCATGATGAAGCAGTGCACCTTTGTAAGTGCACCTTTTGTTTCAATAAATTGTTTGAGATGAGGAAACAGGAGCTCTCCATCCACTGGAGATTCCCAGCAGACCTTGGACTCATTTATCGGCCGATTTTATTACGGACAAAAAGGGCTCTAAAGTGAACCTGGAAATTATAGGCCAGTAAGTCTAACCTCTATTGTTGGTAAAATATTTGAAGGGTTGCTGAGGGATGTTATTCTGGATTATCTCAATGAGAATAACTGTTTAACTCCATATCAGCATGGGTTTATGAGGAATTGCTCCTGTCAAACCAATCTAATCAGTTTTTATGAAGAGGTAAGCTATAGACTGGACCAAGGTGAGTCATTGGACGTGGTATAGCTTGATTTTTCCAAAGCGTTTGATACAGTGCCACACAAGAGGATGGTACACAAAATGAGAATGCTGTGTCTGGGTGAAAATGTGTGTAAATGGATAAGTAACTGGCTTAGTGATAGAAAGCAGAGGGTGGTTATAAATGGTATATTCTCTAACTGGGTCACTGTGACCAGTGGGGTACCGCAGGGGTCGGTGTTGGGACCTATTCTCTTTAACATATTTATTAACGATCAGGTAGAAGGTTTACACAGTAAAATATCGATATCGATATTTGCAGATGATACAAAACTATGCAAAGTAGTCAGTACAAGAGAAGATAGTATTCTGCCACAGATGGATCTGGATACGTAGGAAACGGGCTGAAAGGTGGCAGATGCGGTTTAACAACGATAAATGTAATAACCTTTCATTTATCATTGTTAAACCGCATCTGCCACCTTTCAGCAGATGGGAAGAAGGAATCAATATAACCATTACACACTGAACGGGAAACCACTGGGTAAATCTGACATGGGGAAGGACTTGGGGATGCTAGCTCATGATAAACTTACCTGGAGCAGCCAGTGCCAGACCGCGGGTGCCAAGGCAAACAAGATCATGGGGAGCATTAAAAGAGGTCTGGATACACATGATGAGAGCATTATACTGCCTCTGTACAAATCCCTTGTTAGACCACACATGGAGTACTGTGTACAGTTTTGAGCACCGGTGCTCAGGTAGGATATAATGGAACTAGTGCGAGTACAAAGGAGGGCAACAAAATTAATAAAGGGGATGGGGGAACTACAATACCCAGAGAGATTAGCAAAATTAGGATTATTTAGTCTACAAAAAAGATGACTGAGGGGTGATCTAATAACCATATATAAGTATAGAAGGGGACAATACAAATATGTCTCCGAGGATCTGTTTATACCAAGGAAGGTGATGTGTTATGATGAGTCACCGAAGGAGGAAAAAACAAAATACTAGCTAAGTCCAGAAAAACCAGAGAGGTTGGCAGCTATCGGATTGCAGACCCCTGAACCTAACAACAACTAGCAGTAGCCGTGGGGGGTTCCTATGGTGCCCTAGACCCCTCGATCACAGCCGGAGAACTACATAGTCTAAAGACAGAAAGGGGAAAAACTAAACTGCCCCAGAGCAGACCCCAAAGCAATAGGCAGCCCCTAACATATAATGACGGTGAAACAAGATGAAAACACTAACACAGATAGAAAGATAGGTTGAGCAAATGATGGGGCCCAAGCTAACTACATAGGACAGGATAGGAAAGCTGCTGTCTGCCATCCGCAAAAACCCTATCCAAAATGAGCCAACCGACTGATAGGAAAAACAGGCCCTGAAGTCGCTAGGCTTCAAAAGACTATATCAGCACCCAAGTATATTCTGAAGACAGAGCAAAAGATCAACAGATCAGAGACAAAAATGGAATTCAGCTCACCCCCGGCCGGGTGTCCTCAGACAGTTCTTTGGTCTTCTTTCTTTTCTCCATGCTCAATGTGGTACACACAAGGACACAGGACAGAGGTTGAGTCAACTTTAATCCATGTCAACTGGCTGCAAGTGTGATTTAGTTATTGCCAACACCTGTTAGGTGCCACAGGTAAGTTACAGGTGCTGTTAATTACACAAATTAGAGAAGCATCACATGATTTTTCGAACAGTGCCAATACTTTTGTCCACCCTCTTTTTTATGTTTGGTGTGGAATTATATCCAATTTGGCTTTAGGACAATTCTTTTTGTGCTTTTTCATTTAAGACAAATTAAATGAAGATAATAATACCAAAGAATTTGTGTTTGCAATCATTTTCTGGAAAAAACTGAGTATTATCTGACAGAATTGCAGGGGTGTCAATATTTTTGGCCACAACTGTACGTGCACAACAGGTATTCCAGTGGTCTTTTGTGGAGTCGTGTCCCACCAGGTCTCAGGCATATGACTTGCTGCAGCTGGTGAAGAAGTGGCTTCAGCCTGAGACCTTAACTCCCTTCCAGATAGTAGAGAGGGTGGTGGTAGACTGGCTGGTGAGAGGTGTGCCAGCAGCCATACAGCATTGGGTGGGGCAAGGGGACCCTGGGCACTCTGGACCAGGTGGTTGGACTGGTTGAGCGGTATACAGCCACACAGGACTATACAGTTAGGTCCATATATATTTGGACAGAGACAACATTTTTCTAATTTTGGTTCTAGACATTACCACAATGAATTTTAAACAAAACAGTTCAGATTCAGTTGAAGATCAGGCTTTCAGCTTTCATTTGAGGGTATCCACATTAAAATTGGATGAAGGGTTTAGGAGTTTCAGCTCTTGTGCCACCCTGTTTTTAAAGGGACCAAAAGTAATTGGACAGCTTAAATAATTGTAAATAAAATGTTCATTTCTAGTACTTGGTTGAAAACCCTTTGTTGGCAATGACTGACTGAAGTCTTGAACTCATGGACCTCACCAGGCACTGTGTTTCCTCCTTTTTGATGCTCTGCCAGGCCTTCACTGTTGTGGTTTTCAGTTGCTGTTTGTTTGTGGGCCTTTCTTTCTGAAGTTCAGTCTTTAACAAGTGAAATGCATGCTCAATTGGGTTGAGATCAGGTGTCTGACTTGGCCATTCAAGAATATTCCACTTCTTTGCTTTAATAAACTCCTGGGTTGCTTTGGCTTTATGTTTTGGGTCATTGTCCATCTGTAGTATTAAACGACGACCAATCATTTTGGCTGCATTTGGCTGGATCTGAGCACACAGTATGGCTCTGCATACCTCAGAATTAATTTGGCTGCTTCTGTCCTGTGTCACCTCATCAATAAACACTAGTGACCCAGTGCCACTGGCAGCCATGCATGCCCAAGGCATTACACTGCCTCCGCCGTGATTTACAGATGATGTGGTATGCTTTGAATCATGAGATGTACCATGCCTTCGCCATACTTTTCTCTTTCCATCATTCTGGTAGAGGTTGATCTTGGTTTCATCTGTCCAAAAAATGTTCTTCCAGAACTGTGCTGGCTTTTTTAGATTTTTTTTAAGCAAAGTCCAGTCTAGCCTTTTGATTCTTGATGCTTATGAGTGGCTTGCACCGTGCAGTGAACCCTCTGTATTTACTTTCATGCAGTCTTCTCTTTATGGTAGATTTGGATATTGATACGCCTACCTCCTGGAGAGTTTGGTTCACTTGGTTGGCTGTTGTGAAGGGGTTTCTCTTCACCATGGAGATTATTCTGCGATCATCCACCACAGTTGTCTTCCGTGGGAGCCCAGGTCTTTTTGCATTGATGAGTTCACTAGTGCTTTCTTTCTTTCTCACGATGTACCAAATTGTAGATTTTGCCACTCCTAATGTTGTAGCAATTTCTCGGATGGGTTTTTTCTTTAATTGCAGCTTAAGGATGGCTTGTTTCACCTGCATGGAGAGCTCCTTTGACCGTATGTTTCCTTCACAGAAAAACCTTCCAAATGCAAGCACCACACCTCAAATCAACTCCAGGCCTTTTATCTGCTTAATTGAGAATGACATAACGAAGGGATTCCCCACACCTGTCCATGAAATAGCCTTGGAGTCAATTGTCCAATTACTTTTTGTTCCTTTAAAAACAGGGTGGCACATGTTAATGAGCTGAAACTCCTAAACCCTTCATCCAATTTTAATGTGGATACCCTCAAATGAAAGCTGAAAGTCTGAACTTCAACTGCATCTGACTTGTTTTGTTTAAAATTCATTGTGGTAATGTCTAGAACCAAAATTAGAAAAATGTTGTCTCTGTCCAAATATATATGGACCTATCTGTATACGGGACACTGCTCCACGTTGGCAGTCACGTAAGGCCCCGGCAGCCCAGGAGTCTGGGAAAAATCCACGACCCTCCACGGGGGGGCCAATCTGGACCGTGCCCGTACTGAGGGGGTATCCCGCAGGGAGAGTGACAGCAGACCTCTGTCCCCCTAAATCGGCCCCAAGGTTCAGTCACGCCACAGCTATCAAGTGTTGGCGGTGCCAGGGCCCCGGAAATGAGGCTGACAACTGCCTACTGACAGCTGAACCCATGGACAGCAGGTATGCTCGTCGTGTGTCTATGTATGCCCAGCCAGTCTGCACAGCCACTACAGGCACTGCCGGTACCGAACCCCAACTCTGCAAGGTATTCGTTAACAGGTACCAGACGGATGCTCTCTTGGTCTCGGGCAGCTTAGTGACTCTGGCTCAAGGGCCCATTGTTGCCAGGGACAACCCTAATGGTAGTAAAGTGGTGGTGGTGTGCATACATGGGGAACTCCAAGAGTACCCGACCGCAGGGGTTAAGTTTTCCACCCCATGTGGAGAAATAAGACGTGGTGAGAGTGGTAAAGACTCTTCCGTATGGGAATGTGTTGGGAAGAGACATGCCCCTGTTCTGGTCCCTGTGAGAGACCAGGGTTAACCCTCCCAAGGTAAATGCTATTCGGGGCACGGAACCCGAAGATCCCGAGTCATGGATACGTGCCGTAGGGGTCGCCAACATAGGGACACAGTGTAACCCCAATAGGCTTCCTCTAGAGGTATTGGCAGGGGAGATCGAGGAGATCCCTCCGATCCCCAAGCTGGAGGTTTCCACTGGTAAGTTCGAGACAGCTCAGCTCCAGGATCCCACTCTGGCCCGGGCACCAGAAAGGATGATTGAAATTAATGGAGTAGCTAAACAATCTGATGCCGATACAGTTTGTCCCCGCATGGTTATCCACCAGGCAGTGGCGTATCCAGGGGGGGGCAGCCGGGGCAGTTGCCCCGGGCGCAGGCAGCAGGGGGGCGCAGTCGAGCCGCCCGGCCGCCTAATGCAGCGGTCCGCAGTATGCCAGTATCTCCCTCCCTCCCCCCCCACCGGCGGCTGCGTTCTGCCGCTACCAGTCCTGGGAGTCGGCGGTTCTCTGTGTCAGCTGTCAAGCTGACAGTCGACGCAGAGAAGGAGGCCGCGCCGACTCCCAGGCAGCAATTGTACTTGGCGTCTATAGACGCCAGTACAATTGAAGCTCTGACCGCCGGGTCAGAGCGACGTCAGCAGCGTGATCAGGTCATGTGATCACGCTGCTGACGTCACTCCCGGCGCCCAGAGCGAACGCTGGTGGAGCTGAAGAACCACCGAAGATGGGGATGGGGGTTAATGAGCGGAGATGGGGGTTAATGAGTGGAGAGGGGGGTTAATGTGGGGGTGGGGGTTAATGAGTGGAGATGGGGGTTAATGAGTGGAGAGGGGGGTTAATGAGTGGAGAGGGGGGTTAATGAGTGGAGATGGGGGTTAGTGAGTGGAGATGGGGATTAATGTGTGGGGGTTAATGAGTGGAGATGGGATTAATGTGGGGATGGGGGTTAATGAGTGGGGGGTTAATGAGTGGAGATGGGGGTTAATGTGTGGGGGTTAATGAGTGGAGATGGGGGTTAATGAGTGGAGATGGGATTAATGTGGGGATGGGGGTTAATGAGTGGGGGGTTAATGAGTGGAGATGGGGGTTAATGTGTGGGGGTTAATGAGTGGAGATGGGGGTTAATGAGTGGAGATGGGGGTTAATGAGTGGAGATGGGATTAATGTGGGGATGGGGGTTAATGAGTGGAGATGGGGGTTAATGTGTGGAGATGGGGGTTAATGAGTGGAGATGGGATTAATGTGGGGGGTTAATGTGGGGATTGGGGTTAATGAGTGGAGATGGGGGTTAATGAGTGGAGATGGGGGATTAATGAGTGGAGATGGGGGTTAATGTGTGGAGGGGTTAATGAGTGGGGATGGGGTTAATGTGTGGGGGATTTGGAGTGGGGGTACATAATGTGTGGGGGGATTTGGAGTGGGGGTACATAATGTGTGGGGGGATTTGGAGTGGGGGTACATAATGTGTGGGGAGATTTGGAGTGGGGGTACATAATGTGTGGGGGGATTTGGAGTGGGGGTACATAATGTGTGGGGGGATTTGGAGTGGGGGTACATAATGTGTGGGGGGATTTGGAGTGGGGGTACATAATGTGTGGGGGGATTTGGGAGTAGGGACGAGGGGTTATTGAGTGGGGATGGGGGGTACTTAATGTGTGTGGGGGATTGGGGATGGGGGGGATTTGGAGTGGGGATGGTATTTAATGTATGTGGGGAGATTTGAGGACACAAAATGAAGAGTATGTATGAGGGCATGTATGAGGAAACAGTATGGGGGATGGGTGCAGACAGTAAGGGGTGCGAACGGGTGAATGCATGTGGACACAGTATGGGGAGTCGGGGATATGTGTGAGCAGACAGTATAGAGAGTGAGGGGGTAAATATATGAGGAGACAGTATGAGGAGGGAGGGGAATAGTGTGAGGAGACAGTATATTGCAGATATTTGTATTTAGGGGCATTATAATGACACTTCTATCTTTAAGGGCATCGTGTGGGGATTTGCTGCAGAAGACCGTTGAAGATGGAAGTCTGCAGAGACGAGATGTGGATGAGAAAACTCATCATGGGGTCTGGACAAGAAGAAGAAAAGGAGAACGACTCCAGAGATGACGTCATCTATAAGGTACCTGGATGTAAATATTATTTGTGATATTGACTAATTCTCATGTTTTTTATTTATGTCAGGAGCATTACAGGGGTTGTCCAGGTCTGTGCTGAGTCTGCAGACATTCTATGTGACTGCAGACTTCTGAATTCTCACAGTGCTCACTGAATGCTGTCAGGATTCTCTCGTGCTGGTAATTTACATACATGCGGTAACATGCTGACTAGACATGTGTGGCCTCACTCAATGAAAGTGAACGGAGCGAGGCCGGGCACGTCTAGTTGGAATGTGGCCAGAAGTATACAAATCACATACTTGTGTTGACATGACTGTATATCGGCAAGGGAGAATCCTAAATGTGTGCAGTGCATTCGTTGTGAGAATTCAGAAGCTGCAATGTCAGGATTCAGCTCTGCAGGTTCCAGTACTCATCACATGGACACTTCACTCATATGCGATTTTCATAGTTATGGTCCTGTGACAACGAGCTTCTCTTCCTGCTTTCAGTTTTTTACTGAACATTGAGAGCATTAGGGAGAGCAGCTCGTGGGTACATGACTAACTGTGCAAGTCGCATATGTACTTGGGGGGGCGCCGAACCAAATTCTTGCCCCGGGTGCCAGAAAGCCTAGATACGCCTCTGCCACCAGGAGTTGTTATACCGGGTGGATAAAGTCCGCAATGAGGTGGTGGAACAGCTGGTGGTGCCCCAATCCTACTGTTGGGCGGTGCTCGACATGGCTCATACCCACATGCTAGGAGGGCACTTAAGGGCCAAAAAGATGCAGGAGCGCATTCTGCAGCGTTTTTTTTTCTTTTGGTCTGGGGTCTACGCGGAGGTCCAGAAGTACTGTGACACATGTCCTGAGTTCCAACTGTCATCAACCACCGCGAACTACAGGAGTGCATTGGTACCTCTGCCCATCATAGAGGCAGCCTTTGAGCAGACAGCAATGGATCTGGTAGACCCCAGTGAAATCCGCCCGTAGCCATCAACATATTTTGGTCATAGTGGACTACGCCACACGGTACCCAAAGTCGATACCTCTCCGCCACCAATCGGCCAAGCTAATAGCCCCTGGGCTATTTGCCATGTTTTGACACCTTGGACTACCAAAGGAGATCCTTACAGATCAGGGGACATTTATGTCCAAGGTGAGCAGGGAGCTGTGTAAGCTGCTCCGGATTAAACAGCTACGTACGTCGGTGTATCGGTGTACCACCCACAAACCGACGGGTTGGTGGAGAGATTTAACAAGACCTTCAAAACCATGCTAAAAAAGGTGGTCGCCAAGGAAGGGAAGGAATGAGGACATATTACTGCACCCAACACAAAACAAACTACCGAAATCCATTGGTACCTCTGCCCATCATAAAGGTACCCTTTGAGCGGACAGCAATGGATCTGGTAGGCCTCATAGTGAAATCTGCCCATGGCCATCAACATATTTTGGTCATAGTGAACTACGCCACACGGTACCCAGAGGCGATACCTCTCCGCCACACCTTGGCCAGGCTAATAGCCCACAAACTATTTGCCATGTTTTGATACCTTGGTCTATCAAAGGAGATCTTTACAGATCAGTGGACACCTTTTATGTCCAAGGTGACCAGGGAGCTGTGTAAGCTGCTCCGGATTAAGCAGCTATGTACATCGGTGTATCGGTGTACCACCCACCAACCGACAGGTTGGTGGAGAGATTTAACAAGACCCTCAAAACCATGCTAACAAAGGTGGTCGCCAAGGACGGGAGGGATTGGGACATGTTACAGCACTAATGTTCGCTATTCGCGAAGTACCACAGGCATCGACGGGGTTCTCCCCATTTGAGCTATTGTATGACAGGCACCCAAGAGGACTGCTGGACGTAGCCAAGGAGACATGGGAACTGGAGCCCACTCCGCAAGAGTGTCATCGAGCATGTGTCAAGCATGCAGGACTGGATTGTGGCAGTACGGTGCATAGTAAAGGAGCATCCAATGGATGCCCTGGCCGCGCAGAGCAGCATGTAAAACAAAAGAGTCACGGTCAGGACCTTTAAAGAAGGAGATCGGCTGTTGGTACTAGTGCCTACCCCAGAGAGTAAGCTCTTGACCAAGTGGCAAGGGCCATAGGAGATATGGGGGAATTTGGGAGAAGTGAATTATAGAGTTTACCAGCCTGGGAAAGGAAGGACTGGGAATGTTTGGCCACGGAGGCGACCCCCGTGGTACCAACAGGGAACCCTCTGTCACCAGCCAAGGACAAGGCCGAGAGAGAGAGGTAAAAACAGGGGACCCTCTCTCGAAACAGCAGCGTCAAGATTCCGTTCTCCAGCATGACATTGTCACCGAGCCTCATGTAAGGGTACAAATGAAACATTATTGGGTGCCCGAGGCCCGGAGACAAGCCATCATGAGTGAGGTAAGACAAATGATCCATCTGGGAGTAATTGAGGAATTCCGGAATGTCTGGGCTAGCCCCATTGTGCTAATCCTGAAGCCGGACAGATCATTACGGTTCTGTAATGAATTCCGTAAGTTGAATGAGGTGTCAAAGTTTGATCTTTACCCAATGCCCCGGGTAGACGAGCTGATCAAGCGAGTAGGTCAGGCCCAGTACTTCACTACGCTCGATCTGACCAAGGGTTTTTTGGCAGGTGCCTCTTATGGAGTCAGCAATGGAAAAGACTGCATTTATTATTATTATTATTATTATTAATAATTTATATAGCGCCAGTAATTCCTTGGTGCTGTGCATGAGAAGAGGGGGTTACATACAAAGTTATAGATATCGTTAACAGTAAACAAATGTACAATGACAGACTGGTGCAGAGGGGAGAGGACCCTGTCCTTGTGGACTTACATTCTACGGGATAGTGGGGAAGTGACAGAAGTTCGGGGGTGCAGCAGCTCTGGTGGTGATGAGGCGGCAGCTCAGGCAGTGGTGAGGCAGCAGAATGGTTATTGCAGACTGTAAGCTTTCCTGAAAAGATGGGTTTTCAGGTTCCGTTTGAAGGATCCGAGGGTGGTGGATAATCGGACATGTTGAGGCATGGAACTCCAGAGGATAGGGGATATTCGGGAGAAATCTTGGAGGCGGTTGTGTGAGGAACGAATAGGTGTGGAGGAGAGTAGGAAGTCTTGGGAGGATCGAAGATTACGTGAGGAAAGATTTTGGGAGATTAGTTCAGAGATATAGGGAGGGGAAAGGTTGTGGATGGCTTTGTAGGTCAGTGTTAGTAGTTTGAACTGGATTTGTTGGGGAATTGGGAGCCAATGGAGGGATTTGCAGAGGGGAGAGACAGGGGAGTAGCGAGGAGAGAGGTGGATTAGTCTGGCAGCAGAATTGATGACAGACTAGAGTGGTGCAAGAGAGTTAACAGGGAGGCCACAGAGGAAAGTGTTGCAGTAGTCAAGGCAGGAAATGATGAGGGCATGTACAAGAGTTTAGTAGATTGAGGGCTGAGGAAGGGACGGATTCTGGAAATATTTTTGAGTTGGAGGCGACAGGAGGTGGAAAGAGTTTCGACGTGTGGTTTGAAGGACAGGGAAGAGTCGAGAGTTACTCCGAGGCAGCGGATTTCAGGTGCGGGAGAGAGCGTGATGCCGTTTACCATAATAGATAGATTGGGTAGGGAAGATATGTGAGATGGAGGAAAGATAATGAGTTCAGTTTTGTCTACATTGAGTTTTAGGAAGCGAGAGGTGAAAAAGGAGGATATGGCTGATAGACTCTTGGGGATTCTGGACAGCAGAGAGGTGACATCTGGGCCAGAGAGGTAGATCTGAGTGTCATCTACATACAGGTGGTACTGGAAGCCATGGGACTTTATGAGTTGTCCTAGGCCAAGAGTATAGATGGAAAAAGTAGGGGTCCCAGGACAGAGCCTTGGGGGACTCCAACAGAGAGGGGGCGGGATGAGGAGGTAGTGTGGGAGTGGGAAACGCTGAATGTGCGGGCTGGAATGATCATGTTAGTGAGGTTGGGGAGCAGGTGGGATGGGATGGGGTCAAGTGCACAGGTGGTGAGGTGTGATTTGGAAAGGAGATGAGTAAGCTCTCCTTCAGTGATGTTGGAGAGGGAGGTTATTAGGGAAGGGCAGAGGTCGGGTATGTGGAGTGGTTGGGGGGGTGGAACTGTAAAGGTTTGCCTTGTTTGGTCGATCTTGTTTGTGAAGTAGGTGGCAAAGTCCTCAGCAGAGATGAGGGGAATTGGAGGTGACAGTGGTGGGCGGAGGAGAGAGTTAAATGTGCTGAGCAGTTGTTTTGGGTTGTGGGATAATGAAGATACAAGGTTTGTGAAATAGGTCTGTTTAGCAGAGGTGAGGGCAGATTTAAAGGCAAGTGTAGCTTGTTTGAAAGCAGTGAAGTCGTCTGTCAGGCGTGTTTTCTTCCAACGCCGCTCCGTGACCCTGGATGCTTGTCATAGTTTTTTGGTGAGGTTGTTGTGCCAGGGTTGCCTATTGGTTTGTCGCACTTTTCCATGCATGAGAGGAGCGACTGAGTCTATGGCTGATGTGAGGGTGGCATTGTAGAAAGCGGTGGCACTGTCCGTGTTGTGGAGTGAAGATATGGAGGACAGAGGTAGAAGAGAGTCCGAGAGTCTGTGAATGTCTAGGTGTGCGAGGTTTCTGCAAGGATGTGCTAGTGGCTGGATATGGGGGGCAGGTGAGAAGGACAAGGATGAGAAGGTGAGTAGATGGTGGTCAGATAGGGGGAAGAAAGAGGTTGTGAGATTAGATAGGGAACAGAGGCGGGTGAAGATGAGGTCTAATGTATGTCCATCTGTGTGGGTGGCTGTGGAGGACCACTGAGTAAGTCCAAAGGATGAGGTAAGTGACAGGAATTTGGAGGCTGCTGGCTGGTGGGTGTCAATGGGGATGTTGAAGTCCCCCATGATGATGGTGGGGATGTCAGAAGAGTGAAATTGGAGGAGCCAGGTGGAGAATTGGTCGATGAAGGCAGTGGCTGAGCCCGTTGGTCGGTATATGACAGCCATTTGGAGATTAGAGGGAGAGTAAATATGGACAGAGTGAACCTCGAAACAAGGGAGGATAAGGGAGGGTGGGGGTTGGATAGGGTTGAAGGAGCAGTTTTTAGAAAAGAGGAAACCCACTCCTCCACCATGTCTGTTGCCAGGGCAAGGAGTGTGGGTAAAGTGGAGGCCGCCATAACTCAGCGCGGCCGGGGAGGCCGTGTCAGGGGGTGTCAGCCAGATCTCAGTGAGGGCCAGGAAGGAAAGGTTGCAGGAGGTAAAGAGGTCATGGATCACGTGGAGCTTGTTGCAGATGAAGTGAGCATTCCAAAGTGCTCCAGAAAGAGGGTGCGGCAGGGAGGGGGTCAGTGGCACAGGTTTTAAGTGTGAGGGATTGCGGTAGTTTCTCTTAGTGTGAGAAAGATAGGGGTGAGGATTAGTGGGATGTATGAGGCGGGGGGGCAGGATTGGGGGATATGTCACCAGCAGTGAGAAGAAGCAGAGAAAGGGAAAGCGGGTGGGTGAAGGAGAGTGATCGTCTTGTATTGTATTTTAGTAGGAGAGGTCTGAGGTTAAGGAGTCTGAAGATAAAGTGAGGTGGGGGGGTAAGAGCGAGGGGAAGATAGTTAATTGGTTTAAAGGTGCAGGGGTTTGGGGATAGCGAAGGAGAGTGAAGACTATTGGGGTAAAAACGGTGATCTCAAATGTGAGCATGGTTAAAGAGCAGGGAAAAAAAAGCAAGTAAAGTAAGAAAGCAGTGGTTAGTCTTACCGTCTGACCGATTTCTGGACTATTTCTGGTCTATTTCTCATGTATCACTTTAAAGATGTCACTTCAAATGATGTCGCATCTGACCAAGGTCATATCTGACCTGCTCTGTTCAACTTATACCATTCAAATGTCCATGAAATGAAGCCATGTGAGGGAGAGAGGGAGCAGGAGGATGGTTCACAGCATGGAGCAATTAACAGATTGCAGTTAATAGGACATTTGACTAACATCAAAGTTGAAGAAAGAGGTAGGATAAGATGGAAGGATAAGACTAGGTGTGAGGAGCATGGGTATATCAATATGCATACAGTTAATTTGAAGTATGATACATGGAATTAAAATCAGGGGAAAAAACAAAGTACAGACGTACCAATTAAAAACAGAGGGTGGGGAATGCATGAGGGTTCAGGGGTTCAGTGGGTATTCTGGATTAAGCGGGGTTCAGCAGACATACCTGTGGAGGAAAGCAGATGGATCAGGACATGGCAGCATGAAGGAGAATATACCACCGGAGGGTCTTTACCACTACGTAGTCTTGCCCTTTGGACTACTTGGAGCCCTTGCCACATTCCAGAGGTTGATGGACATGTTAGAACCCCATCGGAAGTATGCATCAGCGTACTTAGATGACATCATCATCGTTAGTGCTGACTGGTATACCCCCTTGTCCCAGGCACAAGTGGTAGTAGATCTGCTCAGAGTCGCGGTCTTGATGGCAAATCCCAAGAAATGTATGATAGGGCTCGAGGAAGCCTGGTACTTGGGTTACGTGATAGGCCGTGGGGTTATCAAACCCCAAATAAATAAAATCAAGGCCATTCAGAACTAGCCCTGACCTGTTACCACCAAACAGGTGAGAGTGTTTCTTGGAATCATTGGGTATTACCAGAGGTTTATATCTAATTTTTCACGGAGAACAACCCCCCTTACCGATCTCCTTAAGGGAAAGAAGTCAGTCATGGTTCGGTGGAACCCCCAGGCGGAGGAAGCGTACCAATCCATGAAGGTGGCGCTGTGTGAACAGCCCCTCCTCATCAGCCCCAACTTCATTGCTTCATTGCGTAGACAGATGCCTCTTACGTGGTCCTAGGAGCGGTCCTGTTGCAGGAGGTGAACGGAAAGGAGCATCTGGTCATCTACCTAAGTAGAAAAATTATAACATAGTGGAGGAGTGCCTTTAAGTGGGCCTTGGAGTCCCTATGCTACTATTTGCTTGGGCATCAGTTTTGTTTAGTAACGGACCATTCACCCCTCGCCTGGATGAGAAAAGCAAAAGAGAGGAATGTTCGAGTCACCCGATGGTTCCTGTCCCTACAAAACTTTAGTTTGCCGGTGGGACATCGGGCGGGGAAGTCACAGGGAAATGCAAATGCCCTGTCATGGGCCCCCCTGTATGGTGAGAAATGATCAACCCCACAAGTTTGAACAGGGGGGGGAGTGTGAGTGTGAGGCATCGACTGGTGTTATATGTGAGGGTCGCTATGTGTCCCCAAGGATGCGCACAGTAACATATTGAGGCAGCGGGAGTGCATTGCAGTCACAGGCATAGCTGTGATTGCAATGTAAAATAAAAGTAAGTGTTAGTCTTGGGCAAGCTATTATCCAGGGCAGATTTAGGAAAATCTGGTCTAGGCTTTTATTTTTGAAACGGACTACAGGATGGTAGTGGGGCAGTCCATTTCCTCCCTCCTGGCCCAGGTGTTCCATGTGGCCCATGGCCACAGATATCAGTTAAAAACCCTGCAGTAAAGGGTTTGGGTGTGTCAGAGTGTCTCAGTTTGGGTTTGCAAGTGTGCAGAGCAGAAGGCTCTGCAGAGCTCCACCTGTGTGAGGCAACACAGGCAAGGGGAGCCAAAAGGCCTGGCACCCACAGCGTACACGGCAACCGGTCTTGGATGTGAACTGTCTTGTTTCCTGGCTGCGATCCAGAGGATACCATGTGCTATTTATTTTCTGTGAGTTTGGACATTAAACACGTTTTGCTTTGAACTTTTCCTGGGTCACTGCCTCATCACTGCACAGTGTGGACACTGCTTCACTACACTATGGATATTTTCTCTGCGACACAATTATTTCTGAATCTCTAAATCATTCATGGATGCCCTGAATTATTCAACTTAATGACGTCCGTTTTGTACGTGAAATTCATCACGTCCTATAAAAACATGGAGGTTAAATATTCTGATATGTAATGTCTGCAGAAGTAATAACCTAATACATAATATATAAAATCTGAGTTTTATCATTGTAAGCATCCCACTCACTTCGGGACATGTCAAATTCACCGGACAGAGGGATTCATGTTTTTGTGATTTCTTTAAAGGTTTTGAACAATATCATTTTGTTTTTACTTAAATACGTGTTTTGAGCTAAAAAAAATAACGTTCACAATTGGGATTCATCGACATTTTTTAGTGTTTGTGTTTTAAATCTGTTTGTAATCCTGCACATTGCTGGTTGTGGAATGAGTCAAGTGAAAACTTGTCAGTCAGATCAATCTGATGGGGAGTTTGTAACTTCTTCGTCTTTTTCTTTTAGGCTATGTGCACACGTAGTTTTGAGAGCTGCGGATTTGTCCCCGCAGATTTGTAAAAAACCGCAGGTAAATCCGCAGGTCAAAAGTCCTGCG
The DNA here is from genome assembly GCF_039654945.1 of Dendrobates tinctorius. Classification (NCBI taxonomy): domain Eukaryota; kingdom Metazoa; phylum Chordata; class Amphibia; order Anura; family Dendrobatidae; genus Dendrobates; species Dendrobates tinctorius. The sequence continues at coordinate 5,984,679 of NW_027361726.1, read as the reverse complement.
GTTTACCTGCGGTTTCACACCTCATAATGGATAAGGTGTGAAACCGCAGCGGATTCCGCACAAAGAATTGACATGCTGCGGACTGTAACCCGCAGCAAATCCGCGCCGAAAAATCCGCAGCATGTGCACAGCGTTTTTGGTTTCACCATTGAAAACAATGGTACTGTACAACGCAGCAGAAACTGCTGCGGACCCGCAGTGCCAGAAACGCTGTAGATCCGCAGCAGAATCCACATCGTGTGCACATAACCTTAAAGAACATGGCAGCTGATACATGCTGCCCGATCTATGGACTTTATGATTTCAGGCACGTATAGAAAAACATATTTTAACAGCCACTGGGTACCAAGACGCACAGACTAGTTGACTCTCTCCGGCTTCTCCTCAACCGCTGCCCAGGAGTGACAGCACTGCCTCTGCGTGTGTATAGGGAAAAACCTGCCACTTCAGGTGAGCGGGTACGGAGAATCCGCCGGGGACCTGCCTGTCCGACTAGTCTCCTGTGGCGGATGGTAAGCCATGTTTCTCTATGAAACGTCGCAGTATTTCAGAGTCAAACATACCTGGCTAAGATTGAGCCGCCAGTGCCCGATACACGCTGCCCATAGACTGATCAGCGATGCATCAGCTGTCAATTCCCTCTTACTCCTCTCAGATGAGTTATGACCACATCAGAGATGAGCTCCACTTCAGTGCGGTCTGTCGTTAGAAGTCTTCTGAATTTTACCTCTTATCTGTCACATACTGAGCTCTCAGCTGACCTATAAACACATACCCCATTTTAATGGAGCTTAATTTTGATGAGGTAATAACTAATCATAAAAGAGTTCAGAAAAAGACAGATATGAGATAGAAACTCCCAGTCAGAACGGTCTGACAGGTTCTCAGCAGTTAACATCCTTCAGCCAGCAATGTGCTAGAAAACAAAGAACTTAAAAAGCCCACCTTTTCTGGCTGATTACATTCTTCACCAAGGATAACTGCTGTATTCATTCTGAGACACTGTTGACTAGGTTATTTCAATGTTTTTAGCGCAAATCTCATTTTGTTGACTGTCAAAGGTTTATTAGCATAAGAATATCCCTGCCTGTCCTAGCAAAAAAGCACAGTCCCCTTATGTGATGGGATTTGCCAGAACAAACTGGTGTGTGATAATAGATGCAAAGATGATGGATGGTGCAGGGTTTTTGCATTATTCTTCAGGGGTGCACTGCTCCCCAGCGTCCCGTTTGCCGGCGGTATCGGTGCTCCTCTGATGATTTATAGCCGGCTACAGAGTCACACCACAAGCCCGTATCCATATAGTTTCAGAGCAGCTCTTGCAAGCTCTATTGCTAAGAGCCTATTAGAACTAATGACAAATTGCAGAGGTGGCCGGTAACCTAGGCAATGAGCACTAATCAAAATTAAAAATCCTTCTAGTCTATATAACAGAGAGAATTTCTAATGAGGCAAATTGCAAAATCGCTTGTTTTTACCATCACTTTTCAATTTTACACCCATTTCAGATAATGAGGCAATCCCTTTCAGGACAGAATTGTGGTGATACAGTGTTGACTGTTAGGACCCGTAACAATCCAAGTCACATAGCAGAGAATACAGATCCCATCATGTTGCAAACCCCAGTCCCGACTGCCGACAATTACAGCTTTTTTGGAGGGCATGTTTAATACGTTTATTGTAGATTTCCAGGTAGAGTCTCTCTGATAACTGTATCTGTGTGATGCACATTTACAGATAATGAGGGATTATAACAGTGCCGTGCGGAGAGCTGATGAGAGGAAGTCAATTTCCACCACATAAAATAGAGTCTGTTATTGCTCGGAGTGTAAATGTGAATTAATAAATGGGATTCCAAAAAGGAAGATCATTGCAACTGCGAAGATTGACAAGGATTCCGGCAGATTTCATTGGAATAAAAAAAAAAGGAAAATTATTTTCCATGTGTGAGACAATATATCAGTGACTGTACAGATTCTCCACCTGGACATGATGCCCTATACTATCTCTATATATAAAACTGAATGTATGTATGTATGTGTGTGCATCACCAACCAATCACGAAACATCTTTCATTTCACCAGAGCTGTTCAAAAGAAGCTGAGCTGTGATTGGTTACTATGAGCAACAGTTTTCCTTGCAACCAATCACTAAGCATCTCTCATTTCACCAGAGCTGGTTAAAAGAAGCTGACCTGTGATTGGTTGCTATGAGCAAGTTTTCCCACTTGACAACACCTCAGCAGACACTGACATGGTGTGAGAAATCTAGCATCCCCGGGAACATAAGCTCCCAGCCATTGTCTGCCCCTCAGAAAGGAGCAGAGTGCACATGACAGAAATGAATCCCCCCTTCCCTGCCCATATCACCATCCCACATCCTCCATCCCATAGGCACATCTTCCCTCTTAAAGGGATCTCCGGTATGGAAGTCAGGGCAAATACATCCAGCGCTTTGGTTTTGACCCCAGGCCTCTCTTAAAGGGATCCCCGGTATGGAAGTTAGGACAGTTCCACTCAGCTCTGTGGTTATGACCCCAGGGTCTCTTAAAGGGATCATTGGTATGCAAGTTTGGGCAAATCCACTCAGCGTTTTGGTACTGACCCCAGGCCTTTCTTAAAGGGATCTCCTATATGGAAGGCAGGGCAATCCATCCAGTGCTTTGGTTCTGACCCCATGCCTCTCTTAAAGGGATCCCCGGAATGGAAGTCAGGGCAATTGCCTTCAAATGCTCTGGTACTGACCCCACGCTCTATTAAAGGGATCTCCCGTACGGAAGTTAGGGCAAATCCCTCAGCGCTCTGATTCTGACCCCAGGCTTCTATAAAAGGGATCATTGGTATGGAAGTCCGGGAAAATCCACTCAGTGCTCTGGTTCTGACGCTAGGCCTCTCTTAAAGGGATCCCCTGTATGGAAGTTAGGACCGTTCCACTCAGCGCTCTGGTTCTGACCCCAGGCTGACGGGATGATGTGTGATATTAGGGGTAGTAGTCCGGTGGCTCTGGCTGATGGGATGATGTGTGATATTAGGGGTAGTAGTCCGGTGGATCTGGCTGACGGGATGATGTGGGAAATTAGGGGTAGTAGTCCGGTGGATCTGGCAGACGGGATGGTGTGAGATATTAGGGTAGTAGTCCGGTGGATCTGGCTGACGGGATGATGTGTGATATTAGGGGTAGTAGTCCGGTGGATCTGGCTGACGGGATGATGTGGGATATTAGTGATAGTTGTCCGGTGGCTCTGTCTGATGGGATGATGTGGGATATTAGGGGTAGTAGTCCGGTGGATCTGGCTGACGGGATGATGTGGGATATTAGGGGTAGTAGTCCGGTGGATCTGTCTGACGGGATGATGTGTGATATTAGGGGTAGTAGTCCGGTGGATCTGGCTGACAGGATAATGTGGGATATTAGTGATAGTTGTCCGGTGGCTCTGTCTGATGGGATGATGTGGGATATTAGGGGTAGTAGTCCGGTGGATCTGGCTGACGGGATGATGTGGGATATTAGGGGTAGTAGTCCGGTGGATCTGGCTGACGGGATGATGTGTGATATTAGGGGTAGTAGTCCGGTGGATCTGGCTGACGGGATGATGTGAGATATTAGGGGTAGTAGTCCGGTGGCTCTGGCTGATGGGATGATGTGTGATATTAGGAGTAGTAGTCCGGTGGCTCTGGCTGATGGGATGATGTGTGATATTAGGGGTAGTAGTCCGGTGGATCTGGCTGACGGGATGATGTGAGATATTAGGGGCAGTGGTCCGGCGGCTGTGACGGGATGATGTGGGATATTAGTGGTAGTTGTCCGGTGGCTCTGGCTGACGGGATGATGTGGGATATTAGGGGTAGTAGTCCGGCGGCTGTGACGGGATGATGTGGGATTTAGTTGTCCGGTGGCTCTGGCTGACGGGATGATGTGGGATATTAGGGGTAGTAGTCAGGTGGCTTTGACGGGACGATGTGGGATATTAGGGGTAGTAATCCGGTAGCTCTGGCTGACCGGATGATGTGGGATATTACACTCAGCTTTATATATATAGATATAATCATTATAATTTGTTATAACTAACCGTAGCTAGTTACTATGCCCGGGCAGCGCCAGGCTCTTCAGCTAGTACTTAATATTTAGAAAATCTGCTATGTGTGCACGTTGCGCATTTGCCTTTGTAAAATTCTGCGCGGATTCTTCCTCTCGGCAGAAAACGCAGTTGAAAATCCACACGTTTTTGATGCGGATTTTCATGCGGTTTTCTCTGTGGATTTGCAAGCTAAATAAGGCTGTGTGCCCACGTTGCTCATTACTTTCCGCATAGGTCCGCGTTTTTAGCCATTTCCAATGTTCCCAGAAACTGCACGGAAAAAACGCATGAAAAACGTGCGTTTTTTGTGCAAAAATCACGCAAAAAAACGCGCAGAAATAAACCGTGCGGTTTCTGGGAAAGAGTCCGGTTTTCTGAGCATTTAAAAACGCTAACGTGGGCACATAGCCAAAGATATATTATTTAAAAAAAAAAAAGAATTGTGAAGTTATTTCCTTGTCCAACCTCTTTGTCATGATTCAGGATGGGGTTTTGTCTTTGTCCCGTCCTGGTCAGACAGGAGTTAATTGTTTCTGCTTCTCTCTGGCAGAGGGTGGCTATTTAGTTGCAAAGTGACCTAGGTCTGGTGTCAGTTATACTCCTGCCCTCAGTTAGTTGACCCCTTGCGTGCCTTGTGCCTGATATATTTTTGCTTGTTTAGTTTTGACCGGGTCCGTCTCTTCGTTGTGATTTTGTCTACTGTCTTGGTACTGTGTATTTGCCCGTTCTGGTTTTCTGATCTCTTGCTATGTCCTGACTATTCGTTCTGTCTTATCCTTTGGTACTGTCGTTCTCTCTCATGTTTTGACCCCGGCCTGATCTGGTTTACGTCTCTGTATTTGCCCTTTTGTACTTTGTCCAGTAATTACCCCTCTAGGAGTTTTCCTTCTGCTCCTAGCTCTCTGAGTTTAGGCCACGCCCCCAGCAGTTAGGTGCTTCAGGTCTTATCTGGCCTGAAGCAATCTCTCTGCTCCTGCTGCCTCTTAGAGACCTTTGGCCGGCTCCGCCCTCAGCAGTCACGTGCTTCAGGTCCTGTTTGCCTGAAGCATGCATCTTCATCGCTGCTGCCCTGCTCCACAGGTATCTATGAGTACAGTCGGCCTTACTAAGGACACGCGCACTGGCTCAGGGAGCAAGTGCAGTGCGGTGTTCATGACACTCTTCTTTTACATTCTCCATTGAAGACCATACTATCATTACATACCATGTTCAAATATAATGTTTACACACACAAAACAAATATAAGTGAATATATATATATAATACACACATATATACTGTGTGTATATATATATATATATATATACACATATTATATACACACATATATACAATATGCAGTATATTTACACACACATATTATAGTGTCAGCCAGATACCCTCATAAATAAAATGTTACATAAAGAGTTAAATAAAAGACACACACGAAATTTGCGTGAAACGCAATAATTGTTTATTTTTCAAAGAAATTTTTTTAAAAAATTGCATGGGCTCCCATGTAATTTTCATAACCATCAGAGGAAAAGCCAACGGCTGAGGCCTGAAGTTAATATTCTAGGAAGGCGCCAATAGCCATATAGGTTCCCAGGCTATTATTATCAGCTCACAGATGTTTGCTTAGCCTTTACTGGCTAGTTTACAGGGGAACTCCCAGAAAAAAATTGACATGGGGTCCCCCTATAAAATCGAACCAGCAAATCTAGGCAGACAGCTGCAGGCTGATATTAACTCCTCTCTGCCATCATACATACTATTCCGTCCATGTGACCTGGGCCTTACTTCCCATGGACGGAATAGTACGTCATAGTGATCAGCCGTGCATACGGGTGGTGTGCAGATAATCGCGACCGGGTGTCAGCTGATTCTCACTGCTGACACTCGGCACTAAGTTCTAGGCACTTTAACCCCCGGAATACTGCGATCATTGCAGCATTCCGGGAGCAGGCAGAGGACTGACAGCCCCTCTGCCTTTGGATCGGAGACCCCGCTGCGTGATGCGGGGTCTCGATCGCTGCTATGGTAACCCGATGTCGTCATGACGACATCCGGTTTACCAGAGCTGAGAAACTTCCTGTCATGCGCAGTGCATGTCAGGAAGTCTCTCAGGTCAGTGTGCACAGATTTCAGTGCTGACAGCTTCTATAGCATGCAGATGCTGCTTCATCTGCATGCTATAGAAGCGATCAACCTGCACAAAATGAATGTCCCATAGTAGAACAAAGTGTAAAAGATAGAATGAAATATCGGAATAAAAAGCGATAAAAAAAAGTAATGTGCCCGAAAATGGTACCAATAAAAACATCAACTCGTCCCGCAAAAAACAAGACCTAGCATGACTCTGTGGGCCAAAATATGGAAAAATTATAGCTCTCAAAATGTGGTGATGCAAAAACTATTTTTTGCAATAAAAAACGTCTTTTAGTGTGTGACAGCTGCCAAACAGAAAAACCCGCTATAACGACTCTTTCACATGTCCTGATGTTTCCGGGACTGGAGATGTCAGTTTCTGTGTGTAATACTTGCGGCACACGTGTGGCATGCGTGTGCCGCATCAGTACCACAAGGACGGGCGCCAGGGAAGAAGTGTTACAGTAAGCGCTGTTCCCCGGCGCCGGGTGCTGAACACGGCTCTCATCATTCTCCCCTGCTCTGCCCGCGATCGGCACAAGCACGGGGAATGATGAGAGCCATGTTCAGATCCCAGCACCAGGGAACAGCGCTTACTGTAACGCTACTTCCCCGACGCCGATGCGTGTCACATGGATGACATACATGTGTGTTATACATATGCACGTGTGCTGGATGTTTTGTGGCCCGTGCTGACATTAAAAAACAGACATGTCAGCATGTTTTGCCCACAGACACACGGTCCGTGGAGACACACTGACATGTGCACAGACCTATTCACTTGAATAGACAAATAGCGCTCCGTTCCTCCACCTCATGGACTCTCCCAGTAGGTCATGGCACCTGCAAACCATAACAGTAAAATCTGGTGCTCCTTCCCTTCTGAGCTCTGCCATGTGCCCAAACAGTGGTTTACCCCCACATATGGGTTATCAACGTACTCAGTACAAATTGCACAATAACTCTTGTGGTCACATTTCTTCTGTTACCCTTGGGAAAATAAAAAATTGGGGGCGAAAAGATCATTTTTGTGGAAAAAGTATGATTTTTATTTTTACGGCTCTACGTTATAAACTTCTGTGAAGAACTTGAGGGTTCAAAGTGCTCACCACACATCTAGGTAAGTTCCTTAGGGGTCTAGTTTCCAAAATTTTCTCATGCAGTGGTGCCGCAAGTGATAGCACGAACTCTGGTGACCTCTGACGGCAGCCCAGTGATACACTGCGGGAAGCTCACCTCTTGTCAGTGGATCGCCGCAGGCCAGGTAGAGCGGTCACATCTCCCGATGTGACTGTTCTACACGTGAGATCGCCGTGGGACACTAGTTATTAAATGGACTACTGTGGAAAGGTAAGTATATGTTGGTTTATTATCTTATTTTTGTTGCAGGAGATCAAGGGCGTCGGGGATTAGGTGTTTGGCGAGTATGAATGTGTTTTTTGTTTTACAATTGAACACAGTCGCCGGATGAAGGACTTCTACTGTCCCATCAGACGATGCCTAGCTACACACAGACAACCGCAGACAGACACAGACACGCACATATTCTCCGCTCACACACACACATTCTCTGCTCACACAGTCACCGCCCACATACCCTTTCTCCTTCCTTCCGCAGCGTTTTTGGCATGCAAATCCGCAGTCCTTTTTACACCTGCGGTTTTGCTGCAAATTTGACTGACTCAATGGAAGCAGAAATGCTGAAGATCCGCAAAATGAACTGACATGCTGTGTAAAACACTGCAAATCTATGCTGAATTTTCCGCAGCATGTGCACACCCATTCTGGATTCCCATTGATTAACATTGGTTGGGCATTACATTGCGAATTTGATGCAATTCCGCGTGGGAAAAGCGCTGCAGATCGGCAAAAAAAACCACAACCTGTGCACATAGCCTAAGAAATGTTCAAATACCAATGCAGTGCTCAATATAAGCAAAACAGAACTGTGGAAAAAAATGACTTCCTATTAGCTGTCTGATAGAGCCTGAATCATTCTGTCCATCTTCTTTGCTTTACACTGCAGCACTGCTTGTCCAGACTCAGCTGGAAAGTAGTAGATAGAAATATAGAAATAAGGAGAGAATCATTATAAACTATACCCAACTAAATAACCAGAGACCAAGACAAAAAAATCGTGTAGCAAAGAGGAGGGGCTCAATAAGAGGGCGGAATTGTAGATGTCCGTTTCATCAGGGACATGCTTTTCCCTGTGTGTTAAGTTTGGATACATACTGGTTCCACCTCATTTGTCCTGCACCTTGGTCCAGAATTTTGAGGATGCAGAGCGGCAAATATGGATAATTTCCACATATTTTCCTTACTGGATGTAATCAGGTTACACTGTTCACATCCTAAATAAACACAGCCGCTTACCCTGTACGTGAATCATTTGCAGGTAATTATTTTCCCTTGAGAGAATTAGCTGTGACTTCAGTATTAAGTGCAAATTAGATTTTCCCTATTGAACAAATAATGTAGAAAATTCATATTTTTATTCAATTTTAAGTAATTAGGTTAACGAATGTTTAGGATGATTGGAGACTCCGATTCATAGCGTCAATATCAACGCAGTGTCTAATATTGTAATATTGGCTTCCACTAAAACAATAAGAGATTGGCAAATTTTGTATTTAAACTGTTAAACATATCTACACGGTGTAAGCCTAAAATATATGGAAATAACCTGTACCATAAAATAATTACGATAATATAGCCCGTATATACAAGAATATAACTATAATACTGCTCCCTATGTACAAGAATATAACTACTATAATACTGCCCCTATGTACAAGAATATAACTACTATAATAATGCTCCTATGTACAAGAATATAACTACAATAATACTGCCCCTATGTACAAGAATATAACTACTATAATACTGCTCCATATGTACAAGAACATAACTACTATAATACTGCTCCCTATGTACAAGAATATAACTACTATAATACTGCCCGTATATACAAGAATATAACTACTATAATACTGCTCCTATGTACAAGAATATAACTACTATAATACTACCCCCTATGTACAAGAACATAACTACTATAATACTGCCCCTATGTACAAGAATATACTGTAACTACTATAATACTGTTCCTATGTACAAGAATATAACTACTATAATACTGCTCCTATATACAAGAATATAACTACTATAATACTGCTCCCTATGTACAAGAATATAACTACTATAATACTGTCCTCTATGTACAAGAATATAACTACTATAATATTGCTCCTATGTACAAGAATATAACTACAATAATACTGCCCCTATGTACAAGAATATAACTACTAGAATACTGCTCCATATGTACAAGAACATAACTACTATAATACTGCTCCCTATGTACAAGAATATAACTACTATAATACTGCTCTCTATGTACAAGAATATAACTACTATAATACTGCCCGTATACACAAGAATATAACTACTATAATACTGCCCCCTAGGTACAAGAACATAACTACTATAATACTGCTCCCTATGTACAAGAATATAACTACTATAATACTGCTCCTATGTACAAGAATATAACTACTATAATACTTCTCCCTATGTACAAGAATATAACTACTTTAATACTGCTCCTATGTTTAAGAATATAACTACTATAATACTGCCCCCTATGTACAAGAATATAACTACTATAATACTGCTCCTATATACAAGTATATAACTACTATAGTACTGCTCCTATATACAAGTATATAACTACTATAATACTGCCCCCTATGTGGAATACTGTAATATTATAATAACACTAGACCTCATTATCTGCATGATAGAACATTATGGACTTCCCAAAGCTGACATTAATCCTTTCAAACCCTCCATATGTGAGAAAACACTTAATCAGGTGCCCAATGTACCTCATTTGTGACGTTTCATTCTTCAGCTTTTTTTTTTCACTTTGTACGACTTTTGAAAATTAAAGGGAACCTGACAACTGATACATGCTGCTCTTGCTTCGATGTATTATTGCAGGATGTATTAGGCACTGGCGGTTTGATCTCAGCCAGGTATGTTTGACTCTGAAATGCTTTGGTGTTTAACAATGAAACATGCCGTATATACTCGAATATAAGCTGAGATTTTCAGCCCATTTTTTGGGGCTGAAAGTCCCCCTCTTGGCTTATATTCAAGTCATATACACCAGGGGGTCAGTGGGGGCGGGGGTGTCAGGTCATACTTACCCGTCCTGGCGCTGTCTCTTCAGCCCCCAGCTTCTCCGCGATCTCCCTTCCTTCCTTCAGTGGTCACATGGTACCGCTCATTAAACTCATGAATATGCGCATATTCATGAGTTTTAATGAGCGGTACCACGTGACCGCTGAAGGCAGGAAAGGAGATCGCGTAGAAGCTGGGGGCTGAAGAGACAGCGCCAGGATGGGTAAGTATAGCAATACTCACCTGTCCTGCGTCCATGGCTCCTTGCTGCTGTCTGGCACGTCATCTGTCAGTGACGTACAGACAGCAGAGGGCGCGGTGACGTGGTTAGTGCGCGCCGCGCCCCGTGCAGTCTGAACGTCACTGACAGATGACGTGCCAGACAGCAGCAAGCAGCGATGGACCGGGGGACAGGTGAATATCTCAGGTGCCAGCAGAGACACCGGCACCTGGCCCCCAGCGACGGAGAGGTGAGTATGTCATTTTTTTGTTTTTAAATGCAGCAGCTGCAGCACATGGGGGCATAATCTATGGAGCATCTTATGGGGGCAGCATATGGTGGCATAATCTATGGAGCATCTTATGGGGGCATAGCCTTTATGGAGCACTATATGGGGCATATTATTCTATGGAGCATCTTATGGGGGCATAACCTTTATGGAGCACTATATGGGGCATATTATTCTATGGAGCATCTTATGGGGCCATTATTAACCTTTGTGCAGCATTATATGGGGTGTATTTTGTATGGAGCATATTATGGGGCCCATCATGAACTGTATGGAACATTATGTAGGGCTCCTGATTCAATATGGATATTCAAAAACATTTATCCTACTGATGTCTCAATTAATTTTACTTTTATTGGTATCTATTTTTATTTTTTAAATTCACCAGTAGCTGCTGCATTTTCCACCCTAGGCTTATACTCGAGTCAATAAGTTTTCCCAGTTTTTTGTGGCAAAATTAGGGGGGGTCGGCTTATACTCGGGTCGGCTTATACTCGAGTGTATACGGTACTTTAAAAGCCATTCAAAAAGGATCCATGATGGAGATATGGATGCAGGCAAATCCCAGGTGGTTTCTTACCACCCGCTGCCCTTTATTGACTGGTCTCTCCTTATATTCGCCTGTCCGACTAGTTTCCAGAGCAGCTCAATCCCCAGAGTCTTTTAAAGTATGTTTTTGCGGCATTTCATAGTCAAACATACAGTGGGGGAAATAAGTATTTGATCACCTACCAACTTGCAAGAATTCTGGCTCTCACAGACCTGTTAGTGTTTCTGTAAGAAGGCTTATACTCTGCACTCATTAATTGCACCTGTTTGAACTCGTTACCTTTATAAAAGACACCTGTCCACACACTCAATCACACTCCAACCTCTCCACCATGGCCAAGCCCAAAGAGTTGTTTAAGGACACCAGGGACAAAATTGTAGACCAAAATAAGGTTGGGATGGGCTACAGGACAATAGGCAAGCAGCTTGGTAAGAATGTAACAACTGTTGGCACAATAATTAGAAAAAGGAAGACACACAAGATGACTGTCAGTCATCCTTGGTCTGGGGCTCCATGCAAGATCTTGTCTCATGGGGCAAGGATAGTTCTGAGAAAGGTCAGGAATCAGCTCAGAACTACACAGGAGGACCTGGTCAATGACCTGAAGAGAGCTGGGACCACAGTCTCAAACATTACCGCTAGTAACACACTACGCCGTCATGGATAAAATCCTGCAGGGCATGTAAGGTCACCCTGCTCATGCTAGCACATGTCCAGGCCTGTTGGATGTTCCCTATGGGAGAAGGTCATGTGGTGAGATGAGACCAAAATAGAAGTTTTTGATATTAACTCCACTTGTCTTGTTTGGAGGAAGAAGGATCAGTACAACCTCGAGAACACCGTCCACAAACCGTGAAGCATGGCGGGGGGGGGAAACATCATACTTTGGGGTGCTTTCCTGCAAAGGGGATAGGATGACTGCACTGTATTTAAGGGGAATGGATGGGGTCATGTATTGCAAGATTTTGGCCAACAACCTACCCCAATAAGAGCATTGAAGATTGGTCGTGGCTGGGTCTTCCAGCATGACAATGACCCAAAACACACAGCCAGGGCAACTAAGGAGTGGCTCTGTAAGAAGCATTTCAAGGTCCTGGAGTGACCGAGCCAGTATCCAGAGAAAGAAAGAAAATCTTTGGAGGAGCTGAAACTCAATATTGCCCAGCGACAGCCCTGAAAACTGAAAGATCTGGAGAAGATCTGTATGGAGGATGGGGCCAAAATCCCTGCTGCACTGTCTGCAAACCTGGCCAAGAACTACAGGAAACGTCTGACCTCTGTACCTGCAAAGGTTTCTGGACCAAATATTATGTTCTGTTTTTGTATTGTATCAAATACTTAATTTGCATTTTATTGCATGAAATATGTAAAATCATGGATTTTTAAAAAAAAAATTGTCTCTCACAGGTGAAGTTACATACGATAAAAATTACAGACCTCTCCATTCTTTATAGGTCGGAAAACTTGCAAAATGGGCATTGTATCAAATTCTTAGTTCACCTACTATACCTGGCTGCGATCATACAGCAAGGGCCTGATATGTGCTGCCAGTGGATCGGCTGTCAGGTTCCTTTTAATGGAGGTGGTTAAAGGAACTTGTCAGCACATATGGAGGTAGCGGATGGCTGTATAGTTACTTATCCTCCAATAAAATGAGCTCTACTGGAGCAGTCATACATCAGACTAGTAGTGCAATGAGGGTGTGTCAAGAAGCAGAAGTACAGTGACACGCCTCCAGTGCACTTGCAGCCTGATTTACATATGGCTTTTGCACTAGATTTCTGCTGACTGACACATCGGATCTGTCATCATTTTTATTATGGGACAAGCAACTGTAAAATATGCAACAGCTGTTATATGTAAAAACGTGCTGACAGGTTCCCTTTCACACCTTCATTGGTTCAGCTGTGCAGATTGAGAGTAGAATGTAGATTCAGTAAGCGAAAGCCTTCCTGGCAATTGTCGGAGCACTAAACAATGAGTTTTGTGTCTTTCCCCATTTATAAAAAATCCTCTGGATTCTACTGCTTGTAGTCAGTGGATGTTTCAGGTTTTCTCCACATTAACATTCAATTCTAAACGTCCTGGTGTCATTGTCTGTCACAGATCTACTATAACGGCACAGATCTACCGTAACGGGCACAGTTCTAACATAACGGCACAGATCTAACAGGACGGTCACAGATGTAACACAACTGTCACAGATCTACCGTAACGGTCACAGATCTACCATAACGGCAGGATGGTGGCTGCTATGGGGCCCATTGTAGTGGGGGCCAAGCTCTGTGCTGCTGACCCTGCTTGCTGTGACACTATCATGCTATATAGCATGCTGACAGCTCACCTATATAGACGCTGGTGAACAGAGATTCTCAGTGATCGCTCTATGACCCAGATGCTCTCAGATTTAACAGTACACATTGTATAAAGTTGCTTCCACGTTGTTCTCAAAGGTGCAGACACCTATTCAGCTGAGCGAATGGTGCCTTTTACATACCACATCTGACAATTGTAATAATTTCACAAATTCTAATTTACTGCTATGATTAATTTCAGCAAAATATATACAAACATGTATGGATTAGGGACCTTTTAAGCTTGGGTAGGCCTTGTCTTTCAGCTCCTAATCGGCATGGATAGCTTGGATGTTCCTTTTCCTGTCATTGCTATGCTTCCCATCATTCAGGCCTCTCCAATTTGTACAGTTCTTACTTGTTAGAAGGCTTCCTTCAGAATAAGCTGATCACAAAGTGTCCCCCTTACTGCCACCCCATGGATTAACCATTATCTTTGGGGAAACCTGGCAATAAGTGTTCTGTTTCCCTGCAGCGCCCCCACAGGGAGAATAAAGCATAACACGGCAATCACATACATGGGTTGTCTGTGTAATACAGAACAGAATAGGTGATGCAGAGCAAGAGTTGCACTTTATAACTACTGACTCTGAACGGAGGCCCCCTGTATTATCTACAAATTCTCCAATAGGGTGTATATCATAGGGTTGCTTATACTGGCCTCCCTCTTGCATTTCTCTCTTTGTGTCCCATTAACCTTCCTCCTCATAGTAGACAATTGCTTGGAAATGATACTTTGCCTAAAGTGCGTATTCCACACTTAGTAGAGCCCCACTTGCTGTTATAACCTGCAAATATTCTTGGGTTGTCAAGACAAAGGTTCAAAAAGTTTAAGGTAATCTGTCACCAGCTTTTTTCTACACCATCTGAGACCAGCATGATGTAGTGACAGAGACACCGATTGTTGTTGTAGTGTTGATAAAATTTGTTTTCTCTGCTGCATATCTAGCAATACACTGAATGCTGAGCTCTGTACAATACTGCCAACGCCACTGATTGACACCTTTCTGAGTACAGATTTACTCGTCATCTAAAGATTATCTCCTGTTTATGAAACAGTAATTTTATCGAAACTGCCTCAAACAGCCCACTAAGAGACACATCGCTGGAATCAAGGTCTCTGTGCCTTAATAATGCTGCTCTCAAATTAGGCAGCAAAAAACTAATGACAGATTCCCTTAAAGAGAAGAGATCATCGCGTTGCACAGCATAAACAAGATAAAGCGTACAAAACCATACAAAGGAATTAAATATTCATTTAGATACAACAGAAGTCACATAGGAGCATCGGCTACACTACCTGAACGTGGCAGAAAGAAGAAGTGGTCAATGACCGTCATCAGATTCCCAAAGCGGTTAGTGGTCAAAAACCCTCAAGTCACTGTAAAAGACCTACAACAAGATTGCAGCAGGTAATGAGGTTTCAGTTTGCACAGTAAGGCACACACTAAATGATAAACTCCAAGACATGAACCTTCACTGACCCAACAGCACAAGAAAAGTAGGCTCCATATTAGTTAAAACCATATAAGTAAGCCATGGTAGTTTTGGGATTCTGTTCTATCTAGCGACTAAACAATTTTCTAAGAACACCCTGCCTACAGTAAGGCATGGCAGTGACCCGGTGAGGTTAGAGTGCAAACCATGCATCGAGTGGAGGTCAATATTGATTCAATTAAGTGTCAGGACATCTAGTCAGGAAACATCATGCCTTCAGTAAAGAACCTGCAGCTTCGCCTCATTGAACCTTTCAGAATGACAGTGATTCCATGCATACCTCAAATTCCACCAAGGCTTTGTTTCAGAATCATTCTGGAAGATTCTGGAGTGGCCATTAGAATCATATGACTTGAATTCAATAGAAAATCTTTAATGCCTTTGTAAAGGCGGTTGGATCAAGCCCAAGATTATTAGTGACCTGGAGGCAATTGCCTATGAAGAATGGAGTAAAATTCCTCAGGAACGCTGTCAGAAGCTGGACTCTAGCTTTGCATCACATTTGCAACAGGTTGTAACAGCCAGAGAGGCTCTCCTAAGTACTAAAAACGTAGTACTATCGTGAAAGGGACGAATAATTCTGAGACTGCAGGAGTCAGTAAAAGTGGAATTTTGTGCTGAATTTGGAGAAAGCACTCACAGTAGTGTTCACAATACTATCAGTCCAATATGACTAACCAGATTAATCTCTGTTTTTGGTATAAAATATATCACCACATGTCAAACGATTTACCAGTTAGTGCCGTAGATTGTAAGAAAACCACCAGACTCAGCATTCATAATCTGTAAGTTTCTGAGTCTGTGTATTAGAATAATTAATTCACAATAATATCAGTGTGGAGATCAATTAGTGAGGTCAGTCATTCTGTGAAGACACAGGTGTGAATCAGGGGGCCTTTATTTAATGGTGAAGCCAGGGCACGTTGTACATGCATTTCTCCTGAAAAGCCTGAGAAATATCGGGTGTTCGAGACAATTGTTCAGAAAAACAGCGTACTTTGATTAATAAGTTGATTGGAGAGGGTGAAACTTATAAAGTGCAGACAATGATCGGCTGTTCAGCTAAAATGATCTCTAATGCTTGAAAATGGAAAGCCAAACCAGAGAGACGTGGAAGAAAATGGAAGACTACCATTCGAATGGATGGAAGAACAGTCAGAATAGCAAAGGCTCAGCCAATGATCAGCTCCAGGATGATCAAAGACAGTCTGAAGTTACCTGTGAGGACTGTGATAGTTAGAGGATGCCTGTGTGACGCTAATCTCTTAGCAAGAAGTCCCTGCAAAGTCCCACTGTTAAAATAAAAGACATGTACTGAAGTGGATACAATTTTCCAAAGAACACACCTCAACTGGCCTAAAGAGAAATGGAGAAACATTTTGTGGACCGATGAAAGTAAAATTGTTCTTATTGGGTCCCAGGGCTGCAGACAGTTCGTCAGACGAGCCCCAAACTCTGCATTCAAGCCACATGTACACTCTACAGACAGTTAAGCATGGTGGTGCAAGCATCATGATACGGGCATGTTTCTCTTACTATGGTGCAGGACCTGCACTACCGTTCAAAAGTTTAGAGTCACTTAGAAATTTCCTTATTTTTGAAAGAAAAGCACAGTTTTCTCCAATGAAGCTAGCATTTAATGATTCAGAAATACACTCTATATATTGCTAATGTGGTAAATGACTATTCTAGCTGCAAATGTCTGGTTTGTAATGCAATATCTTCATAGGTGTAGAGAGGCCCATTTCCAACAACCATCACTCCAGTGTTCTTATGGTACTTTGTGTTTGCTAACTATGTAAGAAGGCTAATGGATGGTTAGAATACCCTTGAAAAGCCTTGTGCAAATATGTTAGCACAGCTGAAAACAGTTTGGCTGATTAGAGAAGCTAAAAACCTGACCTTCCTTTGATCTAGTTGAGAATCTGGAGCATTACATTTGTTGCTTCCATTAAACTCTGAAAATGGCCAGAAAAAAAAAAAACTTTCATGTGAATCTCGACAGTCTATTCTTGCTCTTAGAAATGAAGGCTATTCCATGCAAGAAATTGCCAAGAAACTGAAGATTTCCTACAATGGTGTGTACTACTCCCTTCAGAGGAAAGCACAAACAGGCTCTAACCAGAGTAGAAAGGGAAGTGGGAAGCCCCGCTGCACAACTGAGCAACAAGACAAGTACATTAGAGTCTGAAGTTTGAGAAATCGACTCCTCACAGGTCCTCAACTGGCAGCTTCATTAAATAGTACACCAAAATGCCAGTGTCGACGTCTACAATGAAGAGGCGACTCCAGGATGCTGGCCTTCAGGGCAGAGTGGCAAAGAAAAAGCAATATCTGAGACTGGCTAATAAAAGGAAAAGATTAATATGGGCAAAAGAACACAGACATTGGACAGAAGAAGATTGGAAAAAAGTGTTATGGACAGACGAATCCAAGTTTGAGGTGTTTGGATCACACAGAAGAACTTTCGTGAGACGCAGAACAACTGAAAAGATGCTGGAAGAGTGCCTGATGCCATCTGTCAAGCATGGTGGAGGTAATGTGATGGTCTGGGGTTGCTTTGGTTCTGGTAAAGTGGGAGATTTGTACAAGGTAAAAGGGATTTTGAATAAGGAAGGCTATCACTCCATTTTGCAACGCCGTGCCATACCCTGTGGACAGCGCTTGATTGGAGGCAATTTCATCCTACAACAGGACAATGACCCAAAACACACCTCCAAATAATGCAAGAACTATTTAGAGAAGAAGCAGGCAGCTGGTATTCTATCTGTAATGGAGTGGCCAGTGCAGTCACCAGATCTCAACCCCATTGAGCTCTTGTGGGAGCAGCTTGACCGTATGGTCCGCAAAAAGTGCCCATCAAGCCAAACCAACTTGTGGGAGGGGCTTCTGGAAGCATGGGGTGAAATTTCTCCAGATTACCTCAGCAAATTAACTGCTAGAATGCCAAAGGTCGGCAATGCTGTAACTGCTGCAAAGGGAGTATTCTTTGACGAAAGCAAAGTTTGAAGGAGAAAATTATTATTTCAAATAAAAATCTTTTTTTCGAACCTTGTCAATATCTGGACTAGATTTTAAATTCATTTGGCAACTCATTTGATTAATAAAAGTATGAGTTTTCATGGAAAACACAAAATTGTCTGGGTGACCCCAAACTTTTGAACGGTAGCGTATTTACTACATACCACGGCTCATGGACCAGTTTGCATATATTAAGATACTTTTTAATTCATTTTTTGTTATTTTCTGTAAATTAGTTAAAAATTATATAATTATCGACATTTCTCTTCATGTTGTTAGTTAGAAAACAGTGTGCAATGTTCCCAATGCTGGAAATAAAAACTAGTAAAAAGATCGTGTGATTAACTCATGTTTGTGAACACACTTCTATTATTGTGAACACTACTGTACAGTATTCGTTGTGTTGGGCCATTTACTTGGTTTTGGTTTTATTGCAGAAACTTTGTACATTTTCTTATTAAATTTAAATTGCAGTGGGGGGGGTTGAATAATCTTGATTACAATGGCAGCTAGCTTTATATTGGAGCCCTCCTTTAAATTCTTATGTTACTGCCTCTAATGCTTGTTTAACAAACCGACACATCATGCGACATGAACATCACAATGTCACAGTGCAACATCACATCTAATGAATGTCAATAGTCTGGCGGTGTCCCGTGGCTTATCGCAGTGCAACAGTTGCAGGAAATCCAAACCTGATGGCTTTGTGAATGAATGCCATTATAGACCACAATGCAGCTTGCGTGTGACTGCGATTCTCTTGGCCTCGATTACAAAATTGGTGTTTTAATATTTTGGAGCTACATTGTTCACTGACCCATCATCATCCAGGCTCATGGCTCCCGGTCTGGAGTTTGGCGTTTATATATCCATCTCTAATGACAAGTTATAAGTAAGAGAAGATGAGTGATCGACTGAAGATGACCTGAGAGTGGATAAATACTGTTATTATTCTGCACTACTAGATGTCTGATGACTGTAGCAGCCATGGTGATATATGATATACTGAGTGTTGGGCTGCAGCAGCGGCAGAAGATATTGTCTATCAGTAACCTAATCTACTACATATTAATTCTTGCATTGCTCGTCCGCCTCAATACTGCTGATCCTCTATAGCAGAATACAGGCAGTGGTGGAAGACACAAACCTAACTAGGCTGAAACTCCTGCTAATGTCACCCTTTCAGCACCAGATCAGCATGGACAGCTCCAAGGTTATTACTAGGGCTTCATATCATCCAGCAATCCCGGACTCCGCACCCTTGGCGACAATTTAAAAATCACTCAACAGAGAAAATAGTACCATATTAAATAATTCATTATATTATAGTGTCATATTGTTAACCATGGTACACAAATCGAGGACCGAGTAAGCGGACTGATCATCAATATTGTGAATAGATTCCAGAAAAGGACAAACGATCATACAGCCCAAAAGTAATGAAAAAATGGAAAATGCTTTATTAACATTCAGAATAGGAGAACAAGTTAAGAAAAGGAAACCACAAAGTGAAAATGTGCAGTATACCAGAATGGGACGGAGTGTGCTGGTATAGAGGTCACTAAAAATTAAACTGGTTATAGTTGGCTAATAGCCATCCTTAATACAAAACTATCCAGACCATATGCCCCATAATGTAAGTCTCAATCATCTGGTGATCAAACATATAAAGCATGCAGAAAAGGCACAATAGTACTGGCAGGTAGAGAAATATATTTAGAGTACAATGCATCTGTAACAAGCATACTCCACGTAGACACCGTGTAGAGAAAGTAAGGGGGGGCACCCAGCAACACACGTGTCCACCCCGACGCGCGTTTCGGTGATGCCTTCATGAGGTATGCTTGTTACAAATGCATTGTATATACTCTGCATATATTTCTCTACCTGCCAGTACTATTATTTTTGCATGCTTTATATGTTTGATCACCAGATGATTGAGACTTACATTATGGGGCATATGGTCTGGATAATTTTGTATTAAGGATGGCTATTAGCCAAATATAACCAGTTTAATTTTTAGAGAACTCTATTCCAGCACACTCTGTCCCTTTCTTGTATACTGCACATTTGCACTTTGTGGTTTCCCTTTCTTACCTTGTTCTCCTATTCTGAATGTTAATAAAGCATTTTTAATTTTTCTTCATTACTTTTGGGCTGTATGATCGTTATTTCTTTTCTGCAACCCTTGACTACAATGTTTGCTTAAATGTAGCTTTGATAGTAACTAGAGTATCATATAAAATGAAAAATGATTTTCAAATACATAAGAGATGCTGTGTACTTTTTTTTTGCTTTGCTGGGCTGTAGCAGAAAGCAGTCTCTTGGGAAACTTTAATAATTAATAAACATCCACATCGTTTTGTCTAACTCAACATATAATGGACTAACCCGAATTGTAGTGGGAAACTTACAGGCTGTAATAGATTAGCGGAAAACACGGCCACTCTGACCCAGCAGAAAAGCCGCACAGTATACTGGGAGGGGGAGGGTGGGCGATCTCTGTGTGTTGGGTAGTTTCTGGGTGGAGAACTGTGTGCAGAGTCGGCCTCTGCCCCAATGTTCAGGAGTCTATCCATACATTGCCTCCGTGCACAGATCTTCAGACAGAAATTGCCCCATACACATGCCAGTCTCTAGATATTCTGCACAGGTTATGGTGACAGTCTCTGACTGGAGTGCTGTTTTTGTGGTCAGTCTCTTGCCATGTCTGGGGCACTAAATATGGGGCAATTTCTTTCTTGTGAACTGTGCTCAGAGTCCATCTATAGCTTGAGTAGTCCGTATGACCATTCCCCATTGTATGGGCCTAGTATTTGGCTGTGTTCCTGTGTGAGGGAGTCACTAACTGAAAGACTATGAGGGCAGACTCTGAGGGAACTGTGTGGGGGGGCATTCTGTGAGGGCACTTTGTGTAGGGGCATTCTCTGTGAGGGCACTGTGTGTGGGGGCATTCTCTATGAGGGTGCTGTGTGTGGGAAGCAGTCTGAGGGCGCTGTGTGTGGGGGGCAGTCTGTGAGGTTGCGGTGTGTGGGTTCAATCTCTGTGAGGGCGCTGTGTGTGGAGGGCAGTCTGATGGTGCTGTGTGTGGGGCAATCTGTGACGGTGCTGTGTGTGAGTGCAGTCTCTGTGAGGATGCTGTGTGTGGGGGCAGTCTCTGAGGGCACTGTGTGTGAGAGCAGTCTGAGGGTGCTGTGTGTGGGGGCAGTCTCTATGAGGGTGCTGTGTGTGTGGTGGGCAGTCTCTGTGAGGGTGTTGTGTGTGGGGGCAGTCTCTGTGAGGGTGCTGTGTGTGAGGGCAGTCTCTGTGAGGGCGTTGTGTGTGAGGGCAGTCTCTGTGAGGGCGTTGTGTGTGGGGGCAGTCTCTGTGAGGGCGTTGTGTCTGGGCAGTCTGTGAGGGCGTTGTGTCTGGGCAGTCTCTGTGAGAGCATTGTGTTTGGGGGCAGTCTCTGTAAGGGCTGTGTCTGACTCACTATTAGGGAGGGCAGATGGGAGCTGTAAATGGGGGAGTATAGATGTTTTTACTGGGTCAAGGCCAATACATTGCTTTGGATGCAGCATGTAGGATTTCTATGAACTGTGCGGTCTTACAATGGAAACTAAGACATTAGGGGATTGCTGTTTGTGCTGTTTTCTTACATATTCCATAGTTTCCTATTTGCATCGGCCATTCCACTCATGTTTGCCAGTGTCCATTTACTGTAAATGCTGGATCCCGTCCACACGGCAGAACCGCACTCTCGACTCAAATAATGGGAGCTAAGACAGAATGTGATTTCTCAGGCGGCTCAGGGATGGATTTGACTAAGTTTGGAAGTTGCCTTATTTTGGAGTAAATGAAAGGATTGAGGCTGCAAATGTTTTATTGTTCGTGCCTGAACCCCTGACTAATGATTAATCGTTATAATCCATCTTCTGTGTTGTTGCTAAGCAACCCGGAACCTCAGATGATATACATTTAACTCTGTGTAGCCGGAACATATTCCTCACCATTATATTATACTGTGCGGTTTACTAAAGTGTCAAGAAGCTTTTTCCGTCTTCAAATTCCTGCAAGACGACGTATATATTTCATTTCCTCCTCAGGGGCTGATTCACATAGAAAGTCCATGATTTTCATGCGTTTTGCCTGCTCAAAAAAATAAGGGAACACTAAGATACCACATCGTAGATATTACTGAATGAAATATCGCAGCTGCAAATCTTTATTCATTATATAGTGGCATGCATTGAGAACAAGAAAACATAAAAATGATAAATGTAAATCAAAATTAATATCCCATGGAGGTCTGGAAGGATACTCAAAATCAAAGTGGAAAATCAAATTACAGGCTGATCCAACTTCAGTGGAAATGCTTCAAGGCAAGGAAATGATGCTCAGTAGTGTGTGTGGCCTCCACGTGCCTGTTTGACCTCCCTACGACACCTGGGCATGCTCCTGATGAGTCGGCGGATGTTGTCATGAGGGATCTCCTCCCAGACCAGGACTAAAGCATCCGCCAACTCCTGGACAGTCTGGTGCAACGTGACGTTGGTGGATGGAGCGAGACATGATGTCCCAGATGTGTTCAATCGGATTCAGGTCTGGGGAACGTGCGGCGCCAGTCCATAGCTTCAATGCCTTCATCTTGCAGGAACTGCTGCCATACTCCAGCCACATGAGGTCTGGCATTGTCCTGCATTAGGAGGAACTCAGGGCCAACCGCACCAGCATATGGTCTCACAAGGGGTCTGAGGATCTCATCTCAGTACCTAATGGCAGACAGGCTACCTCTGGTAAGCACATGGAGGGCTGTGCGGCCCTCCAAAGAAATGCCACCCCACACCATTACTAATCCACTGCCAATCCGATCATGCTGAAGGATGTTGCAGGCAGATCGCTCTCCACGGCGTCTCAAGATTCTGTCACATGTGCTCAGTGTGAACCTGCTTTCATCTATAAAGAGCACAGGGCGCCAGTGGCGAATTTGCCAATCCTGGTGTTCTATGGCAAATACCAAGCGTTCTGCATGGTTTTGAGCTGTGAGCACAACCCCATCTGTGGACGCCGGGCACTCAGACCATCCTCATGGAGTCGATTAATAACCGTTTGTGAAGACACATGCACATTTGTGGCCTGCTGGAGGTCATTTTGCAGTGCTCTGGCAGTGCTCCTCCTGTTCCTCCTTGCACAAAAACTGAGGTAGCGGTCCTGCTGCTGGGTTGTTGCTCTCCTACGCCCCTCCCCACATCTCCTGATGTACTGGCCTGTCTCCTGGCAGTGCCTCCAGCCTCTGGACACTATGCTGACAGACACAGCAAACCTTCTTGCCACAGCTCACATTGATGTGCCATCCTGGATGAGCTGCACTACCTGAGCTACTTGTATGGGTTGTAGAGTCCGTCTCATGGTACCACAAGTGTGAAAGCACAACCAACATTCAAGAGTGACCAAAATATCATCCAGAAAGCATTGGTACTGAGATGTGGTCTGTGGTCCCCACCTGCACAACCACTCCTTTATTGAGTGTGTCCTGATAATTGCCAATAATTTCCATCTGTTGTCTATTCCATTTGCACAACATCATGTGAAATTGATTGTCAATCAGTGTTAGTGTCCTAAGTGGACAGTTTGATTTCACAGAAGTTTGATTTACTTGGAGTTATATTTTGTTGTTTAAGTGTTCCCTTTATTTTTTTGAGCAGTGTATAATGAATATGTGTAGGGATTTTCAATTGGAACACGTTCTAACCTGTGGATTCCAGCACAAGTGCAATTACCATAGACCCTAACCCTGAAATAACGACTTCAGACCAGACCCCATAATAAACACAAAAACCTGACCCTAAACAAACACAGACCCCATTTCCAGATCCTTAGCTAAATGCAGACTCCATAGATTAGACACTGTGAGTTACTAAGTGACAGACTCACACAAATTTGGACATTTTTCGCAGCATGTACATGAGATTTCATAACATTTTGTGCACTATACTGACAATAAGATGCAGTGGATTTTCCACTACGTGAGAATGGAGCCTTAAATTTTGAAGCCGATCCACATCTAAATCCAGAAGCTCTTTGTGAACCTAGTTTAAAGCTATGTTCACACAATCCGTTTGCGATGGTTTGGTTGCAAGGTTTCAAAAATGTAGGCATAAAACCAGTAATTTTACAGAATTTTAGAAAATTGTGGCTTGCATTGGAAATGCATCACGTGAACAAGTCCTACACTGAGTTCACATGATTTATCTGCATTGCATTTTTTTCTTTGCGTTTCTGTCTACTATTGTGGCAAAAAACATAACATCTCTGCAATGCGTTGACACAGATTTATTGCTTGCACTCTTCTGTGGGCATTTAAGCCACTGGATATGCAGAGCGCAGTACTCAAATTGCCACCAGCTGCTGCACTCAACACTTATTGAGCTCGGCTTCGTCAGATCAACTCTGCAGAGCGTGACAATGGAGTCGACTTTGTTACTGGCTACTGCTCTCGGTAAAATTAAGTTGAATGTACAGAACACAGCAGTCAGTGAGAAAGCCAACTCATCTGTTGCGCTCTCATCGGCTGCGCTCTGCTGAAGCAGGAGCTGAACTGACAAAGCCAAACTCAATAGGTATTCAATGTGTTGATGATTTGACTGCTGCGCTCTCATCTGCTGCGCTCTCAGGATGTGCAATTGTTGATGATTTGACTGCAGCGATCAGCACACTGTAGGTGGTCTGTAGTGCGCCTCCGATTGAGTGGTCCAAGGTGATCTCCCCCCTGCCCTCTCCTACTATAGACTCCACTGTAAATGCACTTGTGATGTTAATTTGCATGATTAAGAAGATTAATTTCTGTGAGACGCAGCATTTCCTATAATAATATTAGTATTCAGTGATATATTTGCTCTCCTACAAAGTACACAGATAGCTCATGTGCTGTGAGGTGGTCGCCTGCCCCTTGTTCTGTCCATGAGCCGATGGCGCTCTAGATGAATCAGGCTTTAGCAGGAGACCAGGTGCAGTAACAGCCTCACTATTTACTTCTCTTTCTGTGTCGAGAAGGACTCCATCACAAATGACCTATTGTCAACCAGTGTAACACCAGCAAATGTCTCTGTGGGCTAAAATCAAGGACGTGCCGGTCTGCACAGCTTTGCAAACTAATGACAGAGCAGGTTCAGTTCAAACCAAAGCCAGAAAAAAGGGAAAGGTACAAATGCGGTGGAAAAAAGTATATTTTCTTTCTTTTCTCTTGCACCCTTCTATAGGCATTTTTTCACAAAAAAACTAAAATGGTAACGCAAATAAATGAGGATCCTACAGAAGTGACCATCAGTAGGTGCATTTCAGCAGTACATGCACTTGCAGCGCCTCGCTTCTTGCAGGCAGAATTGCTACCTTTGCTCAATACAGAGCAATTATATCACCGATTATTAATATTATGTAACGAAGACCTGTCACCAGGTCAAAAGTGGGCAGTTTTCACTATTATACACTGTTCCCGAGTACTTTTTCAATTTGCCATGTGGGTGTCCTTAGGGTGCTCTGCATAATTGCCCTGTGACTCACAGCCCCTTGGAAAGGTAATAAATGCTAACCAGAAATAAAAGGCCCATCTCTCTGGAACCACATGGTGGATCGGAAAACAAATCAAAAAGCCGAATACTCAGGAGAAGCAACAGTACATACAATAAGAGGAAAAACTGGCCATTTTTCACCTGGTGAATGGTTCTCTTTAGACGAAATCTACATGAAAAATCATCAGTTGCCTATCCTGAATCCTGGTACTCCTCGTCAATCCACTTTTTCAGAAAGTAGTAGTAACAGAAAGGTAGAAGAGTACTTCACTGTTAGCCGGGGTGTAGCTTGACCAGCATGCATTCTAGCCAAATACTGGATGTTCAGTACCCGCAGGACGAGACCCCAGAAGGGGGTTGGAGGAAGGCGAGCATGACACTGGCAGGGAGGAAGTGACGGGGAAGAGAAAGGGGGAAGTGACAAGGACAGAGGAGGGGTCAGGGAAAACAAAAGGACGCAGGGAGGCAGGACCCTTTCTCTTTGACCAGGACGCCGGACAGCAAGACCCACCCGCCCACCCTGAGGAAAGAACAACCGGGTCGCAGTGGCCACATCTGGATGCAAAAAAAAAAAAAATTACATACAGAATAGTTGACAGTCACCTCCTAAGCCCAGGGGAAGGGCAATCCGTCAGCCATGGTTCCCTAGAGGTTTCCCCCACAGGGGGTTTTTCATCTCCTGCCTGGCGGCAGTTGGCTCTTCGTGAGCCAGAGGTTCTGTTCTCACTTTTAATGATGATTTGGAGCGTTGGTGGGCCCTCGAAGCTGGTAAATAAAATGAGAAAATAGAGGATTCTGGCATTGCGGGGATCCCACTTATTGGGTGGTTATGTGTTGGGGGTCTGGTGAGAAGTGGGTGATGCCCGACGAGGAAGTCGAGGTCACATTACGGGGGCACCCGGCGATGGTAGTCGGGTGCATAGCAAAGATAAGGGGTACCCGACGACGGTAGTCGTGTACAGGTTAATGGTGGAGGCAACCTCTTCCCTCGATTCATGGTGCTTCCTAGCAGGAAAAGATGCAGCTGGAAGTAAGGCTGGGAGGGAAGAGGCAATGCCAAGGGCGGCACAATCACCAGACCAGGACAGTGATAGCTTCGAGGGGGTCCACCAAGTGTCTTTAATTATTAATAAAAGTTGGTTGCTGTGGCCATCACTATGCAAAATTGAACGTGTGGTGTATTCTTTGTTTAGAAATAGTAAAGGGGGGAATGCTGGGAGGCCGGGGGGGGGTGTGAGTGGGGTGACAGTCACAGGAACTCGACCTTTCCAGAGTCATGTCCTGACAAGTCAGATGTGTGTGGTTCATCCCCTTCCAAAGGTCTATTACCATTTGCACAATGATGGTCCAAACGGTACCCCAACGCATTTACCATACAAGGTATTTCAGGATGAATTCAGAGGAACGATATTGTCCATCTGAGTTGAATCAGTTTTCTTTCCTAGTGCATTAGGTTTCTCACTGATCTATAGACTAAGATAGAGGAGACTCATCCAAGAATCATTTAGTAGAAAACACCGTGTGCACTACTGTAGTGGTGCCAAGTTAGGTTCCCAAACCATATATGATGAGGCAGTTTATTGTAGTACCAGAAAACGTTTTCGGTCAATATAGACCTTCATCAGTTACGTGCTAGTATGTTTGAAAGTAGCTTGAAGGAGGGCACTTTTTATGTTATTCACTGATAACGCCAGTAATCAAATGGTCAGAATGCTGCTGTAACGCAGGATAATCTTAATAGTTGAAAATATCAGCGCAGCCTGGTCCTCCGGGATGTGGGTAAACACCACTGGACAAGTGGTGTTTACCCACGTCCAGGAGGACCAGGCTGCGCTGATATTTTCAACTATTAAGATTATCCTGCGTTACAGCAGTATTCTGACCATTTGATTACTGGCGTTATCAGTGAATAACATAAAAAGTGCCCTCCTTCAAGCTACTTTCAAACATACTAGCATGTAACTGATGAAGGTCTATATTGACCGAAACGTTTTCTGATACTACATTAAACTGCCTCACCAAGCATTAAGTTGAGTGCCAGGTTTTCATTTTATCATCCAAGAATCAGACCAAAGTACCGTGAATTGTACAATCTGCCTATGAGGAAAAGTGCACATGTGAATTGGCCCCAGGTTATTCTTGGTCCGTGTTCAGTCGTTCTATGCTTGTACAGAGATCGCACATAACACTGTGTCCAGAGGTCTGATCTCCTCTATGTTATATTGGAAAGGACTGGATCCCAACTACAGGATACTATGAGGGAAGTATTCAACTTGATTTATGAAACTTTGGGCCTGCATTCTTGCTGAAGACCCGGTTTTAGCAATACATTCACCTGGAAAATTTCCTACCGTTTACTGTGCTGGTTATACATCCTATTTATATTGCCAACTGACAATTCCTAGTTTATGGAAGTCTCCCGTATCTTGTTCTACCTAGAAAAATAGTACGATTTGGAATCCACTTTTCTAGCTCTAATACATCACATGATAAAGATCTAGACTATTGGAAATCTGTGGGGGGAATACTTTCACATAATTTTTTTTTCATATAAACAACTGGTTATTTTAATTGGTTGACATCACAAGAATTATTTAGTGATATACAACACCTCACTAATATTTTAAATATTTTTCATTTTCTTTCTGAATTAGTCAATTTATAGTTCCCCCTACCGTATTTCCCTTATTTATTTCCCAAATTTACTTTTTTCTCTCTACTTGTGACTTATTAAGAATTACATTGTATCTCTGTAATTAGGTTTCCTTCCTTTCTTTCTCCCTTGTAATACTTTTTAAATAGTAAGAAAAAAATAAATTATATGACCTGTTCTCTTTTGGAGTGAAAGAAGAAATGTATTCACTATGTATTTTCAGGGACAACATTATGAAGAGGAAAAGAGAGCGCTGGGTCACGAGGTGATTGCCCTGAACAACCATTTGCTGGAGGCCAAGGTGACAATTGACAAACTATCAGAAGATAACGTAAGTACTCTTTTTGTGCATGGTAATGGAGTACTTAAATTGTCAAAATAGTAAAATGTGGCTCCATAAACTGGAAAAATCTTAGTTACTTACCGGATTTTACAGAGTACATGACAGCACGACCTGAGAAGGACAGGAAACCTGCTGAATAAAAGGGCGGTATTGCTCTTCCGCATCAGTTGGGTTTCAGAGAATGAGAGACCCTCCAGACAGTCATTAATACGACCATCACCAATCAACATTTATGATTATACACCCCTAAGTACTGCACACCAACTAGCGATAAAAAGGGTACTTGCTGGTAAAGTAACTAAGATTTTTTCCCTTTCTCCCATGACAGCACCACCTGAGAGATATGGAAAAAACCTCTTAGGGAGGGATCACCGCTTGCAACACCTTTCTCCCAAAGGACAGATCAGCAGAGTAGGATAAATTAAATCAATAATGCTTATAGAAGATGGAAAGAGAGGACCATGTAGCTGCCTTACATACCCTGTTGATAAACACTCCCGCCTTCTCAGCCCAGGAAGTCACCACGACCCTGCTTGAATGAGCCTTCAAGTTTTCTGGAACTGTTATATTGCTAGAGGAGTGGGCTAAGCTAATGGTGTCCTTGATCCATCTAGCTATGGTACCCCTTGTTACCTTGAAACCTTTCCTAAATTTCTCAAAGAAAGCAAACAAGGAGTCACTCTTGTCACTCCATTGTTTTGATATAGCCAAATACTCTACCAGGCCCAGTTTACCATCTAGGGTGTGTAGCCTCTGCTCCTCTGCATTGTTAGGATTCCTAAAAAAGGAGGAAAGATATATATCTTTCTACCATGTTAGCCAGTAGATAGAAAAAAATTTGGAATTAAGAGTCCTCAGTGGTTGATACCTTTTAATGGCTAATTGAAAAGCTGGTAACAAATTGCAAGCTTTCGAGACTGCTCAGGTCTGTTCATCAGGCTAGACTAATACAACATCTGAAGAATCACATATTTATACACAACACAGCACAGAACTGTCATTATGGGAGAGTGATAAACAGTTTTGTCCATAAATATTGGAACAGTTTGTAGATAAGGAGTAAAAGTTTTTTATTGTCCTCCGATTGGAGTCTGGTTCGCCCCACCAAGGCCTGAAGATCAAATTCCATAATTGATTTATGTCTTTTTACATCAATTAAGAAATTTGCTCATCAGACCTTACGGGGGTATCACAACACAGAACCAGACCCCAATCAGAAGACTATAAAATTTTCGCTCCTTATCTACAAACTGTTCCAATATTTAAGGACACAACTGTTTATCACGCTCCCATAATGACAGTTTTGTGCTGTGTTGTGTATAAATATGTGATTCTTCAGATTTTGTATTAGTCTATATGCCTGTTGAAGAGACCTGAGTAATCTTGAAAGCTTGCAATTTGTTACCATCTTTTCAGATAGCCATTAAAAGTTATCAACCACTGAAGACTCTCAATTCCAAATATTTTTTTTTAAAAAGGAGGGGAGAACAATCTCTTCGCTCCTATGAAATTTAGATGCCACTTTCAAAAGATAGGCTGGGTCTGGTCTCAATATTACTTTATCTTCAATGATCTGCGTAAATGGGTGGTTAATTGATAGAGCTTGTAAGTCACTGACTCTATGTGCTGATGTTAGGATACCATCTATAAGGTGAGTATTCTGACTGGTAATTCATCTAAGGTCTCAAACGGAGATCTAGTTAATGCTTCTAAGATCAGGTTAAGATCTCAGGGAGGCATTCTTGGGGCAGGTATCATTCTAGATCTGTCACATGCCTTAATGAACCTCATTAACCACCTATCTGCTGTCAAATTATAATTATACAAGGCCCCTAGGACTATCACTTGCAACTTAAGAGTGCTAGTGGCCAAGCCCATCTCCATACCTTTCTGAAGAAATTCTAATATGGCCTTTATAAGAATTTTACTCCTCAAGAATTGCCCTGAACTAGACAAGAATTTCACCCATGTTCTACCATATATTTTAGTTGTTACTGACTTTCTGCTCTGGAGCAGAGTATAGACTAAGCTCGGGGAGAAGCCCTTTTGAATTAATAGTGCCCTTTCAAACTCCAGGCCATCAAATGCAGGCCCAACCTCTGAGGATGAAAAACTGGGCCCTGTCAGAGGAGATTAAGGACATCTGGGAGGACCCATGGATCCGATATGGAGATCACCCTCATCCACATGAACCATGGTCTCTTGTGCCAAAATGAAGCAATTAGAATTATCCTTGCTCTCCCCTCCCGAACCTTCCTCAATACTGCAGGAATCAACATTAATGGGTGGAAAGGCGCAGGCAAGGTTTAAGTCCCAGGGAATGTGCAGCGCATCCACATAGGAATTTTCTCTCGGATTCAGAGAGCAGAAATTTTCTGTTTTGCTCATTTGCAAACAGGACTACCTCTGGCTGCCCCCCAGCAATCCACAATCTGCTGGAATATCACCGGATTCAGCTCCCATTCGCCCTGCCTTAGCTCATTTTGACTGAGGAAGCCTGCTCTTTCGTTATCCTTCCCTCTTAGGCTGGAGTCACACATAGCGACTCACCAGCGATCCTGACAACGATATCAATGTGTCAGGATCGCTGGTGAATCGCTATGTGATCGCTGGTGAGCTGTCAAACAGACAGCTTCACCAGCGATCAGCACAGCGACGCCCAACGTCGCTGTGCACGTTAGTAACCAATGCACTGATGCAGGAAGCTGGTAACTGACGTACACATCGGGTATCCAAGGGACGTGCGCCCCTAGATACCCGATGTGTACATTAGTTACCAGCTCCCTGCAGCAGCGCGCTGGTAACTAACGTACACATCAGGTATCTAAGGGACGCACGTCCCTTGGATACCCAATGTGTACATTAGTTACCAGCAGATCGCTGGTCTCTCGCCATCACACGCAGCGATGCGTGGTGGCCAGCGGGAGACCAGCAATCAAAAAAAAGTCCTGGCCTTTCCTGCAGCGATCAGCGATACCGGAAGGGGGGCTGGTCGCTGATCGCTGTCACACACAGTGATCTCGCTGGTGAGATCGCTGTTGTGTCACAAAAATTGTGACTCAGCAGCGATCTCGCTAGCGAGATCGATATGTGTGACGGGGCCTTTATGTGCAGTGCTTTCAGTACCAACTGATGTTGTTCCATGAACTAAAGGATCTCTTCTGTCACCAACATCAGAGGGCGAGATCTTGTGCCCCCTTGATGATTGATGTAGCCAACCGATGTCCGGTTGTCTGACATGATGCCCCTGTAGATGGGGAAAGAGCTTCACTCCTGCATTTCTTACTGCCAACAACTCTTTCATATTTGAGGAATAGTCTTTGTCTTTGACCAGACTCCCTGGACTATGTAATTTCCTCCAAGCTTGTCGTGATCACATCCCTGATCTCATAGGAACAAGGGACTCACTGCGACAGATTCTCCAATTCCAGCCACCAAGTCATGGAATTGATAGTAACTAGGGAAAGTATTATCTTTCCTTCTAAATAGCCCTTGAGTTTCTATTCTCCTTTCAGAATATCCTACTGTAAATATCTGGAGTGTAGCTGGGCCCACTGGACCGCAGGAATACAAGAAGGTATTGTGCCTAGAAGTGACATTAACTTCCTTAGAGTCATAACCAGTTTGGTAACTGCTGCTGCTATTAGGGCTATGACCTTGTTTTTCTGTTCTCTTGAGTCTAAGATAAGCCCTAAGAAAGACTGAATCCTTTGTAGTTCCAGTTTTGACTTCTCCAGATTTCATAACCAACCTAACTGGGTCAGGCTGGTTCTGACCTTCATTAGTTGGTAATTGTAGTGTCCTATTAATCTGCCAAGCACCAGAAAGTCATCCAGATAAGGAATTAAGATATTTTGTTCTCGAAGATGTGCTGTAACTTCCAAAATAATCTTCATGAATACCCTTGGGGCCATAGAAAGGCCTGTACTGAAAGTGCCAGAGTTGCTTGTTTATATACAAGGCTACTCTGAAGAATTGTTGGACTTTCACATGGATTGGGACGTAGTAATGAGTTTCCTTTAAGTCCAGGACACTCATATAACATTGTGGAAACAGCATTTTTATGGTCGATCTTATGAACTCCATCTTGAAGGGCCTATAGACCAGAAACTTCTGTCCTTTCAGATTGACTATGGTCCTGAAGGTGCTGTTGTTTTTTTTTTTTTAAATCAGGAATAGGGGAGAATGGAATCCTTTCTCCCTGCTGCTGTACTGGCACCTCCATCAGAACTTGTTTCTGTACCAAGCTTAATACTTCTATCTCCAAGGCTAATTGTTCCATAGGACTACTGGGAGATGATATCCTGAAGGTGTGCCGAGGAATAGATCTGAATTCCAGTTTCTCCCTGTTCATATTATTACCAGAATCCAGATGCTTGATGAAATCTTCTCCCAGGCAGGCCAGATGTGGGACAGCCTTCCTCCTGGCTTCTTGTGAAGAAAGATCGAACTAAGATCGAGCTAAGATCGCTATTAGCAACCTTTCCTCCGGGTCTCCCGGTCGGGTATGTTCAATTTTACTTGGATCTGGAATAAAGTTTTGCATTTTTATCATTTCTTCTGAGCTGGATCTTTCTTCACAAGAAGCCATGTTGCACATCGTTTGACAGGAACGTGATCCGTGCTTGAAGATTTAGAAACATTCAAAGGGTGAGCTGAATCAATCTTTTTCTATGCTTGACAGCCTTCCTCCTACCTGGGGAAGCCCTTCACTTAGAAGGTTTTCTGGCCTTAGAGGAAGGGCCCTCGAACATGAGGCCTCCACTTCTTGGCTTCTTCTCCTTCCACTTTCCCTGTTCTCAGAGGGGCATGTTCCGATTATATCTCCTTTTGCGAAAGGATTGTGGAATGGACACACTGGGAAATCCCTTCTTCCTGTCTGCCTCCTTGCCTAAGTTGTCTGAAGACATATTTTCCCTCGCATGGAACTGTGGGAGATTGGCCAAGATCTTATCTCTAGGAGTGTTGTTGCTAACCTGATCCTCTAGTTGTTGTAACTAAACCATCATTGATCTAGAAGTGCAGGTTGCTACTATTGCTGGCTTCAATGCCCCCGTTGAAGACTCATGTTTGTTTCAAATAGATCTCTGCTTTTTTGTCCAGGGGGTCCTTAAGAGTGTCAAGATCTTTCGAAAGGCAAGGTACTGTAGATCTTTTGGAGGATTTTGCCACTGCTACATCAATCTTAGGGGTTTTATCCTATACGCCTGTTTCTTCTTCATCACATGGGTACCTCCTCTTTGATGATGATGGTAGCTGACCCTTTTCCTCAGGTTTTTCCATTCTCTATCAAATGAGCATTTTAATTTTCTGATTGACGGGGAATGCGCCTTCTCTTTTGCTCCAAAGCCCAAACATGATGTCCTGAACTGCTCTAGGGGTTTTAGAGTCTGCTATTTCCATGGCTGCCCTGCTGGCTCTTACTATCTTGTCTGTGTATTCCGACGGAAAATAAGGCCTACCCCCTGCATCACTATCCAAGGAGGAGAGAGAAGAGGTGTCTGATACATTTCTATCTTCTAATATTACTGATCCATCTGAATCAGATGCCTGTTTAATAAATCTGTGACTTAGAATGTAATTATGGATTTTAAATCCATAGCAAAGCTGGGTATTTCTTCAGAGATGGTCGTCTGAATACAATCTGGACACAGTTTCTTTATATATGTGTTGTGCACAGCGCACATTCTCTGCCTGGGCCTACACTTCATGGGTCTTCCCTAGTAAAAAAAAAAAAAAATACATAGAAAAAACCTGTTTAACCTGGTGAACTTTCATGGAGATCGCTCACCATTCTGATGTTCAGTAAGGGTACCGGAGATGGAGGCTGGATCACTTCACATGATCATTCTCTCCTGGTGTTGGTGGATTCATGTCCTACCCTATTCTTCTGGTCGGTCTTGCTGCCACTTGTCCAACTGTCACTGCTGTGTCCCCGATTGTGTTGCTGCTGCTCTTGAAGCACACCCATTATTAGGATGAAGCTGCTGCAAGGCACCAAAATATTGTGACCATCCCTCTTATATATTGTGGGATGGTCTTGTCACACTTCCGTTCTGGCCCTCCTCTTTTATCGGCTCAGCAAACCCTGTGCAGGCACAGACTTGGATCACTGCATCACTTTCTGGTGTGCTGAGTCATCAGGGAGCCCTGGATATTCCATTGCACAATTTGTATGTGCGCAGACCTGGGTAGCCATGTTTTTCGACGCACTCATTACTGGGGCACACCGGATCTTCTACCAGCGCACCCCACGCCTGCAAAGACTCGGCAGCATGTCCCAGGGCACTCAGCACAGGGTATTCCGATAGCCCCGGTGTGCGCAGACCCGGGACTTCGTGACAGCAAGACTTTTACCAAGAGGTCTTTGCCTGCATGCCACAGCACGCCCCGACCTCCTGACCAGCGGTGCATCTCTAGTCCGGAAGGCATACTGTCCATGGACACCCTCCATACCTGGGTAAGTCCTAAATATACCACTCTTCTTAGGTTTCCTCAAGGACAGGAAACCAAACTGATGTGGAGGAGAGGTCCCGCCCTTTTATTCAGTAGATTTCCTGTACTTAATGGGTGGATACCCTCTCTCATATGGTGCTGTCATGGGAGAAGGTGAAAAAAGAAATTTAATGTCTACTTCTTTAAGCTGTTCCAACAGTAATAGCTGCCACGAAATTCTAATATGAGATGGTGTAACTAAGATGAGATGTTATAGCAGACGCCTAGTCTGAGGGCTTGATTCAACATTTGTTTGGTTGTTTTTTTTGTGTCACTTTAATTTTTTGCTTTGATTGACAGGTCACTCCCCTGCGCAGGTGCCATTATTGCCCTGGGTTTGTCTCATCAGAAAAGGCAACACATGCGCAGTAAGCTCCTGATGGCGCTGCATTGCCAGTCCACTTAGTCCACTCTCAGTGTCTCTTTAGGAAGTTACCACTCATGTGCCGCCTCTTCTGAGGAGACAAACCACGGGCAACGACGGCGCTGGCACAGGGTAGACGGATCAGTGAGACAAAAGTCATCTGTCAATGTAAGGCCGGAGGTCGGCAATCCGAAATTAAAAGAATTTTATCACTGTAAAAATGGTATCCAGGTAAAAAAAAATTACATTATCTCTTCGGTGTATAACTTTTACTCTAAAATAAAGCCAATTGTTCCTTTCATGATTTCATTTTTCTTCTTTCTGAATTATATGAGCTTGGAAACATTGCAATCAGGAGGTTTTTATTACTTCTGCTTCATTGTTAAAGGAGCCACACTTTTCTAAGGGATGAATGCAATACCAGACGCAACCAATAGAAAAGTATGGTGCTGTTACCAGTTACTGCGATTTGATTTAACCCAGCTGCTCCTTTTTTTTCCTTAGGAATTGTACAGGAAAGATTGTAACCTAGCCTCTCAGCTGTTACAGTGCAGCAAAAGTTACTACAGAGCACACAAGCTATCTGAGGTGAGACCCAATATCTGACCATACAGTAATTTTATGGAGAGGAAAACACAATTGAGGTTCGAGTTTAGACCACGACCAAGGGGAATAGAATGGTGCCGCAGGTCACGTATGAATCCAGCTACTCCGTTCACATTGATGAAGAAAGCCGACTGCAGGGTCATAGACTTGGCTGGAGCAGAAGGGCATCCGGTTATATCACTTAACTCCTTCTGTTCACGGTCCTGCAGCCAAGAGGTAAAGGGGCCACAGATCCAGCTGTTCTGGCAATCGGTATGGGTCTCAGTCGTGAGAGCCACCCCCCATCTATCTACCAGTTCTCACCTTTCCAATTTGAACTGTCTTTTTCTTTAATATACACATTTTGAAGATGTGGTGTCCTGTATATATTTCTACATAATGGCTGTAAATAGAAAGAGTCTGAAAAATTAACATTTCTTGGCGTCTGGCAGTTCTGTGAAGTGGATGGGCGGACGATTCACAGTCCACACCCTGTGAGACGCTGCCGCACATAAAAAACTATTAATTTGTGAGATAAAAAATTATCTGTATTAAATGTTGGAAATATTTATTATGGGGTTTTCTG
Organism: Dendrobates tinctorius; assembly: GCF_039654945.1. Taxonomy (NCBI): domain Eukaryota; kingdom Metazoa; phylum Chordata; class Amphibia; order Anura; family Dendrobatidae; genus Dendrobates; species Dendrobates tinctorius. Next base: position 5,947,782 of record NW_027361726.1, on the reverse strand, counting down.
ATTTCAGTTCATCTTTGGTTGATTGCATAACGGGACAACTCCCTGTCCATACTTCCTGTGTGTGTGGTTTAGGGAAGGTGCATGGGAGATGTATTTATGGGGGTATTCCCAGAATTGAAAATTAACACCTGCCCACGGTATAAGGGAAATGTTACTGATCAACATAGGTCCGACCACTGGCAACCCCAGTTACAGTTGTGGCCAAAAGTATTGACACCCCTGCAATTCTGTCAGATAATACTCAGTTTCTTCCTGAAAATGATTGCAAACACAAATTATTTGGTATTATTATCTTCATTTAATTTGTCTTAAATGAAAAAACACAAAAAGAATTGTCCTAAAGCCAAATTGGATATAATTCCACACCAAACATAAAACAGAGGGTGGACAAAAGTATTGGCACTGTTCGAAAAATCATGTGATGCTTCTCTAATTTGTGTAATTAACAGCACCTGTAACTTACCTGTGGCACCTAACAGGTGTTGACAATAACTAAATCACACTTGCAGCCAGTTGACATGGATTAAAGTTGACTCAACCTCTGTCCTGTGTCCTTGTGTGTACCACATTGAGCATGGAGAAAAGAAAGAAGACCATAGAACTGTCTGAGGACTTGAGAAACCAAATTGTGAGGAAGCATGAGCAATCTCAAGGCTACAAGTCCATCTCCAAAGACCTGAATGTTCCTGTGTCTACCGTGCGCAGTGTCATCAAGAAGTTTAAAGCCAATGGCACTGTGGCTAACCTCCCTAGATTTGGACGGAAAAAAAAAAATTAACAAGAGATTTCAACGCAAGATTGTGCGGATGTTGGATAAAGAACCTCGACTAACATCCAAACAAGTTCAAGCTGCCCTGCAGTCCGAGGGTACAACAGTGTCAACCCGTACTATCCGTCGGCGTCTGAATGAAAAGGGACTGTATGGTAGGAGACCCAGGAAGACCCCATTTCTTACCCCGAGACATAAAAAAGCCAGGCTGGAGTTTGCCAAAACTTACCTGCAAATGCCTAAAACGTTTTGGAAGAATGTTCTCTGGTCAGATGAGACAAAAGTAGAGCTTTTTGGGCAAAGGCATCAACATAGAGTTTACAGGAGAAAAAAAAAAGAGGCATTCAAAGAAAAAAACACTGTCCCTACAGTCAAACTCCGCTTCCCTGATGTTTTGGGGTTGCTTTGCTGCCTCTGGCACTGGACTGCTTGACCGTGTGCATGGCATTATGAAGTCTGAAGATTACCAACAAATTTTGCAGCATAATGTAGGGCCCAGTGTGAGAAAGCTGGGTCTCCCTCAGAAGTCATGGGTCTTCCAGCAGGACAATGACCCAAAACACACTTCAAAAAGTACTAGAAAATGGTTTGAGAGAAAGCACTGGAGACTTCTAAGGTGGCCAGCAATGAGTCCAGACCTGAATCCCATAGAACACCTGTGGAGAGAACTAAAAATGGCAGTTTGGAGAAGGCACCCTTCAAATATCAGGGACCTGGAGCAGTTTGCCAAAGAAGAATGGTCTAAAATTCCAGCAGAGCATTGTAAGAAACTCATTGATGGTTACCGGAAGCGGTTGGTCGCAGTTATTTTGGCTAAAGGTTGTGCAACCAAGTATTAGGCTGAGGGTGCCAATACTTTTGTCTGGCCCATTTTTGGAGTTTTGTGTGAAATGATCAATGTTTTGCTTTTTGCTTCATTCTCTTTTGTGTTTTTTCATTTAAGACAAATTAAATGAAGATAATAATACCAAAGAATTTGTGTTTGCAATCATTTTCAGGAAGAAACTGAGTATTATCTGACAGAATTGCAGGGGTGTCAATATTTTTGGCCACAACTGTACGTGCACAACAGGTATTCCAGTGATCTTTTGTGGAGTCGTGTCCCACCAGGTCTCAGGCATATGACTTGCTGCAGCTGGTGAAGAAGTGGCTTCAGCCTGAGACCTTAACTCCCTTCCAGATAGTAGAGAGGGTGGTGGCAGACTGGCTGGTGAGAGGTGTGCCAGCAGCCATACAGCAAATACCAAAGAATTTGTGTTTGCAATGATTTTCAGGAAGAAACTGAGTATTATCTGACAGAATTGCAGGGGTGTCAATACTTTTGGCCACAACTGTATCCCAAAAACGGGGCTATCCCTAGTTATGTTTTCATTGTCCATAGGACTGCCAGAAATACTGGAGTATTGTCCTCTGCTTTATCCGACATTGTCCTCTGCTTGACTTCCACTTATCCAAGTGGAAGTCAAGCATGGGCACCCCAGCTCCATTCAACATGAGGCTCGGCAGTGCCTTTTTCTTAGGATTGGGTTCGCAATTTCATCAAGCAGTAGGTTACCCCTTCTGTGGCTAGGGACACTGGCCGCATTCCCATTTATTAGCCAAAGATTGGAGAGACTGGAAAGGGCAGTACCTGCTGTGCTGGACTGGATGCAGCCATGTATTAACAAGTCATGCATTCATTACTGGCAGCCTATAGTGGATCCAGTTATTATTGACCAATCTCATCCCCAGGGCTACAACATTTAGAAAAGTGGTCATCTAGTGGTTACAGCCTCGATAAAGATAACCAAGAAAGTAAGATTGATTGGAAACTTTTTGTGCATTGGTAAGTGAAGGAGTTAATTTCTTATATGTCTTCTCTTTTTCTGCAGCTCCCAGCTGACTTTCAGGAAAGAGTAAGTGAACACTTGGAAAAACATGGGTGTAAACTAAGTGTGCCCCTGTCTAACACCTCATATGCTGACAGCATTCCTACTTGTGTCATTGCTAAGGTTTTGGAAAAACCCGATCCCAGTAGCCTGTCTTCACATCTGTCAAGTGCTTCAATGAGAGACCTTAGCTATGAGCATGAGCGAGTTCAAGAGCCCGAGGAGAAACTCCGGCAGAGACAGCAGTTTAAGTCTGAAATTTACTGCAGCGACACTGCTCTCTATTGCCCAGAAGAAAGGAGAAGGGATCGGAGGCAGAGCTTTGATGTGCAAGTTAAAGATGAAGTCTTCTTGAGATCCCAGAACTCTACAGACAGCACTGTAGAGGATGGATTCCACTCGAGCTTCTCACATGAAGCCTTCAATGAATATGTAGCCTCCTTACCCACATCCAGTTCATATTCGAGTTTCAGTGCTACATCCGAAGAGAAGGAAAACAACCAAGCCAACACTTTAACTGCCTCTCAGCAGGCCATCTACATGGGCAACAGGGATGACCTGTTTGAATGCAAGTCTACCACAGGCTACGAACATACTGCGAGTCCAAGATTTGTAAAGTCCAAGTCTGTCCAGCATATGGAACACAGTCCAGAAAATGCAGCATCTCCCCACTTCACCAGATCCTCTTCCTATGTAGAGGAGCCTTTTCATTTCTCCAGAGTCCGTACGCAACAAACACTAGGTGCTCACAAGTCACACAGCGAATGTAGAAGCTCCCATCTCTCCGAAGACGACTTGCCAACCAGGTGGAGGCAACTAAGCGTGGAAGATATCGGCGCCTACTCTTTCAGCAACGATGGTCGAATATCGCAGTGCAGTTTCACAGATCAGTATTTTTCCCCCAGTCCAGTTAAACAGTTGGAAAGTAGGATGAGCCCATTGTACGCAAGCTATAAACAGGACAGCTTTTCGGAAGGGGAAGAAGTTTGTCAAAGCAGAATGGGAGACTCATGCTTTCTCCGTACAGACTCTGGCTTGAAAATAGACATCAGTGCCAGCTGCAAACAAGAAATGCTGTCTACCTTTAAGACAAAAGAAGCAAGAGACCAAATAAGCGAGAGGATGTCTGTTCAGATAGGGAATAAAAACGTAGACCCCAATGCCGCAGCTAAGAGGGAATACGTTGATGTTAGTCCCAATAGCTCTGCGGAATCTCTCAGTCAAAGCCCTATGGAGGTTTCGGACGTACACCAGTCTTCCATTGACCAAGGACATGCAAGCTTTCATGGCAAGCCCCAGCAATTCCAAAGAACTGGAAGCATTGGGTTAACAAGAAAAGATAGTCTTACAAAAGCACAATTATACGGGACACTGTTGAATTAGCGATCTTCCAAATTGCAATAAGATTGCCAAGAGCGGACAATGGATTCTGGGATGTTTACGAGTTTCCATTGAGCCAGTATTAATATTTCTCTATTAAGTGTTTGTGTATCTTGCACTTTTGTGGAAAGCTTCCAATATCCAACAAATGACCCTGTACATATGAGATTTACCTCGCTGCATTTGTGCATAAGACCATTCTATAAATTTAAAGGGGGGGTGTCAATCACAAATTATAGAAGCGGCATAGGGTTATAACCAAAGTAAAACAAAAACAAGTCAAAAAACAAAGAAGTAGCCATTAATTCTAAGAATACCCAGGAAAAGTCACAGTCCTATAGCAGGAAAACCAGATGTATCAGGGTCCTAGATTACATGAGCTGTATGATATGTGCCAGTGATTTAGCAGCTCATCTTTATCCCAGCCTTAGCTTGCAAAACTCTATATTGACTATTCAGCCGAAAACTTGACCCCCTACTTCCTTCATTTTTTTTATATATAAAATGCTTTGAACCAAAGCAAGTCTTGGCTACAATCATTACTCAAAATCCGCTTCAACTGGGGCCTTGTATTTTATGTGAAGGCACAATATGCAAATTGCATTCATTTTTCACACTCTATGGCACATGAAGTAGGTTTACAAGAAATTCACAGCCATGACTGGCAATTAACCAGAAGGGTTCATGAGGTCCAAGTCCTTAATTCTTTTATTTTATTTAAAAACTAAGGCCACAATTTCTTAAGACTGGAGATTTGCACACCAGTGTTCGCGACAGGTGCTCCAAATTCATAAAGAGGCCTGCACCCTCTTTAGCGTATCTGTGAACTGCCGTGCACCTTTGCCAGAAATATACAGGAGCCAGGGCGGGGCGTACATCAGTCACATTTACACCACCTTGTGTTATGTATTGTGAAGAATTTGCCTGGAGCACTTGGCCTCACCCTGTCCATGCGCCATCCATTTTTCAACTAAACTATAAAAGTTGTTACATTTTTCTGCAACTTTGAGTTGTTGCAAAAAATTTGCGACATTTCAGAATTTTGAGGAAAACTTCTGGATGAATCTGTCACCAAGAGTGCACCAACAACTCTAAGATTGCTGAATTGTGATTGGGAGGATATTCTCCATGAATGAAGATATGGATAAGTTCATGTTCAGTCTCATTTAAATGTTTGCTCCTCTCCAGGGCTCATTGGTTTAGATTAAGCATTTTTATAACGTCAAAATATTTTTCTAAAATTAAAAAGGTTGTTTCTCTTTCAGAAAACCTTAGTTCCAGGGTGCAGTTTGTGGTAAAAACAAGTAAAAATTGCTTTACTCACTGTCCCTAGGTTCACTGGTGGCTCTCTGCTGTTGCTCCTGGTTTCTGATATTGACTACAGAGGTAACATCTTGTCAAAAAAGGGACCTCTGCCCGTGTAGACACAACGCCCCACCAGGAGCTGCAGCCAGTACCAGGCACTGGGAGCAGTGACGGAGATGCATTGTTGGAGGGTTGTTTGTTTTGATATATAACAAAGTGTGCTTGGGGACCACCATTCCTGAAAAAAGATTAACCCCTGTAAATAGTAAAATGTTTTATTGGCTACCTAAGTTTTGGTTGAAGGTAGTCATTTACTGAAAAGTAACAGTACCTAGGGGGAGGTCCCTGAATTTGCAATACCCCTCAGTCCCACCCATGCTTTAGTTCCAGTTAAGCAGATTTGGAGAAAGATAGGTAAAAGAGACACAAAGCGACAAATTTAATTGGACACCAATGTTTAGTGGAAGATCACAATTTTTTGTTCCGAGTGGTATACAATGTTGATGACCTTCTGACATGTTACAGTGCCTAGAGGGAGGTCTCTCAGTCCCTGGTTCCACCAATGCTTTTGATCCATCCTGTCGCATTCAGAGAATCGGTGAAAAGAGCATAAAGTGCCCCATTAATCTGTTGCATTATGAGCTATTGCGTGCATGTGATACAAGGTGACTAATTCAAGAATTTAAGTAGAATGCCGGTTAATTCTTCATAGATCAATATGAAGCTGGCCCTGAGGCCTTCTCATTTGCCTCGCAGAGAATCTTGGTATTAGTTCTGCCACTAACCACATTCTGTATTCTTCACAGCCAATGTCACAGCCAATGGAGTGGTTTACCAAGATATTTAGTGGTCAGTGCAAGAGAGACGAAAGCTAAGACCCTAAGGCTCCACATGTGCTACCTCAGAAGTAATTGAGGAGCTCTTTGTTAATATGTTTTCTATACGCTTGCATTTATATTGGTAATAACGCATGAACTGTCCTTAATGGTGTTGTGTTTTGCATTACTCAATGAAAGCAACAAGTTGAAATATTCATTTTTTTTCTTCTAACAAGGACGTGTTACTAATTGATCATTTGACTGCATATTAGGGAGAACGATGACTTGCGAAACTGTGGTTCTAAAAGGCTCGAAATCTTCTCCTCTGGCACCGATAAAAGCCGAGTGGATTTAGTGCACATAAGCGTTCCTTTTTTTTTTTTTTTATTTAACGCAACACTCTTTTCTCAGGAATACGTTCCCCGTAAGACGTCCATATGACCAACCGGGACATGAGCTTATACTAACAGATTTTTTTTCTGCCTCTTCCAAAACGCTGCACTTCAAAAAAATGAAGGCAGAGGTAGAATCTTCATAAAGCCGGGAGGCTGCGCACATCCAATGGTCTCACTATTGAGATATATGCAGTTTGCATTATCATAATTAGTACTTCTCATTAACAATCCTTGCCTTGTATACTGGTCCATACCAGATGGGTTTAACACAGACACATTGTTGATTCTAGAGTTTTGCTGCCACTTTTTTTCCTTCACCCCTCCCAAATCATCCTTAAATTGTATATTCTTCTAGTCTTCTAACTGTGAAATACCCTTTTTTAGGGAGGAAAAAACATGAAGAATGCATTTTGAAATATTTTGTAATTTTCAATGATGAAAACTCTTAAATGAATAAAAAAAAACCTGAATTACCAAAAGTTCTTTCTGTTCCTACAATCATCAACTGCTTATAGGGGTTTTCCAAGTTTAAAAAAATATTACTGCCTTCTTCCAAAAAACAGTGACACCCATGTCCACAGGTTGTCCGGACCCACCACAAGCCTGGAGGACATGATTGGAGCATCAGGTCACACACTGCACAACCCAAAATATAAGTGAGCACCACAATGTGCCGAGCTATCGTCACCAGTGTCATAGACTCGAATGAAGAGGCAGAGCGCATACACGACTCCCAAACTGCAGGTGAGGCTCTGCAAAATGCCATTCTTGGGATTGGAGGGGTTCCCCCCATCTTGTCACAACCCTTTAACGCTCCTACACACAGTTGACCAAAAATATTTGAATGTCATGGTCCAGCAACCAGCAGCCATGTCTGTATTATGTGGTTGTCATATCAGAGCCCATGTATTTCTGCTGGTTAGTGGCCTGGGGTGAGATCATGCATGCATGATGCTGCACTGATAACATCGCACGGGGCCAGCTAATCAGAAGAAGCACTGGGGATACTGGCAGGCAGGAGGAGATTCACAGGACTCTGGTCTGGTGGCCACAGATTAGTAACCTGGCCACTAGACCAGGATCCTGTGAATCTGTTTGCTTAAATCTACTCTTTTAACAATAGATTACTTCTAAGTTAAAGGGGGTTTCCACCTTTACAGATTTAGTGCCCAAACAATTGAAGATTAGACAACCCAATAAACACAGATTTTACTTTCCCTGGTAAAGCACCAGCTTAGTGATTGACTGCAACATTGTAATCATGACATTACAGCTGCAGCCAGAACATAGAAACCAGTACAGTGAAGAAAACTCACGCTGGACCTGGGGAGGGTGAGAAGCATCGGTGTTTACATAGTAGCAAACCAAACAAGCACCATTTCTGTGAAGGTGGAAACCCTTTTTCATTTTCTGACTTCTCAGTCTGTGTATTCTACAGGCTGCTTTCCTAGTTGTGTTTTCTTTGCTGTATAACAGAACACCCTCTCTAAATTGCACAGGCCATATTTCACTCTCTCTCACTTCCAGAATGGGTATTGTAGGGATTCAGCACTCTAGAGGGTAGTCGCTTGGCTACGAACTGGCACAGGGTTTTTATATAAACAGTATGAAGTTTTCTGTCCATTATAAACTTTACAGCTACAAAATAAAACAGCTTTTCTCCAGTCCAAATGAATAACATAAACAGTCCTTTCTTCAGGCACAATGAAAGTAAGTAAATGTAGCAGCCTCACCAATCTCAGTATCCCAGGCAATTTAAACGTGTTCAGACAAACACCTCTGTTCAGCTCCAGCACAACTTCACATTGCTGAGCTAACTCAGCTGCTGTTATTAAGCCTGTAAGCACCAAGCTGGATTATGGGAAAAACCTTTTTTATCCAGACTCTTCGTTGATCCTAAATCCCAGACCTAAAATAGTCAAACTAACCCTCTCAGTAACCTAGTCTTAATGGTACAGATTTTACATTACTCAGGCCAACCACCTCGGCAGCACATATCTGCCATCCTCGACCTTACACATCCTGCTTTCTTACTGTATGAAGAAAAAATCCACAAATAAAAGTGGAGCTTTAGGATGAAAAACTGACAAACTTCGAGACACTGAACAGTTATGTATACGTATATTAGTATTATGTGCAAGTACACACTTTGCAATATATCTTATAGGGTAAAAGTAGCATCTCCCTTACCTAATGTAGTTCCTATTAGAAGGTCTTCAGACTTTTCAAAAAAGTGCAGAAACTTCATTTACAGCAATAAATTATATAAAGGGAGGAGGATGGCTACCACAGCAGCAGTCTTCTTCAGGCTGTGCACGCTGTGAGAGGGCACGAGTAACACAATTGTTAAGATATATGATAGGTTTGAACACCAGGATTGACTATTGTCATTTGCTGTAAAATGTCTTTGTTACAAAAGTAACAAATGTCTTTTTTACAAAAGTTTGAGCTTCACTTTAAAGACATTTGTCTGGGAATTTATAACAAAATAGTAGGTAAAGTGGTAACATAATAAAAAATAGACTTCCTAACCTTTTAGAAGGTTGTAGTTTTGCTTTTCCTTTTAATAAACCTCCTAGAACCCCAAAGAAGATCCTCTTGTGACTACAGTAGAGGTAGGAGGCAGCTGCAGCATTTATGCCTCAGTAACCTAGTGACACAGATGATAGACACACAGCACTTACATCTATTTATATAATTGCCTTGTAATGTTTTAATTTCCTGTTCTGTCCAGATGTCAACGTATCCCAGAATTCCAAGCGGAGGAAGTTCACCGACTGCCATATTGGGTGTCTCAATATGGAAACTGCTGGTATCAACCTATTGCGCGGTACCACCAGTGGAACACTTTCGCACCACACACTCGCACACACTCACAGTCACACTCACATCCACTCACAGTCACACACACACTCACGAAGCCTCTTACGCGGTACCACCAGCGGAGCGCAGGCGCAGTGAATCGGCTGATCGTGGCAGCAGATGCGCGACGTGTCTACAGGCAGAGGAAGCCGGTCACATTAAAGGGGTTTTCCCACAAACGAAAGTTCATTTAAAAATTGTCTGTGTCTGACTGTGTACAGAACATACCACATCTCCTGGGCAGGGGAGGAAGCAAAAGACAATACTGACATTACAGCAGGGGATCACAGAGGATTCATTTTGTGAGGTTAAATATTTCAGTGACTGTTTTTAAGCAATATTTTACCTCACAAAATGAATCCTCTGCGATCTCCTGCTGTAATGTCAGTATTGTCTTTTGCTTCCTCCCCTGCCCAGGAGCTGTGGTATGTTCAGTACACGGTCAGACACAGGGGTGAGAGAGACAGAGCACAGGGGGGAGACAGCTCAAATGGGACAGCACAGGAAGGAGAGATAGCAGACAAGGGGGAGAAGTCAGCACATGGGGAAAAAGAGAGTGGATAGGTGGGTGAGCACATGGGGGGGGATTAGATATCACAGTGCGAGGGGTTTATAGCTAAAAATGCATTGTAAGCATTGTTTGGAATGTTTTTTTTTTCATTGTTATGATTCTTCGTAATGCTTTTTCACATTCATGGTTGTTCTTACGGCACGCTCTGCTCCAGGTCCGATCTATCGTTATTGTGCTCCACTTTTCTTTGACAAAAGCTTCATGCCCGGGCTGTACAGTGATTTAGCTGCTTCGACTATCACACCATTGTGATGGAGTAGATCACAACAATATCGTAACCGATGTGTCCTTGCTGTGTCGCATGTGCACATCTGATTTTATGTGGGTGCAGCACTGCAAGCACAAAAAAATCATCATGTTAGAATTTTTTTTTTTTCCAAATCGCAAGTCACATGCAATTTTGCACCCTCAAAAAGGTCTATTAAAACTGAATCCTCCCTGCTTCATCCTCAGGATTAACATGGGTCCCACACTGGTCAGTCCCCCACATATCGGTCATTGATTGCGTATCTCAACCAGTAATGTGCCGTTCGCTTAGCAAAGTGAATTCATCAGCGTTTCATTTGGATGCATGACATGACCGACACGGTGAGTCACGATGAGTCTGACACTTCATAGATCATAACATCCGGCAGCTGTGGCTGTCACCAGATTCTTACTCCCATCTCCTGCAAGAAAGGCGATGCTGCCAATTTGCAGCTCTGATCACCTATGAGATGAAGTGAGCCATAGAAACGCTCCATCGCTCTCTGTGCAGCAAATGTCATTTACACAATGCTTGCAAATGTCATCAGCCGAGAAAGTGCGAGTCACCCTAATCCTGAGCACTGGTCTCCAGAGCAACTGCAGACCCTGCTTTTTATAGCATCTGTCTGCTCACCTGTCCTGTGCATGGTGTCTATTGTAATGATAATGTGATTATTGCCCTGCAGTGGCCGGGCCTCCTCTTACTCCTTGTGCTCCACTTTGCATTGTTACTGTTTGTTTAGATCTTGGCGTCTTGAGAATTTTTTATGGGCAGATGGTAACACGGTGAATCACTTGGCCCGTTGCCGCATTCATAAGGAGCCGTATCCGAGGAGGATGTGCACTTACTGCAAAGGAATCACCGGAAATAGGAAGAGCCCTATAATTACTGTAAGTAGAAGACACATAGTGACTGCTACATCCAATTAAAGGAGAAGTCTATTATTAATCACCATTTTACATAAATATTTATTCTACATAAAAAAAAATAAATTACATTACTTATCTTGTACTGATCTTGTTTTATACTTCAGAGTTGCACTCACTATTCAGCTGTTTGTTAGCAGCGAAAATCAGCAAACTTGGTGTCACTTATTTGGTAACTTAACAAAATATAATCTTCTAATGTAGAAAACAATTGTCTCTCATATGAGGAGTTCTGCTAACCTGTCAGACTGTTAGTAGACAACAAGCCTGTTGCAAAATAGCTGAATAGTGAGTGCAGCTCTGGAGTATAATACAGAATACTCAGGTCAATACAGGATCAGTAATGTAATGTATGTACACAGTGACTGCGCCAGCAGAATAGTGATCGCAGCCCTGGAGTATAATACAGGATGTAACTCAGGATCAGTAATGTATGTACACAGTGACTGCACCAGCAGAATAGTGAGTGCAGCTCTGGGGTATAATGCAGGATGTAACTCAGGATCAGTAATGTAATGTATGTACACAGTGACTGCACCAGCAGAATAGTGAGTGAAGCTCTGGAGTACAATACAGGATGTAACTCAGGATCAGTAATGTAATGTATGTACACAGTGACTGCACCAGCAGAATAGTGAGTGCAGCTCTGGAGTATAATACAGGATGTAACTCAGGATCAGTAATGTAATGTATGTACACAGTGACTGCACCAGCAGAATAGTGAGTGCAGCTCTGGAGTATAATACAGGATGTAACTCAGGATCAGTAATGTATGTACACAGTGACTGCACGAGCAGAATAGTGAGTGCAGCTCTGGAGTATAATACAGGATGTAACTCAGGATCAGTAATGTAATGTATGTACACAGTGACTGCACCAGCAGAATAGTGAGTGCAGCTCTGGAGTACAATACAGGATGTAACTCAGGATCAGTAATGTAATGTATGTACACAGTGACTGCACCAGCAGAATAGTGAGTGCAGCTCTGGAGTATAATACAGGATGTAACTCAGGATCAGTAATGTAATGTATGTACACAGTGACTGCACCAGCAGAATAGTGAGTGCAGCTCTGGAGTATAATACAGGATGTAACTCAGGATCAGTAATGTATGTACACAGTGACTGCACCAGCAGAATAGTGAGTGCAGCTCTGGAGTATAATACAGGATGTAACTCAGGATCAGTAATGTATGTACACAGTGACTGCACCAGCAGAATAGTGAGTGCAGCTCTGGGGTATAATGCAGGATGTAACTCAGGATCAGTAATGTAATGTATGTACACAGTGACTGCACCAGCAGAATAGTGAGTGCAGCTCTGGAGTACAATACAGGATGTAACTCAGGATCAGTAATGTAATGTATGTACACAGTGACTGCACCAGCAGAATAGTGAGTGCAGCTCTGGAGTATAATACAGGATGTAACTCAGGATCAGTAATGTAATGTATGTACACAGTGACTGCACCAGCAGAATAGTGAGTGCAGCTCTGGAGTATAATACAGGATGTAACTCAGGATCAGTAATGTATGTACACAGTGACTGCACCAGCAGAATAGTGAGTGCAGCTCTGGAGTATAATACAGGATGTAACTCAGGATCAGTAATGTATGTACACAGTGACTGCACCAGCAGAATAGTGAGTGCAGCTCTGGAGTATAATACAGGATGTAACTCAGGATCAGTAATGTAATGTATGTACACAGTGACTGCACCAGCAGAATAGTGAGTGCAGCTCTGGAGTATAATACAGGAGGTAACTCAGGATTAGTAATGTATGTACACAGTGGTAATAAAAGAAGAAATGATCCAGCTGAAGTGCTCTGGTGATTTATTGAGTGCTGTTCAGACAACAGAACATTGTTTACGCGTTTCTGGCTAGACGCCCTTAATCATAAGATCATATGATTAAGGGCGTCTAGCCAGAAACGCGTAAACAATGTTCTGTTGTCTGAACAGCACTCAATAAATCACCAGAGCACTTCAGCTGGATCATTTCTTCTTTTATTACTGCTGTGCGGCCAGGGCAGGGCCAGATCCGAGTCTGAGGTGCGGTGAGGTCAGACGTGGGTGAGCTGGTCTTTCAAACCAATATGTACACAGTGACTGCACCAGCAGAATAGTGAGTGCAGCTTTGGAGTATAATACAGGATGTAACTCAGGATCAGTAATGTATGTACACAGTGACTGCACCAGCAGAATAGCGAGTGCAGCTCTGGGGTATAATACAGGATGTAACTCAGGATCAGTAATGTACATACACAGTGACTGCACTAGCAGAATAGTGAGTGCAGCTCTGGGGTGTAATACAAGATGTAACTCAGGATCAGTAATGAAATGTATGTACACAGTGACTGCGCCAGCAGAATAATGAGTGCAGCTCTGCTCAGCTGTTGCTCGCTCTGGTGATTGTGGGTGTGTTAGCTACTGATCCTGCTGTGTGCTCCTGAGCTCCAGAGAACCACCACCTCTCCACCCGGGGTTCTGCTCTCTTACCCAGGAGAGGAGTGGGTTTCCTGGGATGCATGAAGGAGCCAAGTCCCAGGCTTCAGTTTCCTGGACCAGGCCAACGGGGGGGGAAAGGGGGAACCAGCAACCGTCTTGCATATCAGAGGTCTCGGGGGTGAGACGCTCCATCAGGAGTCGCAGCAATGTGCCTCCTACTCCTCCAGGTCCGCAGAGACCCAGAGAAGCCGCAACACTTCCAACATGGAGAAGCATGGCTCCCAACCGTCCCGGATTCAGCAGGACAGTCTCTTTTTGCCCCGCCCACCCGCTGTCCCGCCCGGGAGTCTATTTTTCCCACACAGCAGGGAGATAAGCCGCACGCCCCCCCATGCACCCTATCCTCGCCCTCCCAGAGACCCACTGCAGCCCCTCACAGCCTGCAATGATGTCGCTAGGCTGTATTCTCTTCTGTGCGCACAGGACCTGTGATGAGGTCACAGGAATGGAGGAGTCAGGGGTCACATGATCAGGAGCCTCGGTGTCTGCAGGACTCTTCTGTGCTGGTTGTCATGGTGCTGGATGAGGGAAGTTTATGTGTGGGGTCGGGAGAGGTTTACAGGGTGGATGTAGCAGAGCCGTGTGTATACGGAGATGTGTGTGTACGAGGTGTTGGAGCCGTGTGTATACGAGGTGTACGGAGCAGAGTCGCATGTGTACGAGGTGTATGTAGCGGAGCCACGTGTGTACGAAGTGTACGGAGTAGAGCCGCGTGTGTACGAAGTGTGCGGAGCGGAGTTGCGTGTGTACGAGGTGTACGGAGCAGAGCCGCGTGTGTACGAGGTGTACGGAGCGGAGCCACATGTGTACGAGGTGTACGGAGCAGAGACGTGTGTGTACGAGGTATATGGCGTGGAGTTGTGTGTGTATGGAGCGGAGCCGTGTGTGTATGGAGCAGAGCCGCGTGTGTATGGTGCAGAGCCGCGTGTGTATGGAGCAGAGCCGCGTGTGTATGGAGCAGAGCCGCGTGTGTATAGGGCGGAACCGCATGTGTGCGGGATGTACGGAACGGAGCCCTGAGTGTACGAAGTTGAGCCATGTGTGTACAGGATGTACGGAGTGGAGCTGCGTGTGAATGGAGCAGAGCCGCGTGTGTACGAGGTGTACGGAGCAGAACCGCGTGTGTATGAGGTGTATGGAGCAAAGCCGCATGTGTACAAGGTTTACGGAGTGGAGCCATGTGTGTACTAGGTTTACAGAGCGTGGCCACATGTGTACAAGGTGTACGGAGCAGAGCCACATGTGTACGAGGCTTACGGAGTGGAGCCATGTGTGTGCACGAGGTGTACAGAGCGGAGCCGTGTGTGTATGAGGCATACAAAGCGGAACCGTGTGTGTATGATGTGTGCACTGCCCCGGCCGGGAGGTTACTTTTCTCGCTGACACAGACATACATGGCGGAGCCCCAAGGAGCACTTTAAAATTCACACGTGACGTTCCACCGGAAGTGACGTGCTAGAAACTGACCGGAAATTAGGTAATTTTGGGAGGAGATTGCGACGGAACCATGGAGGCACTTCAGGGAATGCTTCAGATCCATCACCGTGTCCTCCTCCGACAGCGCAGACAGCGGGATCGCCTTGGACTCGGGGATGTGGGCCATATGAGCGGATCATGATATGTTCTGCAACAGGAGGCTCCAGGTGGGCATTACAATGGGAGCTGCTATAGTATCTTTATAGAATCTCTTTCTTTTCTCTCTTCCTTTCTCTCTTTCTGTTCTTTCTTTCACTCTCTAATCTTTCTTTCTCTCTGTCTCCTTTCTTTCTCTTTCTCTGTTCATCCTTTCTTTCTCTCTCTGTTCTCTTTCTTTCCCCTCTTTCCTTCTCGCTCTCTCTGTTCTTTCTTTCTTCTCTCTGTTCTTTCTTTCTCTGTTCTTTCTCTCTCTGTTCTTTCTTTCTATCCCCTCTTTCTCTCTGTGCCCTTTCTTTTTCTCTCTCCCTCTCTGTTCTTTTTTTCTGTCCACTCTTTCTTTCTCTCCCTCTCTGTTCTTTTTTTCTGTCCACTCTTTATTTCTCTCCCTGTTCTTTTTATTTCTTTCTTTCTCTCTGCTCTTTCTTTCTCTCTCGCTCTCTGTTCTTTCTTTTTTTCTGTCCCCTCTTTCTTTCTCTGTTCTTTTTTACTCTCCCTCTCTGTTTCTTTTTCTTTTCCCTCTCTCTCTTTGTTCTTTGTCTCTCTGTTCTCTCTTTCTTTCTCTTTCTTTCTGTTCTTTCTTTACCCTCTTTCTTTCTCCGTTTTTTATTTCTTTCCCCTTTCCTTTTTTCTCTCCCTCTCTGTTCTTTTTCTTTTTTCTTTCTCTCTGCTCTTTCTCTCTCCCTCTCAGTTTTTTTCTTTCCCCTATTTTTTCTCTCTCGCTGTTCTTTTTTTCTGTCCACTCTTTCTTTCTCTGTTCTTTTTCTTTCTTTCTTCCTTTCCCTCTGTTCTTTCTTTCCCCACTTTCTTTCTCTTTTTTTCTTTCTCTCTGTTTCTTTCTTTCCCCTCTCTCTTTGTTCTTTCTTTCTTTCTCCTCTTTCGTTCCCTCTCCCTCTCTGTTCTTTCCCCTCTTTTTTCTCTTTCTCTGTTCTTTCTTCTGTCCCCTATTTATTTCTCTCTGTTCTTTCTTTCTTCCACTCTTTCTATCTCTCTAATTTTTCTCTCTATGTTCTTCCTTTCTTTCTCTGTTCTTTCTTTCTCTCTCTGTTCTCTTTCTTCCCCCGCTTTTTCTCTCTGTTCTCTTTCCATCTCTCTCTCTGTTTTCTTTCCCCTCTTTCTTTCTCGCTCCCTCTGTTCTTTCTTTCTTTCCCCTATTTCTTTTTCTCTCTCTGTTCTTTTTTCTGTCCCTTCTTTCTCTGTTCTTTCTTTCTGTTTCTGTCTTTCCCCTTTCTTTCCATTCTATTTCTCGCTCTCTGTTCTTTCTTTCTCTATGTTCTTTCTCTTTGTTCTCTCTCTCTTTCTCTCTTCTCTCTCTGTTCTTTCTTTCCCATCTTTATTTCTCTCTCTGTTCTTTTTTTTCTGTTCTTTCTTTCTCCCTCTCTGATCTTTATTTCCCCTCTCTTTTTTTCTCTCTCTGTTCTTTTTTGTCCCCTTTTTCTTTCTCTCTGTTCTTTCTTTCTCGCTCTGTTTCTTTCTTTGTTTCCCCTGTCTTTCTTTGTTCTTTCTTTTTCCTCTTTCTTTCTCTCTCCCTCTCTGTTCTCTTTCTTTCCCCTCTTTCATTTTTTCTCTCTGTTCTTTCTCTCTTTGTTTTCTTTTGTTCTGTTCTTGCTTTCTCTTTCTTTCTCTCTCTAATCTTTCTCTCTCTGTTCTTTCTTTTCCTCAGTACCAGTCAGTTTGCCAACAGTGCCAGCCACTGTGCCCATAATGCCAGCCACTGTGCCCTCAGTACCAGTGTGATCAGCAGTGCTAAATGGGTGCAGTTGGGGCGTGGACATGAGTGTCACTAGTTGTGAAATGGGTGTGGTTGGGAGAATGGCCTAAAATTTGCCACGACGTGCTATGCGTGCCGCAGCCTTTATCCCTCTTTCCCTTAATCAAAAGTTGAGAGGTATGGAGAAACCTGCTAGTGTGCAAGATGGCGGCCCTTCCAGGGGAAAGCTGGGTGCTCACGGAGCTGAGGCTGACCTCACTGAGGAAGGTTGGGGGCTGCAGAGACCACAGGAGTCCGTGTCCACTTATGGCTCCCAAGTCATGAGCTATCTCCGTGATTATGAAAATGCAAGCAAGACCATCAGGAGGCTCCAGGAGGAGCTGCGCCGCACAAGCGCCAAAGCTGCCGGTTCCTCCAAACCAAGGAAGACACAACTCCAGGAGGAGGTAAGGAGACTGAAACATGAAATAAATGAGCTTGAAGTGAGGAAAGCGTTTATCAGAGAGAAGAGTGCCCCCTTCAAGGAAAAACATGATTGAGGACAGATTTCGAGAAATGGTTGATAACAGAGAGCAAAGGCAGATGGGGCTGCAGCCTGAGAGCCAGATGGATGATGAGGAGGAGGATGATGACCAGCAAAAAGCCCCACCTGGTGGCCTGCAAAGTCACCCGCAGGCCACATGCAGTGAACTCCCTGCAGGACAGGCGACATTGACATCTGGTCACAGTTCTGCTGGCTCTGGGGATGACAGTGACAACATCGGCCAGGGAGGGGCGCTAATGTCGGAGATTAAGCTCCTGGAGTCCCCAGTGTGCCTTCAGAACTTCCATCTTGATGATTTACCAGAGGAGGC
The DNA here is from genome assembly GCF_039654945.1 of Dendrobates tinctorius. NCBI lineage: Eukaryota > Metazoa > Chordata > Amphibia > Anura > Dendrobatidae > Dendrobates > Dendrobates tinctorius. Next base: position 5,929,937 of record NW_027361726.1, on the reverse strand, counting down.
ACCTGGGGGCCAGAAGAAAAAGGCAAATCCCACCAAGCAAAAGCTGCAGGAGGTGGTAAGCTATGTGTATGCCCCCCTCCCTGTACCCCCTGAGTAGGCTGCACGGTCAGCTCGCTGTATAAGTTCCATTGCCCAGCCCAGCCCGGGTTCTGCCATGGATCCGGTGCAAAGGCGTGGGGAGAGTATAGAGCACGGTAGCGAGGCGCAGAACTCTGTCACTGCTTGTAGTAGTAGTGACGTAGAAGGAGGTGCATCAGCTGAGACGCTGGACAGTGAGGGCGGCCGGCATACAGTCAGGCCACGATACTGTGATATGCTCCTCAGTGGGAGGGGGGAGCAGCCCAGTGTCGGGGGCAGCTCTGGTAGCCTTGGCACCCCTAAATGCTGTTGCCGCTGATCACTTAGTTGAGAAGCGGCGGCAGTGCGAGGGGGTTGCAGCAGTGCGAGTCCCGGTCCTCCCAAAGTCCTATTCTGTGTTGGCGACACTGGTCAACAAAATACTGATATAAAGGAGCAGCGTCACCTCACAGCAGCAAAAGATCAGCGGCGCCTGGTATCAACAGTAAAGCAGCGGAAATTACCAGCTGATGATGCGGAGGGCACACGCGAGACCAGGGGTGAGGTCGCCTTCAGTTCTGTGGAGAAGACTGAGCCCCTTGTGCCTGATGATGCAGAAGTCAAAATATCACCCCTTGTTGTCACTGGTCCAGCAGGAGTGAATGTAGTGGGGGGTATGAATGAGGAAAATTCTCTCTCTAGTGGTGTGGTTGCTGGTTGGTGAAGGGTGAGGGGGGTTATGGAGGTGGGCATGTACGGACTGAGGCTGAAATTCAGCCCTGGCATTTGAAATCACACAGGCCCATGCTATCCCCATCACCAAGCATCAGATGGGATATATTACTAATATTACCCTCCATGGAGGAAAGCAAGATTTACTACAAGACCAATATTTATAATGATACCTCCATCATATCCCTTAAGAGAATGGGTGTCTTGAGAACACCCACTCTGTTAACAACGTAGCAGACAAGGTGGCCACGAGCAGACAGGCCCTTCTGGCATTTGCCAGAATTGCCAGATGGCCAGTCCGGCCATGGAGGTGGGTAATAGTGGTACTGTAGGTGTTGATGTGGTCACTGGTCCGGGTACCCACCCGGTGGTGGCAGAACCCATCAGGCGTTATATCACTGTCACCTCCGGGGCAAATACGGCGTCCTCTTCGTCTCCGGGCTCTGCGGACGGCATGTTGCAGCGGCGTCTCCTGGAGGCTCTAAATAAGGGGGAGAGATCACTAATAGTAGAGGGTCGAGAGGTTGATCTATCCTTCTGGATAGAGAGGCATGGCCTCCGAGCCTTCCGAGAGCAAAAAGGGAAAAACAAGGGAGGGGGCGCAGACATAGGGCTTCACCTGGTATAAATCAATGAAAATGAAAAAAGTACTCTGAAGTACTCACCCTTTATGGGTTGTGTTCAGACACAACCACTCACAACATTTTTGCAGTTGTATAGCTGCTGCAGAGCTCGTGCAGGTGGAAACGTCCACTAAGAATCACAAGTTGAGGATCAAGAGAAGCACTTCTGAGCAACCGTGCTGCTACAGTGACACGAATTCTTCAGAAATCCATATAAATATTTCAAGTTCTTTATTAAATGTACTACAAAAACTACGCGTTTCGAGGAGACAAACCGCACCTCTTCTTCAGGTTGCAGTACAGAGTTGTCAACTTATTTATATGGATTTCTGAAGAATTCGTGTCACTGTAGCAGCGCGGTTGCTCAGAAGTGCTTCTCTTGATCCTCAACTTGTGAGAGCAAAAAGGGGGAAATACAGTGTGGTCCCTCCCAACAGCAGGGCCGTGTAGTGTGCGTAGGAATGTGGTCCGTCTTCGATGGAGGGGCAGTGATGCGTGTCCTTCAAGGTCTAAGGTTGTGGAGAGCTCCTGCTGAAGATGGGCTTCAAGGCAATTGACATCTATGCCTTGATACATCCCTATTCCACGCCGAAGTTTGATGTCAGCTTTGTTCGGCCAGTGGGGCTTGAGCTCTTCTGGTCGAATTATGAGTTGGCAAAAAATGAGCCCGGCTGGCGAGACGTTGCCATTCAGGTGTGTCTCGCCAAAACCAAGTCAAGAAAGTGACCATGATGATCACTTTCTTGTTATGACATCATGACATGGCTTGGCCAATATGGAGAGGTGGTGGAGATGCCAAAGAAAAACCGTGATGAGTTTGGTATCTGGTCAGGGGACTGGACGTTTATAGTAAAACTTAAGAGTTCAGGTGGTACGGCTACCCACATTCCACAATCTGCCTTCCTGGGTAGGGATCGTATCCTGGTCTTCTACCAGGGGCAACCAAAGCTCTGTCAAAGGTGCGGCGACCCCAAACACTTCAGTGCAAACTGCACTGTGCAGAAATGTGCGTTGTGTGGGGATATCGGCCATCTTGCCACATCTTGTGTGGAGATCAGGTGCCACCTGTGTGGCGAGTTAGGTCACCTATTCAGCCGTTGTCCTCACTCCTTCACTAATGCAGTCATGACCCCGGTGGGAGAAAGCCCTGAGGCTTATTCTTCTGGGGAAGGGACTCGCAGGGGTGAGGGAGCTAAGGGGCCAAGGAGGATAAGCTATAAAAAGACACCTGCCCAGCAGAGGCATCTAGAGAAGCGCAGACAGGAGAGGGAGCTGGGCAAACCCTGGGCTCCTGGGACGGCCCCTGTCCTAGACACCAGTCTTGCTGCTGAGGCCCCGAGGGAAGATGAGTTGGATGAGGTGGTCAGGAGGATCCACAGGGATGAGAGCGCCACTGCCTCTCAATCCTCCCATTATGAAAGTTTGGATGAGAATAATAGGCAGTGGCTAAAGTACAAGTGTAAGCTCAGCACCAAAAAGAAGAGAAAGACCAAGGTACCTAAGGAAGGAAAAACTGACTCCCCGCTGGTTGGTCTTTCTAACCGGTTCCAAGCCCTTGAGAACATCTCTTCCTCTGAGGAGGAAGCTGAGGGTGAGGTTCCGGTTTCGGCGGGGCTTACAGGGCGTGCCGAGTCTCCTTCTTCTGGGAATGTAAAGTCCTTGGAGGGAAGGACTGACCCAGAGTACGGAGACGAGGATTATAAAAAGAAAAAAAACGTGGGAATGGACACCTCTGTGCCATTAAAGAGGGAGAACGATTCCTCCTCTGTGGCAGTGGATAACAGGAGTGGTAAGAAGAAAGCCATTTAACTCAATCACCAATGATGGCGGTACCTACTCTGTTGACACTGGCGTCCATTAATATCACCAGCATAAAATCAAATACAGCCAGATTTTGCGGCATTTGATTTTCTCAGCCGGGTTATAGCTGACATTTTCTTTTTGCAAGAGACCAGGCTGCCAAACATGGCAGACATGTTTAACGCTAAGAGGGAGTGGAGACTCGGGCCCTCCTATTGGTCTCTTGCGGCCGAGCCTTATAGCAGAATAGTGACTACAGCTCTGGAGTATAATACAGGATTGCTTATTGAGTAACTATCATTACATGTATCAGTTATCCATCAGAGATCACATTGTATATAGACTTTGTACCGATGGGGTTTACACTATTTTAATTGCATAAACGTTTTGTAATAATAATAATCTTTATTTTTATATAGCGCTAACATATTCCGCAGCGCTTTACAGTTTGCACACATTTTCATCACTGTCCCCGGTGGGGCTCACAATCTATATTCCCTATCAGTATATCTTTGGAGTGTGGGAGGAAACCGGAGTGCCCGGAGGAAACCCACGCAAACACGGGGAGAACATACAAACTCCTTGCAGATGTTGTCCTTGGTGGGATTCGAACTCCAGCGCTGCAAGGTTGCAGTGCTAACCACTGAGCCACCGTAATGCCCTATTACATGCTCCCACCCCTCATCCATACAGCAATAGTTTGTGACAAATGTATTAAAAGCTTACACAAATCTTCAATATTGTAAGCTCCTCCCATCTGACTACTCTAAGCCAATCAGCCAAGCAAAAGGGTCATTTGACACATACAGGAGGAGCACACTTATTTTTTTGTCTTAAATCCAGGCTGTCCTAAAGTCAATTCCCCTTTAACTCCTTATAGTCACCTATTCTATACAATAAGGGGGTCAAGTGTACACTGCATAATCTGAAACATTTTATTATCTTGCACTAAATAGCCAATGTGATCATCAAAGCCTCCATTCTGGGAGCTCGGAAACACTTTCAATTTCTGACGACCTTTACGAGAAAAGAACATCTCTGCAAACATATATTTCCTATGGGTGTAATTAGAGACAAGGCTCCAGCTGCAGAGGATGTAGCTGACCTTCACATCCAGCGGTGCAGCAAGCCACATTACATCTTTACCTGCTCCGCAGTAGACGCTGGTATATTACATGCATTCCTATGTCCCCGACATGTGTGCAGCTCCACATCATTGACGTTTTCATTATTCCTTATTACAGCTGATCCCAGGAGATCACATTTCTAGACAATGTAACAAATAAGGAAACAATGAAGAACACCATTATTCTGAGGACATAGAGCCTCTGCTAGTCCCAGTATTGTAAAAAGCTCTATATTTAGTTTCTAATAGTCTGACTACTAATGATCCGACCACAAGGGAGAAGGCAAGACACCCTGTCTGATAGCGGCATATTTTATATTACTATTATATTATAGCACCCTGACCTAAGCAGAAAAGGCTGCAGTTTTGCTTTAAAACTAGAGATTTGAAATGTTACAATTTCACCCATGGCCATGGGGACTTCACTAGACTCCAACCTCTTATTGTTTTAGGAAGTTTTCATTAAAGTTCCCCTGTGATCAGGATTGTGCTCAGTGACTACAGACAGTGTCGGGTCAGCGCCGTTATACTGATTACACTGATACCTGGTGATGAAATCCGTCTTGTGGTTGTTGTGGAATCTGTATTTTTAGTTTTGAGTTAATGAGATTCTTGTGCTCCAGGGCGTGGCTGGGGCTTTATGTGGTGCTCTGATTAGGTATTCATACTGATGACTTATGACAGGTCACTGATCCCTCAGTCACCTGCCCCCTATTTTACATAGTGAATATAATATGGTTTGAAAAAAAATAATCACATTCAGTATGCAGGTGGTAGTGCTGTAGCATGATCACATCTATAATATCCATTTAATGATTTTATTTAGTGATATCAATTTCTTCAGAAAAAAAATAAAAATATTTCTCAAAATAGCGCCGTCAGCGCCTGCCCAGTAGCATCTGTCGCCCGGGGCCATTTTGAGAACTAATTTTACTTTTTTATTAGGAAATTGATATCACTAAATAAAATCATTAAATGGATATTATATATGCGATCATCCTGATCAAGCCAGTCTGCTTCAGGTGATTTTTTTTTTAAATATATATATGATATTCATTATGTAAAATAAAGGGCGTGTCTTTTTTTAAATTCTTCAATCCATATTATATTCAGTAATCCTACAAACACAAGGAATCCTATGCCAAATATTCAAAGAAATTTACCTTTATTAGACATACATACACCAATTATTAAAAAATGAGGAAAATACAAATGCAAAATTTACTGCATACAGAGGGCATGCACTCATCCTACTTAAAATGAAAAAAATGTACCGTATATATGGTCGTCACATGCCTGTTATTGTAGGGTATAGGCCTAAAAAGGAAGATTAATTAGAGCTGCAAAAAGATCTACCGGTATATAGATTAGACTATGGGGTATGTCCAATAGGGGAGTGAATCACATACACTGAATATGGAGTTTAGATTTATAGTATCATAGAATGGTAGAGTTGGAAGGGACCTCCTGGGTCATCTGGTCCAAGCCTTATTTATAGGTAATTAGTAGCATATGTATGTATATATTATATATATATATATATATATATACACACAGTACAGACCAAAAGTTTGGACACACCTTCTCATTCAAAGCAGTAATCAAAACAAAAGGTGGCTACTTTGAAGAAGCTAGAATATAAGACATATCTTCAGTTGTTTCCCGCTTTTTTGTTAATTATATAATTCCACATGTGTTAATTCATAGTTTTGATGCCTTCAGAGTGAATCTACAATTTTCATAGTCATGAAAATAAAGAAAACTCTTTGAATGAGAAGGTGTGTCCAAACTTTTGGTCTGTACTGTATATATATATATATATATATATATATATTATATATATATATATATATATATATATATATATATATATATACACACACACACACTCACGCATCAACATTAGCAGTGTATGGGAGACGTCCCTGAAATAAAAAATTAGTAGATACAGTAATCTGAATCCAACATCATACTGGGAGCAAAGAAAGGGATTAGTGGTGCCTCACTGGAATTCAGAAGAAAAAAGGTTCCAGCACCATGTACATGGTTTTATTTAATGAAATAGGTACAGTTAGGTCCATATATATTTGGACAGAGACAACATTTTTCTAATTTTGGTTCTAGACATTACCACAATGAATTTTAAACAAAACAATTCAGATGCATGTTGAAGTTCAGACTTTCAGCTTTCATTTGAGGGTATCCACATTAAAATTGGATGAAGGGTTTAGGAGTTTCAGCTCCTTAACATGTGCCACTCTGTTTTTAAAGGGACCAAAAGTAATTGGACAGATTAAATAATTGTAAATAAAATGTTCATTTCTAGTACTTGGTTGAAAACCCTTTGTTGGCAATGACTGCCTGAAGTCTTGAACTCATGGACATCACCAGACGCTGTGTTTCCTCCTTTTTGATGCTCTGCCAGGCCTTCACTGCGGTGGTTTTCAGTTGTTTGTTTGTGGGCCTTTCTGTCTGAAGTTTAGTCTTTAACAAGTGAAATGCATGCTCAATTGGGTTGAGATCAGGTGACTGACTTGGCCATTCAAGAATATTCCACATCTTTGCTTTAATAAACTCCTGGGTTGCTTTGGCTTTATGTTTTGGGTCATTGTCCATCTATTCTGCGATCATCCACCACTGTTGTCTTCCATGGGCGCCCAGGTCTTTTTGCATTGATGAGTTCACCAGTGCTTTCTTTCTTTCTCAGGATGTACCAAACTGTAGATTTTGCCACTCCTAATGTTGTAGCAATTTCTCGGATGGGTTTTTTCTGTTTTTGCAGCTTAAAGGGAATCTGTCACCCTTTTTTTCGGCTTGCAGCTGCCGACATAGACATAGGGGGATTATCTACTGCATTCTGTAGTGCTGTAGATAAGCCTCCGATGTAACCTGAAAGATAAGAAAAACACGTTATATTATACTCACCGGGGTGGGCGGTCCGGTCCGTTGGGCGTTGCGGTCCGGTCCGACGCCTCCCTTCTTCATGCGATGACATCCTCTTCTCCCGTCCTGTAATGGCTGCGGCGCAAGCGCACTGCTCTGCCCTGTTGAGGGCAGAGCAGAGTCCTGCAGTGCGCAGGCGTCGGGAGAGGTCCGGCGCCTGCGCACTGCAGAATTCTGCTCTGCCCTCAACAGGTTCTTATCAGTCTGGAAATGCTGACAAATGGACCGGGAAGTTTTCACTAGCATGCTTTTCTGATCTGTTGTCAAACATTTGGGGACCCACTTTGCAGATAGTTTCTTCAAGTCCAAATGTTCATGAATAATTACACGTTCACGAAAATCCCCATGATGTCTGCTATTGCTTTAGCTGAAATTCGACGATTCTCGAGTATGAGGTTGTGCACAGCATTGACGATCTCCGGAATACCAACCACTCTCGATCGTACAGGATGTTCCTGATCGCTGCTAAAGTTTCCCGTTTTAAATTTGGCAACCCAGTTCTTAACTGTAGAATGTGAAGGGCATTGATCCCCCAATGTCTGCGACATATCCCAATGAATATCCTTCGCAGACTTTCATTGCAGAACGCCATGGCATATGACGGCGCAATACTGTTTTTTGGCTTTGCCCACAGTTGGGCAAAGCATACTGCGCACGCGTGAGGGACCATTTGAATGCGCACGAGCGATAACTATGCGAATACAGGAATTACCCGAAAGGAATGCGTAGAGCAAGCTAGGAGGGGGGGAAAGACGGACAATAAGCCCGGCCCATCAGACAGGACCAAGCATATTTACATACACCACGGGAGGAATAAAAACGGTATTTATGTAAGAAAATGTCAGCTTTAACCCGGCTGAGAAAATCAAAGGCCTCAAAATCTGACTGTATTTGACTTTATGCTGGCGATATTAATGGACGCCAGTGTCAACAGAGTAGGTACCACCATCATTGGTGATTGAGTTAAATGGCTTTCTTCTTACCACTCCTGTTATCCACTGCCTCAGAGGAATCCTTCTCCCTCTTTAATGGCACAGAGGTGTCCATTCCCACGTGTTTTTTTCTTTTTATCATCCTCGTCTCCGTCCTCTGGGCCAGTCCTTCCCTCCAAGGACTTTACATTCCCAGAAGAAGGAGACTCGGCACCCTCTGTAAGCCCCGCCGAAGCCGGAACCTCACCCTCAGCTTCCTCCTCAGAGGAAGAGATGTTCTCAAGGGCTTGGAACCGGTTAGAAAGACCAACCAGAGGGGAGTCAGTTTTTCCTTCCTTAGGTACCTTGGTCAGAGCGGGAGATGTTTTATCTCCCTTCTTTCTCTTCTTTTTGGTGGTGAGCTTACACTTGTACTTTAGCCACTGCCTATTATCCTCATCCAAACTTTCATAATGGGAGGATTCGGAGGCAGTGGCACTCTCCTCCCTGTGGATCCTCCTGACCTTGTCATCCAACTCATCTTCCCTCGGGGCCACAGCAGCAAGATTGCCATTACAAACCAGCAAACAGATATTTAAAGCTGCTGGTGCCTCTGGAGTCCCTTGAACCTCAAGGTGTAGGATCCTTCAAAGGATTGCTGTGGTGCATAAATCTACTATTCGGCCACCCCTAAACAGTGCTCACAAGCAGAAACGGTTGCAGTGGGCCCAGACATACATGAAGACTAATTTTCAAACAGTCTTGTTTACTGATGAATGTCGAGCAACCCTGGATGGTCCAGATGGATGGAGTAGTGGATGGTTGGTGGATGGCCACCATGTCTCAACAAGGCTGCGACATCAGCAGGGAGGTGGAGGAGTCATGTTTTAGACCGGAATCATGGGGAAACAGCTGGTAGGGCTCTTTAAGGTTCCTGAAGGTGTGAAAATGACCTCTGCAAAGTATATAGAGTTTCTGACTGACAACTTTCCTCCATGGTATAAAAAGCAGAAACATGCCTTCAGGAGCAAAATCATCTTCATGCATGACAATGCACCATCTCATGCTGCAAAGAATACCTCTGAGTCATTGGCTGCTATGGGCATAAAAGGAGATAAACTCATGGTGTGGCCACCATATTCCCCTGACCTCAACCCTATAAAGAACCTTTGGAGTATCATCAAGCAAAAGATCTATGAGGGTGGGAGGCAGTTCACATCAAAACAGCAGCTATGGGAGGCTATTCTGACTTCACGCAAAGAAATACAAGCAGAAACTCTCCAAAAACTCACAAGTTCAATGGATGCAAGAATTGTGATATCAAAGAAGGGTTCCTATGTTAACATGTAACTTGGCCTGTTAGGATGTTTTGGAGTTAAATAGCTTTTTTGTTCAGTGAATGTGACCTCCTAATGCTGCAAATTCCACAAATGAGCATTTTCAGTTCTTTAAAACATATCAAAAGTTTAGAAATTCTATTGTGCCTAATAATTTGGAACAGTGCATTTTGAGTTTTTATTCATTTTGGAGATTATACTGTTATCATTGGGAGGTTTGTTCAATAAAATTCGATGCATACTCTAGCGGGTGATGACTTTTATTAGACTGACTGTCATTTGCACTGACCGTTTAGGAAAATCAGAGAAAAATATCATTTGCATAATAATTTGGAACATGGTGTATGTACTTATAAAGAATATGCCGCCCACTTCCTAAAAAGAAACAGAAGATAGGAGCAAGGTAAAGAACATAGACAGCAGAGAGATAAACCCTAGCTGGTCTTTCACTGACTGGCTTAAAGGGAACCTGTCAGCAGGGTTATGCATAGCAACCTACATACATTGTTAGGTCGGCGCCGTTGGTTGATGAAATCTCTCTTGTGGCTGTTTCTTAATCTTTATTTTCAGTTTAGTGTTAACCATGTGATTATGCTGCAGCGCAGGTGCCACAGCTGGCACCTGCCTGCAGAAGCTTTTCTTTTTTTTAATTTTAATTCAGTATGTGATGGTATTCATTATGCAAACAAGAGGGCGGGGCAATGAGGGATCAGTGACCTGTCAGCAATCTGTATTATGAATAGCTAATCAGAGCACCACATACCCCAACTCCGTCTTAGGACACGAGCATATCATTAACACAAAAATGAAAATAAAGATTAAGAAACAAAAAAACGGATTTCATCAACCAAGGTATCATTTTATTAAATATAACCGCACCGACCTGACAGTGTGTAGGTTACTATGCATAACCCTGCTGACAAGTTCCCTTTAAACTACAGCAGTATGGCTGGATATCCACATGAGACTATCACCAACAGGAAATACCAGCAAGGGGGAAAGTATACAAAAGGTGATAGGGCAGACAAATGAGTTAGTGAAAACACCTGTTACCCTAAAAAGACTGAAGGATGACAGAAAATAAATACCCAGAGAAAAGGTGCATGTGTTGTGGCTCGGCGAACAGTGTAGCTGACACCAAAGCACGGGCTCAAGGGTTCAAACTCAAACGCATGACATCTGGAATCCCAAGGCTCTTTTTCCGCAGCACAGCGCAGCCCACCTAAACGTGCCAGTTTCCTTTTTTGCAATGATACATCTAGAAGAACCATTTTCTCCAGCCACTTGGCAGCAGCAGTGTTTTCTAGGTATTTAGAGGTGTTGTGCCTGCACATAACACCTTTAGGGGAGTACTACCATCACTATTACATATCCTTTACCAGGTATTGCCCTATTTTCTGTGCACTTGAGTCCCTCTCCACAGTGTCTCAAAAACTACATCCGCCATAATGCTTTTTTTTTTGTAATTTGCTTCCATGCAGAATCATCAAAATGGTGGCTACAGGCCGACACGTCTCTGACCACATATGACCATCAAAAAGTTTAAAATAAAATGCTTATACTGAACTTACTGCTCACCACTCTGGCCCCTAGGCTCTTCACCATCACCTGTCAAAAAGCCATGAAGTCATGAGGAGCACCGTGACCTTGCGTGTGCATGTGCAGGACCCTCCCTGACATTTTCTGAGCCAGGAATCCCGGACCTAGCATGGGGAGGTTCGGAGATTCAGCGCTCATAGCAGTGTTAAGAAGATGTGGAGAAGACCAGATGAGCAATAGTGAGGAGTGAAGGGGCCAGAGAGGTGAATGGTAGAAATGGGTGAATCTGAACAGTAAATTTCAGTGTCCGTACCGAACACCTACTCTTCGGGCACGGACATCGAACACGGATGCCACCAGGAAGTCTGTGTTAGGCTGTGTGCCCACGATGCGATTTTTAAGCGTTTTTGCCACGATTTTCGGCGCGAAAACCCTGCGAAAACGTTTAAAAATCGTGTACAGAATGCCCCCCATGCATTCCTATGGCATTCCGCACATGCTGTGCTAATGCTGCGCTTTTTTCCGCGGCGGAAACGCATCGCGGAAAAAATCGCAGCATGATCATTCTTTTGTGCGGAATCGCAAAGAATTGCCGTGATTCCGCACCCATAGGAATGCATGAGAATCGCTTGCGGGAAGTTAAGCGTCTCATGTGCGGTTGGTACCCACGGTGTGGAGGAGAGGAGACTGTCCTCCAGGCCCTGGGTACCATAGCCCTGTAAAAAAAGAGTAAAAAACCGGGGTATATTTACCTTCCGACATCCCGCGCTGCATTCCCGGCCTAAGCGTTCCCAGTAATGCCTTGCGGCAAGGTCCTGTGATGACGTGGTCTCGCGAGATCGCTATAGAAACGCGAGACCAACGTCATCACAGGTCTCGCAAGGCATTGCTGGGAATGCTGAGGCCCGGGATGGCAGCGCGGGACGTTGGAAGGTACAGTGGGGAAAAAAAGTATTTAGTCAGTCAGCAATAGTGCAAGTTCCACCACTTAAAAAGATGAGAGGCGTCTGTAATTTACATCATAGGTAGACCTCAACTATGGGAGACAAACTGAGAAAAAAAAATCCAGAAAATCACATTGTCTGTTTTTTTTTTCATTTTATTTGCATATTATGGTGGAAAATAAGTATTTGGTCAGAAACAAGCAATCAAGATTTCTGGCTCTCACAGACCTGTAACTTCTTCTTTAAGAGTCTCCTCTTTCCTTTACTCATTACCTGTAGTAATGGCACCTGTTTAAACTTGTTATCAGTATAAAAAGACACCTGTGCACACCCTCAAACAGTCTGACTCCAAACTCCACTATGGTGAAGACCAAAGAGCTGTCAAAGGACACCAGAAACAAAATTGTAGCCCTGCACCAGGCTGGGAAGACTGAATCTGCAATAGCCAACCAGCTTGGAGTGAAGAAATCAACTGTGGGAGCAATAATTAGAAAATGGAAGACATACAAGACCACTGATAATCTCCCTCGATCTGGTGCTCCACGCAAAATCCCACCCCGTGGGGTCAGAATGATCACAAGAACGGTGAGCAAAAATCCCAGAACCATGCGGGGGGACCTAGTGAATGAACTGCAGAGAGCTGGGACCAATGTAACAAGGCCTACCATAAGTAACACACTACGCCACCATGGACTCAGATCCTGCAGTGCCAGACGTGTCCCACTGCTTAAGCCTGTACATGTCCGGGCCCGTCTGAAGTTTGCTAGAGAGCATTTGGATGATCCAGAGGAGTTTTGGGAGAATGTCCTATGGTCTGATGAAACCAAACTGGAACTGTTTGGTAGAAACACAACTTGTCGTGTTTGGAGGAAAAAGAATACTGAGTTGCATCCATCAAACACCATACCTACTGTAAAGCATGGTGGTGGAAACATCATGCTTTGGGGCTGTTTCTCTGCAAAGGGGCCAGGACGACTGATCCGGGTACATGAAAGAATGAATGGGGCCATGTATCGTGAGATTTTGAGTGCAAACCTCCTTCCATCAGCAAGGGCATTGAAGATGAAACGTGGCTGGGTCTTTCAACATGACAATGATCCAAAGCACACCGCCAGGGCAACGAAGGAGTGGCTTCGTAAGAAGCATTTCAAGGTCCTGGAGTGGCCTAGCCAGTCTCCAGATCTCAACCCTATAGAAAACCTTTGGAGGGAGTTGAAAGTCCGTGTTGCCAAGCGAAAAGCCAAAAACATCACTGCTCTAGAGGAGATCTGCATGGAGGAATTGGCCAACATACCAACAACAGTGTGTGGCAACCTTGTGAAGACTTACAGAAAACGTTTGACCTCTGTCATTGCCAACAAAGGATATATCACAAAGTATTGAGATGAAATTTTGTTTCTGACCAAATACTTATTTTCCACCATAATATGCAAATAAAATGAAAAAAAAAACAGACATTGTGATTTTCTGGATTTTTTTTTCTCAGTTTGTCTCCCATAGTTGAGGTCTACCTATGATGTAAATTACAGACGCCTCTCATCTTTTTAAGTGGTGGAACTTGCACTATTGCTGACTGACTAAATACTTTTTTTCCCCACTGTAAATATACCCCGATTTTTAATTTTTTTTATCATTTTTAACATTTTATCTTTTACTATTGATGCCGCATAGGCGGCCTCAATAGTAAAAAGCTGCTCACACTTGTCAAACACTATGTTTGACGAGTGTGATCAACCTGTCAATCACTTTCCAAGCGATGCTTCAAATCGCTTGGAAAGTGCTTGAGAAAATCGCGGCAAAATCGCGAACAGAATCGCTGTAAAATCGCGTGGAAAAAACCGCGTGATTTCTGGGAAGGAGTCCGGTTTTCAATGTGCGTTTTAAGACGCAACGTGGGCACATAGCCTTACTGTTTGGGTTCAAGTGCCCGAACACCAGGTGTTTGTCATGCTGTCGTGTGCATGACAGCATGGCAAGCACCGCTTCTGATAGGTATCTTATTGACAACTCTCCATTACTAACCTCGGGGCTTGATGTCACCTCTTTGACAAGCAACCTTGCTAAAGCAGACAGATGGAGGCTCGTATTCTCAGGCTGGTAAGAGGCCATGGATATTGGCCCCCCAGCCTTAAAATAGTCAACAGCTGCCCAGAAAAGGCACATCTATTAGATGGCCAATTCTGGCGCTTTGCCCAGCTCTTTCCACTTGCCCTGTAGCGGTGGCAAGTGAGGTGATAGTTGGGGGGCCAGTATCCATGGCCTCTTACCAGCCAGTTGTCTGCTTTAGACTTGTTTCACACTAGCGTTACCCGCTGCAGCGCACGGCCGCCGCTAAGCTCCGCCCCCTCTGGTCAGCTCCGCCTCTGATCGCATGACGCTGCATGCGATCAGCGTACCCTATATTTAGCGTTGGGTATGCTGGCGTGCGTGGGAAACTTTTGCTGGTGCATCCACCCTTTTGGAGCTGTGCCAACGTGCGCCAAACGCACTGTGTTGCATTTTTGTGCACTCGGCGCAGCGCCAAAAGGGCGGATGCACCGGCAAAAGTGTTGGTTGTCGAAAATGGGGGGCGACCCACACTCTTTTTTCAAATTATTAATTTAAAAAAACCAGCGTGGGGACCCCTCTACTCTTGATAACTAGCCTTGCTGAAGCCCAGCTGTGAGTTTTGCCCTACTGGTTAGCAAAAATACAAGGGAACCCACATTTTTTTTTTCATTAGTTAGTTACAGCACAGCAGCGGCTGATGAATACTACCATCCGCCGTTTCTGCTCTCACTGAAATTAGCGGCAGTAGGTGTCAGATGATGGGATCAGTAGTCCCATCAGCTACCAGTGACCAGAGGTAAGCTTTACACCTCCAATCACAGATGAGTGCTCTCGCTGACTTTTGACAGCTTGGGAACCCATGGGCAGACATACCGCATGTGCAGCCTGTGTGGCTGCACCGGGGCCCAGAGGTGGAGGGGGACCCCTGCAGGGTGGCTAATAATGAGAGCAATCTGGCCTATTTATCCGGCTCCGGGGGGCCCCTGGCCAGATTGCCCTTATGTGCAGCGGGCAGGGAGTGATCCCTGCAGCTCCGCTGCCTACAAGAGAAAATAGCAGCGGAGTGGAGCTGAAAAGATCCTTCCTGCTTCCTGCCCGCACTTCCTCTCACAGAGACAGCAGTGCCGCTGGATGACGTCATCATTCAGCACGGCTGTGCCAGGGAGAGGAAGCTTCCAGCGACGGTGATGCTTCAGCTGCGGGAGAGTGTGGGAGAGGTGCTGTGTGTGTGTGTTTTGTTGTATGTATGTGTGTTGTGTGTGTAGAGAGATGAGTGGTGTGTGCGTGCATGCGTAGCGCTGCGGGGAATGTGCAGAGAGGTGAATGGTGCTGTGTGTGTAGGTGGAGGAGAGGGCAATGATGGGGTAATGGGGAGAAGACAATGATGGGGTGATGGAGAGGGCAATGATGGGGATGATGGGGGAGGAAATGATGGAAGTGGTGGAATGGGCAAGGATGTGGATGGTGGGGGAGGAAATGATGGACTTGGTGGAATGGTGGTGGGTGAGAAGGCAATGATGGAGGTGGTTGGTGGAAAGGGCAATAATGGGAGTGGAGGGGGGAGGAAATGATGGTGGTGGTGGAATGGGCAATGATGGGTATGGTTGGGGAGTAGGAAATGATGGAGGTGGTGGAAAGGGCAATGAGGGGAATTGGTGGGGGAGGAGAAAATGATGGAGGTGGTGGAAAGGGCGATGATGGCAGTGGGGGAGAAGGCAATGA
Source organism: Dendrobates tinctorius (assembly GCF_039654945.1). NCBI lineage: Eukaryota > Metazoa > Chordata > Amphibia > Anura > Dendrobatidae > Dendrobates > Dendrobates tinctorius. The sequence goes on along the minus strand of NW_027361726.1, from coordinate 5,914,154 downwards.
TGGGCGTGGGGGAGAAGGCAATGATGGTGGTAGTGTAAAACAGGGTTCCCCAACTCCTGTCCTCAAGGCCCATCAACAGGTCATGTTTGCAGGATTTCCTTAGTAATGCCCAGGTGATAATTGCATCACCTGTACAATACAAGGGAAATCCTGAAAACATGACCTGTTGGTGGGCCTTGAGGACTGGGGTGGTGACAGAAAAAGCAATGATGGAGGTGGTGGGGAGAATGAAATGATGGTGGTGATGGAAAGGACAATGATGGGGTGGTGGGGGAGAATGCAATGATGGTGGTAGAAAGGGCAATAATGGTGGTGGTGGGGAGGAGGAAATGATGGAGGTGGTGGAATGGGCAATGATGGGGTGGGGGAGAGGACAATAATGAGATGCGGGGGAGAAGGGCAATGAGGGATTTGGGAAGGAGGACTTATAATTGACTTAGGAACAGGGGGAGGTGGAGGAAGACATTATCGCTTATTATGTCTAACACAGTCCCTTAGTGTATAGTGTACTCACTTATTATACATAACACAGTCCCTTAGTATATAGTGTACTCACTTATTATGTCTAACAGTCTCTTAGTATATAGTGTACGTACTTATGTATAAAACAGTCCCTTAGTATATAGTGTACTCACTAATTCTGTATAACACCATCCTTAGTTACATAGTTTCCTTTTATATTATGTATAACACCGTCCCTTATTACGTACCGTCCTCTCTAGTTATAAATGGTGCCATCACTTATTATATAGCTTTCTCTGCTGTTATGTACAGTGCTGTCTTTTACATAGTGTATTCTTGTTAATTTTGTTATTCACAGCGCCCTCTTTTATTACATAGTCCCCTCTCTTTTTAGATATAAAATTACTGCTGATCGAGGAGCCAGTGACCAAACGACCAGTCCATCAGCTCCTCCATTAAAAAAGCTTTCCCATGCTCAATTAGCCATCATTGCATTATACATCTAACAAGACAGGATGGTATGTAATAAAAAACAGGGCTCTATATAATCCAATATGTAAGGGACGATACTGTACATAACAAGAGAGGGCACTGTATAATAAGGGATGGCAATATACATAATAAAGGAGACTATGTAATATACTGCTGTGGCAAAAATTAAGAGACCACTGCAAAATTTTCAGTTTATCTGATTTTTCTCTCTATGTATACTTTTGGGTAAAATGTAAATTGCTCTTTTATTCTATAACCTACTGACAACATGTTTTCGAATTTCCAAGCACTAAATTTTGTATTTATTTTCCGAAAAGGAGAAATGGTCAAAAGAACAAAAAAATTCATATAATGCGAAGAAAACAAGTTCATAATCATTTAGAAACAACAATACTAATGTTTTAACTCAGGAATAGTTAAACAAATCAATATTTTGTGGAATAACCATGATTTTAAATCACAGCTTTCATGTTAGGCGTCAGGTTTCTGAGTCTGCTTTGCAGGAATCCAGAGCCTCACATTCTGTGGTCTCCTGCTGTCTTTCTACTGCAGAGATTACTTTGCAGCAGACCGCTCCAGAGACTAAGTCCCTCTTTGCTTCTACCGGGCATGCTCAAGAGACGATCTCCTGTTGGAGATTGGGAGTCATGTGCCCAGGTCTTGTTCAAGATCTCACTGGTCCATCTCGGAGATCTGGAAGGTCCCGCACGGCTATAAAAAGTGCGCATGGCCGTTCCGCCATGTGCTAGTATAGACTATATTTGCTATGTGTGAATGGTGACGGATGTGTTTCTGGTGACTGACTCATTATAAAACCCCTTCCCTCTGATATTACGCATGTGGATAGGGAATTAGTTTAGCAGTCAGCGACAGTCAGTGGCAAGCCTCAAGCCACTGTGCACACCGCACCGCTACGCTAGCGTCCGACATTGCGCTTGCTTTCTGGCTTTGTCGTCGAGCGGCAGTGTCCTACGCCGCACTGCAGCCCTTTCTTAGCGCTCGCAGAAGCGACACCGTACACACGGTAGGTCTAGAGGGACGCAGCTTCTCTGTCTTGGGTCCTGCTCCTGTGACCAGATACCGTGTGTGCATTTTTCCTGAGGCCTGTGTCACTAACAGGTTCAGCATTTTGTATGTTTTTGTTGCGGCACCTCTGTGTGAACAGAGCCTGCTCTGCGCACTCCGGGTGAAGTTGAACCCATGCGCATTATACCGCCATATTGCTCCTCTGTCATTACCTAGCAGCGGTGTAACAACTACTGCACGGTGGACCCCGAGCGGCGAACGCACTTTATTATTTATTTTTATTTAATGCGTTCTGCCGTTCCTAACATTTCATGCGTCTTGGCATGCTTTCCACCAGTCTTTCACACTGCTTTTGGGTGACCTTATGCCAGTCCTGGTACACAGATTTAAGCAGTTCTTCTTTGTTTGACAGCTTGTGATTATCCATCTTCCTGTTATTACATTCCATAGGTTTTCAATGAGGTTCAGATCTGGAGATTGGGCTGGCCATGAAGGGCATTTGATGTGGAGGTTCTTCATCCACCAGTCACCTACAAACCCACCTAGGGGCGTGTGTCTGAAGTAAAGCCTATGTGTGTGGTCGTGAATCTAATGGACCTGCAATGAGGCATGTGATGCTGTGGGTGTGGCTACGGACCATATAAGGTGACCAGGGTAGGTCACATGAGAAAACAGCTGATCTGATTGGTCCGTGTGGAAGGTCCCGGAAGGGCGACGTGCTAGGTGTGCTGCCTTCCTGAAGCGCACATGTGGACGCCGCTGACCGTGTGTGGCCTGTGTGTAATAGCCTGTGAGTACTGGACAGTCCCCAGGAGGGAAGGGACATCAGGACTGAGAAGCAGCTAGGAGGTAACCCCGGACAGGGGGTAAGACTGTAAAGCTTGTTTGCTGGACAAAGCGCAGCCTGTGTGACCACAGGACCGAGAGCGGAGCTCTACATTGAATCTTCATTTAGTCTTATGTAAGACTGTTGCTGCTATATGGTTTATGCCGCACAATAATCCAGATGGACTGATTTATGTGAACAACCCGTGCCTGACGTGGTTAATCCGCTGCCGAGTGAGTGTCCCTCAACATGAACACTAGGTGCTACCTTACTATATATATATATTATCTTTGTTGCCATAAAAGGAGGGGGGCCCAGACACATTTCTTGCACAGGGGCCCCAAGCTGTCAGTGTCCGCCCCTATGGGAACCTATGCTCATGCACATGACAGCGCAGCAAACATTGGATGTTCGGCCCCCCATTCAAATGAATGGCGTCTGGGTTCGGGTCCGGGTACTGTTCTGGTACCCGATCCCAAACTTTTTGTAACTGTTCGGCCGAACCCGCACATCCAGGTGTTTGCCCATTTATAGTGAACGGTAACGGGAAGTATCAGGAATTTTTTTTTTTTTTTTATATTTTACATTTATTATGCTCTGGGATTTGGGAAGATTCCAGAGATAATAAGGGACACTCAATTCACAGAGAATCACTTCTCAGCTAATATAATTTGCCTGTGGGAACAGACAAATTAGAATTTTGCCCAATCCGCTAATGTCTACTATGTATCGTTAACTTTGACTATAAGGGAAGAGTCAGAAGGTCCTTTAAATTGGAGTGAAATCAGAAGCAGTGCACGGACTGGCCGGCGGCTCTCCGGACCAGAGCGCAACAGCTGCATTTTTTTATATGTAGTTAGCATGCTCAGGTCTGGAGATCTGCAGGCCAGTCTGTGCACTGCGTTTCGATCTTGCTCTCGGCCGTCTAAATGTGCCCTAATGTGGTCTGTGATGAAAAAAAAAAAAAGACGCCTGTGGCCGAGCGGTTCAGTGCACACCTCACAGTGGCCGAGCAGTTCAGTGCACCCCTCACAGTGGCAAAGCAGTTCAGGTGCACCCCTTGCAGTTGCTGAGCGGTGCAGTGCACCTTCCTACCTATTTGTTTTCTCTCTATTTCTGCCCTCTGGTTCCTGTAAATCCAGAGCTGTCAATTAAGGAAGACAAGAGTATATATAGATGCAAAATAAGGAGGTGGGAAGGAGCGCTGGACTACTCGACCAAGTGAAGGGTGCCCCGAACGCCTGTGTTTGGTTTCAACAGTCGTTAGGCTGAGCTGTAATGCACCTCATACAAGGGGTGGCGCTGCTTATAGGCAGCATGTTGGCTCAGTGGTTAGCACTACAGCCTTGCAGCGCTGGGGTCCTGGGTTGAAATCTCACCAAGGACAACATCTGCAGGAGTTTGTATGTTCTACCCCGGGTTTGTGTGGGTTTCCTCCAGGTTCTCCCCGGGTTTGTGTGGGTTTCCTCCAGGTTCTCCAGTTTTCTCCCACACTCCAACAACATACTGATAGGAAATCTAGATTGTAAGCCCCAATAGAGACTGTGACGATAGTGTTTGTAAAGCGCTGTGGAATTAATGGTGAGAAAGATAAAAATAAAATAAAGAAGCCATGTGTCCATAATACAGAATGACCCCTTTACATTTGCGTGTGCTACCACTATGGATGCAGACCCATTGCTTGCATCCAGGGGGGCAGATTACAGGAGATTTCCAGGATGTAGTCATCAGTGATTGATGGTGAAGGTCCGTCCCCTGACTCACATTACTAGTCACTGCCTGTGGAGCCAAGGTAGTGAATGCAGGGTTCCCACCGATCAAGTATTGTTGGCTGATCATGAGAGGAGAGCCCCTTTAAAAGGTGATGATTGACAGCAAGTCCTGACCCACCGTAATTGCTGTTCTAACTTTATTAAAGGAGCCATAACTGAATGAACATAACAATCACCTTCAATATGATGATGTGATGAGCATTCAGTAAGATACTGTCAATTATCTATGCAAAGAAGAAGCTATTCAGTTCAAAGCAATGGCTTTACAGCAGCCTCCAGAGGTTGACGGGGGTAAATGGAGCAGCGCCTCACAGAGTCATCTAACTGCATATAGTGCGGCTGATTACTGACCATTCTTTGCTCCTCTCAGCACTCCGGAACCATAATTGCTTCTTCCTGTCAATCACATGAAGCACTACCACGAAAAATACGAGAAATAGATTGTGCTGGAGCCCTGCGAGACAAGAAAAGGCAAATAGTTTTGCAAATTGAATTGGTGCACAAAGTACAAAATAAAACCAGTGTTTGTCACCTGCATCTAATTGGGGCAGAGATTCTTCAATTTATGGAGCTTCACTACTGCCAGGACCTTTCATACAGTGATGCCACCATGCTTCTTCATGGAGATGATCCTTGCATTTCTGCAGTTTCTGTACTAGGAGATGTTTCACTATTGGTCCTTCCAGACCTTTCACACAGTCATGTCACAGTTCTAGGATGTTACAACCAAAGGCTCTTGTCAAAGTGTTGTTAAGCCTTAAAGGGAAGGTGCCATCCAAACACACTTTTTTTCAGCAATTGAAAAAATGTGAAGAATTAATGTTTACATTTTCTTTAAAAATATTATCATTTGTTTTTAATTTTGTAAAATATAAAAAATAATTTTAAAAAGTTTGGCATTTCCACTTGTTAACACTAGAGGGAGCAGCTACTGAAATTTGGCACAAAAACCTAGTGTACAACTAGCTCACATTACTGCCCTGCGGTAATTATGGGCAGAATCTGCTGACATGGGTGTGGTGTCACTCCTCTCCTCCCCTTCTGGGTGTTTGCTAAGGGAAAAGAGACGATGACATCTAGGAACACAGTGAGCAGCCATTTTGATGGGGCCTGCAAAGTTACTGACTGTCATTGCATGCAAAGTCTGGATCAGAACAGGCCATCAATCAGCAGAAATGTTTTCTCGATTTCTGTGGAGCAGACAAGCAGACGGTCCATCCATGTGTATAAAACACAGCGCTCTATGTACAATCCCTGGCACTGTACAGGGTGCCCCCCATAGACCAGCACACTGCTCTCCTGAAATACTCTGTGCTGCTGTCACCCTGATCCTCCACCATATATCTCCCTCTGTGCCCCCCATAGACCAGCACACTGCTCTCCTGAAATACTCTGCTGCTGTCACTCTGCTCCTCCCCCATATATCTCCCTCTGTGCCCCCCATAGACCAGCACACTGCTCTCCTGAAATACTCTGTGCTGCTGTCACCCTGCTCCTCCCCCATATATCTCCCTCTGTGCCCCCCATAGACCAGCACACTGCTCTCCTGAAATACTCTGCTGCTGTCACCCTGCTCCTCCCCCATATATCTCCCTCTGTGCCCCCCATAGACCAGCACACTGCTCTCCTGAAATACTCTGTGCTGCTGTCACCCTGCTCCTCCCCCATATATCTCCCTCTGTGCCCCCATAGACCAGCACACTGCTCTCCTGAAATACTCTGTGCTGCTGTCACCCTGCTCCTCCCCATATATCTCCCTCTGTGCCCCCCATAGACCAGCGCACTGCTCTCCTGAAATACTCTGTGCTGCTGTCACCCTGCTCCTCCCCCATATATCTCCCTCTGTGCCCCCCATAGACCAGCACACTGCTCTGAAATACTCTGTGCTGCTGTCTCCCAGGACATTCGAGCATGATCAGAGATATCCAGCAGGGGGGGCGGTGGCCGCTATGTGTCACATGTAGTGAGATTGCTGTTGCGCCACAAAATTGGTGACGCATCAGCGATCTCGCTATTGATCTCTCTATGTGAGACGGGGCCTTTAAGCCCCCGTTACACCCTGCGATATCGCTAGCAATATCACTGTAAAGTCACCGATTTTGTGATGTTGCAGCGATATTGCTAGCAATATCGCTGCATGTGATACTTACCTCCGACCGGCTCCCCCGCTGGTTATCGCTGATCGCGCGAGAAGCTCCTGGACCATTCCTCATTGGTCACTTCCTCCGGCGCTTCCTGTGGCGCCGACGAGCGACGCGTGGAGCCGGGCAGGAGGACGCAGGATCGCCGCGTCTGACAGGTAAGTAGCGATCCCCATCCCCTGCTATGTCGCTGGTGAGATCTGCCTGTGTGGCAGCTCACTAGCGACCACCTAGTGATGCACCAGCGATCCTGACCGCGTCATATCGCTGGTCGGGATCGCTAGTGCATCGCTAGGTGTAACAGTACCCTTACACTGCTGCTCTGCTCAGCAGGGAGTCATTACATGGAAAGATGACCAACAACTAAACCTCCAGTGAGGAAATAGATGTTATCAGGTAAACAGTGCACACAAGTGCAACCAAAAATCATTTTAATGTCTCATTAAAAAAAATGCAAATAAGATGCCATTATGACTTGATTATAAAACCCCAGACAGAAAAAAAAACATTCATCTATTGTCACTGACCTGTAGAGAAAAGCCATCCTGAGGCTGGAAACGCGCACAGCCCTAATGCTGCTCACATTCGAGGGTTTATTACAATTGTGTCCAGTGTAGGTAAGCCTCTGTGAGCTTCACAAATCTCTCACCCTGACCGTTTGCTACAATGTCTCAGTGCAGGTAAAATGCATCACTCCTTACCATTTAGCTCACAGACGCTTGTTTATACATTGTAACGACCCATCAGCTTTGTACATGAACACCAGCCTTTAGATGGCAACAAGAATATTCCCATTACCTTGCTCACAGCAAGCAGAGATCTTGAAAATAAAGTGATCAGAAACGGACACAAAGTATGTTACAAAGTTTCAGAAAATTTCATTACACAATGATTGCTAAAAACTCCTTTAAAGGGAACTTGTAACAATAATTTAGGCCACCCAAACCCCCCGATATCCAGGACGGTATACGGCGCTCAGTGATGATGCATTACTTTCTTTTGGTTATGGTCGTGTAGAGTCTGCCAGAGGGGTGGCGGCAACCTTCTAAAGGTGAAATGGAGAATATCACCTCCAAAATGCTAATTAAGCCACTTTTACAGATATGAGGAGAAAGACTTTGCCCCTCCCCAAAATACAATCATACCTGTATTATAGATTTTAGAGGTGTAATTGCAAAGAAAAAAAGTGACGAAGTGACGAGTGTGACCATGGCAAGAGTGCACCATTGCCCCTTCATTTACATACAAAAAAATCTTTATCATAGGTATGATTTTTATAGACGTTTACTCCCCTACATATATGTACAAGTGGTTTAATTAGCATTTTGGGAGCGACAGACCCCGATTTTTTTAGGTGACTGCAGACTTGTGAAGCTTCGCATCTCGCGCACTGCACCCTGTGAGGATTCTGCAGTCGGCGCAGGGAGCAGCAGTCATGTGACCACAAGTATATGTGTATAAGGCGAGGCAGTCTAGTTGGAACATGCCATGCACCGGCGAATCATGACCGCCATTCCTGGCGCCATCACCGGAGAAGATGTGTGCAAGATGTAAGTGTTCTGTCTCCGACATCTAATTCACAACCTTTGACTGTCTATTTGATAATATTTCCAATGATGTATTGAGAATATATAGGATGTTCGGTTTTCTATAGATTCTATTGTTTTCATTGTTTCTGGCTCCATCTAGTGGCCAGAGTCATAACCGCAGTGTTATTGTGTGTCTAATCTTTTTTCCCTCTGTTCACAATGTATTCTGGGAAAGTTTGCAAGGCACCCTGGTAAGTTTTGCAAAGGATCATGGTTAGTCCAGCCCCATTTTCCCCCAGTTCTTCATTTTCTCTCAGCCTGCATTCTGGAAGCGTCTCATTTCTCTTCTCCCTTTGCGACAGCATCACTGTTTCACCGCATCAATATACCACCACATTTAATAAAACACAGATTCAACTTACATTCTCCTTATTGGACCCCGGTATAGCGGTTTAGCTGCCTGTATAAGCTACATGAAGTCTGCTTCAATTAGTGAGGACAGAACAGTAAGGATTCACAAGTCTGCAGTCAAATAGATTGACAGCAAATTTGTAGTTTAAGACAGGACAACCCCTTTAAATTGGCTGGTCCCCGTCTTGGTTGGTTTGCATGAAATCTTCCAGGCCGGGTACATCACCACAAGTCTCTTCCAGGGCATGTCGATGAAACCAGGAGACAAAACAACCATTGCGTCTTCACCAGAAAACGACTTGACCCACGTAAATGTATACAAGTTTGGGAACACAGTATTTTCTGCATGATGCTACACCTGAATGAATGTTAAAATATATATCACATGGTAGAATAACAGCACACTCCTAATGTCGTGGGTGAAATACTTATGCAAGCAACCAGCCAAGAAGCCTCCAAATGTAGAAAACCTAGATCGGAAGCAGCACTCCAATGGAAATCAGTGTACAAAGTTCACTTTATTCACACAGATAAATGCGACATTACAGCTTATCATGTGAAGCCTCTCTCAAGTACACACACATACCTACATATTTAAATTATACATGCACATACACACCTATTATACAGCTAATATAATAAATAATTCTTCAAAATATGGACCAATGATGAATTAAAAAATGTGGTACTGTGAACAACTCTTGCTCTAAAGGATGAAGAGAACTAACAATCATCTGGATACCACGTAACGACCACAGTGATTTTAGCCTTAATATTTCCCTCCGTCACAAACAGTGACCCCAGTGTAGACCAATAAAGGGGTTACTCATAACTTAGCCTTTCGTGGATTAACTTTGTCCACTTCTGGGCTCGGGAGGTGAATCTTTGGACACTGCCAAGTGCAGCCAAGCTACGCTGTTCCCAAACACAGAAATGCATATGAGACACAGTAATAGTGTAGCTCAGTAGCTCTCAGCAATTTCCGCAGGGCCACCTCCAGTGAACAACCCCAGCTGAGATGGGAATCCTTTAGGCCTCCTTCACACATCCGTGTCACCGCTACATATGGTGATAGTTTCCAAGCGTACTGGAAACACACACACTTAGACCGATTCACATCAATAGGTCTGTGCACATGTCAGTGTGTTTCTGCGAACCATATCAGTGAACAAACAAGTAGACATGTCCGTTTTTTTGCAAGCAGCATGGTCTGCAATATGTCCCGCACATGTGAACACTGATGACACAAGAATAACATCTGTGTGTCATCAGTGTGACACATACCAGCGTCTGGGAAAAACAATAGAGTTAGCGCTGTTCTCAGGCGCCGGGTGCTGAATACAACTCTCATCCTTGCCTCCTGGTTTCCCCACGATGGGTAAAGTAGGGTTGGGGAGTTTTTTGTTTATTTTTAATTAAAAGGACTTTTCTCTGTGTGTCTTTATAGATTTTGACTAAGGGGTTAGTACTGGGGGTGTCTGTTAGATGCCTCTACATTACTAACCCCTTGGCTTGAAGTCAGCAAACATAAAACAGCTGACATCAACTCCAAAACTATTACCCCACTTGCCAACGCACGGCTGAGGACTGGTGTTCTTATTGTGGGAAAGGGGCCCCTTCCCAGCCTATTAATATCAGCCCTCAGCTGTCTGTTTAGCCTTTGCTGGTTAGTGAATACAGTGGGGACCCTACGTCATTTTTCTTGGGGGGGGGGCACTCAACAACCAGTAAAGGCTAAGCAAACAGCTGTGAACTGTTATTAATAGGCTGGGAACCTTTATGGCTATTGGCCTCCCAGAATATTAATCCCAGCACTCCGCTGTCGACTTTCCCTCAGCTGGTTATGTAAAGTGGGACTTTTTTTCAATATGCACGATACACAGATGGCGGGTGCTGACTCCAACTCTCATCAGCGTCACCTGGCCACGCTGATCGGAGGGAGATCAGGTGACAATAATGAGAATTGCTGGTAACATCACTTACTGTAATGCTCTTCCCAGGCACTAGTTTGTGTCACACTGATGGTGCACAAGGGCAGCACACAGATGTTACACACGGATAGCACTGGTACTGGTTTTTCCAGAAATGGAAATATCAGGATGTGTGAAAGAGGCCTTAAAGGGAGACTATCAACACTAAATAACCATTCAAACCAAGCACAAATGCTGAGTACAATCTTGGATTGGTCAAATAGTTCAGTGCACCTTCCCACCTTCTTTGTCTGTATCTATCTCCACCATCCTCTTACTTGAGTAACAGCTCTTACTTCATAAAAGCCAGAGATGTGCAGAAAAAGATGGGGAAAATAATAGGTGGGAATATGCAGTGAACTGTTTGTCCTCACCAAGTAACTGTGCTTGAGCTGAAGAGTCATTCTGTGCTGACAGGAAAAATGAGAGAGTGGAGAAGATACAGCTGCAGTGTCTGAATGAGGGAGCAGCACAAAGCACAGCTCGGACATCGCACCAGTAAGTGCCCAGAAAGCAGGAACAGAGAAGCTGTGCATTTACAGGAACGAGAAGAGGGAAGGAAATATCCTAAATCTGCAGACTAGCAACATTTATTGCTGAATCTAACCCACAGTGGCAATTAAGATTCATTTTGGAGTTGAGTAAACATAATTAGAAATTTAAAAAAAAAAAAAAACACAAAATCAAGTCCATAGCTGCTCATTCCCAGATTCTGATCTCTCCGTCCCAATAGCAGGATGCCAGCAGCGACGGCAGCACAGAGTGGTAATTGACACCTACGCATGGACTCCCCTGGCTGGGGAGAGTTTGGATGATTTTGGATGTATGATAATTGTAGAAGACGATGTTTCCTTCGGAACTTCCCGTTACGATGATGGATCCGTCTGGAGAGAACTCGCATCCCACGGCAAATCCCTCCACCTGTTTGGAAGAGATGGAGCACCTTAATGAGTTTTCCTGCATCGATAATCCTTCCCTCTCACCGGGGATCGCAGAGAAACCATCTCTCTTTCTGCAAACATTGGAAGGCGTCTCTGCTCCCTCATGTAGGCTCCTTACGCCGGCAGACTCCTAATCAACGGCATAAATTCAATTTGCTCGACAACTTTGTTGTTGTTTTACAAGCTGGTGAGGAGATTATGGAATACACAGAGGGAAACATTACAATAGTTTTTGTTACAAACTCCAGCATTTGTATCTCCTGCAGGGTCCCCCCTCATTTCTTCCTGTCCTACGAAAAACAGCTTAACAAACGCATAAAAAAATACAATGAGTAATTTCTCAGAGCCAAGGCCATCAATCCAGCACAGAGGAAGCTGCTGGTGATCCAGCCAAGTGAACGCTAGTCAACCGGCTAAGCTCAATCACCCACTGCTTGGTGGGCACAGCACATGCTGAGAAAAATAATTATTAGGGCGGTTTTTTGGGTTGTTTTTTTTAAACTCATTCAGTATATGCAGGCAGAGAGCTCCTGGCGCCTACATGGAACATGTCCTCATTGACTCATTTACCAATAATATGCCAGAAAATTGCCATTCTGACAGATGCTGGGCCGGATGGCCACAGAGTAACTATTTTTTTAAATAGTAACATCCTGAAGAGATTGTCTGCATCAAGATGTCATTTTTACAAATGATACTCTCCTACCGGACACCTGCCATTCGTCTCCACTGCTGCCGGTATCCCCTGCCAGTCTTCTTGGTACCTCTTCAGTGGCGGACATCATGTGGTGATATTATCCTGTCTGAGCCGGAACACAAAGCTAGAAGATGGTTTATTCTGGCCCAGAAAGAAAATCACAACTGTAGCCAATCAATGGCAGCTGATTCCCTTCAAACACCATGTGATGTGATCGCCAGAAGACAAAGCAACAAAACTGACAGAGGAAACAGGCAGTGCTGTGGAGGCACGTCGGGACTTGTCGCCAAGTATAGGTATTATTTATTTTATGTACCTTTTTAGACCAATATAGGCCAAGTTCTCACAGCTGAGGGTTTGTTCCAGTCTAGAAAACAATATGTAAGATAAATCATTGGCAGCACTAATCTCTCCTGCTCGGCTAGTTTGTTATCATGTATGGGAGCAGGGACAGTCTAGAGGCGCGGGTGCAGTGTTGGGATGCAGTGAAGGGGTGTGGCTACAGTGTAGAGGTGCGGCTGCAGTGTAGGAGTGCGGGTGCAGTGAAGGGGTGCAGCTGCAGTGAAGGGGTGTGGGAACAGAGGCACCTGCGGGAGAAGTGTAGGGGTGTGTGAGCAGTGTTTTAGCCTGGAATCCAGTTTAGGGGTGCAGTGTAAGGGTGCGGCTGCAGTGTAGGGGGGCGGCCACAGTGTTGGGGTGTGGCCGCAGTGTAGACATGTGGAACAGAGAGGTCTGAGGGAGAAGTGTAGGGGTGTGTGAGCAGTGTTTTAGCCTGGAATCCACACTGGATAGTCTAAACTGGTAACAAACCCTCAGCTCTCTACAGAGCTGGTCATGTTGGATGTTTAAATTGAACCTGTAATGTTGTAAATGGTATCTGATCTGCACGCAGGATGTTACAGAGAAGAAGGAGCTAATGATTGATGTACTTTTTTTTGGAAAAAGATTCAGTAAAACTTGCATTTTATTCATTGCCATCCCTGGTGTTTGTAGTTATAAGGGTATGTTCCCACGGTCAGTAAACGCTGTTGGCTGGACGCTGCGTACATCCGCAGCGGCCAGATGTTACAGCATTGTGGATGGGATTTCAAGAAATCCCATCTTCACTATGCGTCCTGAAATGCCTCTAGCTTCCCTGCGGAGACAGACATGCCGCGCAACTTTCCTGACTGAAGAATGTCTATTTATGCAGTGGAGACGCTCCGTCTTTGCTGCGTAAATTACCCATTCACTATCATTAGATGCGGTAAAACCGCATTATCTTTCTAGTCACATGCATATTAAGCGTGGGAACGCACCTTACTACGAATGTGTACTAATTTAAATAAAGGTGTACCTTGTTTCAACTGGCAGTACAGCTACACTTCAGTTCTCGCGATGAGCTGAGCTGACCACGAGACCTGCCATGCACATGACTCCCAGGGACGGGGATATATCTAGTCACTTGCCAAGTACTCACGATCAGCTGACCGTGTGAACTGCAGTGCACGTGATGTCGGGGACCGCATTATCTCCTCTGGTTCAGTGATCATCTTCAACTCCGCTGTGTCTGGATGTCAGGCTGAGTGGTGGCATAATGCCACCGTTCAGCCAAAGGCATCCAGATGTAGCAGAGCTGGACTCATCGTTGGACAGTATGTGTTTCTTCTCGGAGGACAGGTAAGTATATTGTTGCTTTTTTATTTTATTTCTCTTACAGGAGACGTTGGCTTCGGTGGAATAGGCCATGCAGTAAGTATTGTTTAATTAAGATCTATTAAAGGAGTCTGTGTCATTATTTCACTTAAAGGACTTTATTCTGGCTGTGTCTTTATTTACCATTTAACTATAGGATTAGTAATGGATAGGTGTCTTATAGACGCTTCTCTATTACTAAGCCATGGCCTTGATGTCACCTGACAATACAAAGGTGACATCAACCCCACAAATATGAACCCCAATTGCCACCGCTACAGAGCAAATGGGAAGATCCGGGTAAAGTGCCACAATTGGCACATCTTTGGATGTGCCAATTGTGGGGCGGCTGCAGGCTGCTATTTTTAGGCTGGTGAGGGCCAAAATCTATGGGCCTCGCCCATCTGAGAATACCAGGACGCAGCAGTCTGCTTTTTTTTCTTGGCTGGTTAACAAAAATAGGGAGACCCCACACTATTTTTTGGAGGGGATACCACTATTTTTGCTAACCATCCAAGATAAGCAGACTGCTGCGGCCTGGTGTTATCAGGCTGGTAAGGTTCATGGATATTGGATCCTTGCCAGCCTGAAATACCAGTCCCAGTAGTCTGCTTCACTCTGGCTGCTTAACAAATATAGGGGGACCCCACACTTTTTTTTTTTTTTTAAATTATTATTTATTTATTAAAAATAAGGACCTCTCTCTGTGCTTTCCTCCACTTCCTGTGTCATGTACTTCTGGCTGTGTCACAACATTCACCATTATGTACATTAGTACACATACGTAGTAAGCTGCGTTCCCGCACTTAATACGTATGTGACTAGGAAGATATTGCTGTTTTACAGCATCTAATGAAAGTCTATTAGTAATTTACGCAGTGGAGACTAGCGTCACTGGTACGTAACTTGACATGCTGCGGTCTGGAAAGCTGCGCTGCATGTCCGTCTCTGGTGAGCACCGGGTATTGGTGCACGCATAGGGGGCACGGGATTTCTTGAAATCCCATCCACTATGCTGTAACAGCTGGACACTGCAGGTTGGATGCTGCAGATGTACGCAGCATCCAACCCACTGCGTTTACTGACCATGGGAACATTATCCCAATATATCTGCAAAAAGGAAATGACTTTTTTCCTTCCCAGAAACCAACTTTTAATTAGCTTTATTTGAAGTGAAAAAAAAATTAATTCAATGAAAAAACGCATCAAAAACGCATGTAAAAGATGCATAAAAAACCCAGGTAACCTGCCAGTGACCTCAGATGCAGATTTGGAGCAGATTTCACCTGCGTCAAATCCTGAGCAAATACTAAGCCATTCCTGATCATGTGCGCATACCCTAAAGGCCCCGTTACACATAACGATGTCCTAGCGATCCCACCCACGATCCGACGTGGATGGGATCGCTGGGACATCGTTAGCTGATCGCTGGTGAGCTGTCACATAGACAGCCCCTCCAGCGATCAGGACCCGTGAGCAAGCTGGTTTCCAAGGTAAACAGCGGGTATCTAAGAGCCGCACGGCTCCTAGATACCCGCTGTTTACATTGGAAACCAGCGTCGCTGATCGTTGCTCTCCCACTGCCACACGCAGCGATGCGTGCTGGCCAGCGGGAGACCAACGATCAAAATGGCCCTTGACGATCAGCGATACCCGGCAAGGGGGCCGGTAGCTGATCCATGTCACACACAGCGATTTCGCTAGCGAGATCACTGTGGCGTCACAAAATTAGCGAGCTCGCTGGCTATATCGCTGTGTGTGACGGGGCCTTAAGAGTCCGGTGGGCGGTCCTATTCAATGACAGTCTTTCCTGTATGTCAGTGACTGACAGCTTTCTTTGCATGCACAGAGTAGAACAGCCCAATGAACTCCTTTGCACACAGACACCAGAGATGTCAATGAATAAAATGTTTTACTGAATAATTTTCCAATAAGCCTACACATCACTCAGTTTCTCCTTCTCTGTACCCTGGAGTCCACAGATCTGATTCCATCTACATTCCTTTTAAGCTTTTTGCTATCATTTTAATTTACTTACAGCAAGCAGAGACCCTGAAATGGAGATGATTCAAAGCACAAAATTATTAGAAAGTTGAAAGAATACTTATTATACAATGACTAATTTGTAGTGGAAAATGGAGCAGAAATGAACAGTAAAATAAAAAAATACTTTAGCAATTAAACCTACAGCCTGCAAGTAAATCTAACAAACTAAATATTAACTTGTATTACTGAGCGGCACACAGGCACAAAGCCTCCTGCATTCGCAGCCACAGGTAAAACATTTACATTCAGACATCGAGCTCTGCATGAATAATATATGACCCAGCCATGGATTACAGAGCGCTGCTTACTGAATGGCGGGGGTCTATTGTCCATAACCTTAGGAGCTCCCTTCATGTATGCAGCTCAGGAAACAAATTAAACACTACCTTTGTAACACCAAGAGTCAGGATTTAAAGGGGAAACATAGATGATATTTCTATACACCTATCAGGGTATTACTGTGACCCCTGCTCGAAGAACGCTGCAGCAAAGGAAAATAAACTTCAGTGCAATGGTGCAAATTCAAGACCGTCTAATCAACACCTAAATATGCTGTTATTCCTAAATATGGAATATGGTTGCAATTAAGAACGACTTTTTATTATTTTATTCTCTAAGAATGGGATATTAGGGACATCATCAATCCGTGTGGAGTAACATAAGGTGTATAAAACTGAAGAACCGGAGAAAGAGAAGGACAATGGCTGCTGATCGACGTCAGTAATACTGAAGATGACTATAACTACTATAATACTGCTCCCTATGTACAAGATTATAACTACTACTACCTGAAGAGCTTTGCCCGGGCATAGTAACTATTCGTGGTTAGTTATAACAAATTATAATGATTATCCTCCACCCCACAGTCCCGTGCCCATATACCCATCATACATATCCTACATCCCATAGTCCCGTGACCATATACCCATCATACATCCTCCATCCCATAGTCCCGTGCCCATATACCCATCATACATATCCTACATCCCATAGTCCCGTGCCCATATACCCAACATACATATCCTCCATCCCATAGTCTAGTGCCCATATACCCATCACACATCCTTATCCCATAGTCCCGTACCAATATACCCATTATGACAGCGACACCATGGCAACCATTATGACATAACCGTCACCATCACCATGGCAAGCTATTATGACATCATCGTCACCATGGCAGCCATTATGCCATACCAGTCACCATTGCAACCTATTATGACATCGTCACCATGGTAACCATTATGACATCGTTGCAATGACATCCTTTATGACATCATCGTCGCTATGGCAGCCTATCATGACATCATAGTCACCGTCACCATGGCAACCTATTATGACATCGGCGCCATCGCAACCATTATGACATCGTCGATACACACAAACTTATGACATCATCGTCACCATGGAACCCATTATGACACGACCGTTACCATTGCAACCTATTATGACATCATCGTCGCCATGGTAACCATTATGACATCTTTGCCATGGCAACCTTTAAGACACCATGGTCGCTATGGCAACCTATTATGACATCGTCGTACACTCGTTTTTATATAGAGAGATAAAACTGCCCCCATGTACAAGAATATAACTACTATAATACTGCCCCTATGTACAAGAATACAACTACTATAATACTGCTCCGTATGTACAAGAATATAACTACTATAATACTGTCCCCAAGTATTAGAATATAACTACGATAATACTGTCCCTATGGACAAGAATAAAACTACTATAATACTGCTCCCTATGTTCAAGAATATAACTACTATAATACTGACCCCTATGTACAAGATTATAGCTACTATAATACTGCCCCTTATGTACAAGAATATAACTACTAGAATACTGCCTCTCATGTACAAGAATATACCTACTATAATACTACCCCCTATGTACAAGAATATAACCACTATAATACTGGCCCTATGTACAAGAATATAAGTATTATAATGCTGCCTCCTATGTACAGGAATATAACCACTATAATACTGGCCCCTACGTACAAGTATATAACTACTATAATATCGACCCTATTTACAAGAATATAACTACTATAATACTGTCCCTATGTACAAGAATATAACTACTATAATACTCTCCCCTATGTACAAGATTATAGCTACTATAATACTGCCCCTTATGCACAAGAATATAACTACTATAATACTGTCCTTATGTACTAGAATATAACTTCTATGATACTGCCCCTATGTACAAGAATATAACTACTATAATACTGCTCCTATGTACAGGAATATAACTACTATAATACTGCTCCTATGTACAAGAATGTACCTACTATAATATTGCCCCTATGTACAGGAATATAACTACTATAATACTGCCCCTATGTACAAGAATATAACTACTATAATACTGCTCCTATGTACAAGAATATAACTACTATAATACTGCTCCTATGTACAAGAATATAACTACTATAATACTGCTCCTATGTACAAGAATATAACTACTATAATACTGCTCCTATGTACAAGAATATAACTACTATAATACTGCTCCTATGTACAAGAATATAACTACTATAATACTGCACCCTATGTACAAGAATATAACTACTATAATACTGCTCCTACGTACATGAATATAACTACTATAATGCTGCCCCATATGTACAAGAATATAACTACTATAATACTGCCTCCTAAGTATAGGAATGGTAGAATTCTATATTATACATTTATTACCTTGTGTCCTTCAAACCTTTTCTTCTTATTCATTTTGTAAGGGCGCTGAGTAGAGAATAAAGCAATGTAGTTCCCATTAGTCTGTGCAGCGAATTCACTCTCCTTTGGGTGCAGTGCGAGGCTTGGACAGGTATATCGTTCCTAAAATATAGAAAAACATCCAATTACATTTCATTTAATTAGTGCATACATAAAAGAAAACATAGTATCCAATGGTGAAATGAGCAAATCAATCTAAACTTCCACAGTTGTAAGCCACCATGCTGTAAATGGTTCTATGACCTGAACCTTAGCGCTGCTTAAACCATTGTGAAGGTTTGTTAATATACTGTTGCAGGAATCGCCAGCCATGTGCTGTATGAGCAAACATCACCGCTGGAATGAATGACTCAATGATGGAGGTAATGTCATCACTGAGGGGCTGTTAGGGACATATGGTAATCTATACTAATACTATTGTCAGGATACTGGGAGTTGTAGTCTAGCATAAGCTTTTGCCGAGCTAGTTGCAAACAGCAGGATGTAAAAGCAAAGAACAGCTTGGAAATCTTACTTTCTGGAAAGAATAAATAAAATATCTGTTTCAAGTTCCAGCGATAAGATGAAAGTCAAGTGTGTCTCATTCTGTACTTCACTTATGACAAGAGCCGGACGCATTCACATTTAATAAAATCTCATAAATTGCAATCAATAAATAACCCTCGCACAGCATTGGTGGCAGCAGGACGGGGAATATTAATAGGGTCTACTACATGTGAGAGTTATTTTCCACGTGGCAGGCTCGGTGTAGATGTTCTTTATACCAGCACTATGAAGGCTTTATGGGGGCGGCTCTCAGCCCTGCATGAACTTACATTTCTCAATTTTCAGGCTTTAGATTTTTTTTTTTTCTTATGTTTGTCATTTTTCTTATTTTTTTTCCCTGCAGCCCGTCCTTGAAAATGTACAATGTATAAAAACTCTAGTATTGAACACATGAAATGGACCAAATGCTAAAAATGGAAGTGTAACTTGAAAGGGGGAGTCTGATACCAACATTGATCAAGGTGCCAGGTGGTGAACCTGGTTATCTCTGGAGTACGGATGTAAGCAATGTATGTGGTAGGCACCGCGTGGCTCCGTACATTTTTTAGTGGCAGCGTCACCTGAATCGGTGATAGGGTGCAGTACTCAGGAGCGGCCACTAAACAGGTGACAGAGCTGCGCTATTCTGGTTCTGTACATTGTCTGTATCCAACCACCAAGCGTCAGATAAAAGCAGATCAGTGCAGGTTTTTGGTGCTGGACCCCCGCCAATCCGATACTGATAATCTAGCCTACAGATCGGTCGTCAATATAATATATGAGTGCTTGTTATTTTTTAATGCTCATGGGCCCTTGTTGAAAACATTTAGCTCATACTAAATGTGCAAGACAGATGGTGGACCATTGGAGCAGTGCTGCCCAATGTGCTAATTTCTCTTTATTAGCTGCAACTCTGCTTTTATTACTGGCGCTCCAAGTCCTCCTATAGTTATATCTATATAACATTTTACCTGCAGTCAGTCTCTACTGGGGGGCGCTCACTAGGCACGGGGTTATTTCGGGGATCTGTACTGTAAGCTCCCTCCAGTGACTGCTCTAGGTGGCCAGAATATTGTCATTTAACACTACAGCTCAGCAGGGATTGAGAGCTTTTAACAGAAAAAAACGGCACTCAGAAGCCTGTGAAGATACAGGTAAAAAAATGACAAAGTAAAAAAATATTAGCCTTAAACACATCACGAGGAGTAAAAACATGCAAGGAAAACATGCATCATCATATCCAAAAACACTTATTTGTCCATAAGTGAGTTCTTTTTCTAAAGCTGGCAAAATCATATTATATTCATTCTCTTCTTACAGAGACATAAACCAAACTTCTTCAAAACTATTCACAAAAAAATATCCTGTAAAGTTACACATTTATACAGAAGTGCAGTTCAGACATTTACACAAGAGTCATACATGAAATATCTGATTAGAGACTTTGGCAGTTGTGGCGAAATCCCAGGCGATGATGGTGCGGTCAGCAGAGTCTCGACTCACACAGTCCGTTGTGCTCAAAAATTCTCTACCATCAGGGAGGAAGAGGATGTCAAAGTGTTGCTGTACAGCAGCTCTGTATACGTGGATTACCTAAAATACATAAGATAAATGTACATTAAGCACAAGAATATAACTACTATAATACTGCCCCCTATGTACAAGAACATAACTACTGAAATACTGCTCCTATGTACAAGAATATAACTACTATACTACTGCCTCCTATGTACAAGAATATAACTACTATAATACTGCCCCTATGTACAAGAATATAACTACTGAAATACTGCTCCTATGTACAAGAATATAACTACTATAATACTGCCCCTATTGACAAGAACATAACTACTGTAATACTGCTCCTATGTGCAAGAATATAACTACTATAATACTGCCCCCTATGTACAAGAACATAACTACTGAAATACTGCTCCTATGTACAAGAATATAACTACTATACTACTGCCTCCTATGTACAAGAATATAACTACTATAATACTGCCCCTATGTACAAGAATATAACTACTGAAATACTGCTCCTATGTACAAGAATATAACTACTATAATACTGCTCCTATGTACAAGAATATAACTACTATATTACTGCCCCTATGTACAAGAATATAACTACTATAATACTGCCCCTATTGACAAGAACATAACTACTGTAATACTGCTCCTATGTGCAAAAATATAACTACTATAATACAGCGCCTATGTACAAGAATATAACTACTATAATACTGCCTCCTATGTACAAGAATATAACTACTATACTACTGCCTCCTATGTACAAGAATATAACTACTATAATACTGCCCCTATGTACAAGAATATAACTACTGAAATACTGCTCCTATGTACAAGAATATAACTACTATAATACTGCTCCTATGTACAAGAATATAACTACTATATTACTGCCCCTATGTACAAGAATATAACTACTATAATACTGCCCCTATTGACAAGAACATAACTACTGTAATACTGCTCCTATGTGCAAAAATATAACTACTATAATACAGCGCCTATGTACAAGAATATAACTACTATAATACTGCCTCCTATGTACAAGAATATAACTACTATACTACTGCCTCCTATGTACAAGAATATAACTACTATAATACTGCCCCTATGTACAAGAATATAACTACTGAAATACTGCTCCTATGTACAAGAATATAACTACTATAATACTGCTCCTATGTACAAGAATATAACTACTATATTACTGCCCCTATGTACAAGAATATAACTACTATAATACTGCCCCTATTGACAAGAACATAACTACTGTAATACTGCTCCTATGTGCAAAAATATAACTACTATAATACAGCGCCTATGTGCAAAAATATAACTACTATAATACTGCCTCCTATGTACAAGAATATAACTACTATACTACTGCCTCCTATGTACAAGAATATAACTACTATAATACTGCCCCTATGTACAAGAATATAACTACTGAAATACTGCTCCTATGTACAAGAATATAACTACTATAATACTGCCCCTATGTACAAGAATATAACTACTATAATACTGCCCCTATTGACAAGAACATAACTACTGTAATACTGCTCCTATGTGCAAAAATATAACTACTATAATACTGCCCTCTATGTACAAGAATATAACTACTATAATACTGCCCCTATGGACAAGAATATAACTACTATAATACTGCCCCCTATGTACAAGAACATAACTACTGAAATACTGCTCCTATGTGCAAGAATATAACTACTATAATACTGCCCCTATGTACAAGAATATAACTACTGTAATACTGCCCCTATGTACAAGAATATAACTACTATAATACTGCCCCCTATGTACAAGAACATAACTACTGAAATACTGCTCCTATGTACAAGAATATAACTACTATATTACTGCCCCCTATGTACAAGAATATAACTACTATAATACTGCCCCTATTGACAAGAACATAACTACTGTAATACTGCTCCTATGTGCAAGAATATAACTACTATAATACTGCCTCCTATGTACAAGAATATAACTACTGTAATACTGCTCCTATCATGTACAAGAATATAACTACTATAATACTGCCTCCTATGTACAAGAATATAACTACTGTAATACTGCTCCTATGTACAAGAACATAACTACTGTAATACTGCCCCTATGTACAAGAATATAACTACTATAATACTGTCCCCTGTGTACAAGAATATAAGTACTATAATACTGTTCCTAAGTACAAGAATATAGCTACTATAATACTGCCCATATGTACAAGAATATAACTACTATAATACTGCCTCCTATGCACAAGAATATAACTACTATAATACTGCCCCTATGTGCAAGAATATATCTACAATACTGCCCCTTATATACTGTACATTATAACTACTATAATACTGCTCATATGTACAAGAATATAACTACTATAATATTGCTTCTATGTACAAGAATATAACTACTATAATACTGCTCCTATATACAAGACTATAACTACTATAATACTGCATCTATGTACTATAATATAATATATTCTTGTGCATAGGGGCAGTATTATAGTAGTTATATTCTTGTACATAGGGGCAGTATTATAGTAGTTATATTCTTGTATATAGTGGCAGTATTATAGTAGTTATATTCTTGTACATAGGAGCAGTATTATAGTATTATAGTAGTTATATTTTTCTACATAGGGGCAGTATTATAGTAGTTATATTCTTGTACATAGGGGCAGTATTATAGTAGTTATATTCTTGTACATAGGAGCAGTATTATAGTAGTTATATTCTTGTACATAGGGGCAGTATTATAGTAGTTATATTCCTGTACATAGGAGCAGTATTATAGTAGTTATATTCTTGTACATAGGAGCAGTATTATAGTAGTTATATTCTTGTACATAGAGGCAGTATTACAGTAGTTATATTCTTGTACATAGGGGCAGTATTATAGTAGTTATATTCTTGTACTAGGGGAAGTATTATAGTAGTTATATTCTTGAATATAATGGCAGTACATGGGGGGCAGTATTACTGTATAATCTACCACCTATATATAAGAATACTGTATCAGTGTTCTGCCCCATTATTTTGTTCCTGAGCCTCTCTGTCAATTATATATGATATTCTCTTCTCTGTATATAAATTGAGTCTTTTTAGCCAAGTGGTCATCGTCATAAACTCTACTCTACCGGAGTGATCACAGCCATTCAGCTAACAAAACTAGATTTACATATAGGGAATGGAGTGGCAGAAGAACGAAAGAAAAACAACTCCAGATTAAGGATAACAACGTCATTGATGCCAGGTTGAAAAAAAAAAAAAATTAATTTATAGGTGACAGGTTCTCTTTAACAGCGCAACATATAATACCTCAGGACTGAAACCCATAATAAATACGGTAGTCATGACTCGGCCCCGGGATCCAGCAGTAAATATGAGGCTGACCACGCACACTGTACGTATGTGCCTGGTGTCAGGATGATGCCTGTAAGCAGTTTTTGTACATAGAAATAGCCTGATATTCTCAGGGACTAATTTCTGCTTGGCTCTCAGGTTCACACACAATTAAATGCCAGTTCCACCTGGTATTTCTGGAAATAACTGCTTGGTTCGAGCCTCAGGAGGGAAGGTAAGCGGAATATAATCCAGGAGAAAATAAAATTGCTGCTTATTGAGATGGTAACCCTTAACAATAATGCACCTGCTCTGACATCACCCAGCACAGGTCAAGGATCGCCACGATTATTAGTTAAAAAGATCATCTGGCTAGATGACAATGATCAATGTCTGTTAAATCAATTTTATTTTTTTTACAATTTATTGAGAACATAAAAACACAAAAAAAAATCTCTAAGTTAATTTCCTTTTAATATAAAATATGACCTAGAAAATTTGGGAGAAATCTTTCAATGGTCTGTTCAGCACTGCAGAAGGTAACTTATTGGGTTATTATAGCAGTTATTACACTCATATTGTTTTTTTCTTAAAGTGAATTAGAGGAAAGGTCATTTTGAGGCATAATCATTTATAGGGAGAGACAAGGAGGCAGTACTATCTGTGTCTGCATAATTTACACAGAGAGACAAGTGGGCAGTACTATCTGTACCTACTTCATTTACAAGAGGGTGGATGGGCTTAAGAAGGTAGTCTCTGTTCGTAAGTCATTTAAGGCTGGTTTCACACTTGCGTTGTACAGACCTGCACGGCCACCGCTAAGCTCCGCCCCCAGCCTTACAGGGAAAGAGAGATGCAGTAGTATCTGTGCCTGCAACATTTAAAGATAGTGCCAGAGAGGAATCATTCACAGAAAGTGACAAGGCCGTATCACAATCTGTGCAAACCTATTAGGGGCAGACCCTACAGATACCCACTCTCTCCTTGTCAACGTTGCGTTAAAGAAAATTAGATAATTCTACAGCAATCTAAATCATTTATGGGCAGAAACAGGGAGACAGTACTATCTGTCTACAGAATTTGCAAATAGACAGGGAGACAGTACTATTGGCACAAGCATGTTTTGCAATACAATATTGAGAAAAGGGAAGACAACTACATATTAAATCATTTTATTTAGTGCCAACATATTCCGCAGCACTTTACATTTTAGAGGGGACTTGTACAGAAAATACAAGACATTACAGAATAACAATAATCACATAAACAACAGATACCAAGAGGAGTGAGGGTCCGGCTGCTCGCAAGGGGAGACGAGAGGTGGATGGTAACAACTGCTTTCATTGTATGGTCCGGCCATCAATGTAGTAAATATAGTGTTCATGTAATGCTGCATGAACCGGTCACCAACCAGTATGTGTAAGAGTACAGACACAGAGGGCTAGTAAATGCATAAAGGGTGTGAGAACAGATGATACAGGGGTCCTGGTGTTCCAAAAAATATCCTATAAATATCTAGTTTTCGGGCAGAATTGTCTTTGCAAAATGGACTTCAAAGGGGTTAAGATAATGGTAATTTGGCTTAAAAGGGAATCTGTCCCCCCTGGATGATTTTGATCTATTACTGTGGGCATACAGGTAATTGAATGTTTAAACCAGTCTTGCTGTATGCCTCATAGCTGTGGTGTAGATCTTAAGCAATTAATTTATAACATTATATTTTAATGATTTCTTCCAGGCTCCAGGGTGTGCGGTGCCTTGAAGTAATCCCTGCCTCCTTACCTCATTATAATGATCCCCCTTCCATCAGCGTCACACTGACCTGGTCGGTGCTGTAATCCCGCACATGCACTGTGAACCCTGTGCACCCTCCTGTGGACAGTGTCTGCATTGATCTTCTGTGCAGGCACCGGCGAGTCTGTCACTGCGCAGATCAAACATACACAGCCCACAGGAGGGAGCACAGGGTTTGTATAACCACGCGATCGCGCAGCGCATGTGCGGGATTACAGCGCCGACCAGGTCAGTGTGACGCTGATGGGAGGGGGACCATTATAATGAAGTCAGGAGGCAGCAATTACGCCCAGGCACCCACACTCCCCGGAGTCTGGAAGAAATCATTAGTATATAACCTTATAAATGAGTTAAGTCTTACAGGTAAAGCCCCCGTCACACACAGCGATCTCGCTAGCGAGATCGCTGCCGAGTCACAAGTTTTGTGACGCAACAGCGATCTCACCAGCGATATCACTGTGTGTGACACTTATCAGCGACCGGCCCCCCTGTCGGGTATCGCTGATCATGCTCGAATGCCCTGCCCTGGACATTTTTTTGATTGTTGGCCTCCCACTGGCCAGCACGCATCACTGAGTGTGGCAGGCGGGAGACCAGCGATCAGTGAGCTGGAGCTGATAACCAAGGTACACATCGGGTTTCTAAGCGCCGCGCGGCGCTTAGAAACCCGCTGTGTACGTTAGATACCAGCGCGCTGGTGCAGGAAGCTAGTAACCAGCGGGATTCAAAGCACCGCGGGGCGCTTAGAAACCTGATGTGTACCTTGGTTACCAGCTCCCTGCACCAGCACGCTGGTATCTAGGTACACTGCGGGTAACTAAGCGATGTGCGTCACTTGTTACCCACATCATCGCTGTCCTGAGCGCTGCTGAGATCTGCCTGTTTGGCAGCTCACCAGTGATCATGTAGCGACACACCAGCGATCCTGACAAGTTCATATCGTTGTCGGGATCGCCTTGGCTTTGATAAAGACCATGTAGGTCGAAGCGCGTAACCTTTTGTTTCATCTTGGTCTGGTGTGGCTATATGGAGAGCTGAACTATTTGTCATTTTATGTATTTCTAATAAAAGATTTTATGCAGCTGGAGCGAAACTTCTTTTTCCATTTCTTTTTTTTATCTATATATATATATATTTTTTTTTTAAACATTTTGATGTGTTTTCCAGCTGTGATTTTTACAGACAAAATTCAGTGAGTGCATTGCCACGCCACAGGGAACCAGAATAATAACACGGCAAGTCCACTGAAGTGGCGTTTGGATCACTGAGAAATCTGCTCCATTTGTTTTGCATGTGAAACGACAGTAGCATACAATATACTCACAACGCTCTTGGTGTTCGTTGCCCAAAGATCTAGAAAAGGGGACACCTACCATAAACAGAGAGGGGCTATAGGGTAACCAAATGTATCTAGCATTATACTACAGTAGTAACTCAGTGATTCCCAGGAGTCCAGGGCACTAAACGCTCTTCTGTTCTGTGCGCTCTATAGCGTCTTCTATCTATATTGGCACTGTATGTTTACATAGGCAAAGCGTGGCAATTGTGTACATGCCGTTGTTCTAGGTACAGTATGGGCGCTGCTGGCACTACATGCATTATTTATCTGTCAATAGCATAGCACCATTTGGGCACTGTACGACTACATAGGCAAATAATGGCACTTTCTGTGCATGCATTGGCTCTAGGTATTGTGTGGCACTCTTTAGGCTTTTACCGTACTGTGGAACGACCTGCATGGAAAATAGCGAGTAAAAGAGTCACTGATGTTTGTTTGTACAAACTTTGCCTAAATCAATAGTGCAAGAAAATATAATAGAATATAGTCATGGCTGAAAGTGTTGTCATCCTTGAAATTATTCCAGAAATTGAAGTATTTCTCCCAGAAAATTATTGCAACTACACATTTTTTATTATAAACATGTTTATTTCCCTTGTGTGTATTTGGAACAACACGCACAAAAAAAAAAAAGGCAAATTGGACATAATTTGGACATAATTTCACTAAACCCCAAAAATGGGCAGAACAAAATTGTTGGCACCCTCAAATTAATATTTGGTTGCACACCCTTTAGAGTAAATAACTGCAGTCAACTGCTTCCAATAACCATCAACAAGCGTCTTAGGGTATGTGCACAGTGTGTTTTTGATGAATTTTCGTGGCATTTTTTCCATGCAGAAATGTGCCAAAAACGCTATGGAATCCTTATGCCAGCTAATTCAATGACAATCCTGAAGTGTTGTGCACATGATCAGTAAATTTCCTTTGAGTATTTTCAGTGTGTTTTTGTTTCTCTAGCATGTCAATTCTTTGTGCGTTTCTCACCCATTGACTTCAATTGAGTCAGTAAAATCCGCAGCAAAAACGCTGGTATAAAAATATTGGTGGATTTGCTGAGACTTTGTTTGCGGTTTTACCAGCTTCCTATGGTGTTTCCAACGCTGTCATCTGTGTGACAGCGTGGGAAACACCGATGCTAGGGTTATCGACGGCAACTCTACCACTGATAAGTCTGTTAGTCAGAGAGCTGTGGGATTCATGCTGTCAGATGTCAGCGTGACCCCGCAGCTGTGACTGTGACCTGCAGTAATGACCAGCGGTAAA
Source organism: Dendrobates tinctorius (assembly GCF_039654945.1). Lineage (NCBI taxonomy): Eukaryota > Metazoa > Chordata > Amphibia > Anura > Dendrobatidae > Dendrobates > Dendrobates tinctorius. Next base: position 5,885,580 of record NW_027361726.1, on the reverse strand, counting down.
AAGTTTACAATTTATCCCACAATTTCTACTGAACATGCCTTATGTGGCTGTACAGTATTACTTAGCCATACGGGGAGACTCGGGAGGAAAGGAGTGATATTTGCCTTCTGGAGCGCAGATTTTCCTAGAATAGTTTGCGGACTCCATATACAGAGCCCCTAATTGCTAGAAGAGCAGAATCCCCTCTCAAGTGACCCCATTTTGGAAACTATACCCCTTTATCTACAGGTGTTGTGACGATTTTGACTCCATTGGTATTTTCCAGAGACAAGCAGCAATGAATGTTACCGAGTGAAAATTGCAAATTGCGGTTGTAGTGACCAGTACATTGCAGTCACCAGTACGTTATGCCCAGCCTGTGCTTCTGGAGGCATGCACCTCTAAGTTAGGCGGGCTCTCATTGCTGCAGAAATGCCAAACAGGGACGCAATATATGGTTTCGGTACACTGTGGAGCTCAAAAGAGAAGGGGCATTTGGATTTGAGAGTGCAGAATTTGCTGAATTTCTTTTGGTTGGTGAGAAGCCATTTCACTTTTCCAGAGCCTTTGTACCACCAGTAACGTGCCCGACAACATTTTTATGCAATCCTAAAAAGGTGGATCACAGGTCAGACGGAGTCCACAGTGCCTTCATCTGCATCATTACAGGGAATCTTTCGCCAGAAGTTCCATCTGAATCATGCATTTCAGAGATTTACACGGAAACCCCGATGCAAGAAGCTCAGCGCAGAGCGCAGGATAAATGTACGCCGAGCCTTAATGCGATCTTTGGGAGGTAGAAAGAAAAAATCAACAGCAGGTGAAGTATTGGTTTTAGTTTTTTACACCGTTCCTCATATGGTATGTGATTAGGCGACTTTATTCTTCCGATCGGTGCGATTACACACTAAAAGACGCTTTTTATTGCAAAAAATAGTTTTTGCATTACGACATTCTGAGAGCTATCTTTTTTCCATATTTTGACTCAGAGTCATGTGAGGGCTTGTTTTTTGCAGGATGATTTGACATTTTTATTGGTACCATTTTCGGGCACATGACATTTTTTGATCGATTTCTATTCCGATTTTTGGGAGGCACAATGAACAAAAATCAGCAATTCAGGATTTTTTTTTGTTTGTGTGGGGGGGTTATGTCTTTCTGCTTCTAGTAGAATATGTTAGGCAGTTTATATAGTTTTTTTTAGTTTTGGCGCTTTTACACAATAAAAACTTTTATAGACAAAATAATTATTTTTGTATCGCTTTATTCTGAGAGCTATAACTTTTTTATTTTTTCACTGATGGAGCTGTATGGTGGCTTGTTGTTTGCGGGACAAGATGACGTTATCAGAGGTACCAAGTTTATTTATATATTTTATTTCATTTTTTGTTCAGCGGCATGATAAAGCATTGTTTTTTCTTTATTTTTTATGGTGCTCACTAAAGGGGTGGGAACGTTTTATAGGTCGGGTCGTTGCAAACACGGTGATACCAAATGTGTACTTTTGTTTATTTTTTTTCTTCATTCAAATATTTATTTATAGATACAGTATCCTTTATTTTTTTATTATTTTTGATTTCTTTAATAAATATTTTTACAATTATTGAAAAAAAAAATATTCAATTTTTTTTTTTTTTAAAACCTTTTTACTATGGGACTATCATTTTTTTTTTTGCAGACTGATCGCTTCTACCACTGCTGTAGAGACTGTCAACTGTGCACTGACAGAGAAGTGCACAGTGCATGATCAGCATGTTTCCTAGCTCTGGTGACCCAGATGTCGTCATGAAGAAATCATGTTGTCATGAAGAAATCTGGTCACAATGGAAACGATCAGGACCCCGCATCACACTCTGGGGGTCTCCAATCTAAACGGCAGATGGGCTGTCAGCTCTCTGCCGCCTCCCGGAATACTGCAATCTCGTTCACACACTGCTCCTGGCACTTAGTGTCAGGTGTCAGTTGCCAGAATCAGCTGACACCCAAACTTAAAGAATATGTATGCGGGCACCATCATTCAATACAAAAACCTGGGATCACCTATTGCATATACCGGGTGAGTCATAAAGGACGGACGTTTTTAAACTAATCATAAAATCGTTAAATATAAAGGACGGATGTATTTGAAGTGGCTATAACTCACCACCAGGTGGAGGTAGAGATGTGCGGGAGGCGGGGTTATGTTTGTGAGGTGAAAGCATTGTTTTTATTTTAGTTTCAGTTTAAGCTATGGTGCCGTGGACGATAGAACATCGCGTTTTTGCGTACGACAGTTTTGTCAAGAATAATGAGTGTATCACAGCCGTTCAGCGTGAGTTTCGGCGTCATTTCAATATTCACAGAAATCAAGCTGTTCCCGCTCGTAACACTATCCTACGTTGGGTTGAAGCACTCCGTACACGAGGTACACTAATGAACAAACGACCACCGGGGGTTCCACGAACGGCACGTACCCCTGAAAATGTGGAACGCGTCAGGCAAGCCATGCTGCGTAGTCCGAGTCGATCTGCTCGGAAACATTCTTTAGAACTTGCCCTCAGTAATCGTACAGTAAGGCGTATTTTGCATTTAGACCTGCATTTCCACCCCTATAAATTGGCCATTGTGCAACAGTTGGAGCGCGGGGATTACGCAGCGCGACTGAAGTTCGCACATGAGATGGAAGCAATTATTGAGCAAAACGACAACCTTATTTTATTCATGAGTGATGAAGCTCATTTCCATGTCAATGGCATGGTTAATCAGCAGAACTGCCGTTATTGGGCCTATGAAAATCCGAAAGAATTACATGACCGACCGCTGCACAGCCCTAAGGTAACGGTGTGGTGCGCTATGGGCAAATATGGCGTGATCGGTCCGTACTTTTTCGAAGGTGATAATGGCAATACTGTTACCGTGAACTCACAACGTTATATCGCCATGATAAATAACTTCTTTGTTCCTGAGTTACGACGGCAACATATCCCCATCTCTAGTGTGTGGTTTCAACAAGATGGGGCAACGGCCCACACAGCCGGAGCAACAATGAACGTTCTTCGCCCTCTCTTCCCTGGTCGCATCATTTCCAGGTTTGGCGATATTAATTGGCCTCCTAGGTCCCCAGACCTGTCCATGTGCGATTATTACTTATGGGGTCACCTCAAATCACGTGTAAGCCTCGATCATTACAAGAACTGAAGGAAGCTATTCGAGTGGAAGTTGCCCAAATCGACAGAGTTGTGTTGGAACGTGTTGATGCCAACTTCCAAGAACGCCTTTGGAAATGCATCACTGATAATGGCCACCACATGGCAGATGTTGTTTTCCACACTTGAATTTGTCAAATGCTATTAGTATACGTAACCAAATCTGTGAATACATTTATATTTAATAAATATTTAACGATTTTATGATTAGTTTAAAAACGTCCGTCCTTTATGACTCACCCGGTATATATATTGACACAATTAAGGTAAAGAAGAAAGTATATGCAAACAGCAAGGGATCACCATAAAATATACAAAATTTTATTGGAATACAACACACAATTCATTGAAAACACTTAAAAAATAATCCTATATTGGAGATTGCACAAAACAGAGATCCATAGTCAAGAGTATAATACTCATGGACCTACAAGTCATTATAGTATCAATTTCTTTAACATGGTTCCCAAGTAAAAAGAAATATATATAGTATATAGATGTACTAGTAACAAATCAAACTGATCAAAGGCTATACAAAAGACAGTGCATCAGGGCCGGTGTCAGCACCCGGGTAAGTGCCGGGGCCCTGGCGAGATGGGGGGGCCCACTTACGCTGTCTGGGATACCATACATAGCTTCAAACCCCATCCTTGCCCTCCCTGAGGGACCCACGCAGTCCCTCACAGCCAGCAATGAGTCATCGCTACGGCTGTTCTCTTGTGTGCGGCACAGGACCTGTGATGAGGTCACAGGAGGGGAGGAGTCAGGGGTCACATGATCAGGGGCCTCTGTGGCTGTAGGACTCTGCTATGCTGGTTGTCATGGTGCTGGATGAGGTAAAGTTAGTGTGTGGGTTCAGGAGGGGTTTACAGGGTGGATGTAGCAGAGCTGTGTGTATACAAGGTGTATGGAGCGGAGCCATGTGTGTACGAGGTGTACAGAGTGCAGCCGTGTGTGTACGAGGTGTACCGGAGCGGAACCGTGGGTGTACGAGGTGTACAGAGCGGAGCCGTGTGTGCGAAGTGTTCGGAGTGTAGCCGTGTGTGTACGAGGTGTACAGAGCGAAGCCATGTGTGTACGAGGTGTGCAGAACGGAGCCCGGAGCCGTGTGTGTACATGGTGTATGGAGCAGAGCAGCGTGTGTACAAGGTGTACGGAGCAGAGTCACGTGTGTACGAGGTGTACGGAGCGAAGCCGCGTGTGTACAAGGTGTACGGTGAGGAGCCATGTGTGTACAAGGTGTACGGAGCGGAGCCATGTGTGTACGAGGTGTGCGGAGTGGAGCCGTGTGTACAAGGTGTGCGGTATGGAGCCCGGAGCCATGTGTGTATGAGGTGTACGGTGCGGAGCCGCGTGTGTACGAAATGTACGGAGCAGAGCCGTGTGTATACGAGGTGTGCGTAACGGAGCTGCATGTGTACGAGGTGTACGAAGCGAAGCCGAATGTGTACGAGGTGTACGGAGCGGAGCTGGATGTGTATGAGGTGTACAGAGCAGAGCCGTGTGTGTACGAGGTGTATGGACCGGAGCACTGTGTGTACGGACCTGAGCCGTGTATTTATGGAGCGGAGCAGAGCCGGATGTGTACGGGGTGTACGGAGTGAAGCCGCGTGTGTACAAGGTGTACGGAGCGGAGCAGTGCGTGTATGAGGCATACAAAGCGGAGCCGTGCGTGTACGAGGTGCATGGTGGGGAGCATTCATACCTCCCAACCGTCCCGGATCCAGCGAGACAGACCCGATTTTGAGACTGCCCCAGCCGGGAGCTTACTTTTCCCACAGACACAGGAGTACATGGCGGAGCCCCAAGGAGCACTTTAAAACTCGCACGTGACGTTCTACCGGAAGTGACGTGCTGGAAGCTGACCAGAAATGAGGTAATTTCGGGAGGAGATTGTGACGGAACCATGGAGGCACTTCAGAGAATGCTTCAGATCCATTACCGTGTCCTCCTCTGACAGCGGGATCGCCTTGGAATCTTGGATGCCTGCCATGTATGCGGATCATGATATGTCCTGCACCAGGAGGCTCAGGTGGGCACTACAATGGGAGCCAGGCTGCTATGGTATCTTTATAGAATCTTTATTTCTTGCTTTGTTTCTTTCTCTCTCTGTTCTTTCCTTCTAATCTTCTTTTTCTTTCTCTCTCTCTGTTCTTTCTTTCTTTCCCCTCTTCCTTTCTTTCCTCTCTTTTCTTTCTCTCTGTTCTTTCTTTCCCCTCTTTCTCTGTTATTTCTTTTTCCCCCCTTTCTTTCTCTGTTCTTTCCCCTTTCTTTTTCTCTCTATCTCTCTGTTCTTTCTTTCCCCTCCTTTTTCTCTCTTTCTCCCTGTTCTTTTTTTTCTGTCCACTCTTTCTCTCTGTTCTTTCTTTCTCAGTTCTCTCTTCCCCCTCTTTCTTTCTCTCTCCCTCTGTTCTTTTTCCCTTTTCTTTCTCTGTCTGTTCTGTTCTTTTTTTCTGTCCACTTTCTTTCTCTGTTCTTTTTCTTCTTTCTCTGTTCTTTTTCTTTTCTTTCTCTGTTTTCTTTCCCCTCTTTCTTTCTGTTCTTTCTTTCCCCTCTCTCTATTCTTTCTTTCCCCTCTTTCTCTCTGTTTTCTTTCTTCCCCCTCTCTTTCTCTGTTCTTTTCTCTCTTTCTCTCTATAATCTTTCTTTCTGTTCTTTCTCTCTCTGTTCTTCCTTTCTTTCCCCTCTTTCTTTCTGTTCTCTCTGTTCTTTCATATGTACACTACTAATCAATAGCCTCCTTCACATGAACGTATTTTGACACAGAGCGAGCATCTGTGTGGATCACATGCTTGTCCGTGTGATCCACACGAAGACAAGTCCGTTTTTGGCTGGCACAACGGATGTCACACGGCATAAATCGTGGTATGTGTTAAAGGGGGGGCTCACTGTGACTCTTTCGCCCGGGGCCCTCAAAAACCTGGAACCGGCCCTGCATTGCATTCATGTGCTGTTATCACAATTACGACATCCCACTACCTGATGAATAAAGCCAGTACCTTATAAAGCACTATAGATAAAAAGTCTTACAGATAACAATTGCAATGGAACAAAAGCAGGTGATTAAATAAATACTTAGCCCTACTGCAGTCAGGCAGTCGCCCCCTTTTGCTTAGACCATCTAGCTCTGTAGGTACAAGGACCCACATGTATCGACACCAAATGGTGTCTTTCTCAAGCTAAGTGACAAATGGTGTTGAATAGCAGCTATAAATACAAGAGAGTAAATGCTAAAATTACATGATTTGTACCAGCTGTTCAGTGGTCAGGTCCATGTGCTAGAATGGATGGCATCTAGTTCCAGTCATTGTGTAAGCACAAGGTCTCTTATACTCGGAAACAACAAATGTCACAGCCTGCATAATTACAAGAAGTAATGCGCAAGAACGTGTGTTAACCGGAAGTCACACTTCCGATCCACAACTAGTTATGTTTACATTATGCGCATGCACTGATCTTACGCCGGGGATACATTGCTTAAGTTAGAGAAAAATCCATATTTGTAAAGGATTATATGTACAAGGTTTAGCAAGGTGTTCTACTGAGAGTCAATACATGCCAATAAATCCATCAAACCCATGTTTGCTTTGTTTTAAATAAATGAAGGCAACTCAAAAACAAGGGATGCATTTGGACACATAGCAAAAATAAATATGAAAAGGTCTGCATATCATTGACATATGTAAATTGTAAAAACAACACGAGATGGTGAGCGACTTCAAATATAAGTCACAGACACGTAACAATCCCATGTTACAAATCACACAGTACTGATTCTCTAGCCCTGTGGGTGAGTATGTTCATAAGGTGGCAGACTATGGAAGCAAAAGATGTGAACAATCTCATGGTGTAAATCAAACAATAATGATTCTATAGAGCTGAGGGTGAATGCATTCAGAAGGTGACAGACCACAGAACTAAAGGATGTAAGGCAAGGGGGGGTTTACAGTGGGGCCCCCACTGTTTAATATAGAAAGAGGAAGACATATATAGATATTGCAATGTAAGACAGACAAAAAATTTTAATTACAGAAATGTGTGTCTTATAATAATTAAGGGACAATATATGTCCAAAACAGTAAACTGAGTATGCCATGTGTCAAATAGAATTTTAGACATAACAATCTGAACTAATCAATTATTAAAAAATAGGTTATAAAAACCTAGTGTAGTGCCATGTGATAACAGCGTGTGTTATGAAACAGAACAGAAAAAGAAGAGCGAACATTAAGTAATGAATATGACGGATTCAAGATACATCCAATTGATGTGACGAGTCTTCTCCCAATCAAATCAAGTGTTGGAGATTCCAGGAAAAAAAATATAATAATAACCTGTGAAAGTAGAAGAAAGAATAAAAAATGAAACTAAGAAACCAAAAATTTGTTGAAATTTGTTTTGGAAAAAAACTACTTTGTCTTTGACAGAGATTTTTTTATTTTTATAAACAAGTCACCATTTGTCACCTTGAGAAAGATACCATACGCGTGGGTCCTTGTACCTACAGAGCCAGATGGTCTAGTGACTGCTTGACTGCAATAGGGCTTAGAATTTATTTAATCACCTCCTTTTGTTCCCTTGCAATGGTTATCTGTAAGGCTTTTTATCTATAGTGCTTTATAAGGTGCTGGAGCTTTAGGGCCCCGTCACACACAGCGATCTCGCTAGCGAGATTGCTGCTGAGTCATAAGTTTTGCGTCTGTTTGTGCACCTCTTCTGAGGAAGAATCGAAACGCGCGTCAATGGGTACTTTGTGGCGGTTGTGGACGTTGGGTGAATATGTGCATCATCTAGCCTCCTGTTAGCCATGTACTCTCTGCTATTGATTATTTACCTTTATACTATTATGAATATCTTTCATTGTTTATAGGTTGGCCCTGGTGTGCAAAAAGATTTAGTTATTCTTTCAGGCTGCTGTGTATATGGTATTTTACCTCTAAACATTGGTCTCTATTGACAACTGATACAGTCCTCAAAGGATACATTGCCAACCAGCCCTCCATTACTTATAGTAGGGAAAAGAACCTGAGAGATCATCTGGTGAAGAGCAATTATGCGGGTACTATATCTCCTAATATGTTTGGATCAAGTGGACCAAAATGGGTTTTTTTTTTTCCGTGTGGGACTTGTCTCGCATGACCCAATATGAGGAAGGATTCAGAATTCATATCGAGTAGTGGAAAGAAGTTTCAGATAACTCAGCATATTACATGCAACATGGAATACGTAGTTTACTATGCTACTTGTTTTTGTAATCTCATCTATGTTGGTTTGACTAGCAGGAAATTGCGCGTGAGAATTCGCGAACATGTTTTGGATATTATCAATGCCGAAAAAGTGGAAGACTTGCTTGCCTTGAAGCCAATTCCTAAACATTTTAAATCCGTACATGGCTGCAATCCTAGACATCTGAAGGTGATCGGTATTGACTGTGTCAAAATGAACCATCGTGGTGGTGATGCGAGGAAGATGTTATCACAACTGGAATCAAGGTGGATTTGGAAGTTGGGAACGGTACGCCCTAAGGGTCTTAATGAGATTCTGAGTTATGCCCCTTTTCTTTAAAAAAAAATTTTGGATTGTTTTTTTTGCATTTTTCTTGCTTTTTAGTGTTTTTAATCGTTTTTAATTATTCATCTAATGAGCCACTCCTTTGTTTTACCCAAAATTTAGGAAATGTCCTCCACTTAACAGCAGTCCAGTGGAGATTCTACTATATATCAAGATTGGAAACCGAAGACTTTCGACAGTATTGATTGTATGGCTAGAGATAAAAAAATTTTTTACCACCTGATAGGATGACCTTCGTCTTGATTTTTGGACCAAGACCCACGCACCTGTTTTTAATAATTATACTTGGCTATAATCTAATACTTGGATCTTCTTATGCATTAGTCATATATGCTTCTCTGGACTTCTCAACTGGACTTGTCATTAATTATTAAATAATCAAATAGCCGTGATCTGTGTATTCTAAGCCTTAATACTCTATTACATTATTTTGATTTTTGTTTATTTTTGGATTCTTTTTGCACACCTATGGTCAAGTTCTGTATATGAGTGCTTGATTATTTTTATTATATTTGTTATATTTATATTCATATTTATATTATGTCTATTATATTTTTTAAAGTCTAAGTACTCATATTGAGGTTTCGCACTCGGACATTGCACTTTCGCACTTATGCAATCTTCTTTTTGCACTTTTTATTGCTTATGCACTGATTCAGTGTTCACTAGGGCACTATTGCGCTTTATAGGCGCCTTTCTTTTTCTTTTGCACTTGGCACTTTACTATACATGAGCTTATCTTGTATGCACGTCTTCAGCATATATGAACAAATGTTCTTTACATATATTTCATATAGTGCACTTCTTGCATGTATTGCATTTGCTTATATTTTTGTCTTGTCCCACATTCACTATGTGTATTTTTGTACTTTATAATATATGCACTTTATTTCATTAAATGTATTATTTAATTTTATTTTCACTTTTGTCTCATTTCACTATGCTGTATTTTTCACGTGTCATTTTTTTACAGATTCCAAAATATTTTCATTCATTTCTTAGTTTTATTTTTATTTTTTCTTTCAACAATTTTTCTTTTTTCTTTTATTTTTCATGTTTTCATCAATTTTTCATTTTTTACATTTTTCTTCTTTTCATCTTTACGTAAAAATAAAAAAATTTAAATACTTTTTTGTATAATAATAAGTATCATCCATTGTCACGGTATTAGATATGGATTTTGAATTTTATTCTGTTCAGATGCTGCATGTGGGCCCACATGCATCATCTGCTAATATCCAATATATAATATATGTGTTGCTTTTTTGATGCAAAATGTTAATATAGCTTTAATTATCCTATTTGGCTTGGATTCGAACTGGCATCATTGGTCGACCTCATACTGTTCAGAATGTGTGCTCATTGATGATGCCGCTTATTTCTGTGCTCCTTTTAGCCTGCAGCTCGGATGTTGAGGCCAGGTTATGATTGTGTATGTGAGGGGGGGGGGGCATAATGACGCGCCAGATGACATGACACTTTGGTGATTCATGGGATTTGAATGACGCGCTGGATTATTCAGTGACGTTTCTGATCACATGGTGTTCAGGTAACCAATCGGATAGCGTCTAAACTCGATCATGCGCACTGTGCTCTCCTCATCCCGGATCTTGAATGGTGGATCACACGTCCGGCGTGCGCAGGGGCACATTACACTTGTGGCGTTCTGATTAATCCCACATTTGGATATAAAGGACTGGCCTGGGTAGATGTCCATTTGTGCACCCCTTCTGAGGAAGAATCGAAACGCGCGTCAAGGGGTACTTTGTGGCGGTTGTGGACCTTGGGTGAATATGTGCATCATCTAGCCTCCTGTTAACCATGTACTCTCTGCTATTATTTGCCTTTATATTATTATGAATATCGGTCATTGTTTATAGGTTGGCCCTGGTGTGCAAAAAGATTTAGTTATTCTTTCAGGCTGCTGTGTATATGGTATTTTACCTCTAAACTGAGAATGTCTTCATTTTAGCCTGTAAAAATATTCAACCCGTGTGTTTGTCTTTGGGATTGGTTTTTGAGCCTCTATTTATAATTTTTTGCTATATATCTTTTACCGGAGTTATTTATTTACTATTTTCTTACTTTTTTTAGAAATGTAGACTATATTGCTCTACAGTATATATGGGGCAAAAACACTTCCCTCCGCGCAATGTTTTGCATTGGTTTATCTGTGTGTCATCATCCCTTTTAATATAATTATCTTGACATTGTTCAATAAAAAATATATTTTTTATGAGAAAGATTGTTTGAGGATCTGTTCTTTTGTGCAGGTTCTTTAGTTGCCACGATCCTTTTTATTGTTATTTTGGGCATTTTTTTCTTCTGTATCATCATGTAGTGGGATGTGGCAATTGGGATAACTGCACATGAATGCACTGTCTTCTGTATAGCCTTTGATCAGTTTGATTTGTGACTAGTACATCTATTTATTTTTCTTTTTTCTGGGGACCTTGTTAAACAAATTGATACTTTAATGGCTTGTAGGTCCATGAGTATTATACTCTTGACTATGGATCTTTGTTTTGTGCAATATCCACTATGGGATTTTTTAAGTGTTTTTAATGAATTGTGTGTTGTATTCTAATAAAATTTTGCTTATTTTATGGTGATCACTTGTTTGCATATACTTTCTTCTTTATCTTAATCAGCTGACACCCGTCGGCGATCACCCACATACCACCCGCATGCGCAGGCGATCGTGCAGACGTAATAATCCGTCCCTGATCAGGTAGACCCAGGTCACAGGGATGTATTATTACGTCTAATGTCAGACAGGGGTTAAAATTAACTGTTGCTGTTTCGTTACAGCCTATGTACGTTCGTTCGTTCTGTCAATGCTCCTACATAGGCTTGTGACAATATGTGTGCGCATGTGTGTTTGTCTGTGTGTTTACTTGTCAGCTTAGTAATGAGAGTATCGGGTTGACACCTTCTAATTATTAAGCCTAGGGCTAGGTGTCAATGACAGCTGCTGACACCAAGCCCCTAATCCCATTACCCTGATGCCACTGCATCAGAATGAAAAAGGTGGTATTGAACCAAGAAATTACGTCACAAAACTTTTTTTAAACATCTTTAGCTTAAAAAAACATTCATTACTGTACAAAAATGCATGCAAAAAACACGCGTTTTTGCCGCAGTGTTTTTCCTGCCAAGAGATGCAGAAACTTCAATTTCTGCAAGCAAATACGCAACGTGTGCACATAGCCTTATACTTCTCAACTGGAAGTTTGGACCACTCTTCTTTTACTAACTGCTCCCGGTCTCATATTTGAAGGCACCTTCTCACAACAGCAATTTTAAGATCTTTCCACAGTTGATCAATGGGAATTAGATCCCGACTCATTGCTGCCACTTCAGGATTCTCCAGCGCTTTGTTTCCATCCATTTCTGGGGGCTTCTTTAAGTACAGGTGCGTCTCACAAAATTAGAATATCATCAAAAAGTGAATTTATATCAGTTCTTCAATACAAAAAGTGAAACTCATTATATAGAGTCATTACAAACAGAGTGATATACTGTATTTCAAGTGTTTATTTCTGTTAATATTGATGATTATGGCTTACAGCCAATGAAGACCCAAAAGTCATTATCTCAGTAAATTAGAATACTTTATAACACCACCTTGAAAAATGATTTTAAAATCTGAAATGTTGGAATTATGAAATGTATGTTCAGTAAATGCACTCAATACTTGGTCGGGGCTCCTTTTGCATCAATTACTGCATGATTGCGGCATGGAGGCAATCAGCCTGTGGCACTGCTGAGGTGTTATGAAGCCCAGATTGCTTTCACAGCAGCCTTCAGCTCGTCTGCATTGTTGGGTCTGGTGTCTCTCATCTTGATGCCAAAGGAGCCCCGACCAAGTATTGAGTACATTTACTGAATATTCATTTCAGTAGGCCAACATTTCAGATTTTTAAATAATTCTTTTCAAGCTGGTGTTATAAAGTATTCTAATTTACTGAGATAATGACTTTTGGGTTTTCATTGGCTGTAAGCCATAATCATCAACATTAACAGAAAAACACGTGAAATAGATCACTCTTTTGCAACGACTCCATATAATGAGCTTCACTTATTGCATTGAAAAACTGAAATAAATTCATTTTTTGATGGTATTCTAAATCTGTGAGATGGACCTGAATGTTTGAAGTCATTTTCCTGCTGGAAGACCCTTGACCTAGGATGCAAACCCAGCTCTCTGACACTGGGCATACACTGCGACCCAAAAATCCTTTGGTTGTCTTCAGATTTCACGATGCCTTGAATACAGTCAAGGCAACCAGGGCCACAGACAGCAAAACACCACCAAAATATGTTTAAACCTCCATCATATTTGCCTGTAGGTACTGGGTTCTTTTCTTTGTAGGTATCATTCCATTTTAGATAAACTGTAGAATAATGTGATTTACCAAAAAGCTCTTAGTCTTATCTATCCACAAGACGTTTTCCCAGAAAGATTTTGGCAAACTGCAGTCTAGCTTTTTTATGTCTCTGTGTGGTGTCCTCCTGGGTCTCCTCCCATAGCGTTTAATTTCAATCACATGTAGACAGATAGTCTGCTCTGACACTGATCCACCCAGAGCCTGCAGAACAGCTTAAATTTCTTTGTAGTTTGATTAGGGCTGCTTATCCACCATTCTGACTATTTGTCATTTTTTTCTCTGCTGTCCACGTCCAAGAAGATTAGCTACATAATGCCATTAGTTGTAAACGTCTCGATTATGTTGCGTATCGTGGACAAAGATCTCTGGAGATAGACTTGTAACCTTAAGATTGTTGATATTTTTCAACAATTTTGGGTCTCAAGGCTTCAGACAATTCTCTTCTCCATGTTTATTGTGGTACACAGACACACAATGCAAAGATTGAGTCAACTTTTCCCTTTTATACCTGGCTTCAGATGTGATTTTCATATTACCTACAATAGTTACTTGCCACAGGTGAGTTTGAACAAGCATCACATGCTTGACACAAAAGTGGTTTACCCATAATTTTTGAAAGGTGCCAACAATTTTAGAAGTTTGGAAAGGTGCCCATTTTGAGGTTCCATGTGAAATTATGGCCAATTTGCCTTTTCTCTTTTTTGTGTTGTTCTAATACACATAAAGTAAATAAACAAGTGTATAACAAAATGTGTAATTGAAATAATTTTCTGAGAGAAATATTTCATTTTCTGGAAGAATTTCAAGGATGCCAAAGCTTTCGGCCATGACTGTATATCTTATCAGAAAAATCTGCTTGCGCACTTATAAGTCATTTCATCTCTGGCACCTGAACTCACCATCTACTCAGAAAAACTGCTAAAATCAGTCCTGCTGAATGCAAAATGGACTGAAAGCTCAATGATGGATCAGATTACAGGTGTTGATATAGGACGTGTGGAGGAGCAGAGAGAAAGAAGCAGAAAGAAAAATCATGTTGTTGCCTTCTAGTAAAGTTTTTTTTTTTTTATCTCACCCAGAGGCGGATTCACATTTACACTGCTCAGTACTTTTGTATAATATTCTACATGCTGCTGCTTTTGAACATGTGCTACATAGAGACAGGGGAGCAGGAATCCCTCATCTCTGCGTGTGCTGCATATTGGAGACATAAAAGCAGTTCTGTTATGAATGAGTCACCGAAGGAGGAAAAAACAAAAATACAAGCTAAGTCCAGAAAACCGGAGAGGTTGGTAGCTATCGGATTGCAGACCCCTGATCCTATTCACACAACTAACAGTAGCCGTGGGGGGTTCCTACGGTGCCCTAGACCCGTCGTTCACAGCCGGAGAACTAAATAAGCCTAAAGAAAGAAAGGGGAAATCTAAACTGCCCCAGAGCAGACCCCAAAGCAATAGACAGCCCCCAACATGTATTGTCGGTGAAAAGCAGATGAAAACACAAACACAGACAGAAAGACAGGTTGAGCAAACGATGGGGCCCAACTAACTAAATAGGAAAGGACAGAAAAGATGCTGGCTGCAATCTGCAAAAATACTGCCAAAATAATGTCCAACACGTCTGATAGAAAAAAGGCCCTGAAGTCACTAGACTTCAAAAACACTATATCAGCACTCAGGTATATTCTGAAGACTGAGCATAAGATCAACTTGACCAGAGACAAAAATGGAGCTCAGCCTGTACCAACAAGGGCAGGCAGAACACAAACACTAAGTAAACAGACAATATCTCATGGAAAAATAAGACAGCAAATACTTAGCTTTCAGAAGACAGGTACTGAACTGGTTTGCAAGAGCTCAGAGCAGAAAGGATCACCAGCACCCCAGTAGGGTGTCGGCTGCCTTATATCCACTCAGTGATTCCGGGTGTCCAATCAGGCTCCACCTGTTCAGATGACAGGTTCTTCCCAACCCAATCAATTTCACTACCTCTCTTCACCAGCAGAGGGAGTTCATCAGACATCAACAGTGAAGGGGAAAATGAACTCACAACACAGTTCCTCTCCTAATACTTGCCCAGAGACAACTGAACATAAGATAAAGAGCCTGCAGTGAAGAAAACTGTTGAAAAAGAGGAGAAATATTGGTGTTCCTCATAGTCCTACACACTGTGGTAGATCGGCTCACTCACCTATACAAAGAGGTAGACACAGGAACACTGTCTCTTTAAGACCTTCACTGCTTTATTATACACTAGCTGAAGAGCCAGGCGCTGCCCGGGCATCGCAACTAACTACGGTTAGTTATAACAAATTATGATTATATCTATATATAAAGCTGAGTGTAGAGCCCCACCCATTCCGCATAGCCACATTCACTGTAATATCCCACATCATCCCGTCAGCCAGAGCTACCGGACTACTATTCATAATATCCCACATCATCGCGTCAGCCAGAGCCACTGGACTACTAAACCTAATATCCCACATCATCCCATCAGCCAGAGCCACCGGACAACTACCACTAATATCCCACATCATGCCTTCAGCCAGAGCCACTGGACTACTACTCCTAATATCCCACATCATCCCATCAGCCAGAGCCACCGGACAACTACCACTAATATCCCACATCATCCTGTCAGCCTGGAGTCAGAACCAGAGCGCTGAGTGGAACGGTCCTAACTTCCATACTGGGGATCCCTTTAAGAGAGGCCTGGCGTCAGAACCAGAGCGCTGAGTGGATTTTCCCTGACTTCCATACCAATGATCCCTTTAATAGAAGCCTGGGGTGAGAATCAGAGCGCTGAGGGATTTACCCTAACTTCCATACCGAAGATCCCTTTAAGAGAGGCCTGGAGTCAGTACCAAAGCGTTGAGTGGATTTTCCCTCACTTCCGTACCGAGGATCCCTGTAAGAGGGGACTTGGGTCAGAACCAGAGCGCTGAGTGGATTTGCCCTGACTTGCATACCAATGATCCCCTTAATAGAACCCTCGGGTCGGAATCAGAGCGCCGAGGGATTTGCCCTAACGTCCATACAGGAGATCCCTTTAAGAGAGCCTGGGGTCAGTACCAGAGCATTTGAAGGCAATTGCCCTGACTTCCATACCGGGGATCCCTTTAAGAGAGGCCTGGGGTCAGAATTAAAGCGCTGGATGGATTTGCCCTGACTTCCATACCAGAGATCCCTTTAAGAAGGGCCTGGGATCAGTACCAAAGCGCAGAGTGGATTTGCCCTAAATTCCATAACAATGATCCATTTAAGAGACCCTGGGGTCAGAACCACAGAGCTGAGTGGAACTGTCCTAACTTCCATACCGGGGATCCCTTTAAGAGGGAAGATGTGTCTACGGGATGGAGGATGTGTGATGGGGATATGGGCAGGGAGGGGGGATTCATTTCTGTCATGTGCTCTCTGTTCCTTTCAGGGGGGCAGACAGTGGATGGGAGCTTATGTTCCCAGGGATGCTATATTTCTCCCACCATGTCAGTGTCTGCTGAGGTGTTGTCAAGTGGGAAAACTGTTGGTCATAGCAACCAATCACAGCTCAGCTTCTTTTGAACAGCTCTGGTGAAATGAAAGATGCTTCGTGATTGGTTGGTGACACACACACATTCATTTTTATATATAGAGATGTGGCATAAACCATGGTGAAATAAAAATAAATATGGCCCTTTGGGCAAAAACAGGAAAACAAAATGGTAACACAAAGCACAGTCCTTGTGGTGGCAGTGATCCTCCTGTTCAGGGTTAGCAAAACACACAGTTCAGATTAGCACAAACATTAACACTTCTCTGGAGTTAGCCTTTCCAGACACACTGAACACTCAATATGTCACAGGTTTGCCACGACTGAGAGGAGCCAGAAGAACACAGCATCTGATTTCTCCTTCTCCGGCACTGATTAGAAGCACTTCACCTTCTTATTAAACGGTGTAAATTTATTTTTGCAGTTCTGGGGTTAATCTGCTCATTTGAGAGCTCCTGGAAGCTTTCCTGCATTAAGGCTCTTAGCTGTGCCCTGTTAGCCACTCCCATTTCCTATATAAACTGGGCCCTGGCTAGCACTCATTGTCAGAGTTAGCTTATGCTGCATAGCTGGAGGTTGTTGTTGGAGAAAGTGTTTGGTGGATTTATCTGTGACTGTTGCTAGGTTTTGAGTTTGTGATAATTCCCTTATTTCTCCTATTCTTATTTAACCACATTCTCCCCTCCCTAGTGATTTCCTCTGTTGTATGAGTGAGTATATTTGTAGGTTTGGCAGTTTTTGTTACCCATGTTCATATTACCTTGTTAGTCTGGTTGGTGTATTACGGTACACTACTACTCCCCTCTTCACTGGTTGGGGGAAGGGTTCAGACAAAGGGCAGATTCAGGAGCTAAGGCAAAGTACATGGCCCTGGCGTCTTCACCATCAGAAGTAATCCGGGGAGCAGAGTGAGCTAGTGCGTACCGTAGCATTAGGGACAGGGAAGGAGACCCTGGTCCCGGGACACCCAACAACAGAGTCATGAAAGAGTGCCTCAGGAGACCAACTATTTAAACCACAGACCACACCCTGGGGTGGAGAGAAGGTAGGCAACCCACCCGCCCGCACTTTGATTGTCCACAAAACCCAACCCTTAAAGTGGCAAATTAACACCTCTCAACACATGGTGTGCTGGAGCAAACTTCTGGGTTTCAAATCACTGAAACTAACAGTCTCAGTGAAACATATCTTTGCTCCAGCACTTTGCCAATGACTTTATCACAACACACAACTTATTCTGAAAAGTCACCTGAAACATTTAGGCTACTTTCACATATCAGTTTTTTGCCGTCAGGCAAGATCCGGCTATTTTTTAGAAAAAACTGATCCGGCGTAAATTTGACAACTGTAGAAATGGATCCGTTTTTCTGCCGGTTCCGTCTAGCAGGTTATATGTTTCCTGGGGGTTGGCCAATTGGATCTGAGCATGCGCAGACTTAAAAAAACGGATCCGGTGGCTGGATCCGTCTTTTTCTGGATCCGGCGCATTCCGGTGCCCATAGACTTTCATTGTGGCAAAAAGCCGGAAGCGTCTGATCCGGCGCTTCTGGCTTTTTCGCCGGAGACAAAAGACGTTACAGTAGCCGTTTTTTCCAGACGCCGGAATAAGACAAGTAGCCGGATCCGGCAAAAAACGGACGAACCACAATGCCATCTGGCGCTAATACAAGTCAATGGGGGAAAACCGGATCTGGCATTGCATTTCGCCGGATCCAGTTTTACAAAAAAAAGCCAGATCTCGCCTGACAGCGCAAAACGGATGTGTGAAAGAGGCCTTACATAAACCAATCACCCTGCCCCTGCACACAAGAGCAGCAGTTTCTACCTAACCACAAACTAATAGTCAATGTTCCTAGGTTATATTTGAGATGCTTGCAGGTTTACACTGGGGAATGCAATGCCCCCCTGTTTGGCACTATATTTAGAATACACAAGGCACAGCTTTGGCTTTCTTCCATTTTTCTCCTGCTGAGCAGAAATAAAACACCTTTGTAGAGATGAAAGCGTCTTCTCAGAAATGCTTTGTTCTGCAATATGTCACCGAGAGGCGGCAGCTAGGAGGGTGAAGCAAAACTGTCATCCCTCTTATGTGAAGGCTGATTACGGACAGCTGCTTGGGTTTATAACAATATGGAAGGATTTGTTGTATCCAACATTAAAGGGCACCCTACCCCGCAAAGAAAAAGTGGTTTTAAATTCTTACCTCCATGTGAGAAAAAAAATCATGTCCATCTTGATAGAGTGCAAGAAGACTGGTGGAAAATGGATGGGGTATCTGCCGCAGAGTGGCAGGGAAAGGATGAGGGATCTGTCGCACAGTAAAGGGAAAAGGATGGGGGATCTGTTGGAGAGTGGTAGGGAAAGGATAGGGGATCTGCTGCGAAGTGGTGGGAAAAGGATGAGGGATCTGTCGCAGAGTGGCAGGGAAAGGATGGGTGAGCTATTAGAGTGGCAGGGAAAGGATGGGGGGGGATCTGCTGAAAAGTGGTGGGAAAAGCATGAGGGATCTGTCGCACAGTAAAGGGAAAAGGATGAGGGATCTGCAGCAGAGTGGAATGGAAAAGATGGGGGATCTGCTGAAAAGTGGCAAGGAAAGGATAGGGGATCTGCCGTAGGGTGGCAGGGAAAGGATGGGAGAGCTGTTGCAGAGTGGCAGGGAAAGGATGAGAGATCTACTGCGAAGTGGTGGGAAAAGGATGAGGGATCTGTTGCACAGTAACGGGAAAAGGATGAGATATCTGTCGCAGAGTGGCAGGGCAAGGATAGGGGTTCTGCTGCAGAGTGGCAGGGAAAGGATAGGGGATCTGCCATAGAGTGGCAGGGAAAGGATGGGGGATCTGCTGGAAATGGTGGGAAAAGGACAAGGGATCTGTCGCACAGTAAAGGGAAAAGGATGAGGGATCTGTCGCAGAGTGGCAGGGCAAGGATAGGGGATCTGCTGCGAAGTGGTGGGAAAAGGATGAAGGGATCTGTTGCAGAGTGGCAGGGCAAGGATAGGGGATCTGCTGCAGAGTGGCAGGGAAAGGATGGGGATCTGCTGCAAAGTGGTGGGAAAAGGATGAAGGGATCTGTTGCAGAGTGGCAGGGCAAGGATAGGGGATCTGTTGCAGAGTGGCAGGGAAAGGATGGGGGGGATCTGCTGCGAAGTGGTGGGAAAAGGATAAGGGATCTGTCACAGAGTGGCAGGGAAAAGATGGGGGATCTGCTGCAGAGAACCAAAAAAAGATGGGGGGGGGGGGTTCTGATGAAAAATGCCGGTAGAAGGGATGAGGTGAAACTGCTGAGGAGTGATGTCCGCCCGTCAATGCATGGGCGTATGTGGATCCCCTTGGCAATAATACTTCAATGCAGGAGCTGAGTGACGGCTGTTCAGTACTAGGAAAACTTATTAGCTTTCTTTCAGGAACTGCTCCCACCTATACAAAGATTGTGTTTGGTATCATTCACTTCAATGGAGTCGAGCTGCAATAGTAAACTACCTATGCCCAGACCAGGCACTGTTTCTGGAAGGAAGCCGGCATGTTTTTCTAGTTCAGCACCCCTTTAATGAAGGTTTATAATCAGGACAGCACCAGACTATACTTCTATAATCAGATACAACGCATTTACTTTGCATGTCCCCATGTAACAGGAGATAATTAAACGGACAAGTATTGATTTACAGTAATTGGAGGTCAGTGGTTTTGCTGCGTAGCTCCGGGCTGCAGGAATGAAAATGCAACATTCCCTTGAAGGTCAAATGTCTGAGTAGTTTGATCAGAAATCTCCGAGATCTTGAATCTTACATCGCCTCTTCCATACACAACGTAACTATGTATACGTTCATGCAAAGAAACAAGCAATCCGCACTGCTGCACCACTCAAGCAGGCCCACCCAATTGCAGGGTCACAAACGCTGTAGGCATGTATACCTGTATAAATGGGTGCTCACCCATGGAAGGAACATTGCCAAAAGTCCATTTCAATAGAAAAGATTATTCTATTGAAATGTTACTATGTATACATATCATGTGCACAGGGTTTACTATAGATATGAGCGAAAGATGGGGCATAAAATTAAGTCCATCCAGTGGGAATGTTTTACAGGCCACTTGCATTAAATAAGCAAAATTTAATGGACAGCTTCCTCTTAATAAGTTTGGAGCATCTTTTGAGTTGTCTGTGTCAGAAAATTGACAGCAGCCATTTTCTCCTTGTTGACATTTTTCACTATTTTTAAAATCTTTGCATGCTGTCAGTGAATGGAAACATTTATTGTTGCTGTACAGTGTCTAAAAAAAACAGCAAGTGTAATAAAACAAGACTAACTTGCTGCCCTCTTCTCCCTCCAGCTATCCCGCACCGATGCCCCACTGGTGCCTCAGGCCTTGATGAGCAACTGGCCACAGCGCCCACGGGTCATAGTTTCATGGCATCGCTACTCATAATAGGGCAAGTATTCGCTGAACCCACTGACCAGCAGCAGTCACCAGCTGGACGCTTCTAAGCACAGGCTATGGGGACTATCGGAGCGTTAGCACAGGAGGAAAGAAGAGAGATATTTTTTTTTTTTAAACTTTTCTTTTTCCCAGTTGTCAGGTAGTCTCTCTCCTGCTCATGTCAAAAGAGAACTTGCCAAATGGCTCATCACAGTGCGTTATGGTTTGGCTACTGTGCGCTCGTGGACAGTGGGCACATGGTTTTATGGTTATAATTGGGCATCATCTTAAAAATCTTGGGGCCATTGCAGACTGCGCATGAACACTGTTTCCGCTGCAGGAAGCATAGAAACCAGCCCCAGGCAGAAGCGGGTGGTGAGAGGTCTCCAGCCTCCGAATGTCCTCGGTTGTTATCTTAGGCACTGCCATAAAGAATGAACGGAGCGGTGGCACACTCCGAGAGGTCATTCTGAGACTAGCCGTCAGGCCCCCACTGATTCGCAGGTTGTCAAGTATCCTCAGGATAGCGGATACATTTTAAAATCCCACTCAGAGATCTAAAAAATGGTAAAGAATTGAGCCATAGTGACAATTAGAAAGCGATCTAGAAGTGACTCTGTATTCATTGATCCAAAAACGCTGGCAGTATGGCACAGAACTGCACAAAATCTGATATTCGGGCGGCCATTATTACTGTATTATTGGAATATTAGTATTTCCTGTGTGTGTATGACATAAAGCCATACGAACAAACAAAGAAAGTAGCACTCTGTAGCGCTATATCAGGGGTGGACAATTAATTTTCCCCATGAGCCACATGAGAGACCATGACTGTTGTGGAGGGCTAAACCAATAGCTTGAAATTAATTCTACTCAATATTAATTCATTAATATTATTATACACCCCCCTATATATCTTTAAACCCCCCCACAGCATGAGCCTCACAGCCTATTACATATGCGGCATGAGCCCCACACAGCCTCACCCATATGCGGCATGAGCCTCACACAGCCTCCCTATATACGGCATGAGCCCCACACAGCCTCCCTTTATACGGCATGAGCCCCACACAGCCTCCCTATATACGACATGAACCCCACACAGCCTCCCTATATACGGCATGAGCCCCACACAGCCTCCCTTAATACGGCATGAGCCCCACACAGCCTCCCTATATACGACATGAACCCCACACAGCCTCCCTATATACGGCATGAGCCCCACACAGCCTCCCTATATACAGCATGAGCCCCACACAGCCTTCCCATGTACTGCATGAGCCTCACACAACCTTCCCATATACTGCATGACAGTATACAGCTTTCTCATAGCCTCCCCACGTGCTGCACGTCACCCCCATAGAATCCCCATGTGCTGTACGTCACCCCCATAGAATCCCCATGTGCTGTACGTCACCCCCATAGAATCCCCATGTTCACCCCATAGAATCCCCATGTTCACCCCCATAGAATCCCCATGTTCACCCCCATAGAATCCCCATGTTCACCCCCATAGAATCCCCATGTTCAACCCCATAGGATCCCCATGTTCAACCCCATAGGATCCCCATGTTCAACCCCATAGGATCCCCATGTTCAACCCCATAGGATCCCCATGTTCAACCCCACAGAATCCCTATATTCACCCCCATATTCATACACGACAAAAAAAAAAAAAAAACACCACATACTCACATCGGTCCCATTCCCAGGCGCCCTGCTTCTGCCTCCAGAGCGCTGACTCTCCGGCGGTACACAGCTGACGCCATGAAATGACGTCTTCGCGTCAGTTGTTTCACAAGCTGATTGGTGGAGGAAGTGCTGACTGCAGGAGACAGCGAGCGGGTGGGCACGGTTCATCCCACGGACCTCAGGTTTCCAGCCCAATGGCTGTCTCGGTCCGCGGGGCTGAACTGAGACAGCCAAAGGGCCGGATGTGGCCAGCGGGCCGCACTTTGCCCAGGTCTGCGCTATAGCATGCAAACATGAAATGTTTAAATTTTATTGCATTACTGCACAAGAAATATGAAAAATTAAGAATACCTAGCACATTAATTGGCCAATTCATGTGTACCCGGCAGTTGTGATAAGGCGATTTTAGTTGCTGGGACCTGCCTAATGTGAATCCACTCTTAAGGACCCATCACACACAGCGATCTCGCTAGCGAAATCGCTGATTTTGTGACGCCACAGCGATCACGCCAGTGAGATCGCTGTGTGTGACGGAGATCAGCGACCAGCCCCCCCGCCGGGTATCGCTGATCGTGCTCGATCGGCCTGGGCCGTTTTTTGATCGCTGGTCTCCCACTGGCCAGCGCGCATCGCTGCATGTGGCAGCGGGAGCCAAAAATCAGGCTCACAGCGCTCTAAGCAGGCACTGGTCTCTAAGGTAAATATCGGGTTACTAAGCGGCGCGCGTCACTTAGTTACCCAATGTGTACCTTCGAAACCTGCGTGCTGGCAGCTCCCAGCACGAGCACGCAGGTTTCTAAGGTACATATCGGGTAACTAAGTGATGCGCGCCGCTTAGTAACCCGATATTTACCTTAGAGACCAGCGTCCTTCACTGGTGCTGATCGCTGGTGAAGCTGCCTGTTTGGCAGCTCACCAGCGATCATGTAGCGATGCACCAGCGATCCTGACAAGGTCGTATCGTTGTCGGGATCGCTGGTGCATCTGTATGTGTGACGAGGCCTTTAGACTAAAGTCTATATCTCTATGGGTTGTTAGGATCCTGCTGTGATTAAAAATGTCTGAGACTGAGGGGCAGAGTGCTCAGTCAGAGAGCTGATGCATGCAAATATCAAAAGACTGACGTCACATCCAAACAGAAATCAGGTGTGAACAGTTGCTTACTAAGAGTAGCCATCTCCAAATACAACCAAACAAATAAAATAGCACTCTGTAGCGCTATAGCAAGCAAACATGAAATATGAAAATTTTAATTGTATTACTGCACTAGAAAATATGAAAAATTGAGAATACCTAGCACATAAATTGGCCAATTCATGTGTACCCGGAAACCATGATAAGGCGAATCTCGTTGCTGGGACCTGCCTAATGTGAATCCTCTCAGACTAAAGTCTACATCTCTCTGGCAATTACAGGAGGATCCTACCTTCCCATAGAGTGCTACTTTGTTTGGTTGTATATGGAGATGGCTACTCTTAGTAAGCAACTGATTTCTGTTTGGAAGTGACAGTCAGTCTTTTGATATTTATGAAGTCATGCGAGGACTGGCAAGCAAATTGTCGTCAAGCTCCCGATGCTTTCAGGACATTTTGCAGACGTCTTGTAGAAGTGACGAGCGGGGCATTAACTCCCGTTACCTTGTTTGGTAGATTTTAATGGCAAATGTAATTACAGTGAGAGACCGGAGTGCAGGAGATAATAAGGTCAAAAATGGCTGCTCAGAGGGGTTTACTGTAGGCTCTCGAGCACAAACAATTACTGCACACATTCTCACCCCAATGGTAGAGGATTTGATAGCACTTGGCCCTAATGTGCACAAATGGTTACTATGGAAACTGAGGATTCGGTTCTCGCCTTTGTCAACCGGGATTTTTTTTTTTTTGCTGAGGATTATTTCTGCATTGTATTATTAATGGGTGATAAATACATCAGTCTTCCTATATGAATCATACATGGGCGGCCCTGGCACAGGCGTAGTGAAGGGCACAGGACCTGGCTGCTCCACTTGCCCTGGTAGAGAGGCTTTTTGGTGACCCTGACACCTGGCGCTTATATGTCATCAGTATCCCTACAGTTATGCACCTGGCAAATGAACTATGGCGCTGTAGAGACAGAAGAAATCTTGAGGTTGGCTGCAAAGTCTGCACCCACATTTGCTGCAGATTCCCCATAAATTTCATCCCTGTACATTGTAAGTTGTGGGGGGTTGACTTTGGGCAACCTCACAAATGAGCTGATCGTAGAAGACCAAGCTACAACACCCTTCACCACGATTACAAGTAAGATGGCGTGCAGGCACACGACCCAACATAAACATAGAAGAGGCCACAGCAATCACATGACCACTGGGGACCCCTTACACAGTTAATCACCCGAGTAAAAGTGGGTGGTGGAAGTTGTGGGAAGATGGACCCTTATCCCTTGTCACACTGATAGCAACACCACAGAAGAAATGCTAGCACAGGCTTCCTGTATCCGTTGTTTCAGATGCTGCACATCTCGTATCTTCACAGCATAGACAATTGCCTTCAGATGACCCCAAAGATAAAAGTCTAAGAGGGTCAGATCGGGAGACCTTGGTGGCCATTCAACATGCCCACGACGACCAATCCACTTTACAGGAAACTGTTCATGTAGGAATGCTCGGACCTGACACCCATAATTGATGGTATGGTATATGGGGTACAAAGATAGTGGGGTCATTCTTCATCAGTGGAAACCTCAATGACACTGGATATCTGAAATTGCTACATGATAATGTGTTGCCCTCTTCATGCACTGAAGATGGCACGTTCCGCGAGTTTTTCCAGCAAGATGGTGCACCACCACATTATGGGTGTCAGGCCCGAGCATTCCTACTAGGAATCTGACCCCCTTAGACAAGCATTTCTTCTGCAGTGTTGCTATCAGTGTGTCAAGAGTGGGAGAAGAGGGTTGCATTGACAATCCAACACAATGGGCAGCACTTTGTATACATTTTATAAGAGGTCATAAACTTGTAAATAACTCATGAAAGAATAAAGTTACGTTAAAACCAAGCAGACCATTGTTTTCTTGTGAAATTCTCAATAAGTTTGATGTGTCACATGACCCTCTTCCCATTTGAAAAAATAAAATTGGATCCAAAATGGCCAACATCAAAATGGCCACCATGGTCACCACCCATCTTGAAAAGTTTCCCCCCTCCCATATACTAATGTTCCACAAACAGGAAGTTGATATCACCAACCATTCCCATTTTATTTTTAAGTGTACCCATATAAATAGCCCACCCTGTGTGTATATGTGTATATACAGGCGTTGGACAAAATAATGGAAACACCTAACGTTTTGGCATCATAATCTTCGTACATGTTAGAAACATGCAAACCGTGACAGATGGTAAAATTTTGTGGTTGATTATTAATGTTATGTGATATGTGTATGTAAATTAACTGTTTGTTTTGCAGAATTGTAAGAACATTGATGAGAACCTGATACCAATGGCAGACCTCTCGGATTTTCAAAGAGGCCAAATTGTTGGTGCTCGTATGGCAGGCGCTAGTGTAACAGAAAGTGCCCGAATGCTTGGCGTGTCAAGAGGTACTGTCTCCAAAGTAATGACTGCGTTTGAAAGAGAAGGAAAAACGTCCGCAGCAAAGCACAGGTCCGGCCGAAAGTCGAAGTTGACTGAGAGAGACCGTCGGACTCTAAAGCGAATTGTGAGAGAGGATCGCAAGACCACGGCTCCGAAAATCACTGCTGAGCTCAATGAACACCTACAGAACACAGTTTCCACGAAAACTGTTCATCGGGAGCTGCACAAATCTGGATTCCACGGAAGAGCTGCAATTAGAAAACCGCTGCTCTCAATGACAAATGTTTCCAAGCGTTTAGAGTGGTGTAGAAACCTCCAGAATTGGTCCCTCGAGCAGTGGAAACATGTGATATTCTCAGACGAATCATCGTTTACTCTCTTTCCGACCTCCGGACGAGTGTACGTTTGGAGACAGCTGAAAGAAGCATTCCATCCAGACTGCCTTCTCCCAACAGTAAAACATGGTGGAGGTTCTGTGATGATCTGGGGTGCTATTTCGTGGAGATCCGCCGGGCCAATGATATCTCTTCATAGAAGAATTAACAGCCGCGATTATTTAGGCATTTTGGGCGACCAAGTGCATCCTATGGTTCAAGCACTGTTCCAGGAGGGGAACGCCATCTTTCAGGATGATAATGCACCAATTCATACAGCTAGAATCGTTAAAGCATGGCACAAGGAACATTGTAATGAAGCTGAGCATCTCATCTGGCCCCAACAATCCCCAGACCTCAACATTATTGAGCATTTATGGTCGATTTTAGAGATTCAAGTTAGACGGCGATTTCCGCCGCCATTGTCGCTCAAAGAACTGGAGGGTGTTTTAACTGAAGAATGGGCTAAAATCCCTTTGGAAACAATTCACACCTTGTATGAATCCACACCTCGGAGAATTGAGGCTGTAATCGCCGCAAAAGGTGGACCAACTCCATATTAAACTAATTTTTGTTGATGTTTGATGTTTCTAGGTGTTTCCATTATTTTGTCCAACCCCTGTGTGTGTATATATATATATATATATATATATATATATATATATATATATATATATATATATATATATATATAAAGATTCAAAGATTCAAAAGAAGCTTTATTGGCAGGACTAAATACACATTAGTTTTGCCAAAGCAGGTGTACAGAAGGGAATAGGGATAGGGACTGTAGGGATGTTGGGAAGGGGCTGTAGGAAAGGTGGATGGGGCAGATCCAGGATGGGGCTATAGAAGTCCATGGCATAGGGAAGGTGGATGGGGACATGGGGGCAGATCCAGGATGAGGCTATAGAAGTCCATGGCATAGGGAAGGTGGATGGGGGATTGGGGCTATCCAGGGTGGGGGCCATAGAAGTCCATGGCATATCATAGTTCTCTTTCTCGCAGTCTATGGCATTCGCTCACATATTGCGCTGCTATCTCCACTGCTCTCTCTTCTTCCCCCAGCAGCATGTATGTTTTCTCTTCCTCCTTCATGGTGGTGAAATCCGGGAAGAGATGTGAGAGTCTCCTGAAGTGAGTGTCCCTCACTGCTGAGTACTTGGAGCAGTGTAGCAGGAAGTGGGTCTCATCCTCCAGGGCCTCCTGGTCACAGTGTTGGCATAGTCTTTCCTCCCTGGGCTTGTAGCTCTGCCTGTGTCAGCCGGATTCGATGGCCAGACTGTGGGCACTGAGTCTATACCAGCTCAGGATCTTGCGGTCTTTGGGGTCCGGGAGTTTCTCCAGGTATGGAGCCAGTCTGTAGTCTCTCTGTAGACTCTGGTACATGGTCAGTTTCTGTGAGCTGATGATGTCGTTCTTCCAGTCACGTACCTCTCCTGGCCTTCGTCTACCATCTTCCTGATACCGGCTTTTGTCAGGTTGTTGTGATTGGTTTTCTGGTCAGGTTGGGTTTGGGTGAGCTGTTCCGAGGGTCCTGGTTTTTCTGTTTCCCCTACATGGGTCAGGGCTTTATGGTGATGGGAGCTTGGATTGCTCCTACGTAGGTGAGCCCAGAATGACAGTGCCCTCTTTAGAACCGTTAGGTGTAGAGGGAATCTGCCCAGCTCGGCCCGGCAAGCACTGTTGGAGGTGCTCCGATGGATTTGGAGAAGGTGCTTGCAGAATTCCAGGTGGAATATTTCTGTTGGGCTTGAATCCCACCTTGACCAGTCTGGGTAGGTGTGAGGACCCCAGACTTCGCTGCCATACAGGAGGATTGGGGCGATGATAGAGTCGAAGATTTTTAACCAGACCCTCACTGGTGGCTTTAGATGGTAGAGTTTCCTTCGGATGGCATAGAAGATTTTGCATGCCTTGTCTTTCAGGGTCTCTATGGCTTGTTTGAAGCTCCCTGATCGGTGAATCTCTAGGCCCAGATAGGTATATTTGTCCGTTCCTGTAAGGGCACAGTTGTTGAGGATAAATGAAGGGTGCTGGTCTGATTTTCTCTTTCTCTTCTGGAACACCATGATGTTGGTTTTCTTTAGGTTGACCGGAAGAGCACAGGTGGAGCTGAATTTCTCTAAGATTTTCAGGTTGTCTTGGAGGCCTTTCTCGGTTGGTGACAGAAGCAGCAAGTCATCTGCATACAGCAGGAATTTCACCTGCGCGTTGTGGAGGGTGAGACCTGATGCTGTGGAAGATTCCAGAGCGGTAGCCAGCTCGTTGATGTAAATGTTGAAGAGCGTTGGGCTTAGGCTGCAGCCTTGTCTGACTCCCCGGCTCTGCTGGAAATAAGTCGTTCTTCTGCCGTTCACACTCACACTGCAGAGGTTCTCGGTGTAGGAGCTTTTGATAACATCATAGGTCTTTCCTCCTATTCCGCTCTCCAGCAGTTTCAGGAATAAGCCTGGGTGCCAGACCGAATCAAAGGCCTTTTTAAAGTCCACAAATCAGGCGTATATCTTCCCGTTCTTTGTATTGTGGACGTGGCTCTGAATGAGGCTGTGCAGGGTGTAGATGTGGTCAGTAGTGCGGTGGTTTGGCATGAAGCCTGCTTGGCTCTTGCTGAGGACGTTGTGCTCGGTGAGGAAACTGAGGATCCTCTTGTTCAGGATGCTGTTGAACAGTTTTCCCAGGTTGCTGCTGACACATATTCCTCTGTAGTTGGCTGGGTCATACCTGTCCCCATTCTTGTGGATGGGTGTGATGAGGCCTTGATTCCAGGTAGGAGGGAAGTAGCCGGCACTTAGCACAATATTGAAGAGTTTAACCATTGCGGCCTGTAATTCTGGTGGGCTGTACTTCAGCATTTCTGGTAGGATTCCATCCAGGCCACCGGCTTTTCTACATCTTATGGAAGAGATTCTCTCTGCTACTTCCTGTAATGTAATAGGTGCATCCACGGGGTTTTGGAAATTTTTTACTTTTTGCTCCATTGCTTTTAGTTTTGCCATTATGTTTTCCTGTTCTTGGCTTAGTTCTTCCTTTGGAATGTCTTTATAGAGGTCTCTGAAGTACTGGAGCCAGATGTTGCCATTTTGGATATGGATGTTGTTTTTCATGTCTTTTGTGCCCATGTGGTTCCATAGTTCCCAGAAGGGGTTGTCTTGGAGGGCGTCTTGGAGTTGGTTAAGTTTGGTGGAGATGTAACCCTGCTTCTTCCTCCTGAGGATGGTTTTATAGGCTTCCCTCAGACCCGGGTGGTTGGGGTCTCTGTGTTTCTTGTTTGAGGCTGTTCTCAGGGTCTTCCGTACGGCTTTACATTCTCTGTCAAACCATCCATTGATCTGTTTTTCTTTTGGTCTCTTGTAGTTGACTTTTTTAAGGTCGGACAGTCTGGCCATTGCATAGAATATATTGTTGAGGTCTTTTGCAGCTTGACTCACTCCCTTTGGGTTAGGCTGGTACTCGTAGTTGTAGAAGTGGTGGAGCATCCGCTGTATTTCAGGTCTGCTGGAAACCTCTTTATACTTTAATGCCGACGTTTTGTGCCATTTATAGGATGGAGGCCGGGTGAAGAGGCCACTCTGCTGTGGCTTTTGAGTGGATGGTTTCTCTGTAGATTTCAGGTACAGAAGAAGTTGGTTGTGGTCTGACAGGTGCGTTTGTGGGGAGACAATGAAGGCGCTGATATTTGCCAGGTTCATATCTGTAATGGCATAATCTACTACACTCCTCCCTACATGGGAGTTTAGTGTGCACCTCCCTAAGGTGTCTCCTTTGGTTCGTCCATTAAGAATATGAAGTCCTAAACTTCTGCATACATTCAGGAGCTTTTTACCACTTTTGTTGACTGTACTGTCATAGCTGTTTCTCTCTGTGACTACTGAGTCTTGGCCGTTATTCTCTGCTCCAAATATGTAGATGTTTCCATCTGTGGTCAGGAAGTCGTTTTCTCTCCCTGTTCTTGCATTGAGGTCTCCAAAGATGAGAACTTTGCCCAGGCCCTGATAGTGGGCGGCTTCTCTTTGTAAGATCTCGAAGCAGTCTGGATTGAAGTAGGGTGACTCTGGTGGTGGTAGTTGGCGCAGAGATAGACATCAGACTGAGAGGTGAGGATGGAGCTGCTGATCCTGATCCATATGTGGCTGCCTCCTCTCTTCACCGGTTTGATGTACTGGTGGAGCTCCTCTTTATGCCAGATCAGTATTCCTCCTGAGCTCCGGCCCTGTTTGATGTTTTTATTTTTCAGGGCAGGGACAGAGATTTCCCTGTATCCGATGGGCACCAGAGATTCGTCTTCGGCTCTGGTCCATGTTTCCAGGAGGATCTGAATGTCTATATTTCTCAGTCTTTGTATAAAGTCAGGGTCATTTGTTTTACATCCAAAGGCCGAGGTGTTGAGACCCTGAATATTCCAGGTGCTGATTGTAAGTGAGGTCATTTTTTTTTTTTCTATATCTCTTGGGTGTATATACCTTGTAATGAGTATGGCTGTGTAGGACACACCGGATCTCTGACTGGTTTATTAATGGTGTTGTTTCCGTCCAGTCACATTAGTTTCCTGCACACTGTGTTGAGTAGAGTCTTTATCTCCTCCAAATCTCTGCTCTGTATGTCTCTGCTCTGTATGCCTCTGTTTCGCATGTCTCTCTGTGAGGTCGGTGAACTCCTCCATGGTGGTCTCCTCCTCTGATGGTCCAATTTTGGGTGAGGGTGTATGTTTTCAGCTTCCTTTGATATAATTGTTGTTTCTTTCCTTCTTATTGTCGGGGGTCTTTTCATGGGATTCTGGTTGGTGTTGGCTCCAGGCCTAGGGTGGTCTCTGTTTAGTACAATGTCCTTCAGCTCTTTGGCCAGAAGGCTGACCCCTGATTTGTTCAGGTGCTTACTGTCATAGAGGTGATGGTGATTTATGGAGGGGTGTTGGGCTAGAATCACTCCTGGAACAGATTTCATTCTTTCTGTTAGGTCCATATTGATGTTCTGGATGGTGTGGTTGGATATGTCCTTTCTTGGGAGCAGAGATGACAATGATTTTGCTGTCTGGGAATCTTAGTTGTGCCGTCTTTGCTAGTTGGGCCAGTTGTCCTGAGATCTGCTGGTGCTGGTCTGGCAGATTGTTTGTGCCGGTGTGTATAATGATATGGATTGGGTTGGAAAACCGTGGATTATTGATGACCGCTGTCACCTGCTCAATAGTTGCACAGCGGATTTTTTTGACCCTTTTTCCTGGGAATAGCCGCCTTGTATTCAGGTATTTCCCATTTGAGTCCATTATGAGGACGGTGTCAGGACTTTGTGATGTTGGTGGGGGATGTGGCTGCTGATGGGGGACTGTGCTGGAGATTATGCTGGTAACAGGTTCTCTTTTCTCTTCTATGGGTCTTGTTTCTGGCTCACTTTGATTAGACTCCGGTTCCTCCATATTGGGGTTGTTTGGCCTCTCAGCCTCCTGGCCAGTGGAGGTCATGTCCTCTCCACTCCTCATTTCCATGGCCCCCTCCTGGCTCAGATGTCCAGGTGTTGGTGCTTTCAGCCTTTCTATCTCCTGTCTCAGCCTGGAATTTTCTTCCTGCAGTTCACACATTGCGGCTCGTATTTGCTGCAGGGATGACCTGTATTCACATTTCAGTTTGCTTATCTCAGTAACTATGTGGTCATTAGCATTTCTGTCACCAGTGTTTCTCAGATGTTCTTCCTTAAATTGTACAAATTCTCTTTCTAATTGAGATAAACAGTCTCTGAGGGTCTGGGGTGAGGGGTGTGAAGCATTGGGGGCAGTGGTGTCTCTGGAGGACTCTGTAGGCGTATGGACATCAGAGGTGGCTGGGGTTTGTTGTTCTTTGTGGGATTGAGCCTGGAGTTTAATATGAGGGAACCTGTCTTCAAATTGCCCCAGATTGTCCTCAGTCCCTTGCACCAGGACGGTGCCACTGTTGTACAGAGTGATGGTAAGTGAGCTGCATTCGTCGTCTTTATGGTTTCTGACTCTAATCTGCCGGCTATTATTGGTATCAGACTTGGTTGTGTGTTGATATTGCTTGCACAGGGCGGTGTGCCAGGCTCGGAGATGCTCTGTGAAGAATAACACATTGGTTTTCCTTTTCTCTTCCTCACTAGATATATATATATATATATATATATATATATATATATATATATATATATACACACACACACATATATACATACACTAATATATATATATATATATATATATATATATATATATATATATATATATATATATATATATACACACACATATATATTTTACAGGACAGAATCGAGGCTCTAATCGCCGCAAAAGGTGGACCTACGCCATATTTAACTTTTGTTGATGTTTCCAGGTGTTTCCATTATTTTGTCCAACCTGTGTGTGTGTGTGTGTGTGATATATATATATATATATATATACATACATATATATATATATATATATATATATATATATATATATATATATATACACATACATATATACACACACCCATATATATTTTACAGGACAGAACAGGAAGGGTTATCATGGTGATAAACATGAAACCTAACTCCTTTCCCTGCAATCTCCTCACTGGGGGAGTATTAAAAAAATCTACATTTGCTGCGGCAATCAAAGGAGCTTTTAGTTTATGCATATGGTAGGTCACTTGAAGGGGTATTCCAAATCTCACATATATATGGCACAGGTGTGTGATAGATGCGGATCCCACCACTTATTTAAGCTAACACTAAATCATCCCCACCCACCACTAATATAATGCCCTTCTACAGTATCTCCTCATATTCTACCTCTATCCAACTCCTGTCCATAATCCGGATGGGCCCAAATTTTGAGCAAGATGCTAGAGATTAAAGCTGCAGACTGCGCTCGGTGCAGCCTCATGCATGTCACAGGCAACTGCGCAAATTTTTGGTATTGTAGGGATTATGTGACACCAGACCTTGGTTATTGAAATTTCTTCTATTATCACCGTAGGAGAAGTGGAATTAAGCAGACGACATTGGCGCGGTATCCATAACAGGGCTGACTTTGTGTAGTAATTGTGCTAGTCTATGGGTTATCCACTAATGTCAATGCATGGGTGGTCTACTCCCCTCTGAACAGTGGTGTAATCTATAAAATAACGTAAAGTTTGGGCTCCTTTCTCTTCCACTTGAGATTGATTGGAAGCTACATGGTTGGAACATTATGGCCAATGCAGCCGCTCAGCAGAGCAAAAATGAGACAACTCATCAGGGCACGTTCCTAAATGCACAGTCCCTTCTAGATATTTGTGGGGGGACAGACTACCGCCGCTTGGATGTACCTGGCACACAGTAGTAACAAAGTCAAAAGTCTATGAGGAATCCAGTTTAGTGACTTAATTATAAAGGATGTGGGCTCGCCAGACATGGCCAAATATATACACTTCATGGTAATCACACAGATGGAGCCCCATCTTATGTCGGTCTGATTCTCTGCAAGATTGTCCCCTTCAGCAAAGTGATAAGATGGATGAGATGGAGGCATTCAACCCATTAGTCCAAGAATGGTCCAAGAATGGTGGGGACACGGAGTCACGCGAAGATACGGGTCATCACGCCACTATGTAACCTTTGCTACACACGTTGCCTTCTCTAGTGTCTCTATACAATGTGGCTCGGCTACTAACGCACATTTTTTAATGTGATTCAACCCCGGAATATGATATGTTGCTATAAATAGGAATAGATTGTAACGCAGGTGGACTCGGACGGTTCCTGCCACAGCCCTCAGTCCGGGGGAGCCCAGTGTTTCCCAATCTAACATGACTTACATGAAAGGGTGTTTCTTTTGCAAATTATCAAAAAAGCAAACACTGATGACAAATAAATACAGTCCCTATCATCACCGGAACAAGCGAGACCTCAGCCAGGACTTTATCTGGGTTTGTCAAGCCAACTTGATGGTAATTAGTGTCACGTCCACGGTAATTAATCAGGATTATTCCTGCCCAGTATAATTCAGCTCAGGACCATGGCCAAATATTCCGTGCCTCTCATCATGAAATGCTTGTGCACGTTCACCACACAACTGGCATGTGGCTCGTGGAGGATCCATCACGTTGACAATTATGGAGGGATGAGCGGTTGAGGGGCATTTAGCGTGGAATTGCTAATGTGAACCTTTAAAAGAGGTAATAGCGTCCATGATCAGGTATGGGATAACACAGAGGAAGACTAAAAAAACTTAAGAAACATTACAGCAAAAAGGAACAAATAAGAACAAAAAGTGTACAGAGCACAGATAAGTCCTCCCTCTTGTGGCTCAGGGATGATGGCTTCCCAACTACAAATGTATGACATTTGGGTATGGATACATGGCAAGGGTTGTCTATTGTACATTAAGGCCATGACCCCGGACCAGATGGCTACATTAATTTCAGACCTAAGAAGAGACCGCTAAAAGAATTTAAGTCCGTAAACCAAACTCCTATTTTAATGTCAGGACTCAAAACAGACCCAAATAGTGACATCTGAGCCAGTGCTTGTTGCCTTTAGTTCCGCATCGGTCATTGAGGGACTATACGGTAGCCCTACGTAACTACTGGGACTTGTCACAATCTCAGCTCACCCGAACCCTAGAATGAAACATTATTTCTCCTGCCACATCGGATTTTGAATACAATTCGCAGCCGTCCCTGAATCAAGAAGATACAAAGAGAAAAAACTGGGGGGGGGGGAAAAGTGAAAAAAATAAATAAAAATGCATTCATTAGGCCTCTTTCACACATCAGGTTTTCGCAGTCGGGCGCGATCCGGCGCTTTTGACAAAAACCGGATCCGGCGAAATGCAATGCCGGATCCGGTTTCCCCCCCATTGACTTGCATTTGCGCCGGATCTCGCCGGATGGCCATGCGTTTCATCCGGTATTCGCCGGATCCGGCAATGTGTCGCGATCCGGCGTCTGGAAAAAACGGCTACTGTAACTTTTTTTTTGCCTCCGGCGAAAAAGCCGGACACGCTGGATCCGGCGTGTCCGGCTTTTTCAAACAATGAAAGCCTATGAGCGCCGCAATGCGCCGGATCCGGCGGCGGCCAGATCCGTTTTTTTTGGTCTTAGCATGCTCAGTAGCTCTGCCCACAAGACACATATATAAATGCATGACAGTGGGACCCTCAGCCACACCCAACATGCCACCCAAGACAGCAACCAGGCGCAGGAGAAGGCAGGAGACCACAGCAGCAGCACCACCACCACCCCAAATGGAGCAGCATGCTGAACAACGGGAGGGGAGTCCAGCAGCAGATGAGAGACGGTAATTATCAAATCCCCCATTCCTCCAAACTAGGGCCATGGAATATCAAGATATTCATTGCCCCTTTGTTTCTCTTTATTCAACAGCCGCCCAAGAGATGCAGCAGCAGCAACAGTGGCAGCACTGGAAGCACTGGCAGCAGCAGTACCACCACCCACAGGCATGGAGTCTGGCCAGCAGGAAGACAGCACATCTTCTTCTGGGAGCCCTCCCTCGCATCGTCAGCGTTTGACGGTAAGTTTTTATTTCCAAAATCCATAATCTCTGTAATATATGTCTATTCATTGCCTTTTATTTCAAAACAGGAATCACAAGATGAAGAGGAGCTCCCAGAAGAAGAAGGAAGGGGTGGACAGACACCCCGAGTAGGCTCACAATTGGTAAGTTTTTTGCATCAAATGCAGAAACACAACATCACACTACACACAACACATAGAAAACAATGTTCTGCAGACCACACACAACAAACAAATGCCTACATCCAAAGACATAACATTTTTTGTTTTCTTCTCTAGTCTTCCCAATCTGGTGCTCGGCCAAGAGGTCCTCGCAGTGCCTCCCAGGGTCGTCGGCGACAGCAACGCGGCGGTCACCAGCGTGTAAGTATAAATATTTTTGCTTTGTTTTTTTGCACTTTTTATTTCATTTCTTTTGTGGAGGCAAATTATGTTATTTTTGTCTTTTTCTTTAACAGCCTTCACAGCGTGCTCCCGACTCTGACAGTGAGGATGGAGGGATTGATGTGGGCCACCTCATCGATCTCGTCAGAGAAAGGGAGCCGCTATGGAATATGGCTGACCGCCGCCATGCTGACCTGATCGTTACCCAGCGACGACTCTGGGAGGAAATCTGTTCACTCCTTGTGGACCGCTGGGAGGACCTCGATGCTCGGGCCCAGATTAAAGAGCGTAAGTATATACAGTACCGGTTGCTTGATGTAAACCAGTGTTTCCCGAACTCCAGTCCTCGTGGTCCCCACGGATCATGTGTTCAGGATTTCCATTTACTATGGAAATCCTGAAAACATGACCCCTGGGGACCATGAGGACTGGAGTTTGGGAAACACTGATGTTGTATACTAACCACTCCTTTCTCGTTTCAGGGGACAGAATTGTGAAGCGGTGGCGGTCTGTGAGGGATCTTTTCAAGAAGGAGTTCAATAAAGAGATGCGGGCCCCGAGTGGATCTGGAGGACGCAGGAGCAAGTACAAGTACGCACAAGCCCTGTCGTTCCTCCGGGAAACAATGGTCACCAGAAGGTAAATATTACACACCACATGTGAAAAAAAATGTTTAGATGTAACTTTTTTTTTTCAGCCAGGGCCATACCATGTCAGTATTTTAATTGTTTTTTTTTCTCTTTATTCCACAGCACGGTGAGCAGCACTCGGGAGCCTGCACGATTGGACCCTTCTGAGGCGATCCCTGAGGAGACCGGCACCGAGGGACACTTCGACCGCCCCGGTACATCTGCACCTTCCCAGCCTTCCCACACATGCGACCCATCTGTCCCATCCACCAGCACAGGAGCATCGTGGCCGCCTACATTACATGAAGCTGCTGGTGAGGAGATCGATTTCCCTTTACCCCACCCTTCTGCCCCTGCCACCTCTAGTACACCTGCGGGTACTGGGCGGCAGCGGCAGAGGGGTCAGGAAAAGACTTATGCACCAGAGTTCTTGCATCTGAATGCATCTTTCCAGAACTGTCTAAAAGTCTTGTCAGAGCAAATCTCCACAGGCTTTCAGCAGATCAACTCCAGCATTCTGGAGGTGAAGACACTTCTGCAAACCATGCATTCAGAAGCAAGATCTTCGCCAAACCACACCTTTTTCAGGTCTGTTGTGGAGCGCATGGAAACGCTCTCTCCTACCCAGCAGATGCATGTAATGCATTCATGCCACGGTGCTCTCCAGCACGTTACCTCCCAACCTCCTCCCACCACAGTAGTTCCTCCACCTGCACCCCCTCCAGCCACTTTCCATCCTCCCCCTCCTATTACATACCAGCCACCTCCCCAGTACCAGCAACCTCCCCAGTACCAGCAACCTCCCCAGTACCAGCAACCTCCCCAGTACCAGCAACCTCCCCAGTACCAGCAACCTCCCCAGTACCAGCAACCTCCCCAGTACCAGCAACCTGCCCCGTACCAAACTCCTTCCCCGTACCAAACTCCTTCCCCATACAACTTGCCATCAACATCATCTGCTCCTACAGTCCCTGCCCAACCCTCCACTCCACCACCTCTTCTGCCTCCCACATGTCCACCCATTCTGTAGCTTTTTCCACATCTTCACCTCTAACTGTTCCTTCCCCACCACGATCCCAGTCCTCTCTCCACACTCCCAGTGTCGAAGTGTCCCGCAGCCCCTCCAGCACTATTTCCACCCCACACTACACCGAGTTATAATGTTTTTTGTTGTAATAAAAATGCCCATTTGGTTGGTTTCAAACATTTATTAAAAAAGTTTTTTAAACTTTAAAAACATTTTACAAAAAAAAAAATATTTTAAATAAAAGTTAAATTATCGTTTTACACTGGTTGTCTGTCATTTCTTTCTGCGGCGAACTATGTTTAAAAAAAAGGTTAAATACAGGGTATTTCAAAGGTAAAAAGGTATTCAAAACCAGGTATATAACTGTAGGTAAATTTTACCTTTTTGCCACAGTTGTGTTCCTGGTTGTGTTTGAAGCAAAGTATTTCACCTAAAAAGTTGTGTTTATTGTTGGTGATTTCCTAACAATGTACACAACTTTTGTTACAAGGTGAAATACTTTGCATAAAACACAACCAGGTACACACCTGTGGCCTAAAGCTAAAAATAGTAAGACCATGACAAGATAGCCAACTTTGGTTGGCAAAGGTATATACTGTTGGTACAGAAGGTACACAATTTTGGTTAAGGGCACAAATCTTTCACACTCTGTCATCCTGCCAGTGTACTCTGCCTTGAGGTGACAAAGTATAGTGCAAAATTGTCCCTCATTACTGAAACCGTCACAGAACTTCTAGTGGTAATGTCATGGTAATCTTGCAAGGTGGTTTCTTCAGAGGTGTCCTCAATGGAAATGGGTTCCTTGCAGATAACAAAATTGTGGAGTACCACGCAAGCTTTGATTACCTCGTCCACAGTTTCTGTCTTGAGGTTGATCGCAGTCAATAGGACCCGCCATTTGGCTGTCAGAATACCAAAGGTACATTCAACCATTCTTCTTGCACTTGTGAGGCGGTAATTAAAAATGCGTTTTGTTCTTGTCAATCCTCTGCTAGAGTACGGTTTCAAAAGGTGTTCTGACAGCTGGAAGGCTTCATCCCCTACACAGACAAATGGCATAGGTGGACCAGATGTTTGCGGCAGCGGTCTAGGGGGTGGGAACTGGAAGGTGTTTCCATACAGTTTACGCCCCATGGCAGACAGTTTGAAAACTTGAGAGTCATTGGAGCGGCCATAGGCCCCAATATCAACAGCAATAAATTTGTATTCCGCGTCAGCGATGGCCATGAGGACAATTGAAATATTCCGATCCCGATCCGGCTGGCTTTACAATGCGGATATGTTTCCCGTCCACAGCGCCCAAGCAGTTGGGAAACTGACATATCTGTTGAAACTTGTCAGCA
Organism: Dendrobates tinctorius; assembly: GCF_039654945.1. NCBI lineage: Eukaryota > Metazoa > Chordata > Amphibia > Anura > Dendrobatidae > Dendrobates > Dendrobates tinctorius. The sequence continues at coordinate 5,845,973 of NW_027361726.1, read as the reverse complement.
ATTTCAATCCACCTCTCTGTTGTGGGCTCTGGTAAAAACTCTTCAGCTAAGGAGTCCCACAGTGCACGGCATGTGTACTTCACTATTCCAGATATGGTGGAAATCCCGAGTCTGTACTGGAAATGCAGTGACGAAAGAGATTCTCCAGTTGCAAGAAATCTGTGGGGAATTAAAAAACAATAAATTAGTTTTAAATCACAGCATTACATACCAAAAGTCAGCTATAACACTTGGAGATACAAACTACCACCAACAAGATTGCAGTGAAAGTGTGCTCTGATGCGAGCACATCCAATAAATGTGGCTTACCTTAAAGTCACCATCAGACGCTCTGTGGGTGAAACAGAGAAGCGGCAATAGGTGTCTGCTTTTCTTATGAGGTGTGCAATGCGCTCCACCAAGTAATCAAAATTTCCATTTTCATCCGAACATATCCAAAAACTTTATCCGGGTTTCGTCTAAGGTCCATGCATAGTGTAGAATAGACCCCACGCGTCATTCTCTTGGCTGTGATGGGGTGGATCCACAAACGTCGTCTACGATGCCTGATGCGCTGCTGTCTCGCTCTCTCCTTCTTCAGAACAATCACCCTCAAACGATTCGCCTCCGCTGTAAAATCCGCCAAATTCTTCAAAATATTTCCAATCACAACATCCATCTTCGCCAGTAACTTGCTCTTCTCTCCAACCTGCACTTTCTCCTCTACAACCTGTCAAAGAAGGGCTGTAGGAACACGCTATATATAGTTTTTCAGTAGCCAATCCCGTTCGGAAGGCCACAAGGGTCAATTTTAAAAACCGGATCTGGCGTAATCCGTCAAAAAACGGAACAAAAACCGGATTAACCGGATGAGACGGATCCGGTTTTGTCTGTCAAGAACAAGATGGATCCGGCAGAAAAACGGATCCGTCACATCCGGTTTTACGAAATATTTGCCGGATCCGGCGCTCCGGCACGACGCCGGATCGCGCCTGACGCCGAAAACCTGATGTGTGAAAGTAGCCTTAGCAGAAGTTACTATGACGACGCCTCTGAAGTTACAGTTTACCAATTTACATATATTGCACAGAGGAGCGCGCCTTTGTCGACCCTTTTATTTCATTGTGCTTTTTTTTTCTTGCATAGACTGATACTGAAATAAGTTCTAACAAAGCGGAAGAAAATGGATCTACTTTTACATTTAAAGGGAAACGGGAAAAAAAAAAAAAAAGGTTGAACCAAGGTTTATGATGCATAAAAAAAATGCAGATACTATAAGGGCGCACAGACTTTATTTTTCCCATATATATCTTAATAATGCAGATACTTGGACAGAGGGCACAAAAACTGTAGCGCTGGTAAAAAGTTTGGTTATAAATAAATTTTTGGCACTCAACTTGAAATAGTACAAGAATTTTATTCGCAGTCACAATAGACGTTTCGGTCAATACACTATGACCTTCTTCAATATACCGACTGCTCTTGTAATGTAAGAATGGGCCCGTGAACAAGCGGTGGACGCCGCATTCCCCAGTGGCAGGAGACACCACTATCCACCACCGACCGCACCGATATTCAGACTTCTGAGTCCGGGTTGCAAAGCCACTATATGGTTACCGAAAGAAAAAAAAAGGGACACACAGGTTTACATTTGCAAGCCACTACAGGGTGATAAAAACCAAGGAAAATATAGATACGCCTTAGTGCATACGTGGTCTGGTTTGGCCATCCTCCACATATACATAAATGGTAAACTGACGTCAGTGACCAACGCCATATATGACATGAGATTCTGTATATTTTACTACAGGACTCAATAGGATCCCATGCAATTTATTCATGGAATCCTGGTTTTCCAATGATATTTCTCATGCTGAGGCTGCACATTCTTACATTACAAGAGCAGTCGGTATATTGAAGAAGGTAATAGTGTATTGACCGAAACGTCTATTGTGACTGCGAATAAAATTTTTCTACTATTTCAAGTTGGGTGCCAAAAATGTATTTATATATTACTCTGGTGTGGGAACCTTTTTTGTGCACCACTTCAGCTGTGCCACGGTATACATAAATATGGTAAAAAGTTTGCAGACTTGCAGCACCCAATAAAGTGGACCCAATGCCAGAAACAGGGTAGCAATTAATGAATAACTTACCTTACCAACCCGTACGTCATAGGCCACTATCACAGGAGAAAAACCTCCGCATAGAAACAGATTAGAGTCACATGGGTGAAACCGGACAGCGCTAATCCTGCAGTCATTCTTGGCAGTGAACAGGTCCTTCCCTTAAACAAAAAAAGTGCAAATGACTAAATAACTTAACGACTTCTTTAATTAACCCATTATTACAATAGTAAGTGTATGAATTCAGGGTTTTTTATTGTTTTTTTCATCCATGCATCAAATTAAGAGCAAATTGCATTCAATCCCGAGTTTTAATGTATAAAACTAAACGTGTGAATGGACTCACTTAATTTCCCCAAGGAAAATTGCATTGTGATATTAAAGAAAGGGGGGGGGGGGCACCGTTACCATGCCGACGCAGCTTGAGATGTAATTATGTATGGAATTATGAGAGCGCAGTTCGATACAAAAAGTTTATTAACAAAACCTTTGGCAAAACGTCTGACAGCCGAGGAAGACTACGCCGTATAAACGATGGTGTATGACTCGGCGCCCACTGTAATTTACAACGGCATTCGAGCCTAATTACAGCTTGTGTTCGCAGTGACATGTTCTGATGTCACAATCCGCCTTCCTGGCAATTTTATTAACTGCTTCCAACATCAGATTTACATCCTATACATTGCTCCAAATCTCCTGCATAAACAGAGCCAACAATGAAACCCTAGTAGCTTGTAGCCACCATTAGAGGGAGCTCATCATGGGTCCATGTGATCAAACATTTGTGCAAATGACCTGGCCTCCCATGTTATAGAGAAAATAGATAACATCCGTCAGGAAATCCGATCCCAACCACCAAGTACTGTGACTCACATCCCTTCCTGCATCTCCCCTGGCTCACTTTCCACATTTGATCCCATCACAGAAGAAGTAGTCTCCAGACTCCTCTCTTCTTCTCGCCCAACTACATGCGCTACCGACCCCATTCCCTCACATCTCCTCCAGTCTCTCTCTCCAGTCATCACAACTCACCTAACTACAATCTTTAATCTCTCCCTCTCCTCAGGCATTTTCCCATCCTCCTTCAAACACTCTATAATTACTCCATTATTAAAGAAACCTGCTCTCGACCCATCCTGCACAAACAACTACAGACAGTCTCCAATCTCCCCTTCATCTCTAAACTCTTGGAGCGCCTAGTCTACTGCCGCCTTACCCGTTACCTCTCCACTCACTCCCTCCTAGACCCTTCACAGTCCGGCTTCTGACCCCTACATTCGACTGAAACTGCACTCATCAAAGTGACCAAAGACCTTCTCACAGCAAAGTGTAACGGTGATCACTCTCTGCTCAATCTTCTCGACCTTTCTGCAGCTTTCGACACTGTTGACCACCGTCTACTACTCCATAGGCTCCAGTCACAAGGCATTAAGGACAATGCTCTCTCCTGGTTCTCTTCCTATCTCTCTAATCGCTCCTTCAGTGTTTAGTTCGCTGGCTCCACGTCATCTCCTCTTCCTCTCGCTGTCGGGGTACCTCAGGGCTCAGTCCTTGGCCCCCTTCTCTTCTCTCTCTACACGGCCCCAATTGGACAGACCATGAGCAGATTAGGCTTTCAGTACCATCTTTATGCTGCTGATATACAACTATATACGTCATCCTCCGACCTTACCCCCGCTGTACTACAGAACGCCAGTGACTGTCTGTCCGCAGTCTCCAACGTCATGTCCGCTCTCTATCTGAAACTCAACCTCTCCAAAACTGAACTTCTTCTGCTCCCGCCATCTACTAACCTCCCTAAATCTGACATTTCCCTCTCCGTGGGTGGCACCATAACAACACCCCGGCAGCAGGCACGCTGTCTGGGTGTTATGTTTGACACAAACCTCTCCTTAACATCCCATATACAATGTCTTGCCCGATCTTGCCGCCTACACCTAAAGAACATCTCCAGAATTCGCCCTTTACTCACAATGGAAACAAAAACCCTCACTAGCATTGATCCACTCCTGCCTGGATTACTGCAATGCTCTATTTATTGGCCTCCCCGCTACTCGACTTTCCCCTCTCCAGTCCATACTTAATGCAGCAGCCAGGGTCATCTACCTGGCTAATCGGTACTCGGACGCGTCCGCTCTTCGCCAGTCCTTACATTGGCTGCCCATTCATTATAGGGACCAATTCAAAGTACTTGTTCTCTCCCACAAAGCTCTCCACAGTGCAGCACCCCCCTACATCTCCTCCCTCATTTCTGTCTATCGGCCTAGCCGACCGCTGCACTCTGCAAAAGACTTTCGACTAACCTCTGCACTAATTCGCACCTCCCACTCCCGACTCCAAGATTTTTCCTGCGCTGTGCCAATCCTCTGGAATGCTGTACTCCAAGAAATTAGGACTATCCACCTTTGCATAGTTTTAGGCGCTCCCTCAAAACACATTTGTTCAGAGCGGTCTATCACGTTCACTAATCAGAGTCATTCTATGCGTAAGTGTGCGTGTGTAGCCCATTCACGATCTCCATCCATCCCTTACTCCCTCAAGATGGCTGGACCATCATTGTAAATACACACTTGCACTTTGTATCTCCCCCACCTCATTGTAGATTGTAAGCTCTCACGAGCAGGGTCGTCTTATTTTACTTTAATTACTGTATTGTTAAAGTTGTTAATTATGACTTGTGTTTTGAAACTGTTAAACTGTAAAGCGCTGCGGAATATGTTGGCGCTATATAAATAAAGATTATTATTATTATTATTATTATTATTATTATTATCATTATTATATCACCACATCAGACACCACTAGAGGGAGCTTATTATGAGTCTATGAGTCCATGTGATATCATCACGAGACAGCACTAGAGGGAGCTCATCATGTGTAAATGTGATATCATCACATCAGACATCACTAGAGGAAGCTTATTATGAGTCCATGTGATATCATCACGAGACAGCACTAGAGGGAGCTTATTATGAGTCCATGTGACATCATCACGAGACAGCACTAGAGGGAGCTCATCATGGGTAAATGTGATATGACCACATGAGACACCACTAGAGGGAGCTTATCATGAGTCCATGTGACATCAACACATGAGACACCTCTAGAGGGAGCTTATCATGGGTAAATGTGATATCTTCACATTAGACACCAGTAGAGGGAGCTTATCATGAATCCATGTGACATCATCACAAGACACCACTAGAGGGAGCTTATCATGGGTAAATGTGATATCACCACATCAGACACCACTAGAGGAAGCTTATTATGAGTCCATATGACATCAACACATGAGACACCACTAGCGGGAGCTCATCATGGGTAAATGTGATATCATCACATAAGACACCACTAGAGTGAGCTCATCATGGGTCTGTGTGACCTCATCACATCAGACTCCAGACTTGGATTAAAAAAAAAAAAAAAAGTCACTTTGGCACTGAAAAAATGCAAGAAAGTTGAGCCCCATGCACTAAGAACCCCATATACGCACCAACATTGGTTCCATTCAGATAAAGCTTGACAAAGGCCAGCAGGGCCGAAACATTGGATATTTATCTATTCCATTGTCAGGAGAGTACTAAACACTATTTGAGAAATAAACCTTTCTTGCATTTTTTTCCGTGCCGAAGTGACTCTTAGGCCGGGGGTCACACTAACCGACGCAAAATACGGTCCGTAGTTTACAGGCGTAACACGAGGATGAATGACCTCTAAATAGTGATCCGTATGTCATCCGTAAGCAAGGTGTGGTCACGTATTTTGCGCATGTAAGCATCCGTATGTAATCCGTATGCTGAGACTTTCTCGCCGGCTTGCAAAATGGACATATAATGGAGCCCTATGACAGGGTTTATAACACAAACGAAAGAATAGATATAGACACATAGAATACACTATCTATATATACAGTGGGGCAAAAAAGTATTTAGTCAGTCAGCAATAGTGCAAGTTCCACCACTTAAAAAGATGAGAGGCGTCTGTAATTTACATCATAGGTAGACCTCAACTATGGGAGACAAACTGAGAAAAAAAAATCCAGAAAATCACATTGTCTGTTTTTTTTTCATTTTATTTGCATATTATGGTGGAAAATAAGTATTTGGTCAGAAACAAAATTTCATCTCAATACTTTGTGATATATCCTTTGTTGGCAATGACAGAGGTCAAACGTTTTCTGTAAGTCTTCACAAGGTTGCCACACACTGTTGTTGGTATGTTGGCCCATTCCTCCATGCAGATCTCCTCTAGAGCAGTGATGTTTTTGGCTTTTCGCTTGGCAACACGGACTTTCAACTCCCTCCAAAGGTTTTCTATAGGGTTGAGATCTGGAGACTGGCTAGGCCACTCCAGGACCTTGAAATGCTTCTTACGAAGCCACTCCTTCGTTGCCCTGGCGGTGTGCTTTGGATCATTGTCATGTTGAAAGACCCAGCCACGTTTCATCTTCAATGCCCTTGCTGATGGAAGGAGGTTTGCACTCAAAATCTCACGATACATGGCCCCATTCATTCTTTCATGTACCCGGATCAGTCGTCCTGGCCCCTTTGCAGAGAAACAGCCCCAAAGCATGATGTTTCCACCACCATGCTTTACAGTAGGTATGGTGCTTGATGGATGCAACTCAGTATTCTTTTTCCTCCAAACACGACAAGTTGTGTTTCTACCAAACAGTTCCAGTTTGGTTTCATCAGACCATAGGACATTCTCCCAAAACTCCTCTGGATCATCTAAATGCTCTCTAGCAAACTTCAGACGGGCCCGGACATGTACAGGCTTAAGCAGTGGGACACGTCTGGCACTGCAGGATCTGAGTCCATGGTGGCGTAGTGTGTTACTTATGGTAGGCCTTGTTACATTGGTCCCAGCTCTCTGCAGTTCATTCACTTATAATAATAATAATAAATTTTTATTTTTATAGCGCCGACATATTCCGCAGCACTTTACATTTCAGAGGGGATTTGTACAGACAATAGACATTACAGCATAACAATAATCACATACAGTAGATTATAACAAATACCAAGAGGAGTGAGGGCCCTGCTCGCAAGCTTACAGTCTATGAGGAAAGAGGTAGACACGAAAGGTGGGTGGTAACAGTTGCCCTGATTGTATGGACCAGCCATAATGTTAAGTGTGTAACAGTACAGACACAGAGGGCTAATGGATGCATAAAGCATGTGGGAACATGATGCTGGGAACCTGGTTATGGTAAAATTTTTGGCTCTGCCACACAGGGATAGGTTAGGTTAATGTGTTGAGGCGATAGGCCAGTCTGAATAAATGCGTTTTCAGGACACGCTTAAAATTGTGGGGACTGGGGACTAATCGTATTGACCTGGGAAGTGCATTCCAAAGAATTGGCGCGGCACGTGTAAAGTCTTGGAGACGGGAGTGGGAGGTTCTGACTATTGAGGATACTAACCTCAGGTCATCAGCAGAACGGAGGGCGCGGGTAGGGTGGTATACTGAAACAAGGGAGGAGATGTAGGGTGGTGCTGAGCCATGGAGGGCTTTGTGGGTGAGGGTAATAAGTTTATACTGAATTCTGGAGTGGATGGGTAGCCAGTGTAATGACTGGCACAAGGTAGAGGCATCGGTGTAACGATTGGTGAGGAATATGATCCTGGCTGCAGCATTCAAGACAGATTGGAGAGGGGAGAGTTTTGTAAGAGGGAGACCGATTAGAAGAGAATTACAATAGTCGAGACGAGAATGAATAAGAGAAACAGTAAGAGTTTTTGCAGAGTCAAAAGTAAGAAAAGGTCGAATTCTAGAAATGTTTTTGAGGTGCAGATGACAAGAGCGAGCCAGTGATCGAATGTGGGGGGCAAAGGAAAGCTCGGAATCAAGTATGACCCCAAGACAGCGGGCATGTTGCTGGGGAGTAATAATGGAACCACAGACGGAAATGGCAATGTCGGGTGTAGGTACATTAGTAGCGGGAGGAAACACAAGGAGTTCAGTCTTTGATAGGTTCAGTTTCAGATATAGTGAGGACATGCGCTCCCGCGGTAATTTGTCAATGCGGGAGCGCACACATTTTTTTACAACGAATTAACCCCTTAAATTAACACCTACACCTCCCAAATTTTACACATCAACCCTCATCTAATTACTAATGAAAGACATACAAAAAAAAAAACATGAAATGAAATGGTTTACTGTATGTAAACCCTGTGTCATTTCATGTCGGGTTGGGGAATGATTTGACAAGTGATTTGATTCGGACACTGGGTGCTATTTCTCGCAAGTCACATGTGTGGTCCGTGAGTAATGCGTATTTTTTGCGCACCCATGGACTTGCATTGGCGTACTACGGGCATAGTACGCTGACAATCGCAGCATGCTGCGATTGGCACGGACCGTAGAATACAGGCGAGAATTATACGGCTGTTGGGAGCTGCCCCATAGAGAATCATTGGTCCGTGTGTAATGCGTGCTTTTAACGCCTCTCACTCGTCCGTATTCCTCGCCAGTGTGACCCCGGCCTTATATTTCTCAGCCTAAGCTCATTCTTTTGGGCACATATCATTTCCAGTTGAGCAAACCATTTCTTTCCCTAAGGCTGATGTAAAGACTGAGAAGGAGGCTAGTATAGATAACCAAATGAGCCAGGACCAGCCTCCTTCATCGTGTCACCACCACAATGTGGCTAAACTCATTAACCAAGCCAGCCTCCTTCCATATTTTTTTTCACACCAGGCGTGACAGAAAATGATGACAGATTGTTTTTTTGGGCCAAGCTTAATTTCTAAGCCAGAACACAGTATCAATTGAGACAGAAAAGGGGATGGCTTAGCACAGGAGCTACACAAACTGGAGAAGAAGCTCTTTGCCTAGATCTGGAGATTCCGGGACTACAGGAGGGGCAATGAAATTGGGTTGTATGTGCAGTATTCAGAATTTAGCACAATACAGTTGGTAAATGAAGAACTTTTATGTCACAGCTTTACCTTTAATAGTGCATAGGGGAGTTTAATATTAAAACCCGAATGAGCACAGATGCATTGCTAAATGTCCATGAATAGCTAATGTCTGGTTAATAACTGGTCTGTATCGCCAAAGGGGATGAAAGCAAAAAATACGGCAGTTTATATAGGATACAGTGACATTTCATCCACTGTGGTTCTGGAAGTGGGGACAGTGCGGTGTAATCCATAGCCGAGATGCAGATCTGATCAGAAATCACAGATTGAGGAATATTGGGTAAATTAAACACTCGCGTAGATCAGATTTGTTTGTTTTTTTCTATATATGGCATATATTTGGTATTGTGCACTTCCAATGCCACTGACACGATCACTGTGCATTGCTGTGTATGAAATGTATTTTTCTGCAGCGTACATCAGTATCGCTGGTGGAGCTGTCCTCTCATGTTTTCACACCCGGTATTATACTGACAGCATGTAACAACTGCACCTGACTTAGTAATTAGCCTAACAGTGCCGCCACGCAGTAAAGCGAGACGCCGAAATGGGGAAAGTAATTGTGTGCACAAAATCAGATGAGATCACAGTCAAGTAGAAATCACAGTAACGTCACAGAGCTAAATGCCTTGGTGTTATATTAAAAAGGACAATGGGCCATAAATGACTCTGAGGCACCAAGAACCGTGGGTGAAAAGTAACAAGTGACCACCGATACTGCAATCACTGACTGCGTCATTGAAAGGTTATATTCCTGAACACCTTCTGTTGCGTGTCAGTGATTACTGCGTTTAGTATTATATTCATAAACCCTGCAAGGTGATACATGGAGGATTCTCTGAGAAAGAGGAAGATATTTACCTCAACACCATGAAAACATATAGAGAAACCAAGAAACATTCTAATCGATTGTCACATTAAAATTTACGGTAACTAACCTGTTTCTACATCTGTTAAATGCAAGAAAGCGTCAAAGCCCCCAGTAAGTATTTTCCTTCCGCAGAGTGACCACTGTGCATCTCGTACTGCAGCCCGGTGGCAGGAGACTGTACATAAAGATTTACCAGAGTCCACTGCATCCCACACCTGAAACACAAGATAGTCACCATAAAGAAATACCTCAATGAGATACTGGTGTAACAAGAATATAGCTACTATAACACTGCCCCTATGTACAGGAATATAACTACTATAATACTGCTCCTATGTATAAGAATATAGCTACTATAATACCGCCCCTATGTACAAGAATATAACTACTATAATACTGCCCCTATGTACAAGAATATAACTACTATAATACTGCCCCTATGTACAAGAATATAACTACTATAGTACTGCCCTCTATGTACAAGAATAAAACTACTATAATACTGCTCCTCTGTACAAGAATATAACTACTAATATTCTTGTACATAGGGGCAGTATTATAGTAGTTATATTCTTGTACATAGGGGCAGTATTATACTAGTTATATTCTTGTACATAGGAGCAGTATTATAGTAGTTATATTCTTGTACATAGGGGCAGTGTTGTAGTAGTTATATTTTTGTACATAGGATCAGTATTATAGTAGTTATATTCTTGTACATAGGAGCAGTATTATAGTAGTTATATTCTTGTACATAGGGGCAGTATTAAACTACTATAATACTGCTCCTATGTACAAGAATATAACTACTATAATACTGATCCTATGTACAAAAATATAACTACTACAACACTGCCCCTATGTACAAGAATATAACTACTATAATACTGCTCCTATGTACAAGAATATAACTAGTATAATACTGCCCCTATGTACAAGAATATAACTACTATAATACTGCCCCTATGTACAAGAATATAACTATTAGAATACTGCTCCTATGTACAAGAATACAACTACTATAATACTGATCCTACGTACAATACAATTACTATAATACTGCTCCTACGTACAAGAATACAACTACTATAATACTGCCCCTATGTACAAGAATATAACTACTATAATACTGCTCCTATGTACAAGAATATAACTAGTATAATACTGCCCCTATGTACAAGAATATAACTACTATAATACTGCCCCTATGTACAAGAATATAACTATTAGAATACTGCTCCTATGTACAAGAATACAACTACTATAATACTGATCCTACGTACAATACAATTACTATAATACTGCTCCTACGTACAAGAATACAACTACTATAATACTGCCCCTATGTACAAGAATATAACTACTATAATACTGCTCCTATGTACATGAATATAACCACTATAATACTGCCCCTATGTACAAGAATATAACTACTATAATACTGCTCCTATGTACAAGAATATAACTGCTATAATACTGCCCCTATGTACAAGAATATAACTACTATAATACTGCCTTCTATGTACAAGAATACCACTAGTATAATATTGTCCCTATGTACAAGAATATAACTACTATAATACTGCTCCTATGTACAAGAATATAACCACTATAATACAGCCCCTTAGTTACAAGATGATGACTAGCATTAGTTTGTATACAGCAGTATGACTATATATTATGGGGCATAGTAAGTTTTGATGAACTGAACATAGGATATATGTCTTTATTCCACATGATGGGTGTCTGCTATCTGCGGCTTGTGCGCAGTGTAGGACTGCAACCGTTCTTGCGTGACATAAATAATGTAAACACTTATTTAGTTTCTTCAGTTGTGTGAAGTACAGAGTGTTCTGCAAGACAATACAAAAATTCTTAGCAGACTAAAATTAAATTATTTGGCACTCCGTTCAGAGGGGATGCCACTGGAATATCAACGCTCAGTCGTCAGCTTCCTCTGGAGCACAGAAATAAAGCATTGGGTCTGATGCGCCGATCCATGACGGCTTGACAGTTTTGTGAATTATTTTTATTCCTTATCAAAACTGAATGAAACAGAAGGATTCCACAAATTGGTGTTTTCCGAAGGCTTGTAGCAGCAGGTGACGGATCCTTTGTAGATACTGGATAAAATCTGCACAAGGCAACACGAAATACACAAGGCAGGATGCATCGCTCTATTGTTCTACAGTCTTCAAATGCCACATAATTTTGTAAATACTTTGCTGATATTTTGTTTTACTCTGGTCACATCCAAAGCTGCATTCAGCATTCATTCAGGTTGTTTTATCTATTTCTCTTTTTCCAAGACATTAGGCCAAAGATATTATATCTCACAGCAGCTCATGCTGTACAGACAATGTCTTGCTATAAAATACAGCTTCTGTTATGCAACTGCTAAACCCACTTGCTGCACACCGTCTCCTGCAGAGATTATGTGAGGACATTAGGGATAAAACAGCATCATGAAAACCAAGGCGCCCACCAGACCGGTCAGGGATAACGTTATGGAGAAGAGTAAAAAGGGGTTATAAAATATAGTCCAATCTCTGAACATCTCACGGAGCACTGATCAATCCATTATCCACAGCTCATGTGGCAGAAAATGTCCATAGGACAACTGATAGGGCTCACACTCAACTGCGCAAATAAAATCGCTTCGATGTTGTTCCTGAAAAGTAGGGCAAGTGTCATGCGAGCACAATGTGATTTTTATTAAGTAGCATCTGTATGATATATACATACAGAGATCGATAAATAGATGTCCTGTAGATAATTAACACCACAAAACCCCTACACATATAATACTGTAAACTAGCACCCTTTAGTGTGTTTCATGTGGCATTAAAGGGTGTTTATCATTTTAAACCTATTAAATCAATAATCAATACAAAAAAAAATGGTGTGGCATCCCTCTTACTTTTAATAACCAGCTGAGGGAACGCAGACAGCAGAGAGTGGGTGTTATTATTCTGGGAAGGGAGCAAGAAATATGGATCTTCCCAGGTTATTAATATCAGCTCACAGCTGTCTACTTAGCCTTTATTAGTTATTAAAAAGGGGGGGGGGGGACTATAAAAAAAATTTTATGTGGGCTCCTTCCTATTTTTAATAACCAGCAAAAGCCAAGCAGACAGCTGCAGGCTGATATTAACCCATTCCCGACATGCGTCATATATATACTGCTCAGCGGGAGCTACGTTCCCGCAAAGAAAAGTATATGTATGGTGCAGAGACGATCAGGTGCGAGTGTCAGCTCTATGGGAGAGCTGACACCCTGTAGCAAAGCTCATGATCGGTGCTAGCATCGATCGCGGACGTTTAACCGTTCTGATGCTGCTGTTAATAGTGACATGGACATCGAGGAGCATTGCACAGGAAGTGAGCTCCCTGTGTGCTCCCATCAGCACAATGCGATGCGATCACCTTATGGTTATGGTCTCCATGGTGACCCCCCGCTCACAAAATGGCCCAGGGATACTTCAGGTAAGGTGGCCTGTGAGCGCCTGCTAAGAGCAGAAGCTGACACGCATCCTCCCCTGCAGAATATCAGATCAGCGATCTGTCAGTATAAGGATGATGCATAAAAAGTTTAAAAAAAAGTTACTAAAAACTGTAAAAAAATTCCAAAATAAAGAATAAGAAAAACTATTAATCCAATAAATACATTGTATGCAAAAAAATAAAAACAAAAAAGTGCACTTATTTGGTATCGTCACATCTGAAACGACCCACTCTATAAAACTGTCCCACTAGTTAACACCTTCAGTGAACACCTAAAAAAAAAAAAGAGGCAAAAAAACAAATGCTTTATCATCATACCGCTGAACAAAAAGTCAAAGAAAACGTGATCAAAAAAACAAATGTCAATAAAAATGATACGGCTGAAAATCTTGTCCAGCAGAAAACAAACTGCCATACAGCTACATAAGACATCCTGCATTACTAACCCTATAGTCAAAAGAAAAAAAAAAAAAAAAACAGAAAAGTTGTAGAAAGCAGTTCCTGATCCTCTTTTACCCATTTAATATTAAAAAATAATGTAATCCAAAGGGGTGCGCCGTAAATAAATAACAAGGAGAGCTCACAACGATCCCCTCCACAGTCAGAATTAAAGAACACGCACTTACAGCCTCATCCACTGACAATGAGTTCATTAATGGATGTCTGAGGAAGGTTCTGCTACTGAATGCGCTTGACTAAATCATCAAGATACGCTGCTGGCAGCTCCTGTGTAATCACCGACAAATGTCATCCCCGATGTGCTCAATAGCAGACAGGTCTGGAGATGCTGCAGCCAAGATAGCAGGTTTAGGCCACACAGGCTGCTAACAGTAGCACTGGCAACATGAAGCTTGGCGTTGTACTGTTGAAAAACAGCTCATGATACTCTGGAGAAATGGCCGCCTCACTGGTTCCATGAAAATTAATTCAACACCGAGCTGTTCGTTTATCTAGAATAAGACCAGATGGGACCAGATATAGTACATTATGCCACCCTACATCTTATTCCCGAGTGCAAGTCCAGTGTCAGGTTTCTTGTAGGCTTCTTCATGAAATTGCATACGTGGACTCCTGGAGGCTGAAATAGAGTAACAGAGACTGGAATGGAGGACTGTCTTGTTCAGCGATAAATAACACTCTAGTCTTAGATGCAATGACAGACAAAGATTGGTACTCAAAATATTAAAGTTGCATCCAAAATATGCAAGATCCATCAGAATCAGCTTGCTTATGGGCAGAAGTGATAAAAAAATAAAACCTAACTCAATTTAAAATATATCCCGAAAATGGTGGTGTGAAAAATATATAAGATAATTTCACCACAATTACCGTATAAACTCATGTATAAGCCGACCCCCCTAATTTTGCCACAAAAAACTGGAAACTGGGACTTATTGACTCGAGTATAAGCCTAGGGTGGAAAATGCAGCAGCTACTGGTAAATTTCAAAAATAAAATAGATACCAATAAAAGTAAATTTAATTGAGATATCAGTAGGTTAAATGTTTTTGAATATTCATATTGAATAATGCTTCATACAGTTCATGATGGCCCCATAAGATGCTCCATACAAAATACACGTAAAGCTGCACAAAGTTAATAATGGCCCCATAAGATGCTCCATAGATTATGCCCCATAAAATGCTCCATAGATTATGCCCCCATAAGATGCTCCATAGATTTTGCCCCCATAAGATGCTCAATAAAATGCTCCATAGAATTGGCCCCATATGGTGCTGCAAATTAAAAAAAAATATCATACTCACCTCTTGTCGCTGGGGGCCAGCTGCCGGTGTCCTGAGCAGGCGGGGACACTGGCGTGCTATGGGAAACAGGTGTCAGTGTCACCGCTGGCTCAGGGCCCCGGCACTTGAGATATTCACCTGTCCCCATTCCACCGCTGCGCGCCGCTCTGTCTTCCGGGACCTCTGTCAGTGACTGTTCGGGCAGAGGGCACAGGGTGCACTAACTACGTCATCACGCCCTCTGATCTGAGCATCACAGCCAGAGGACAGAGCGGTGCGCAGCGGTGGAACGGGGACTGTTGAATATCGCATATACTTGCCTCCGCCTGGCGCAGTCTCTACAGCCCCGCTTCTCCTACGGTCTCCGGCTGCGATTCCTTCCTTTAGCCGTCACGTGGTACCGCTCATTAAAGTCATGAACATGCGCGTATTCATGACTTTAATGAGCGGTACCACGTGACCGTTGAAGGAAGGAGCCTGAGACCGTGGGAGAAGCAGGGGGGCTGGAGACACGCGCCAGGGTGGGTAAGTATGATCTGACACTCCCGATCCCCCTCCCCGCCTACCCCCTGGCGTATATTACTTGCGTATAAGCCGAGGGGCACTTTCAGCCTGAAAAAATGGGCTGAAAATCTCAGCTTATACGCGAGTATATACGGTACTTGTATCCTATCTGGCATTGCATCATAAAACCCCCCTTCAGTGTGCAGCTGCATGTGAACACCTAGCTCAGCAAGGGGGGTCATGCCGCCAAAGGCTGAGAGTGACGGATCTCACTCCTTGAGCCAGCTAAGCTCAGAACAAAAGGCGAGCTTGTAACTTCTTTGTTCTGACAGCTATGATTTCATAAGGAGAATATGGACTTCTAGCCACACACCGATTACATTTTTGAGACCTCTGGAACGGGAAGAATGCCTTCCAGGATCTCGATCTGTGCTAGCAGCACAGGATGTGAAGATATGTAGCATGGCTAGAAGGAACCAGATAGCGAAGTTGTGTTTAGTCTCAATGCATAGCAGGGGCCCGGCCAGATCCGATGGGGCCAAAACCTCCTCCCTAAGACCATCCATTAAGGATTTATGACACATCTTCAGTGTTGGTGTTTTTAGCTGCTAGAGCCAAGGGGAGGGGATTCTATAATTTTACATTGGGCCGCTCCTCTATCTCGATCCAAGAATCCTCATGTCCGTATTCTCGACTTAACTTTCCTTACTACCGGAGCTGGCTTCTGGCCTGATACAACTCCATTATATACCGTATCTAACGAGGTACTGGTGGCAGTCCTACAGGGCTGACCAGGTGTTGTTTCACTGGTGCTAGTGAAAGGGGCCTATCAGCCTGTCAGTGTTGTGAGAGAGTGTGGTGCCATGTCAGTGACTGCATCGGCCACATCCTCTCACTCCCCGGGCATCACTGGGCCCATGGGGACAGTGGGTGTCTGTGTAAAATTGTACCTGATGACCTTACGTGTCCCCAGGGGGTGCGTAATATCACATTGGCGAAAGTGGGGAGACCACATTACGTGATCTGTCTGACGTAATAGTGATATCAGGATGGGTGGCGAGGTGCGGGTTCATCACAAGTGGTGGCAGCAGTGGGATTCTGTGTGATCTCTCTATTGCCATTCTTCACAGTTGGATTTTACATTAGCTGACCAAAATAGTGGAGGTCCTCTTTAAATATGAAATGAAAAACTCGGGGAAAAAAAATTATATTTCTGCAAAACTAAGAGAATGAGTGTGACATTCCAGAAAGTTAACCTGTCTGAAAAAGTTTAATTAGAAAAAGTGGATGTCACTAGTGAAAAAGTAAAATATGGTTCTTCCCTGGAAATAAAAATGCCAGTATCGACATCCGCTCATGAGTGACAACTTGCAGGAAGAAAAGCGATTCTTAAATTTACAGGCAGCTGCCACATCGGATGGGCAGTGAAGGTCTCAGATTGGAGAGACAGAACATTATCAGCCAACGATTAAGTATTAAAATAAAGAATTTTAATGCATAAAAAAGATAAAATCATGTAAAAAAAAAAAATGTGGAACGAACAAAGATGACAGATAAGAATCACTCTGTGCACTCATGACATCTCAACAGAACTGCACTTTTTTTTCTCCCCTCAAACCTAAATGCCACGTTTATATTTTCGTTTTTTACTCCCCTTCGTCCCATAGTCATAATATTTTGTTGACACTTGTTGAAAACAAAAAGATTAGTTTAAGTCACTATTTTCTGGAATCCGTAACTATTTTTATACTCAATCGATGGAGGGAGAGCATGTTTTTATTTTGCATGGAAAGCTGACGATTTTATGGATTTCATTGGCTATGTCATTGTGCATTTTAATTGCATTTTTGGAGGAAGATGAGGCAAAAAAAAAAATCTTTCAATACTGGCAATTTATTTTTTGCCTTTATGGCGATTACCATACATTTAAAAAAAAATACATATTTTGATAGATTGGACACTTATGGATGCAGCAATATTGAATGTTTTATTTTTTTATGTATATTTATCTTTTATGTATATCTTTCAGGCTATGTGCCCACGTTGCGCTTAAATCCAGACACAGAAAACCGGACTCCTTCCCAGAAATCGCGCTGTTTTTTCCGCGCGATTTTCGTGTGCGATATTCAAGCACTTTCCAAGCGATTTGAAGCATCGCTTGGAAAGTGATTGACAGGTTGGTCACACTCATCAAACATAGTGTTTGACGAGTGTGACCAGGTTTTTACTATTGAGGCCGCCTATGCGGCATCAGTAGTAAAAGAAAGAATGTAAAAAAATAATTAAAAAATAAAAAATCGGGGTATATTTACTTTCTGACGTCCCGCGCAGTCTCAGCAACGCTCCCGTTCCCAGCGATGCCTTGCGAGACCTGGGATGACGTTGGTCTCGCGTTGCTATAGCGATCTCACGAGACCACTAGAGTCACGCGAGACTATGTCATCACAGGACCTTGCCGCAAGGCATTACTGGGAACGCTGAGGCCCGGGAATGCAGCACGGGGTGTCGGAAGGTAAATATACGCCGATTTTTTTTATTTTACACAGGGGTATGGTACCCAGGGCGTGGAGCACAGTCTCCTCTCCTCCACACCGTGGGTTCCAACCGCACATGAGACGCTTAACTTTGCACATTGTGGGCATAGCCACATGCGGGAAGTAAGCGATTCTCATGCATTCCTATGGGTGCGGAATCGCGGCAATCCTTTGCGATTCCGCACAAAAGAATGAGCATGCTGCGATTTTTTTTCCGCCGCCGTGGAAAAAAGCGCAGCATTAGCACAGAATGTGCGGAATGCCATAGGAATGCATGGGGGGCATTCTGTACAAGATTTTTAAACATTTCCGCAGCATTTTCGCACAAAAAATCGCGGCAAAAACACTTAAAAATCGCATCGTGGGCACACAGCCTCAAAGGGGGAAATAGGGGTGATTCCAGTTTTGTTATTTTAATACTTAACTGTTTTATTTTTGTCCATTTAGGGATTTGAACCTGCGATCACATACTAAATTAAAATGACAGACTTCTATGTCTGGGCTTCACATAAGTATCAACAACAATCAACTGGCACCATGCGATCATTATGTGGTAGAAGAGCGCTGGAAACTGCATGGCCCCGGGACTGCACCTTAAAATGGAAGGTGCCGTGTTTTTTCATAATTTAATGTAAAAAAGAAAATAGTATAAAGAGATATTGTCCCCTAAGCTTGACTCAGTGGTGTGTATGGTTGGTTTTATTTACTGTATTAATGCTGCCACTGGGGGCTGCCATCTTACCTTTCTGGCTGCTGAACTACACTTTCCATGCTCATTTACAATAGTCCCTGGGCATAAGACATAACAGTCGGCTCCCGACCCTTTCTCTTTCATTGCAGCTGCATCAGCTGCGAACTGGGCACACGCCTCTGTGGGCAGCTCAATTCACAGCTGTAGGTGTGGCCAGGCGTCATTTTATTTGAGCCAAGTGCTTTCCTTTTAGCTCCATTTACACTCTATTACAAGCCCTGGATGCTGTACTGTTCCAGCATAACGGCTTGGATGTTCACTCTGCACATACCAGCTGCCGGAGAGGATACAGGAGGAGCTCCTGGAGACCGAGCTGCTCTTTCCAAAACACAAGGCCAGCTGCTGCCCCTGCTCTTGCAAAACATAGGAGGAGCTGCTTCCTGCTGTTTCAAAACACTTGGCAATCTGCTGGACATCTAATTCTATCCCGTGTGATACTGACTGCTGAGCTGTGTATCTAATCATATCCTGTGTGATGCTGACTGCTGAGCTGTGTATCTAATCCTATCCTGTGTGATTCTGACTGCTGAGCTGTGTATCTAATCCTCTCCTGTGTGATACTGACTGCTGAGCTGTGCATCTAATCCTCTCCTGTGTGATACTGTCTGCTGAGCCGTGTATCTAATCCTCTCCTGTGTGATACTGTCTGCTGAGCCGTGTATCTAATCCTATCCTGTGTGATTCTGACTGCTGAGCTGTGTATCTGATCCTCTTCTGTGTGATACTGACTGCTGAGCTGTGTATCTAATCCTATCCTGTGTGATGCTGACTGCTGAGCTGTGTATCTAATCCTCTCGTGTGATACTGTCTGCTGAGCCGTGTATCTAATCCTATCCTGTGATACTGTCTGCTGAGCCGTGTATCTAATCCTATCCCGTGTGATACTCCCCTCCAGAAATACTCTGTGCTGCTGTCACCCTGCTGGTTTTATGTGTAATCTACATGGTGGTATTGTGTATGATCTATATGGCGGTATTATGTGAGAATACTATGGCATTATTATCTGCTAAACGGGGACCCATTCTAGGGTGGTTCTGGCTGAGCACCTGCACACGGGTCAGGGGTAATATTTAGGTGCAGTCAGGGGAGGGCTGGTGAGGCAGCTGAAGAGAGGGGTCTCATTTTTATCGTTACTGTATGGCTACATTTCCCCCAGCCTGCTTCCCAGGGTCATCCCCGGACTGCACCTGTCGCTTCGCTTTCACACATCGCCAGGACAGGATCTGAGGAGGGGAATGGGGTCTTTGCATGCAAAGTCTGGATCAGAACAGGCCATCAATCAGCAGAAATGTTTCCTGGATTGCTGTCACCCTGCTCCTCCCCCATATATATCTCCCTCTGTGACCCCCCCCCCATAGATCAGCACACTGCTCTCCTGAAATACTCTCTGCTGCTGTCACCCTGCTCCTCCCCCATATATCTCCCTCTGTGCCCCCATAGACCAGCACACTGCTCTCCTGAAATACTCTGTGCTGCTGTCACCCTGCTCCCAGAATCCTTGCTGCCTGCCATCCTCAGCGACCGAAGACCCCATTCCTCTCCTCAGATACTGTCCTGGCGATGTGTCAAAGCGAGGCGACAGGGGCCTGATATATGGTGGAAGGAACAGGGAGACAGCCGCAGAGTATTTCAGGAGAGCAGTGTGCTGGTCTATGGAGGGCACCCTGTACGGTGCCAGGGATTGTACATAGAGCGCTGTGTTATATACACATGGATGGACCGTCTGCGCCACAGAAATCCAGGAAACATTTCTGCTGATTGATGACCTGTTCTGATCCAGACTTTGCATGCAAAGACAGTCAGTAACTTTGCAGGCCCCATCAAAATGGCTGCTCACTGTGTTCCTAAATGTCATCCTCTTTTTTCCCTTAGCAAACACCCAGAAGGAGAGGAGAGGAGTGACATCACACCCATGTCAGCAGATTCCGCCCATAATTACTGCAGGGCAGTAATGTGAGCTAGTTGTACACTAGGTTTTTGTGCCAAATTTCAGTAGCTGCTCCCCCTAGTGTTAACAAGTGGAAATGCCAAACTTTTTAAAAATATTTTTCATATATTGCAAAATTAAAAACAAATGATAATATTTAAGAAAATGTAAACAATAATTCTTTACATTTTTTCAATTGCTGAAAAAAAAAAATTTTTGGATGGCCCCTTCCCTTTAAGTGACGCTATCAGAGCTTGACAATGTCATTTAACTGGCTCATCAGCAGCGGTAGGAGCTAGCTCTGGTCATTGCGGTTACTGGCAAATGCCAGCTGTGTTAAGGCCACAATCACACTATCAGTATTTGGTCAGTATTTTACATCAGTATATCTTAGCCAATACCAGGAGTGGAACAATCAGAGGAAAAGTATAATAGAAACCCGTCACCACTTCTGTATTATCACCACTCCTGGTTTTGGCATACAAATACTGATGTAAATACTGACCAAATACTGAACGTTTGAACATGGCTTAATACAGCCAGCATCTGATGAAAATGGCGTGGGTTTCAGCCTGAGTCCGCTCCATAAATCCACACCCAGTATGCACAGTCCACAGAAGGGGTATGTTAGGCTGGTTTCACATTAGCGTTTTATCCCGCAGCGCATTGTGCGCTATAGTAAGCATGCTCAATGCCCCCCTATCTTTAACATGGGTGCAAATTGTTTAGCGCTTGCACGCGTTCATCAGAGTTTGTCGTGCGCTGCGCATTTTCCAGGTGTGCGCCCAGACGCGCCAGACACTACATGTTGCATTTTTGTTCCGCCCATCGGCTTAAAAAAAGCGCATGCGCACGTGTGCGCACGTAAAGCGCAAAAAAACAACATTACAGTCTATGGGTGCAATGGCGAGCGCATGGCTCAGCGCACGTCAGCGCTTATCAGCGCGTGGAAAGTTTGAGTAAACAATGTCTAGACAATAACCACCCCCTACACAAGAAACATTGTTTGAGATGAGTCTAGATAAAACAAGGTGTCTGCCTGTACTGTACCACAACTCTACAGACAGCCTGGAGAGCAGACAAGTTGAAAAACAAAATAGAATTTTGGATTCAAGCTTCAGCACCAAGAATGTGAGTTTTCTTACATCTAAATGTATGCCTGTCTTGACAAATGTATTATGTACTAATGTTTTTTGTTTTTTTTTTACATGCAGTATGTCTTCAGGATCAAATTATTCACCATCTCGGGAGGAACTGGCCCAAGCAAAGCGTGAGGTGATTACTTTCGTGCCTTTGGGTAAGTATAGCTGCTGCATCTACAAATGTCTAATAATTTGAGGTTTTTTTTTTCCAGACATCATCATCATCGGACTCTGCTAGTGAGGCCGAACAGGAGGAGCAGCAAAGCCAAGTCCCGGCGGTGAGACGCAATGTAAGTATAAAATGATTTTGAATGTCCCTTTTTTGTTTTTTTTTTACCTTTTTTCTTCTTTTCTGTTTCTTTTTAGAACTTTTTAATTCACACAAAATTCCAATATTCTAATGTGTGTTTGTTTTATAGGTTCCACAACGGAATGAAGACGTCTACCTGGATAATGAACACCTGATCCGCCTGGTCCAGGAGCGTGTCCCGTTGTGGGACAGCCGTGACCAGCTTCACAAGGACAATGTGGTGACACGGTGCTATGGAATGAGGTGGTCGCAGCGTTGATGGATGGCTGTGACAGCGCCCCTGCAACTTCCAAAAAGGCGTTTCGTAAGTATTTCCCTGCTCTGTGATGCCGCAGTGACTATTGTCCTTGATGACACTGTTATGTTTTCAGCTAGATATATTCTAGCAGTAAACACAACAGTATATCTGGATCAACAGTGACTGCATTGGGTTTTGTATTGCTGAATTTACTGTTTTTCCTGATGGCACTGTTGTGTTTACTGAGAGATATATTCTATCAGCAAAAACAACAAAAATATCAGGATCAACAGTGACTACTTTTGGTATTGTATTGCTGAATTGTGCTGCTTTCACTGTTTTTCCAGATGGCACTGTTGTGTTTACTGATAGAATATATCTTGCATCATACACATAAATGTATTTTCTTTGTTTTTCCAACAGTCCGAACACATTGGCGCTCGATGAAGGACCGCTTCAACACTGTTGTTCGTGCTGAGGGACAGGTTCGCAGTGGGTCAGCGGCAAGGACCAGAACCAAATACCGGTACCATCACAATTTGGAGTTCCTAAGACCGGTCCTTGCCACCAGAGCATAAGTATTTTATTTTCTTAAATCTATGCTTTTCTATTCCACAGCTGATGCTTCTTGTAAATGCATGATAGTAATGTTTTTCTTTTATTTCCACCGCACCTGGAGCAGCACCCTGCAACCTGTCCCTGGAGCGGTCCTTCATCGGACGACCTCGGACCCGTCCTAGCCATCCGACAGCCAAGAAGCATCTTGCAGGGTCAGCAACATGGACAGCTGGTGACCAGGAAGCTGGTCCATCAGGTGTTCCCAGTCCCAGGTCTCTGTCACTGGTTATGCGGGCAATACCCGCCAGCACCAGAGGGCCTTGGACAGGCTTGTCTTGCCCGAGTTCATGCACTTGAGCAAAGCCTTTCATGCCAGTCTCAAGTTGCTGTCAGACAGAGTGGAAAGCGGTTTTTCACTCATGGAACGAGGTTTTAACCACATGGAACACCGCTTCCAGTCTGTCGAACAGCGCCTTGACCGTCTGGAGGCCGACCTCAACAGACCAGCGCACCATTTTTTCAGTAAAATTGAACGGGGCATGGCAGAACACCTTAGTCCTGAGCAACAGCTGAGTGTGTTACAGGCCTGCAACACTGCTTACTTGCAGGCTATGCAGCAGAATCGGTACGTGCAGCAGTCAGTGGTGTCATTTCCAACTGTGCCACCACTGACTCGCCACACCGAACTACCGACTTCTGCTGCATATCACTGCACGGCCACCTCTATTCAAAGCCTTGACAGCCAACATTACACCACCACAAGTCGGAGTGCAGCTGGTCACTTCACCGCCACCACCATGGCAAGCGCTGCTCCTGTCTGGAGCACCACCACCCCCCCTGCTTGGAGCACAGCCACCGTGACCACTCATCAAGCGTGGAACAACCCTGCCGCCACCACTCCTACAAGCAGTAGCCCTGCCGCCACCACTCCGCAAACATGGATCAGCACTGCCGCAACTAGTCCACATGCAAGGACGAGCACTGCTACCGCCACCACTGAGCAGCAGCAGCCGCAGCAGCGGTAGGCACCGCAGCAGCAGCAGCCACGGCAGCAGCAGCTACAGCAGCAGCAGCCACGGCAGCAGCAGCTACAGCAGCAGCAGCTACAGCAGCAGCAGCCACAGCAAACGGGGTACCTCCATTCCTTATTTGCCCCAAGTTCCAGCTGGAGCCAAGAATCAAGGCGGTCATGGGCACAAGGAGGTCCAGGCAGGACAGTCTCAGGAGAAACAAAAAAGGTCACAGAACTTTAACTGTACCTCCCCCCACTCCTAGTAGTGAGTCTACCTCCATTTCCATCACTGACCTCCCTTCCCCCACAACTTTTGCTGCCCCTTCGCCTAGAACACCTTCATCCACTGTAAGCCGCTCATCATCACTGCACACCCCAAACTTGCTCTCATCTTCCCTCAAACAGGGTAAAAAAATAAAGTTATTTTTTCATATTTTTTAAAAAAAAAATACATTTTCATTTCTGGTTTACCATAATAAATTTTGATTAATGTGTTTTTCGCCGCCTACACACACTGCGCTGTACACTTTGTGTATTTGACAACTCATAACTCCACTGACACGTTTCTTGTCTGTCAAGGAGATATGTGTTGTCAAAAACACAAATATATGACTTGTATTTTCACCACCAGTCTATTCAGTTTGCTAAAATTGCACAGACTGAATAGAGGAAGGTGTTGAGTGCAAGGCATATCTATTGTCACCTTGGCAGGTATCATAAAAATTGAATTGAGGATGGTCTGTTTTCTAACATCCTCAATTCAGTTACTGTGAGACCAGCCCGGGCGGATTCTAGATATACCTTGTAATTAACGACATCCTCTATTCAGTGAGTGTTGAATAAACTGAGGAAATGATGGGTAAAATACACGTCATATGTACAATAGCCAGGCCTAGTATCACAACTATATATCAAAACTGGGCTGGTGAATACACATGATTTTTCACCTGCAGCGTCGCTTCAGTCTGAATATATTTCACGCAGACTGTAGCGATGCTGTAGTCTAACTCATATGTGTATTTACCTGCCCAGGTGTGATAACATTCTGAAGTCAGGATGCGTTATTTTTGGCGTCCTCACTTCAGCATGACACTAGGCTTGGGGATTGTAGAAGTTTTATAAACTTTATTATCTCTACAGTCTCAGTTCAAATGGATGACCTGAGAGGGTGCTGAGTGAATTCAGGCAATGGGTTAGGAGCAGCATCATCGAGTTGAAAGGTCGGGTGCTCTTTAGCCATTACAAAATTATGTAGAACCACACATGCCATCACCACCTCATCCACTGTTTCCAGTTTAAGATTAATGGCTGTGCCGAGAATACGCCATCTGGAGACAAGAATCCCAAATGCACACTCTACAGTTCTTCTGGCCCTGGTCAGCCTGTAATTAAAAAATTTTTTGGTGTGGTTCAAGTCACGGTTGGGAGTATGGTTTCAGTAGGTTTGCGCACATTTGAAAAGCCTCATCCCCAACCATAACAAAGGGCTGTGACGGAGCTTCGGTGTGGGGAAGAGGCCGTGGCATGGAGAAATTAAATTGGCTGCCATACAACCTCCGGCCCATGTCCGAGTTTTTAAAAGCCTGTGAGTCATTACCACGGCCAAATGCCCCAATGCCCACTGCTAGAAACATATATCCGGCATCCGCAATGGCCATGAGTACTGAACAAAAGTACTTTTTATAATTATAGTACTCAGATCCAGTTCTTTTGGGTTTGATGATCCATATGTGTTTACCATCAACAGCTCCCAAACAGTTGGGGAAATTGCAGACTGTCCAGAATTTGTCAGCAATTTCCATCCACTTTTCTGCGGTGGGCAGGGGCATAAATTCTGGACAGAGAATGTCCCACAAAGCCCGGCAGGTGTCCGCAACAATTCCCGACAAGGTGGAGATTCCAATCCGGTATTGGAAGTGTAGTGAAGATAGGGTCTCTCCAGTCGCCAGGAATCTGCGAAACAGAGAAAGAAGTAAAATTAATATTTCTGTATAGAGGCCCCTGCCGCTTCGAAGACTGAACAAGCCATGCGTTCTACCTGCCGGTCTGCTGCGTCCCTGAGGGTTGAGCTATCTGGCAGTGAGAGTAGGGTCTGTGCTGCTAGTCTAGATACCGGGGGTCCACTTCGGGTGGATCTGTCCACTGCTTGGTGTCCTTTTGTGGGAAGGGGTACCTAGCCTCCAAATATTTGCGATGGGAGAATTTCTTCTCAGGCTGAGAAAATTGCTTAGTAAGGATCGTCTGAAACTCCGGGTGGTTAGAGAAAACCTTAGGTGGTTTCAGGACACCTTCAAAGCAAATCTTGTGTTCTGGGGCTTCCGGGGTTGGATCGGAAATGTCCAGCACCTGATGGATGGAAGAGATTGTGTCTTCAACTAGCGCTGTATTGCTAGGGGGACAAGGGGCGGAGGTCCTCTGTAGTCAGGGGTCGCTGCGGCGATCTGCGTTGTCTGTCTCTGGTAGGGGACGGTCTAGATGACCTGGAGCTACGGTGTCTCTCCCTGGAGGGGGATGACCGTGTGCTATGGGATGACGCAGAGGAACGGGACGTGTGGGCCCGCTTATGTCTGGGGGAGTCAGAAACTGCCTGTCCCTGAGTGGAGCTATCCCTTTGCTGGGTAACGCTCATAGCCGAGACATGACCCTGCAGAGCCTGGGGTAATGTGGAGGTTAGGTTATCTATAGACTGTGTCATAGACTGTGACATCTGGGTAGCCCATTCTGACGTGGTAGCAGTCGCTGAAGCATTGGTAGGAACCTCTTGGGGTTCTGACCCAGTATTCTGGATACAGTCCCTACAGTGGGGGCACGTGGTGCCACTGGGAAGAGTGGATTTGCAGGCTGTGCAGAATGCATAAAAGCATTCCTGCCAGGTTCTCTTGTACCTTGAGACTGGCATAGTGCTCAGAGCACGGCAGGACTGGTTATGAGAGAGCCCTACAGGGGTGGATATGCAGGGGTAACTTATAGGGGAGCCTTACAGGGAATCCAGATTCACAGCCGAGCACAAGAGCCCGAGCTGTGATCTTACCCCACCAGTGTGCCCCTAGGTCCAGCGCCGAAGATCCACCGCCCTTGTGCTCCCCGGAGACTGGCTGGCATGGTGCTGCTGATTTTCTCCCTTTGCCTGCTTCAGAAATGGCCGCCGGGAGGATGAGGAGGGAGAAGAAGGGGGCGGAGAGCTGAGAAAGGGAGCGCAGAGCTGTGTAGAAACGCGCCCTATCTGCCTCGATCCGCCCCTTCTATGACACTGTGGAGCGTCATAACTGTCATCCGGGGGCCGGAGAGGAGGCGGCGACCGCAGCTAGGCCGAAGCCGCGGCCTAAATTAGAGACCGATGCCTAGGAAGGGCTCGAGGCCAGCGCGGTAGTCCGTGGGGAGGGGGGGGTCGGATTTTTACTGGACCCCTCTGGATTGAAAGGCAGGCTAGCGGTGAGGCTGCAATCTGAAGCGGGGCCCTGTGATGGGTCCTCCTGAGGCGCTAGACGTGATGCTGCCAGAGACAGGGACGCAGGGAGCCCTGTGTCTGTACGTGCTATGCCTGCCAGCACTCCCCCCCCGTCCCCGACAGAAGCCAGCAGCTGGCTGGGGTTCCTGGATACCGTGCAGATTGCCATGGGGCAGACCCTATCTGAGGCGTCTCAACCTAATACCCCCATAGGGGGATTAGGGAGGGTGCTGCTGTCACCATCAGGGGGCTTCTTCCTCGCCTCGACCTCAGCCCAAGACCAAAAGGAATTGGGGAAGGTGGGGGGTCTCTATTTCGAACCAGCACCCGCAGGGCTGGGGAAGGAGCGACATGGGGAAGCACCATCTCGACTTCAACTGGGCACCCCATAATAGAGGGCCGAGGAAGGAGCCATGCCGGGAGTCTCAAAGGAGACCCACTTTTCTTCATCTGTCATCCGGAAGAAAAAAAACACGGAAAATAAAAAAAAATCCTTTAGGTGTGCCTCCTTGCGACACTAAGCAAAAACTGGAGAAGGCTGACGCCGTCCAGGGGTGTATATTGCAGAGGAGGAGCCATAGTTAATCTTTTTCAGATTATGCATAGTGTCACCTCCTAGTCGACAGCAGCATAACACCCATGGTTCTGTGTCCCCCAATGAGGCGACAGAGTAATGGGAATATGCAGATATGCGTCCTGGATGTCGATCGAGGCCAAGTATTCTCCCTGCTTCATGGCCAATATGACTGAACGGAAAGACTCCATCCAGAAACGTCTGATCCTGATGAATTTGTTCAGAAGCTTCAGGTCCAAAACCGGTCTGACCGACCCGTCCTTTTTGGGAACCGCAAACAGGTTGGAATAAAAGCCCTGAGCCCTTTCGTGCTCTGGCACGGGAACAATGACCCCGCTGTGCTGGGGCGATTCGATGGCTCCTAACAGAGCCCTTGCCTGGGTATCCACCCTGGGAAGACAAGAAAGAAAAAAACGTCTTGGAGGGTATCTGACAAATTCTATTTTGTAACCTGAGGCCACCAACTCCTTTACCCATGCGTCGCATGCGACACTGAACCAGACGTGGCAAAACCAGAGTAGTCGGCCGCCCACCCTGCTGGTGACGTCTGGCAAACGCCTCGAGTCATTTGGCTGACGATCTTTGGGATCTGGATCCCCTCGATCTGGGCTGCTGAGCACGCATTCTCCCCAGTGGGTTGGTTCTATATGAGACCTGCCGCTCCCTATCCTGGTTGGGGTGGCTTGAAGCGGCGGAATTGGCCGCTGTGGTCCACCCGGGGTTGCAAAAGGCCCGAAAACGTGCCTGAAACGGGTGGCGAAAAGGCGGTTTGACCTTTTGTTGAGGGAGAAAACCGCTCTTTCCTCCTGTGGAGTCGGAGATAAGTTGATCTAACTTCTCCCCAAATAGACGGCCGTACTGATAAGGCAGGGAAGTCAAGGACTTCTTGGAAGTAGAATCGGCCCGCCATGTCCTTAACCAAAGAGCTCTTCTAATAGAAATTGCGTTAGCGGAAGCAAGTGCCGGGCAATTGGCGGCATCCAAAGATGCATTGATTACATAGTCTCCGGCCATCGCGATCTGACTTGCGATCTCCGATATCTCTGCAGGTAGATCTTGCTCCTGCACGACCTTGTTTAATGATTCTGACCATGAAATCATGGCCTTGGCTACCCAAGTTGCTGCGAACAAGGGAGAGAGCGCTGATCCTGACGCCTCATATACTGAGCGAGCTAAGCTCTCTATGAGGCGATCCGTGGGATCCTTAATAGAAGAACCACTAGGTACGGATAACAGGGTTTTAGTGGCTAGGCGCGAAACCGGTGGATCCACCATCGGAGATTCCGTCCATTTTTTATGGAGGTCCGGGGCAAATGGATACCTTGCTTCGAGTGCCTTTTGACCCGAAAAACGCCTGTCTGGTCGTTCCCTGTGTCGCTGCACTATGTCCTCAAACTCAGGGTGAGTGGCAAAAACTCTGTGCGGCCGCTTCACTCGCTTAAACGCTACCTTATGCCCTGTAGACGCTGCGGGACCATCCTCAATCCCCAAGGTCTGATTGACGGCTTCTATGAGGCTGTCCACTGTTTCACGTGATCCTGGAGCATCCAGGTCCAGGGGCTCGTCTGAGTTGAAATCTGAGGTCTGCTCGCTATCAACCACTGGTGACGGGGAGCG
The DNA here is from genome assembly GCF_039654945.1 of Dendrobates tinctorius. Taxonomy (NCBI): domain Eukaryota; kingdom Metazoa; phylum Chordata; class Amphibia; order Anura; family Dendrobatidae; genus Dendrobates; species Dendrobates tinctorius. The sequence continues at coordinate 5,816,204 of NW_027361726.1, read as the reverse complement.
AGAAGCAGAACTTTCGGATGCCAAGGCACCGGATGGACTGGGCGACACCGTGTGGATTCTTTTCCCCCGGGTCTGCCTGGAATGAGAGCGGCCACTGCAGGCCGAAGGCTCTTGTGAGGTGGAGGTTCCTTCTAAGGCCGGCGAGCCACTGTCCCTGCCCCTATCTGGGGCCTGAAGGGACTCGATTGCCCTCGTAAGCCACGCCATGGACTGTGATAGTGATAGGGCCCACTCCAGGGGGCTCGGGACCTCTGTCGCGGTCGCAGGGGAGGGCTCCTGGGCGCGTTCTGTCTCGCAGGCATCGCATAATCGGTTGCTCTGCGCCCGCAGAAACGCAGCCCAAGAGATGCATGCAGGGTAAAAAAAGTGTGCGTCTTTGCTTTTTCGGCCTGTATCTGTCCGCTGCTGGGGAGGGGGGGGGAGGAGGTAGCACCTCGTTTTCCCTGTAGCGTGGCCTCTGGGGCGGGCCTGCCAGCATATGAACCGCTCCAGGGGCGGTACTTCCGGCTCTGCGGCCTAGCCGCGCTCCGAAGCTGGGGACTCAATTTATTCACCGCCTCCCAGGCTTGAGGGGCGGGCCGCCGGAATGACGCATGTCCCGGAGGCGGGACTTCCGGCCGCGACGGGGGGGGGGGGGCGTGGACCTTCCATGGCGCCGAAAAATGGCGCTACTTACGCTCTCCGCCGGCTAAGGACTCCAGCCCCGGATCAAGCAGGAACCCTCCCAGGCCATCCTCCTCTGACGATCCTCTTCAGCTTCCTGAGCTCAGGTATGTGAGGGGGGCCTCGAACAATAGGACGGTGCAGGCACCCTAGCTCCATCTAACCCCTTCAGGGGGTGAGGAGAGGGACCGTCCGCCGCCTTGCAGCACCGCAGTCTAAGCATTGGTGGAGCAGTGGGGGCCGCACATACTAGTCTGGTGCCTCTGTACAGCCCATGGTTTCAATACCTAGGGGTGGTCAGGGCTAAGTCCGGCATTGTGTCCCACGTCGCGGGAGAGGATACGTGGAGGCGACACTAGCACGTGCTCGCCTGTTGTTGGTTTGGGGAAATCGGACCCTTTCAATAGGATCCGTTGCCCCTGTCTAATCTTCATGGGAAAAAAGAAAAAAGTCTGGAGAAAAAAGCCAGACGTGTGCCTCCATGGACACTAAGCAAAAAACTGATTTCCGCCCGCAAAGGGGGCGAGGGTGATTATAGCGGAGGAGGATCTCTTTTTTTCACTTAGTGTCAGCCTCCAAGCGGCAGAAGCATACACCCCACAGTATGTGTCCCCCAATGAGGCGAAGGAGAAATGTCCGCAGCATTAGCGCAACATCCTGCCGCGGGTAAAAACGCATGCGGAATTCGCATGCGTTTTACCACAAAACACAAGCATTTTGCAAACGTTTTTAGCTTGCAGAATGCTAGCACTTTTCCAAGCGATTTGAAGCATCGCTTGGAAAAGTGATTGACAGGTGGGTCGCACTTGTCAAGCATAGTGCTTTGTGCGAAGGACCTTTATGACGTCACGGTCACGTGACCGCTACGTCATCTCAGGTGATTCGCGCAATGCATCCCTGGGAACGGAAGATGCCGCCGGCACCTTTGAGAGCCGGGAGGACTCCGGGGGCCATCAGAGGCTAAGTATATCCTTATTTTTTATTTTAATTCTATTTTTTACAGGAATATGGTACCCAGGGCATGGAGGAGAGTCTCCTCTCCTCCAGACCCTGAGTACTATCCGTACATGAAGCGCTCACATTACGCATGATGGGTAAAGCCACATGCGTAAAGTGAGCGTTTCAATACAATCATATGGCAGCGGAATCGCCGCGATTCCGCAGAAATAATGGACATGCTGCGGATTTTACCGCTATGCGATTCCGCAGCTGGAAAATCCGCAGCACGGGCACAGCAACTTCGGAATCGCATAGGATTGCATGGGAATGCGCTTTTTACGCGTTTCCGCTGCGGCAAAGCTTAAAAAGCGCAAGGTGGGCACACAGCCTTATACTACTTATATTCTTGGACATAGAGGGCATTGCCCAATCTAATTATTGAGGGTAATTCCACATCTTTGCGCTAGTATCTTCTGAGCATAGAAGGATTGAGGGCTAATACTCGAGGTTCCTTCTGCACAATGACTGCCACTTTAACATATTCTGAAATTGAAAAAGTAGCAGTTAGAACCCAATCGACAAAAACAGGAGTGCTGCAAATGTGTTAAAGGGGTTGTACACAACCCCTTTCTCATGTTTGGCCCCATTAAAATAAAGACACATACTCACCTGCTGTGTCAGTGCTGTTACAGCAGTGTCGACACTCGTGTTCCCAGGGCTCATGTGAGGTTGTTATGTCACGTGAGCCCCTCACCTAACTAGCGCTGCCATCACTGTCCCCGCCTTTGAACATCAATAGGAAGCCAGGGCTGCGGCTGCTCTCTCAATTCCTCTTGATTTTCGATTTGTCCGAAAGAGGGGACAGTGATGAATTGTGCAGCAAGGTTGGTGCAGTGTGACAGGCAGGCAGTGACCGAGGAAAGTTCAAAACAAATGTGTTTTAACCCCTTCATGACCCAGCCTATTTTGACCTTAATGACCTGGCCATTTTTTGCAATTCTGACCAGTGTCCCTTTATGAGGTAATAACTCAGGAACGCTTCAACGGATCCTAGCGATTCTGAGATTGTTTTTTCATGACATATTGGGCTTCATGTTAGTTGTAAATTTAGGTCTATAATTTTTGCGTTTATCTGTGAAAAAAATGGAAATTTAGTGAAAATTTTGAAAATTTCACAATTTTCAAAATTTGAATTTTTATTCTGTTAAACCAGAGAGTTATTTGACACAAAATAGTTAATAAATAACATTTCCAACATGTCTACTTTACATCAGCACAATTTTGGAATCAAATTTTTTTTTCGTTAGGACGTTATAAGGGTTAAAATTTGACCAGTGATTTCTTACTTTCACAACAAAATTAAAAAAACCATTTTTTTTTAGGGACCACCTCACATTTGAAGTCATTTTGAGGGGACTATATGGCAGAAAATACCCAAAAGTGACACCATTCCAAAAACTGCACCCCTCAAGCTACTCAAAACCACATTCAAGAAGTTTATTAAGGTGCTTCACAGGAACTAAAGCAACATGGAAGAAAAAAAATGGACATTTTAATTTTTTCAACAAAAATTTTCTTTTATCATCAATATTTTCATTTTCACATGGGTAACAGGATAAAATGGATCCTAAAATTTGTTGGGGAATTTCTCCGGAGTACAGCGATACCTCATATGTGGTCATAAACCACTGTTTGGGTACACAGCAGGGCTCAGAAGGGAAGGAGCGCCATTTGACTTTTTGAATGGAAAATATGCTGGAATATTTAGCGGGTGCCATGTTGCGTTTGGAGAGTCCCTGTGTGCCGAAACATTGGAGCACCCCCACAAGTGACCCCATTTTGGAAACTAGACCCCCCAAGGAACTTATTTAAATGCATAGTGAACACTCCAAACCCCCACGTGCTTCACAAATTGAGCTGTAAATATGAAAAAGTACTTTTTTTTTTTTTTTCACAAAAATGTTCTTTTAGCCTCAATTTTTTCATTTTCACATGGGCAACAGGATAAAATGGATCCTAAAATTTGTTGGGAAATTTATCCTGAGTACAGCGATACCTCATATGTGGTCATAAATCACTGTTTGGGTGCACAGCAGGGCTCAGAAGGGAAGGAGCGCCATTTGACTTTTTGACTGGAAAATTAGCTCCAATCCTCAGCGTACACCATGTCGCGTTTGGAGAGCCCCTGTGTGCCTAAGCATTGGAGCACCCCCACAAGTGACCCCATTTTGGAAACTAGACCCCCCAAGGAACTTATCTAGATGCATAGTGAGCACTCCGAACCCCCAGGTGCTTCATAAATTGAGCCGTAAATATGAAAAAGTACCTTTTTTTCACAAAAATTTTCTTTTAGACCTCAATTTTTTCATTTTCACAAGGGCAACAGGATAAAATGGATCCTAAAATTTGTTGGGAAATTTCTCCTGAGTACAGCGATACCTCATATGTGGTCATAAACCACTCTTTGGGAGCACAGCAGGGCTCAGAAGGGAAGGAGCGCCATTTGACTTTTTGAATGGAAAATATGCTGGAATATTTAGCAGTTGACATGTCGTGTTTAGAGTCCCTGTGTGCTGAAACATTGGAGCACCCCCACAAGTGACCCCATTTTGGAAACTAGAACCCCCAAGGAACCTATCTAGATGCATAGTGAGCACTCCGAACCCCTAGGTGCGTCACAAATTGAACCGTAAATATGAAAAAGTACTTTTTTTTCCCACAAAAAAATTTATTTTAGCCTCAATTTTTTCATTTTCACATGGGCAACAGGATAAAATGGATCCTAAAATTTGTTGGAAAATTTCTCCTGAGTACAGCGATACCTCATATGTGGGGGGAACCACTGTTTGGGCGCACGGCAGGGCTCAGAAGGGAAGGAGCGCCATTTGACTTTTTGAATGGAAAATTAGCTCCAATCGTTAGCGGACACCATGTCGCTTATGGAAAGTATGTAGTGTATGTCAGGTTGGTGTGTGGTGTAATATACACCACCCACACACACGACAACAACATGATGTACACTATATTGCACCACACACCAACCTGACGTACACTACGCCACACACACCAACCTGACACTACGTCAGGTTGGTGTGTATGGTGTAGTGTACGCCAGGTTGGTGTGTGGTGTAGTGTACGTCAGGTTGGTGTGTGTGGTGTAGTGTACAGCACACATACTCACCAACCTGACGTACACTAGGCCACAAACACCACCCTGATGTACACTACACCACACACACCAACCTGACACACTATGTCAGATTGGTGTGTGTGGTGAAGTGTACGTCAGGTTGGTGTGTGGTGTAGTGTACGTCAGGTTGGTGTGTGTGGTGTAGTGTACAGCACACATACTCACCAACCTGACGTATACTAGGTCACACACACCAACCTGATGTACACTACACCACACACACACACCAACCTGAAACACTACGTCAGGTTGGTGTGTGTGGTGTAGTGTACTTCAGGTTGGTGTGTGGTGTAGTGTACGTCAGGTTGGTGTGTGTGGTGTAGTGTACAGCACACATACTCACCAACCTGACGTACACTAGGCCACAAACACCAACCTGATGCACACTACACCACACACACCAACCTGACACACTATGTGAGATTGGTGTGTGTGTGGTGTAGTGTACGTCAGGTTGGTGTGTGGTGTAGTGTACGTCAGGTTGGTGTGTGTGGTGTAGTGTACAGCACACATACTCACCAACCTGACGTATACTAGGCCACACACACACACCAACCTGAAACACTACGTCAGGTTGGTGTGTGTGGTGTAGTGTACGTCAGGTTGGTGTGTGGTGCAGTGTAGAGCACACATACTCACCAACCTGACGTACACTAGGCCACACACACCAACCTGATGTACACTACACCACACACACCAACCTGACACACTACGTCAGGTTGGCGTGTGTGGTGTAGTGTATGTCAGGTTGGCGTGTGTGGTTTAGTGTACGTCAGGTTGGTGTGTGTGGTGTTGTGTATGTCTGCCTAGTGTGGGCGAGTTCTGTCGTGGAATGTCTGGATGTGTTTAGTCCATGGACGTGTGAATTCTGAAGCATTCATTCAAACAGTCCAGGTTTGTCAGGACACGTTTCACATTGGAAACGAGTCGTTCTTCTTGTCCCCCTTTTATAGCACACCCGGCACCTTTTTCTTGTTATCCCCTCACTGGGAAAATGTTGCCCTGGTACCATACGGGAAACTTGAGTTCCAGGGGTGCTGGGGCGCGCTCCGTCCTCCTCTCCAAAAATCATGGCCTTTATCACCGCCTCCTGGAACTGAAGGAAGGTGTGGGTCTGGCCTGCACATCGTGATAGCATGCATGCATGCATTATACAGTGCCATTTGTACGATGTGCACAGCCAGTTTTTTGTACCACACCTTCACCTTCCGCATGGCACTATAGGGCTGGAGGACTTGATCAGAAAGATCAACTCCCCCCATGTGATGGTTGTACGCCAGGGCACAGTCCGGTTTGTGGACCGGTGCTGGGGTACCTCGAACGGTGGTGGTCATGGTGCCGGGACCATGGATTGTGGTGAAGACAAAGACATCTCTTTTGTCTTTGAACTTGACCACAAGCATGTTGCCGCTACATTGGGCTCGGCTCTCACCCTTTCGGAGAGGCTGCTCAATTAGCGGCAAAGGGAGACCCCTCTGGTTTCTGCGCACGGTACCGCAAGCGACGGTAGCTCTGGCAGAGAGGGATTGAAATAGTGTGATGCTTGTATAAAAGTTATCAACGTACAAATGGTAACCTTTATCAAGCATTGGGTGGACCAAATCCCACACTATTTTCCCACTCACCCCCAAAGCAAGTGGACATTCTGGGGGCTGGATCCTACTGTCCTTTCCTTGGTAAACTCTAAAGCTGAGAGTGTACCCTGAGGTACTCTCACACAGCTTGTAGAGTTTTATCCCGTACCTCGCCCTTTTGCTGGGCAGGTACTGACGGAACTGAAGCCTCCCTTTGTAGTGGACGAGGGATTCATCCACACAAATTTCCCTTTCGGGAATGTACACTTCAGCAAACTTGTTGCTGAAGTGTTCGATGAGCGGACGAATTTTGAACAGTCTATCAAAATTCGGGTCATCGCGGGGAAGGCTTTCAGTGTTGTCCCTGAAATGGAGAAATTTATGAATCGCCTCAAAACGTTTGCGAAACATAACCATGCCAAATACTGGAGTTTGATATAAAATATCGGTACTCCAGTATTGGCGAATTTCTGGTTTCTTCACAATCCCCATGTGAAGAACCAGTCCCCAATATTTAATCATTTCTACAGAGTCCACGGGACTCCAAGTAGAGAATGAAGAAATTGGGTGTTCGGCCAAAAATTGCTGGGCATACAAGTTTGTTTGCTCCACCATGAGACTGACGATTGACTCAGAGAAAAAGACTTTGAAAAAGTCTATTTCCCTGAAGTTGGCAGTCTCAAACTGGATTCCTGATTGGGGAACGAAAAAAATCAGGAATCCGTGGAGCAAAATTTTCAGGGATGGGGGTCCAGGAGGGAGCACTAGTGCTAGGTTGGGCGTGACTAGCACTAGGTTGGGGGAAACTCACACGACTGTGGGACTTCCTCCAAGGTACCCGACTCTTCCTCCCTGGGCTCCGGACGATTTCTCGTCCTGCGACATCTTGGTGGTGGCAAGTCTATGTCGCTGGAAGAGGAAGAGTGGGAGGTATAGACAAAGGTGGGGTCCTCCTCACTATCAGTTTCGGAGGCAATAATTTCATATGCCTCCACAACTGAGTAGACCCTTTGTGACTGGGATGAGCGGGACATTGTGTGTGTACGTGCGTAAAAAAGCTTTATTATAGTGTGCGTGGGCGTGTGTATGTGCGAGTGTTTGGTGAAAAACTTTCTACTGCAGGACGGGGCTGTCAGGTGCGGGTTGTCAGGCGGGGGCTGTCAGGCGCGGGCGGGGGCTGTCAGGCGCGGGCAGACAGGCGCGGGCGCGGGCAGTCAGGCGCGGGCAGTCAGGCGCGGGCGAGGGCAGGCAGGTGCGGGCGAGGGCAGGCAGGCGAGTAAAGAACCAGCAACAGATGGAGCCGGCAGCAGCAGGTGATCAGGGGGGCACGGGGTGATCAGGGGGGCACGGGGTGATCGGGGTGATCACTGGGGGGGTGATCACCAGGTGAGGATGGGGCTATCAGTTGCGAGGGGGGGGGCAGAAGGGGAGCCGAGGACCAGCTACAGATGGAGCGGGCAGCAGGTGATCAGGGGGTGATCAGGGGGGCACGGGGTGATCAGGGGGGCACGGGGTGATTGGGGTGATCACCAGGGGAGGATGGAGCTGTCAGGCACTGGGGGGGCAGGAGGGGAGCAGAGGACGAGCTGTTTTTATGAAGCCGGCAGCAGCAGTAGGTGATCAGGGGGTGATCAGGGAGTGATCAGGGAGTGATCAGGGGGACACGGGGTGATCACTGGGGGGGTGATCACCAGAGGAGGATGGGGCTGTCAGGTGCGGGGGGGGGGGGAAGGAGGGTAGCAGAGGACCAGCTGTAGATGAAGCCGGCAGCGGGTGATCAGGGGGTGATTGGAGTGATCACCAGGGGAGGATGGGGCTGTCAGGTGCGTTTGGGGGCAGGAGGGGAGCAGAGGATCAGCGGAAAATGTAGATGGCAGCAGGTGATTGGGGGGGCAGGGGGTGATTAGGGGGTGATCACAAGGGGAGGAGGCCAGAAAATGGAGCTGTCAGGCGCAGGGGGGGCAGGAGGGAGGAGGGGAGTAAATGGTGCCTGCAGGAGGAGGTGAGCAAATGCAGCAGGTGATTAGGGGGGGCAGGGGGTGATCACCCGTTCAGGTGGTGATCGGGGGGCAGGGGGGAGGGAGCGGAGGTCGGGGGGAGTGGAGGACAGGAGGGGGGAGTACCTGTCCTCAGCACACAGCAGCGGTGGTGCTAGCAGCGGCGGCGATCGCGGGCTCTGTCGGGCAGGTCAGCGGTCAGGCACCTCGCTCCTCGGCTTCCACAGATGGGATGAAGCTGAGGAGCAAGGCAGACATTGTTTTTCTCCGCCCCTCCACATCTGATTGGAGGGCTAGCGTCACATGGACGCTAGCTCCAATCAGATCAGAGGGGGGGTGACAAAAAGGTCACCAGGAGTGATCGTAGACCCGGGGGGGCTAAGCCACCCCCCCGGGGTCAAGTATAGGTCCCCCTGTACCTGCGTGCCGGGTGACCTTTCATTCACCCTGGTCACCCAGCCCGCAGGAGGGCGATCATTCTGTGACTGTCATGTCGGACGCTATTCACACCACAGCGTCCGGCAGGCAGCGGTAGTTCCATCTCCGTGCACTATAGCCTCAGTGGCGCCGGCTTGATTTTACTCAGGTTATCGGGGGTTAATCTAGCTGGAAATCAGGTGGGATGTTTGGTCACGCCCACGGTCTTTGTGCTGGCCTGTGGGTGTCGCCGATTATAGCTTGTGTTTTATGCCAAGTGGTTCCGGTCTGGAGAGGAGGTGTTGGAGAGAGAAATTCATATCTGGTGGCGTATGATCCGTTGTTACCTTTTCGCCTTTCTATATTTGTGCTTTGTTTTGCCCTGTTCACATTACAGTATTGTCCTGTGTGTTTGCGGCGCGGTGTGGTTTAAGTTCTCCCTGTCTGTCATTACTGTGTGGGCTTTGGTGGTTTGACAACTCACTGGGTGGAGGGTTCAGCTTAGGGCTGAGCAGGAGATAAGGAAAGGTTGGAGGCTCAGGCATTTGCACCATTAGCAAAAACCCTGGGTTGAGGGTCAGACAGGGTTTTCCCTAGTTGGAGGGACTCCGCAGGGGCCCCGGGTATTTCAGCCTCCTTTGACCTAAGCCCCGCATAACAGTGACACAGGGTATGCGTCACAGGTCGGTTTGGCACCGACTTTCATGACGCATACGCTGTGTCACAGGTCGGGAAGGGGTTAACGTCCAGAATTCACAAAGTAAACAGCACACGGTATCCTCCGGATCGCAGTTGGGAATCAAGGCAGTCCGTATCTGAGACTGGTTCCCATGGGCGACTGCACTACCGTGTTACGCTGAGGCGTGCTAGGCATTTTGTCTTTGCTTGGCTCCATGTTACTTCACACAGGCTGAGCATTGCAAACCAATACTGACACACCCAATCCTTTGCTGCGGGGTTTTTAAACGGAATCTGTGGCCATGGGCCACTTGTAAGACCCGGCCTGGAGGGAGCGAATTGCCCCACTTCCATCCTGTATTTCGCTCCAAAAATAAAAGTCCATGCCAGGTTTTCTTAAATCTGCCTTGGGCAAATAGCATGCCCAAGATCAAACTTACTTTTATTTTGCACTGCAATCACAGCTATACCTGTGACTACAATGCACTGCAACAGTCTTAATACGCTTCTATGAGCATAGCGACCCTTGCATAAAACACCTGTCACTGCCTCACATACCCCCCTCCATTCAAACTTGTGGGGTTGAACATTTGTTACCATACAGGGGGCCCCGTGACAGGGCATCTTCATTTCCTTGCGAATTCCCTGTCTAATGTTCCACTGAGAAACTAAAGTTTTGTAGGGACAGGAACCATCTGATGACGAGAGCATCCCTCTCTTTTGCATTGCTCACCCAGACAAGGGGTGAATGGTTCGTTATGAAATGAAACTGAAACCCGAGCAAATAGTAGCGTAGGGACTCCAAGGCCCACTTAATCACCAAGCACTTCTTCGCTACTACGCTATAAATTTTTCTCTGCCGGGGCCAGTTTCCTGCTCAAGTAGTTGTTTAGTTGTTCATCCCCGTTCACCTCTGGCAACAGTACTGCTCCTAGACCTACCTCTTTTTCCGATGAGGCTCTAATACGATGTCCATCAGCCTCTAGAATGTGGCATGAGCCCCATGTAATCGAAAAGACAAGACAACATAGAAATAGAGGCCTTCTGGCATTATAAAAGCAGTCTTTTCTTTCGTCGATTCAGTCAGTGGGACCTGCCAGTAACCTTTGGTAAGACTGAGCGTGGTGAAGTACTGGGCCTCCCCCAGTCTCTCAATTAGCTTGTCGACCCAGGGCATTGGATGGAGGTCAAACTTGAACACCTCATTTAATTTTCTGAAGTCATTACAAAAACGTAATGACCAGTCTGGCTTTGGATTTAGTACAATGGGGGAAGCCCACTCACACCGGGATTCCTCGATGACTCCCAACTGAAGCATTTGCTTCAGTTTGACCGTGATGGCTTGCCTCCGGGCTTCTGGCACTCAGTATTGTTTCACCTGTACCCTTACCTGGGGCTCGGTTACAATGTCATGCTGGATCACCGAAATCCGACCCAGCAGCTCTAAGAATACCTCCGTATTCTGTTGCACCAGAACCCGAGCCTCCCGTCACTGCTGTTTTGTGAGAGCGTCATTTATTTTAACCTGACCCTCGGCCGCGTCCTTGGCCGGTGACAGAGGGTTCCCCGTTGATACGACCGGAGTCACCTCCGTGACTCTCCTTCCAAGCTTTTAGCAGGTTTACATGGTACAGTTGTTTGGGGTTTCCTCTTTAAACGCTATTAGATTCTAGAATTTACTTTTCCCACCTTCCCCCATATCTCATATGGCCCTTTACACTTAGCCATGAGTTTACTCTATGTGGTTTAACAGGGAAAAAAAAAAAATAGGGTGCACCTCCATTAGGTAGTCTGCATGTCAATCTGTGTAACCGGATGCCACCACCGAGCCTGAAAATACAACGTGAATTAAAGCAAAAAGACCAGACACAAATGGACGTGCACATCATTTTCAATACTCAGATCAAGATAACAATAATAAAATAAATAGCTTTATTTAGACATTAGGACACACAAATCCACAAACAATAAAAACAATTAACTGGGTTTGACCTTTTGTTGAGGGAGAAAACCGCTCTTTCCTCCTGTGGAGTCGGAGATAAGTTGATCTAACTTCTCCCCAAATAGACGGCCGTACTGATAAGGCAGGGAAGTCAAGGACTTCTTGGAAGTAGAATCGGCCCGCCATGTCCTTAACCAAAGAGCTCTTCTAATAGAAATTGCGTTAGCGGAAGCAAGTGCCGGGCAATTGGCCGCATCCAAAGATGCATTGATTACATAGTCTCCGGCCATCGCGATCTGACTTGCGATCTCCGATATCTCTGCAGGTAGATCTTGCTCCCTCACGACCTTGTTTAATGATTCTGACCATGAAATCATGGCCTTGGCTACCCAAGTTGCTGCGAACAAGGGAGAGAGCGCTGATCCTGACGCCTCATATACTGAGCGAGCTAAGCTCTCTATGAGGCGATCCGTGGGATCCTTAATAGAAGAACCACTAGGTACGGATAACAGGGTTTTAGTGGCTAGGCACGAAACCGGTGGATCCACCATCGGAGATTCCGTCCATTTTTTATGGAGGTCCGGGGCAAATGGATACCTTGCTTCGAGTGCCTTTTGACCCGAAAAACGCCTGTCTGGTCGTTCCCTGTGTCGCTGCACTATGTCCTCAAACTCAGGGTGAGTGGCAAAAACTCTGTGCGGCCGCTTCACTCGCTTAAACGCTACCTTATGCCCTGTAGACGCTGCGGGACCATCCTCAATCCCCAAGGTCTGATTGACGGCTTCTATGAGGCTGTCCACTGTTTCACGTGATCCTGGAGCATCCAGGTCCAGGGGCTCGTCTGAGTTGAAATCTGAGGTCTGCTCGCTATCAACCACTGGTGACGGGGAGCGAGAAGCAGAACTTTCGGATGCCAAGGCACCGGATGGACTGGGCGACACCGTGTGGATTCTTTTCCCCCGGGTCTGCCTGGAATGAGAGCGGCCACTGCAGGCCGAAGGCTCTTGTGAGGTGGAGGTTCCTTCTAAGGCCGGCGAGCCACTGTCCCTGCCCCTATCTGGGGCCTGAAGGGACTCGATTGCCCTCGTAAGCCACGCCATGGACTGTGATAGTGATAGGGCCCACTCCAGGGGGCTCGGGACCTCTGTCGCGGTCGCAGGGGAGGGCTCCTGGGCGCGTTCTGTCTCGCAGGCATCGCATAATCGGTTGCTCTGCGCCCGCGGAAACGCAGCCCAAGAGATGCATGCAGGGTAAAAAAACGTGTGCGTCTTTGCTTTTTCGGCCTGTATCTGTCCGCTGCTGGGGAGGGGGGGGGGGGGGAGGAGGTAGCACCTCGTTTTCCCTGTAGCGTGGCCTCTGGGGCGGGCCTGCCAGCATATGAACCGCTCCAGGGGCGGTACTTCCGGCTCTGCGGCCTAGCCGCGCTCCGAAGCTGGGGACTCAATTTATTCACCGCCTCCCAGGCTTGAGGGGCGGGCCGCCGGAATGACGCATGTCCCGGAGGCGGGACTTCCGGCCGCGACGGGGGGGGGGGCGTGGACCTTCCATGGCGCCGAAAAATGGCGCTACTTACGCTCTCCGCCGGCTAAGGACTCCAGCCCCGGATCAAGCAGGAACCCTCCCAGGCCATCCTCCTCTGACGATCCTCTTCAGCTTCCTGAGCTCAGGTATGTGAGGGGGGCCTCGAACAATAGGACGGTGCAGGCACCCTAGCTCCATCTAACCCCTTCAGGGGGTGAGGAGAGGGACCGTCCGCCGCCTTGCAGCACCGCAGTCTAAGCATTGGTGGAGCAGTGGGGGCCGCACATACTAGTCTGGTGCCTCTGTACAGCCCATGGTTTCAATACCTAGGGGTGGTCAGGGCTAAGTCCGGCATTGTGTCCCACGTCGCGGGAGAGGATACGTGGAGGCGACACTAGCACGTGCTCGCCTGTTGTTGGTTTGGGGAAATCGGACCCTTTCAATAGGATCCGTTGCCCCTGTCTAATCTTCATGGGAAAAAAGAAAAAAGTCTGGAGAAAAAAGCCAGACGTGTGCCTCCATGGACACTAAGCAAAAAACTGATTTCCGCCCGCAAAGGGGGCGAGGGTGATTATAGCGGAGGAGGATCTCTTTTTTTCACTTAGTGTCAGCCTCCAAGCGGCAGAAGCATACACCCCACAGTATGTGTCCCCCAATGAGGCGAAGGAGAAATGTCCGCAGCATTAGCGCAACATCCTGCCGCGGGTAAAAACGCATGCGGAATTCGCATGCGTTTTACCACAAAACACAAGCATTTTGCAAACGTTTTTAGCTTGCAGAATGCTAGCACTTTTCCAAGCGATTTGAAGCATCGCTTGGAAAAGTGATTGACAGGTGGGTCGCACTTGTCAAGCATAGTGCTTTGTGCGAAGGACCTTTATGACGTCACGGTCACGTGACCGCTACGTCATCTCAGGTGATTCGCGCAATGCATCCCTGGGAACGGAAGATGCCGCCGGCACCTTTGAGAGCCGGGAGGACTCCGGGGGCCATCAGAGGCTAAGTATATCCTTATTTTTTATTTTAATTCTATTTTTTACAGGAATATGGTACCCAGAGCATGGAGGAGAGTCTTCTCTCCTCCAGACCCTGAGTACTATCCGTACATGAAGCGCTCACATTACGCATGATGGGTAAAGCCACATGCGTAAAGTGAGCGTTTCAATACAATCATATGGCAGCGGAATCGCCGCGATTCCGCAGAAATAATGGACATGCTGCGGATTTTACCGCTATGCGATTCCGCAGCTGGAAAATCCGCAGCACGGGCACAGCAACTTCGGAATCGCATAGGATTGCATGGGAATGCGCTTTTTACGCGTTTCCGCTGCGGCAAAGCTTAAAAAGCGCAAGGTGGGCACACAGCCTTATACTACTTATATTCTTGGACATAGAGGGCATTGCCCAATCTAATTATTGAGGGTAATTCCACATCTTTGCGCTAGTATCTTCTGAGCATAGAAGGATTGAGGGCTAATACTCGAGGTTCCTTCTGCACAATGACTGCCACTTTAACATATTCTGAAATTGAAAAAGTAGCAGTTAGAACCCAATCGACAAAAACAGGAGTGCTGCAAATGTGTTAAAGGGGTTGTACACAACCCCTTTCTCATGTTTGGCCCCATTAAAATAAAGACACATACTCACCTGCTGTGTCAGTGCTGTTACAGCAGTGTCGACACTCGTGTTCCCAGGGCTCATGTGAGGTTGTTATGTCACGTGAGCCCCTCACCTAACTAGCGCTGCCATCACTGTCCCCGCCTTTGAACATCAATAGGAAGCCAGGGCTGCGGCTGCTCTCTCAATTCCTCTTGATTTTCGATTTGTCCGAAAGAGGGGACAGTGATGAATTGTGCAGCAAGGTTGGTGCAGTGTGACAGGCAGGCAGTGACCGAGGAAAGTTCAAAACAAATGTGTTTTAACTCCTTCATGACCCAGCCTATTTTGACCTTAATGACCTGGCCATTTTTTGCAATTCTGACCAGTGTCCCTTTATGAGGTAATAACTCAGGAACGCTTCAACGGATCCTAGCGATTCTGAGATTGTTTTTTCATGACATATTGGGCTTCATGTTAGTTGTAAATTTAGGTCTATAATTTTTGCGTTTATCTGTGAAAAAAATGGAAATTTAGTGAAAATTTTGAAAATTTCACAATTTTCAAAATTTGAATTTTTATTCTGTTAAACCAGAGAGTTATTTGACACAAAATAGTTAATAAATAACATTTCCAACATGTCTACTTTACATCAGCACAATTTTGGAATCAAATTTTTTTTTCGTTAGGACGTTATAAGGGTTAAAATTTGACCAGTGATTTCTTACTTTCACAACAAAATTAAAAAAACCATTTTTTTTTAGGGACCACCTCACATTTGAAGTCATTTTGAGGGGACTATATGGCAGAAAATACCCAAAAGTGACACCATTCCAAAAACTGCACCCCTCAAGCTACTCAAAACCACATTCAAGAAGTTTATTAAGGTGCTTCACAGGAACTAAAGCAACATGGAAGAAAAAAAATGGACATTTTAATTTTTTCAACAAAAATTTTCTTTTATCATCAATATTTTCATTTTCACATGGGTAACAGGATAAAATGGATCCTAAAATTTGTTGGGGAATTTCTCCGGAGTACAGCGATACCTCATATGTGGTCATAAACCACTGTTTGGGTACACAGCAGGGCTCAGAAGGGAAGGAGCGCCATTTGACTTTTTGAATGGAAAATATGCTGGAATATTTAGCGGGTGCCATGTTGCGTTTGGAGAGTCCCTGTGTGCCGAAACATTGGAGCACCCCCACAAGTGACCCCATTTTGGAAACTAGACCCCCCAAGGAACTTATCTAAATGCATAGTGAACACTCCAAACCCCCACGTGCTTCACAAATTGAGCTGTAAATATGAAAAAGTACTTTTTTTTTTTTTTTTTCACAAAAATGTTCTTTTAGCCTCAATTTTTTCATTTTCACATGGGCAACAGGATAAAATGGATCCTAAAATTTGTTGGTAAATTTATCCTGAGTACAGCGATACCTCATATGTGGTCATAAATCACTGTTTGGGTGCACAGCAGGGCTCAGAAGGGAAGGAGCGCCATTTGACTTTTTGACTGGAAAATTAGCTCCAATCCTCAGCGTACACCATGTCGCGTTTGGAGAGCCCCTGTGTGCCTAAGCATTGGAGCACCCCCACAAGTGACCCCATTTTGGAAACTAGACCCCCCAAGGAACTTATCTAGATGCATAGTGAGCACTCCGAACCCCCAGGTGCTTCATAAATTGAGCCGTAAATATGAAAAAGTACCTTTTTTTCACAAAAATTTTCTTTTAGACCTCAATTTTTTCATTTTCACAAGGGCAACAGGATAAAATGGATCCTAAAATTTGTTGGGAAATTTCTCCTGAGTACAGCGATACCTCATATGTGGTCATAAACCACTCTTTGGGAGCACAGCAGGGCTCAGAAGGGAAGGAGCGCCATTTGACTTTTTGAATGGAAAATATGCTGGAATATTTAGCAGTTGACATGTCGTGTTTAGAGTCCCTGTGTGCTGAAACATTGGAGCACCCCCACAAATGACCCCATTTTGGAAACTAGAACCCCCAAGGAACCTATCTAGATGCATAGTGAGCACTCCGAACCCCTAGGTGCGTCACAAATTGAGCCGTAAATATGAAAAAGTACTTTTTTTCCCACAAAAAAAATTTATTTTAGCCTCAATTTTTTCATTTTCACATGGGCAACAGGATAAAATGGATCCTAAAATTTGTTGGAAAATTTCTCCTGAGTACAGCGATACCTCATATGTGGGGGGAACCACTGTTTGGGCGCACGGCAGGGCTCAGAAGGGAAGGAGCGCCATTTGACTTTTTGAATGGAAAATTAGCTCCAATCGTTAGCGGACACCATGTCGCTTATGGAAAGTATGTAGTGTATGTCAGGTTGGTGTGTGGTGTAATATACACCACCCACACACACGACAACAACATGATGTACACTATATTGCACCACACACCAACCTGACGTACACTACGCCACACACACCAACCTGACACTACGTCAGGTTGGTGTGTATGGTGTAGTGTACGCCAGGTTGGTGTGTGGTGTAGTGTACGTCAGGTTGGTGTGTGTGGTGTAGTGTACAGCACACATACTCACCAACCTGACGTACACTAGGCCACAAACACCACCCTGATGTACACTACACCACACACACACACCAACCTGAAACACTACGTCAGGTTGGTGTGTGTGGTGTAGTGTACTTCAGGTTGGTGTGTGGTGTAGTGTACGTCAGGTTGGTGTGTGTGGTGTAGTGTACAGCACACATACTCACCAACCTGACGTACACTAGGCCACAAACACCAACCTGATGCACACTACACCACACACACCAACCTGACACACTATGTGAGATTGGTGTGTGTGGTGTAGTGTACGTCAGGTTGGTGTGTGGTGTAGTGTATGTCAGGTTGGTGTGTGTGGTGTAGTGTACAGCACACATACTCACCAACCTGACGTATACTAGGCCACACACACCAACCTGATATACACTACACCACACACACACACACACCAACCTGAAACACTACGTCAGGTTGGTGTGTGGTGTAGTGTACGTCAGGTTGGTGTGTGTGGTGTAGTGTACAGCACACATACTCACCAACCTGACGTACACTAGGCCACACACACCAACCTGATGTACACTACACCACACACACCAACCTGACACATTACGTCAGGTTGGCGTGTGTGGTGTAGTGTATGTCAGGTTGGCGTGTGTGGTTTAGTGTACGTCAGGTTGGTGTGTGTGGTGTTGTGTATGTCAGCCTAGTGTGGGCGAGTTCTGTCGTGGAATGTCTGGATGTGTTTAGTCCATGGACGTGTGAATTCTGAAGCATTCATTCAAACACAGTCCAGGTTTGTCAGGACACGTTTCACATTGGAAACGAGTCGTTCTTCTTGTCCCCCTTTTATAGCACACCCGGCACCTTTTTCTTGTTATCCCCTCACTGGGAAAATGTTGCCCTGGTACCATACGGGAAACTTGAGTTCCAGGGGTGCTGGGGCGCGCTCCGTCCTCCTCTCCAAAAATCATGGCCTTTATCACCGCCTCCTGGAACTGAAGGAAGGTGTGGGTCTGGCCTGCACATCGTGATAGCATGCATGCATGCATTATACAGTGCCATTTGTACGATGTGCACAGCCAGTTTTTTGTACCACACCTTCACCTTCCGCATGGCACTATAGGGCTGGAGGACTTGATCAGAAAGATCAACTCCCCCCATGTGATGGTTGTACGCCAGGGCACAGTCCGGTTTGTGGACCGGTGCTGGGGTACCTCGAACGGTGGTGGCCATGGTGCCGGGACCATGGATTGTGGTGAAGACAAAGACATCTCTTTTGTCTTTGAACTTGACCACAAGCATGTTGCCGCTACATTGGGCTCGGCTCTCACCCTTTCGGAGAGGCTGCTCAATTAGCGGCAAAGGGAGACCCCTCTGGTTTCTGCGCACGGTACCGCAAGCGACGGTAGCTCTGGCAGAGAGGGATTGAAATAGTGTGATGCTTGTATAAAAGTTATCAACGTACAAATGGTAACCTTTATCAAGCATTGGGTGGACCAAATCCCACACTATTTTCCCACTCACCCCCAAAGCAAGTGGACATTCTGGGGGCTGGATCCTACTGTCCTTTCCTTGGTAAACTCTAAAGCTGAGAGTGTACCCTGAGGTACTCTCACACAGCTTGTAGAGTTTTATCCCGTACCTCGCCCTTTTGCTGGGCAGGTACTGACGGAACTGAAGCCTCCCTTTGTAGTGGACGAGGGATTCATCCACACAAATTTCCCTTTCGGGAATGTACACTTCAGCAAACTTGTTGCTGAAGTGTTCGATGAGCGGACGAATTTTGAACAGTCTATCAAAATTCGGGTCATCGCGGGGAAGGCTTTCAGTGTTGTCCCTGAAATGGAGAAATTTATGAATCGCCTCAAAACGTTTGCGAAACATAACCATGCCAAATACTGGAGTTTGATATAAAATATCAGTACTCCAGTATTGGCGAATTTCTGGTTTCTTCACAATCCCCATGTGAAGAACCAGTCCCCAATATTTAATCATTTCTACAGAGTCCACGGGACTCCAAGTAGAGAATGAAGAAATTGGGTGTTCGGCCAAAAATTGCTGGGCATACAAGTTTGTTTGCTCCACCATGAGACTGACGATTGACTCAGAGAAAAAGACTTTGAAAAAGTCTATTTCCCTGAAGTTGGCAGTCTCAAACTGGATTCCTGATTGGGGAACGAAAAAAATCAGGAATCCGTGGAGCAAAATTTTCAGGGACGGGGGTCCAGGAGGGAGCACTAGTGCTAGGTTGGGCGTGACTAGCACTAGGTTGGGGGAAACTCACACGACTGTGGGACTTCCTCCAAGGTACCCGACTCTTCCTCCCTGGGCTCTGGACGATTTCTCGTCCTGCGACATCTTGGTGGTGGCAAGTCTATGTCGCTGGAAGAGGAAGAGTGGGAGGTATAGAGAAAGGTGGGGTCCTCCTCACTATCAGTTTCGGAGGCAATAATTTCATATGCCTCCACAACTGAGTAGACCCTTTGTGACTGGGATGAGCGGGACATTGTGTGTGTGCGTGCGTAAAAAAGCTTTATTATAGTGTGCGTGGGCGTGTGTATGTGCGAGTGTTTGGTGAAAAACTTTCTACTGCAGGACGGGGCTGTCGGGCGCGGGCAGTCGGGCGCGGGCAGTCGGGCGCGGGCGCGGGCGGGCAGGCAGGCGCGGGCGAGGGCGGGCAGGCAGGCGCGGGCGAGGGCGGGCAGGCAGGCGCGGGCGAGGGCGGGCAGGCAGGCGCGGGCGAGGGAGGGCAGGCGCGGGCGAGGGAGGGCAGGCGCGGGCGAGGGAGGGCAGGCGAGGGAGGGCAGGCAGGCGCGGGCGAGGGAGGGCAGGCAGGCGCGGGCGAGGGAGGGCAGGCAGGCGCGGGCGAGGGAGGGCAGGCGGGCGAGGGCGGGCAGGCGCGGGCGAGGGAGGGCAGGCGGGCGAGGGAGGGCAGGCGGGCGAGGGAGGGCAGGCGCGGGCGAGGGAGGGCAGGCGCGGGCGAGGGAGGGCAGGCGAGGGAGGGCAGGCAGGCGCGGGCGAGGGAGGGCAGGCAGGCGCGGGCGAGGGAGGGCAGGCAGGCGCGGGCGAGGGAGGGCTGGCGGGCGAGGGCGGGCAGGCGCGGGCGAGGGAGGGCAGGCGGGCGAGGGAGGGCAGGCGGGCGAGGGAGGGCAGGCAGGCGCGGGCGAGGGAGGGCAGGCAGGCGCGGGCGAGGGAGGGCAGGCAGGCGCGGGCGGGGGCTGTCAGGCGAGTAAAGAACCAGCAACAGATGGAGCCGGCAGCAGCAGGTGATCAGGGGGTGATCAGGGGGGCACGGGGTGATCAGGGGGGGCACGGGGTGATCGGGGTGATCACTGGGGGGGGTGATCACCAGGTGAGGATGGGGCTATCAGTTGCGAGGGGGGGGGCAGAAGGGGAGCCGAGGACCAGCTACAGATGGAGCGGGCAGCAGGTGATCAGGGGGTGATCAGGGGTGCACGGGGTGATCAGGGGGGCACGGGGTGATTGGGGTGATCACCAGGGGAGGATGGAGCTGTCAGGCACTGGGGGGGCAGGAGGGGAGCAGAGGACGAGCTGTTTTTATGAAGCCGGCAGCAGCAGTAGGTGATCAGGGGGTGATCAGGGAGTGATCAGGGGGACACGGGGTGATCACTGGGGGGGTGATCACCAGAGGAGGATGGGGCTGTCAGGTGCGGGGGGGGGGGGCAGGAGGGTAGCAGAGGACCAGCTGTAGATGAAGCCGGCAGCGGGTGATCAGGGGGTGATTGGAGTGATCACCAGGGGAGGATGGGGCTGTCAGGTGCGTTTGGGGGCAGGAGGGGAGCAGAGGATCAGCGGAAAATGTAGATGGCAGCAGCAGGTGATTGGGGGGGCAGGGGGTGATCACAAGGGGAGGAGGCCAGAAAATGGAGCTGTCAGGCGCAGGGGGGGCAGGAGGGAGGAGGGGAGTAAATGGTGCCTGCAGGAGGAGGTGAGCAAATGCAGCAGGTGATTAGGGGGGGCAGGGGGTGATCACCCGTTCAGGTGGTGATCGGGGGGCAGGGGGGAGGGAGCGGAGGTCGGGTGGAGTGGAGGACAGGAGGGGGGAGTACCTGTCCTCAGCACACAGCAGCGGTGGTGCTAGCAGCGGCGGCGATCGCGGGCTCTGTCGGGCAGGTCAGCGGTCAGGCACCTCGCTCCTCGGCTTCCACAGATGGGATGAAGCTGAGGAGCAAGGCAGACATTGTTTTTCTCCGCCCCTCCACATCTGATTGGAGGGCTAGCGTCACATGGACGCTAGCTCCAATCAGATCAGAGGGGGGGGTGACAAAAAGGTCACCAGGAGTGATCGTAGACACGGGGGGGCTAAGCCACCCCCCCTGGGGTCAAGTATAGGTCCCCCTGTACCTGCGTGCCGGGTGACCTTTCATTCACCCCGGTCACCCAGCCCGCAGGAGGGCGATCATTCTGTGACTGTCATGTCGGACGCTATTCACACCACAGCGTCCGGCAGGCAGCGGTAGTTCCATCTCCGTGCACTATAGCCTCAGTGGCGCCGGCTTGATTTTACTCAGGTTATCGGGGGTTAATCTAGCTGGAAATCAGGTGGGATGTTTGGTCACGCCCACGGTCTTTGTGCTGGCCTGTGGGCGTCGCCGATTATAGCTTGTGTTTTATGCCAAGTGGTTCCGGTCTGGAGAGGAGGTGTTGGAGAGAGAAATTCATATCTGGTGGCGTATGATCCGTTGTTACCTTTTCGCCTTTCTATATTTGTGCTTTGTTTTGCCCTGTTCACATTACAGTATTGTCCTGTGTGTTTGCGGCGCGGTGTGGTTTAAGTTCTCCCTGTCTGTCACTACTGTGTGGGCTTTGGTGGTTTGACAACTCACTGGGTGGAGGGTTCAGCTTAGGGCTGAGCAGGAGATAAGGAAAGGTTGGAGGCTCAGGCATTTGCACCATTAGCAAAAACCCTGGGTTGAGGGTCAGACAGGGTTTTCCCTAGTTGGAGGGACTCCGCAGGGGCCCCGGGTATTTCAGCCTCCTTTGACCTAAGCCCCGCATAACAGTGACACAGGGTATGCGTCACAGGTCGGTTTGGCACCGACTTTCATGACGCATACGCTGTGTCACAGGTCGGGAAGGGGTTAACGTCCAGAATTCACAAAGTAAACAGCACACGGTATCCTCCGGATCGCAGTTGGGAATCAAGGCAGTCCGTATCTGAGACTGGTTCCCATGGGCGACTGCACTACCGTGTTACGCTGAGGCGTGCTAGGCCTTTTGTCTTTGCTTGGCTCCATGTTACTTCACACAGGCTGAGCATTGCAAACCAATACTGACACACCCAATCCTTTGCTGCGGGGTTTTTAAACGGAATCTGTGGCCATGGGCCACTTGTAAGACCCGGCCTGGAGGGAGCGAATTGCCCCACTTCCATCCTGTATTTCGCTCCAAAAATAAAAGCCCATGCCAGGTTTTCTTAAATCTGCCTTGGGCAAATAGCATGCCCAAGATCAAACTTACTTTTATTTTGCACTGCAATCACAGCTATACCTGTGACTACAATGCACTGCAACAGTCTTAATACGCTTCTATGAGCATAGCGACCCTTGCATAAAACACCTGTCACTGCCTCACATACCCCCCTCCATTCAAACTTGTGGGGTTGAACATTTGTTACCATACAGGGGGCCCCGTGACAGGGCATCTTCATTTCCTTGCGAATTCCCTGTCTAATGTTCCACTGAGAAACTAAAGTTTTGTAGGGACAGGAACCATCTGATGACGAGAGCATCCCTCTCTTTTGCATTGCTCACCCAGACAAGGGGTGAATGGTTCGTTATGAAATGAAACTGAAACCCGAGCAAATAGTAGCGTAGGGACTCCAAGGCCCACTTAATCACCAAGCACTTCTTCGCTACTACGCTATAAATTTTTCTCTGCCGGGGCCAGTTTCCTGCTCAAGTAGTTGTTTAGTTGTTCATCCCCGTTCACCTCTGGCAACAGTACTGCTCCTAGACCTACCTCTTTTTCCGATGAGGCTCTAATACGATGTCCATCAGCCTCTAGAATGTGGCATGAGCCCCATGTAATCGAAAAGACAAGACAACATAGAAATAGAGGCCTTCTGGCGTTATAAAAGCAGTCTTTTCTTTCGTCGATTCAGTCAGTGGGACCTGCCAGTAACCTTTGGTAAGACTGAGCGTGGTGAAGTACTGGGCCTCCCCCAGTCTCTCAATTAGCTTGTCGACCCAGGGCATTGGATGGAGGTCAAACTTGAACACCTCATTTAATTTTCTGAAGTCATTACAAAAACGTAATGACCAGTCTGGCTTTGGATTTAGTACAATGGGGGAAGCCCACTCACACCGGGATTCCTCGATGACTCCCAACTGAAGCATTTGCTTCAGTTTGACCGTGATGGCTTGCCTCCGGGCTTCTGGCACTCAGTATTGTTTCACCTGTACCCTTACCTGGGGCTCGGTTACAATGTCATGCTGGATCACCGAAATCCGACCCAGCAGCTCTAAGAATACCTCCGTATTCTGTTGCACCAGAACCCGAGCCTCCCGTCACTGCTGTTTTGTGAGAGCGTCATTTATTTTAACCTGACCCTCGGCCGCGTCCTTGGCCGGTGACAGAGGGTTCCCCGTTGATACGACCGGAGTCACCTCCGTGACTCTCCTTCCAAGCTTTTAGCAGGTTTACATGGTACAGTTGTTTGGGGTTTCCTCTTTAAACGCTAATAGATTCTAGAATTTACTTTTCCCACCTTCCCCCATATCTCATATGGCCCTTTACACTTAGCCATGAGTTTACTCTATGTGGTGTAACAGGGAAAAAAAAAAGAGGGTGCACCTCCATTAGGTAGTCTGCATGTCAATCTGTGTAACCGGGTGCCACCACCGAACCTGAAAATACAACGTGAATTAAAGCAAAAAGACCAGACACAAATGGACGTGCACATCATTTTCAATACTCAGATCAAGATAACAATAATAAAATAAATAGCTTTATTTAGACATTAGGACACACAAATCCACAAACAATAAAAACAATTAACTGCCAGTTGTGTACTGTTGATTTAACACACGGGTATGAAAACTGACAGGTAGTCACCACTTAACATTGAGAGGGTGCGGGTTGTTCGCCATGATGAATATTTGTTTTTAATTGTTTTTATTGCTTGTGGATTTGTGTGTCCTAATAAAGCTATATATATTATTGTTATCTTGATCTGAATATTGAAACAGGTGTGCATGCCCATTTGTGTCTGGTCTTTTTTTATTTGATTTACTCTCTGTGGTGGACACTAGTACCAACACCCGGTCCCCTTCTTTATAGGTCGTGAAAATAGCTCTTATATTATACGTGCGGCTCTGCGCAGCCTTGGTATTTATCAAATGCTCCTTTACTATAAGCCTGACAGCCAAAATCCAGTCCTGCATGCTTGCCACGTGCTCGATTACACTCAGATGTGGAGTTGGCTCCTGTTAACACATCTCCTTAACTATGTCGAGCAACCCCCTCGGATGACTGCCATACAATAGCTCAAATGGTGAGAAACCTGTGGACGCCTGTGGTACCTCGCGGATAGCAAACATTAGATAGGGCAATAACATGTCCCAATAACATGTGCCAATGTTAATAAGTGTCTTATTAAACCTCTCTACTAACCCGTCGGTTTGTGGGTGGTACACCAACGTGCATAGCTGTTTGATCCGGAGCAGCTTGCATAGCTCCTTGGTCACCTTGGACATAAAAGGAGTCCCCTGTTCCGTGAGGATCTCCTTTGGTAGCCCAAGAAGACAAAAAATGGCAAATAGTTTGTGAGCTATTAGTTTTGCTGAGGTGTGGCAGAGAGGTATCGCCTCTGGGTACCGTGTGGCGTAGTCCACTATGACCAAAATATGTTGATAGCCACAGCCAGATTTCACTATAGGCCCCACCAGATCCATTGCTATCTGCTCAAATGGGACCTCTATAATGGGTAGAGGCACCTATGAACTCTGGAAATGTGCAGTGAGTGTGGCAAGTTGTCACTCAGGACAGAACTCAATACCTCTGGACCTCAGCGTAGATCCTAGGCAAAAAAAAAAAAAAAAAATGGATGCAGTATGCGCTACTGCATCTTTTTGGCTCCCAAGTGCCCTGCCAGCATGCGGGTGTGAGTCATTTTGGCACTACCAGTTGTTCCACCACTTAATCCTGGATTTTATCCACCCTGTATAACAAATCCCGGTGAATAGCCATGCGAGGGAAAACTGCCTCGGCACCCGGTTGCTGAGCCACTCCATTTATTTCCATCACCCTTTCTTGTGCCTGGGCCAGAGTAGAATCCTGGAGCTGAGCTGTCCAGATCTTACCAGGGGACACTTCCAGCTCGGGGATCAGTGGGGTCTCCTCAACCTCCCCTATCAATACCTTTAGAGGAAACCTATCAGGGTTACACTCTGTCCCTAGGTTGGCGACCCCTTCAGCAGGAATCCCCAACTCGGGATCTTCGGGTTCCGCGCCAGAAATAACATTTACCTTTGGTAGTTTTAACCATGGTCTCCCATAGGGACCATAATAGGGGCAAGTCTCTTCCCAACACAGTCCCATATGGAAGGGTCTTCACCACTCCCACTACATGTTTTACTTTTCCACACCGTGTGGAAAAAGTAACCTCCGTGGTCGGGTACTCCTTGAGATCCCCATGTATACACACCACCCCCACTTTCCGTACATTGGAGTTGTCCCCAGCATCAAGGAACCCATGCACCAGAGTCATTAAGCTCCCCGAGTCAAAGAGAGCCTCCGTTTGGTACCCGTTGACGAGTACTTGGCACAATTGGGGTTCGCTGCCAGCAGTACCTGTAGTTTAGGTGCAGACTTGCTAGGCATACATAGACACATGGCGAGTATACACGCTGTCCATGGGTTCAGCTGTCAGGAGGCAGTTGGCAGCCACATTTCCGGGCCCTTGGCACCGCCAACACTTAATAGCTGCCACACAACTAGACCTTGGGGCCAACTTAGGGGAACCGGTTCTCTTGTTACTCTCACTTTGGGTTACTCCCTCCATACGGACTCGGTCCTGGTTGGCCCCAGCAGAGTCGGGGACCTTTCTCAGGCTCCTGGGCTGGCGGTGTTCGACGTGACAGCTGAAGTGGAGCAGTGTCCCATATAAAGTCCTGAGTGGCTGTATACCGCTCAACCAGTCCAACCACCTGGTCCAGAGTGGCCTGGTCCACTTGCCCTACCCAACGCTGTATGGCTGCTGGCAGAACCCTCTACAGCTGGTCAACTACCACCCTCTCTACCATCTGGAAAGGGGCTAAGGTCTCAGGCTGAAGCAATTTTTTTTTTTTTTAATCAGCTGCAGCAAGTCATATGCCTGATACCGGGCAGGACAAGACTCCGTAAAGGACCACTGGTACACCCGCAGAGCCCGCACATATGTATTAACCCCAAGTCGGGCAAGGATCTCACCTCTCAGCTTCTCATAGTCCAGTGCATCGTCCCGACTGAGATCCAGGTAGGCCTTCTGGGCATCTCCCGTCAGGAAGGGGGCCTGTTATGATTGGGTCACCGAAGAGGAGAGCAAGCCCAAGCCAAGCCACAGAA
The DNA here is from genome assembly GCF_039654945.1 of Dendrobates tinctorius. NCBI lineage: Eukaryota > Metazoa > Chordata > Amphibia > Anura > Dendrobatidae > Dendrobates > Dendrobates tinctorius. Next base: position 5,789,586 of record NW_027361726.1, on the reverse strand, counting down.
AACCAGAGAGGTTGGTAACTAAGCGAATTGCAGACCCCTGATCCTATCCACACAACTAGCAGTAGCTGTGGAGCATGCCTACGATGATCCTAGATGCCTCGGCACAGCCGGAGTGCTAACTAAGCCTAAAGCAAGAAAAGGGGAAATCTAAACTGCCCCAGAACAGACCCCAAAGGAATAGATAGCCCCAAACATATATTGTCGGTGAGACAAGATGAAAACACAAACGCAGGCAGGAAAATAGACTGAGCAAACGATGGGGCCCACACTGACTAGACAGGACAGGAAAGGAAAGACACTGTCTGCAATCACGCAAAAAACCCTGCAAAAAAGTCCAACACATCTGATGCAAAAAATACTGAAGTCGTACGACTTCGCCCACTATATCAGCACTCTGGTATATTATGAAAGCAGAGCAAAAAGAGGCCAATCTAATAAGGGACAAAAACAAACTGGCACAAGCAGTAACATATGGATGGTGATTCAGCACAACCCCAGCCAGAGCTGGCTGACCCACACAAAACTGAAAGACAAAACCAGATCAAATGTAAACAGAGTAGCAAATGAACACTTAGCTGAACATGCAGGGACTGAGCTGGAAACTAAGACCTCAGGAGGCAGGAAGAAAATCACCAGCAGGGATAGAGGGAGTCGGCTGTCTTAAATCCCAGATCTCCAATAGTCGTCCTCATTATCAGGTGGCAAGCCTCTGTTAATCAGATCAGCTCCATTACCTACAGTAACCACCAGAGGAAGCCCAGAAAGAGAACTCGCAACCCCTCTGTCAATTTGGCCAACTCCACTACCTTCAGTGGTAACCAGAGGTAGGCCAGAAAGCGAATTCACAACAGAGGCCACCACTTCAGCTCACTGGGACATCGGCAAGCTGTCCCGCTCTGTTGTGCGCTCAAACACAGTGAGGAAATCCTCCAAATTGTCCTCAAGACTCATCTTCCTCAGTGGTGACCGGACTGTGTACCGGGCCTCTGAAAGGATTGGGGACGCTGGTGATGGTGCCTCTCTCAGGGCCGCAATCTGCTGTAGAATCAGCTCATTAGTTTTCTGCTGCTGACGATTGTGCTGCTGCAACTGGTGCTACTCCTGCTGCGGTTGCTCTTGTTGTTGCTGCTGAAACTGCAGCGGCTAGCTCTTGCTGTTGCCACTGGAACTGCAGCTGCTCCTGCTGCCGTTGCTGGGTGGAGGCCAACTGTTTGAGTATTTCCTCCATCTTGTCAGCAGGCTTGAGCTGTGGGCATGCCTCAGTTCACAATGCCCGCATTCTCCAACCATATGTAGTGCAGCGGGGTTGGTGCAGTGATCCAGGAAATTTCAAAACAAACGTGCTTTAATGTACAGACTCACAAAATAAACAGCACACGGTATCCTTCGGATCGCAACTGGGAATCAAGACAGTCCGTACACGAGACCCATTCCCGTGGGCAACTGCACCACCCTGCTACACTGAGGTGTGCGAGGCCTTTTGGCTTTGCTTGGTTCCATGTTACTTCACACAGGCTGAGCTTTGCAGAGCCATCTGCTCTGCAGTTTGCAATTCAAGATTGACACACCAAATCCTTTGCTGCGGGGATTTTAAATGGAATCTGTGGCCATGGGCCACTTGTAAGATCTGGCCTGGAGGGAGCCAAATGCCCCACTTCCATCCTGTAGTTCGTTCCAAAAATAAAAGCCCATGCCGGGTTCTTAAATCTGCCTTGGGCAAATAGCTTGCCCAAGATCAAACTTACTTTTATTTTGCACTGCAATCACAGCTATGCCTGTGACTACAATGCACTCCAGCGGTCTTAATACGCTTTTATGTGCATTCTGGGGGACACATAGCTACCCTCGAATATAACACCTGTTACTACAGATAGCAGCGCTGATTGGGCGCAGAGCTCACCTGACATAACTTTACGTGAACCCCGGGAACATGAGTGTCGACATAGGAGTTGTATAGGTGTTTTAATTTTAACAAGGCCAAAGAAGAAGAATGAGAAAGGGTTTGTCCAAATAGAAGACATCCCTTTTAACACTATACATAAACAAAACATGCAATGTGTAGCTTTCAGCTTTTGTATATGACTGCCACTTTAAGATACAATCTTCACCTTTTTCCCCTGCAGCGATTTTAGCAAACACATGCCAGAGTAAAGAAGAAATATGGGTCTTCTCCGCACAATAATCCTGGCTCGGCAGTGATGGATTAGGTCACTGCTCTTAATATCGCTGGAGTGGTTATATACTATGTAATGATCATTTACTTTTTTATTGTGAATTACAGGGACAAAAACAATCCTGCCCGTTGTAAGCGACCGTTCTCTATAATAGGAAAAATAGCTGGTATTTACCTGGCAAGCTGAGACTTAATGGGCAAGAGACAAGTCCCAAAATAATAAATTAATAGGTGCTTCTATTGCATGGTGTAGAGCTTCCATTATTTCAAGATACTGTCATCTTCTCTGGGGAAAGAGAAGTTTTTGTACCCCTCCGGCATAAGGGTCAGGCGTATGACTGCTCATTCTGCACCCCCTATAGCTTTACATGGGTGCGTATCAGGTTTCAAACTATTCTTATTCCATATTGCACCTAATACCCACAATCCTTCAACCTATTACTCAATTTCTCCATATTCTTGGCACAAACCAAACTCACCCTCTTAATATTTGCCAATGTTAGAGGTACCTTTTCGCAGGTTCCTATAGCACAAGACAAAACAGAGGGTACTTATGCCTCAGCGCCACTTTTTAACGGCGCAGAGAAATAAATGTATAGCGCCCCTCAGAATCGGAATTTCTCCAGAGTCTCAGAGAACATGATTTGGGCCAGTTTAGGGTTATGGTTAGGATTAGGGTTGATTAGAATGGGGGAGTTCCACTGTTTAGGTACATCAAAAATAACATGGCACCCGCCATTGATTCCAGCCAATTTTGGGTTCAATAAGTCAAACTGTGCTCCCTCCCTTCTGAGCCCTGCCACGCGCCCAAACAGTGGCTTTCCCCCACATACGAGGTATTGGAGCACTCAGGACAAATTGCATAATAAATTTTATGGTCCATTTTCTCCTGATACCCTTGTGAAAATAAAAAAAAATGGTTCCAAAGTAATTTTTTTGTGCAAAAAGTAAAATGCTAAATATTTCCTTCCACATTGCTTTAGTTCTCGTGAAGCACCTGAAGGGTTAATAAACTTCTTGAATGTGGTTTTGCGCACCTTGAGGGGTGCAGTTTTTAGAATGGTATCACTTTTGGGTATTTTCTGCTATACTGACCCCCAAACTCACTTCAAATGTGAAGTGGTCCCTAAAAAAATGGTTTTGTAAATTTTGTTGGAAAAATTAGAAATCGCTGGTCAACTTTTAACCCTTATAAACGTCCTAACAAAAAAAAATTATGTTTCCAAAATTTTGCTGATGTAAAGCTGACATATGGGAAATGTTATTCATTAACTATTTTGTGTGACACCACTCTAATTTAAGGGTACAAAAATTAAAAGTTTGAAAATTGCAACATTGCCAAAGATCCAATTTTGTCACAAATAAACAAGTGATATCAAAGAAATTTTACCACTATCCTGAAGTAAAATAGGTCACGAAAAACACGATCTCAGAATCAGTGGGATACGTTGAAGTGTTCTAGACCTATAACCTCATAAAGTGACAGTGGTCAGAATTGTAAAAATTGGCTTGGCCATTAAGTACCAAATTGGCTCTGTCACTAAGAGGATATAATGGGCCCCATATAATGCTTTGAGCCCTGGGAGTTATCCTGTCCCCTTTGCAGAAAAGCAACCCCAAACTATGATGTTTCCCCTACCATGCCTCACGGATTGGACTGTGTTCTTTAGACTGTGGTCCCAGCTCTCTTCAGGACATTGATCAGGACCTCCTGTGTAGTTCTGGGCTGATTCCTCACCTTTCTCAGAATCATACTTACTCCACGAGGCGAGAACGTTCATGGAGCCCCAGAACGAGGAAGATTGACAGTTATCTTGTGTTTCTTCCATTTTCTAATAATTGTGCCAAAGGCTGTTGCCTTCTCACTAAGCTGCTTGTCCTGTTGCAGGTCTAAAACTTGGTCCCTGGTGTCCTTAGACAGCTCTTTGGTCTTGGCAGGTAATGAGTTCAAACAGGTGCAATTAACCACTTTACCCCCAAGGGTGACTTGCATGTTAATGACCAGGCCAATTTTTACAATTCTGACCATTGACCCTTTATGAGTTAATAACTCTGAAATGCTTCCATTGGTCACGGTGATTCTGACAATGTTTTCTCATGACATATCGTACTTCATGATAGTGGTAAAACTTATTTGATATGACTTGCGTTTATTTGTGGAAAAAAAAATGGAAGTTTGGCGAAAATTGTGAAAATTTCGCAATTTTCAGGCTGTGTGCCCACGTAGCAATTTTTAAGCGTTTTTGCCGCGATTTTCAGCGCGAAAACGTTTAAAAATCGTGTACAGAACGCCCCCCATGCATACCTATGGCATTTCGCACATGCTGTGCTAATGCTGCGCTTTTTTCCACGGCGGAATCGCATCGCGGAAAAAAATCGCAGCATGCTCATTCTTTTGCGCGGAATCGCAAAGAATTGCCGCGATTCCGCACCCATAGGAATGCATGAGAATCGCTTACTTCCCGCATGTGGCTATGCCCACCATGCGGGAAATTGAGCGTCTCATGTGCGGTTGGTACCCACGGTGTGGAGGAGAGGAGACTGTCCTCCAGGCCCTGGGTACCATACCCCTGTAAAAAAAAAGAATAAAAAATTAAAAAAAATCGGGGTATATTTACCTTTCGGTGTCCCGCGCTGCATCCCGGCCTAAGCGTTCCCAGTAATGCCTTGCGGCAAGGCCCTGTAATGACGTGGTCTCGCGAGATCGCTATAGCAAAGCGAGACTACGTCATCACAGGTCTCGCAAGGCATTACTGGGAACGCTGTGGCCCGTGATGGCAGCGCGGGACGCCGGAAGGTAAATATACCCCGATTTTTTTATTTTTTTTTAGCATTTTAACATCCTATCTTTTACTATTGAGGCCGCATAGGCGGCCTCAATAGTAAAAACCTGGTCACACTTGTCAAACACTATGTTTGCCGAATGTAACCAACCTGTCAATCACTTTACAAGCGATGCTTCAAATCGCTTGGAAAGTGCTTGAATATCGCACGCGAAAATCGCGGCAAAATCGCGATCATAATCGCGGTAAAATCGCGGTGAAATCGCGCAGAAAAAACGCGCGATTTCTGGGAAGGAGTTCGGTTTTTAGTGAGCGTTTTAAAACGCTACGTGGGCACATAGCCTTAAACTTTGAATTTTCATGCCCTTAAATCACAGAGATATGTCACACAAAATACTTAATAAGTAACATTTCCCACAATTTTTTTTGGTTAGGAAGTTATAAGGGTTAAAAGTTGACCAGCGATTTTTCATTTTTAGAACACCATTTTTTTTTTTAGGGACCGCATCACATTTTAAGTCACTTTGAGGGGTCTATATGATAGAAAATACCCAAAAGTGACACCATTCTAAAAACTGCACCCCTGAAGATGCTCACATTCAAGACGTTTATTAACCTTTGGGCTGATAAATGGCAAATGAGCTTTAATGGGGATAAATGTAAGGTCATGCACTTGGGTAGAACAAACAAAATGTATAATTACCGTATATACTCGTGTATAAACCGAGATTTTTCAGCCCATTTTTTTGGGCTGAAAGTCCCCCCTCTCGGCTTATACACGAGTCATATACCTGGGGGTCGGTGGGGGAGCGGGAGTGTCAGAGATCATACTTACCACCCCTGGCGCGGTCTCTGCAGCTCCCCCGCTCCTCCACGGTCTCCCTTCAGCGGTCACAAGGTACCACTCATTAAACTCATGACCATGTGCATATTCATGAGTGTAATGAGCGGTACCACGTGACCGTTGAAGGCAGGAAGGGAGACTGTGGAGAAGCGATGCTGCCGCTGCAGAGACCACGCCAGGGGAGGTAAGTATAGCGATATTCACCTGTCCGGGGTGTCCATCACTGCTCACCGCTGTCTGCTGCATCCTCTGTCTGTGACGTTTAGGCAGCAGGGGGCGTGGTGACGTGGTTAGTGCGCGCTGTGTCCTCTGCTGGCTGAACGTCAATGACAGACGACATGGCAAACAGCGGTGAGCAGCGATGGCCCCCAGACAGGTGAGGTCCTTAGCAGGAGAGGTGAGTATGGTATTATTTTGCAGCAGCAGCATATGGGGGCATATCCTATGTGGCACCATATGGGGGCATATCCTATGGAGCACCATATGGGGGCATATCCTATGGAGCACCATATGGGGGCATATCCTATGGAGCAGCATATGGGGGCATATCCTATGTGGCAGCATATGGAGGCATATCCTATGGAGCAGCATATGGGGGCATATCCTATGGGGCAGCATATGGGGCTGCATATGGGGGCATATTCTATGGAGCATTTTATGGGGGCATAATCTATGGAGTCATAACCTTTATTGAGCATTATATGGGGCATATTATTCTATGGAGCATCTTGTGGGGGCATTATTAACCTTTGTGCAGCATTATATGGGGTGTATTTTGTATGGAGCATCTTCTGGGGCCCATCATGAACTGTATGGAGCATTATATGGGGCTCCTGATTCAATATGGATATTCAAAAACATTTAACCTACTGATGTCTCAATTAATTTTACTTTTATTGGTATCTCTTTTTATCTTTGAAATTTACCAGTAGCTGCTGCATTTTCCACCCTAGGCTTATATGCGAGTCAATAAGTTTTGCCAGTTTTTTGTGGCAAAATTAGGGGGCGGGGGTCGGCTTATACACAAGTATATACGGTATGTGCTTAATTGTAAAACACTGGGTAAAACTGTCACTGAGAAAGCCCAGGGTGTATGGGTGGACGACAAACTCACATTTACCAGCCAGTGTCAGGCAGCTGCTGCAAAGGCAAATAAAATAATAGGATGCATTAAAAGACGCATAGATGCTCATGAGGAGAACATAATTTTACCTTTATATAAGTCACTATAGTGCGCCCACACTTAGAAAACTGTGTACAGTTCTGGTCTCCGGTGTATAAAAAAAGACATAGCTGAACTGCAGCGGCTGCAGAGAAGAGCGACCAAGGTGATTAGGGAACTGGGGGGTCTACAATACCAAGACAGGTTATTACACTTGGGGTTATTTAGTTTGGAAAATCAAAGGCTTAGGGGTGATCTTATTACAATGTATAAATATATGAGGAGACAGTACAAATACCTTTCTAATGATCTTTTTACTCTTAGACCTGTGACGGGGACAAGTGGGCATCCTCTACGTCTGGATGAAAGAAGGTTTAAGCATACTCACAGATGCGGATTCTTTACTGTAAGAGCAGTGAGACTATGGAACTCTCTGCCATATGATGTTGTAATGAGTAATTCCCTACTAAAATTTAAGAAGGGACTGGATGCCTTTCTTGAAAAGTTTAATATTACAGGTTATATACACTAGTCTCCTTGACATTGCGTTGATCAGGGAGCTAGTCTGATTTCTGTATGTGGAGTCGGGAAGCTTACTGTTTGCCACATGAGGTTTTTTTTGCCTTCCTCTGGATCAACATGTTAGGGCAGGTTAGGTTAGGATAGGATATGGGTGAACTAGATGGACTTAAAGTCTTCCTTCAACCTTAATAACTATGTTACTATGTTCAGGTGCATCACAGGAATTTTTGGAATGTTTAAAAAAAAAAAAAAATGAACATTTAACTTTTTTTCACAAAAAAATTACTTCAGATCTAATTTGTTTTATTTTACCAATGTTAACAGGAGAAATTGGACCCCAAAAGTGGTTGTACAATTTGTCCTGAGTACGCCGATACTCCATATATGCAGGTAAACCATTGTTTGGGCGCATGGCAGAAATCAGAAGGTAAGGAGCACGGTTTGACTTTTCAATGCAAAATTGGCTGGAATATCTCCATGTCGCGTTTGGACAGCCCCTGATGTGCCTAAACAGTGGAAAACCCCCAAAAGTGACACAATTTTGGAAAGCAGTCCCCTAAGGAACTTATCTAGATGTGTGATGAGCACTTTGAACCCTCAAGTGCTTCACAGAAGTTTATAGCGTAGAGCCGTAAAAATAAAATCTTTTTTTCACAAAAATTATCTTTTTGCCCCCAATTTTTTTATTTTCCCAAGAGTACCAGGAGAAATTGGACCCCAAAAAGTTGTTTTGAAAATTGTCCTGAGTATGCAGATACCCCATATGTGGGGGTAAACTAATGTTTGGGTGCATGGCAGAGTTCGGAAGAGAAAGAGCACAGTTTGACTTTTTCAAAGCAGAATTGGCTGGAATTGAGATCAGACGCCATGTCTCGTTTGGAGAGCCCCTGATGTGCCTAAATAGTGGAAAGCCCCCAATTCTAACACACCCCTAACCTTCGCCCCAACCCTAACCCTAATGCAGTGTTTCTCAACTCCAGTCCTCAAGACCCACCAACAGGTCATGTTTTCAGGATTTCCTTAGTATTGCACAGGTGATGGAATTAATGCTTGAGCAGGTGTTGAAATCACCTGTGCAATGCTAAGGATATCCTGAAAACTTGACCTGTTGGTGGGTCTTAAAGACTGGAGTTGAGAAACACTGCCCTAATGGGAAAATGGAAATACTTTTTTTTTATATTATTTTTCCCTAAGGGGGTGATAAACGGGGGTTTGATTTGTTATTTATAGCGGGTTTATATGGTTGGCAGCTGTCGCACACCAAAAGCCATTTTTTATTGCAAAAAAAATTTTTGTATCACCACATTTTGAAAGCTATAATTTTTCCATATTTTGGCCTACAGAGTCATGTGAGGTCTTGTTTTTTGCAAGACGAGTTGACGTTTTTATTGGTACCATTTTCGGGCACATGACATTTTTTGATCACTTTTTATTCTGTTTTTTGGGAGACAGAATGAGCAAAAACCAGCAATTCATGAATTTCTTTTTATGTTTTGCGTCAGTACGATTACAGCGATACCTTTTTTATATCATTTTTTATGTTTTGGCACTTTTATATGATAAAACTACTTTATAGAAAAAATAATTGTATTTGCATCATTATATTCTGACAGCTATAACTTTTTTATTTTTTTCAATGATGATGCTGTGTGGAGGCTCGGTTTTTGCGGGACAACATGATGTTTTCAGCGGTACCATGTTTATTTATATCCGTCTTTTTGATCGCGTGTTACTGCACTTTTTGTTCGGCGGTATGATGATAAAGCATTGCTTTTTGCCTTTTTTATGGTGTTCACTAAGGGGTTATAGTGGTACAGTTTTAAAGGTCAGGTCATTACGGACGCGGTGATATCAAATACGTGTACTTTTATTGTTTTGATTTTTTCATTCAAATATTTATTTAGTGATCAAATAAATATTGTTTTATTATTATTTTTTTATATATTTTTACAATTATTAAAAAAAATGTATTTCATTTCGTTTTACACTTTGTCCCACTATGGCACATTCATTTTGTGCAGGCTGATCGCTTTTATAGCATGCAGATCTGCATGCTATACAAGCTGTCAGTGCTGCAGTTTCTATACACTAACCTGAGAGACTTCCTGACATGCACTGCCCAGATGTTGTCATGATGACATCGGGTCTACATGGAAGCGATCGGGACCCCGATCCAAATCCAAAGGCACAGGGGCTGTCAGCCCTTCTGCCGGCTCCGAAACGCTGCAATATTGTTTGATCGCAGTGTTCCGGGGGTTAAAGTGCCCGAAGCAGTCTGTGACCACTCCTGGCACTTAGTGTCGAGTGTCAGTTGTGAGAATCAGCTGACACCCAGCCGCAATCGGCTGCACTCCCCCCCCCCGTGAGCGCAGCTTATCGCCCATGACATACTATCATGTCCATGGGCAGTAAGTCCCAGTGCACATGGACGGGATAGTACATCTAATGGCAGAAAGGGGTTAATACAGGTAATGAGTGCAGAGTAGGAAGCTTCTTAATAAAAAAAAAAAAACTAACAGGCCTGTGAGCCAGAATTCTTGCTGGTTGGTCAGTGATCAAATACTTATTTCATGCAATAAAATGCAATTTAGGGTTAGGATTAGTGTTAGGGGTGTATTGGGGTTAGATTTGTGGTTAGGGTTGGGATTAAGGTTATGGGTGTGTTGGGGTTAGGGTTGGAGTTAAAGTTTCGGGGTTTCCACTGTTTAGGTACATCAGGTGTCTCCAAACGCAACATGATGCCATAATTGATTCTTAGCCAAACGGTGCTCCCTCGCTTCTGAGCTCGGCCGTGTGCCCAAACACTGGTTCTCCCCTCATAAGGGGTACCAGCATACTCAGGACAAATTGAACAACAACTTTTGGCATCCAATTTCTCCTGTTACCCTTGTGAAAACATAAAATTGCGGGCTAAAAAAAAATCATTTTTATGGAAAAAAAATCATTTTTTATTTATACGGCTCTGCGTTATAAACTTTAGTGAAACACTTGGCAGTTCATTCTATATGTAATATTTTGGTCACTATTATGGACCTTCTTCAGACAATTAAAAAGTCTTGTTAACGTTCAAGATAGACCCAGTAAGTCATAGTGGCGTGGAAAAATACAAGTAAGCTGCTCATGTGAAGCGGTGAAAAGGCTGCAAATGAGAAACAAAGCGCACTTCTCCTCAGCAGTACAGCACATACCTGGCAGCGCTTTATTTCTCATTTGCAGCCTTTTCACACCTATTCCATTATAGGAATTCGTAGGTGTAAAAACGCAGGCGAAATCCGCACTAAATCCACAGGTAAAACGCAGGCATTTTGACCTGTGGATTCTGCGGAAAAATCCGCAAATGAATCCGCAACGTGTGCACACACCCTTAGAAAGACTTCATCATACAAACGGATGCCTCTGAGTAGGCCTAGGAGCGGTCCTGTCACAGGAGGTAAACGAAAAGAACATCCGGTCACCTACTTGAGTAGGAAACTTAACACGGTAGAGAAAAAGTATAGCGTAGTAGAGAAGGAGTGCTTGGTCATTAAGTGGGCCTTTGAGACCCTACGCTATGTGCCCGGTTGAAAATTTTGCTTGGTGACAGATCATTCACCCTTGGAATGGATGAGAAATGCCAAGGAGAGGAATGCTTGAGTCACCAAACGGTTCCTGTCCCTACAAAATTTTAGCTTCACGGTGAAACATCGAGAACGAAAAAATAAAACGCAGATGTCCTGTCACAGGCACCATGTATGATGACAGTTGTTCAACCCCACAAGTTTGAACAGAAGGGGGATATGTGAGACAGCGAGGGGGTTCATATGTGTCCCCCAGGATGCGTATAGAGACATATTAAACCTGCTGGAGCGCATTGTGATTACAGCCAAACATCTGTGATTACAAGGCAAAGTAAAAGGGAGTGTGGATTTGGTCGAAGTAGTTGACCAAGTCAGATTTTTAGGAAAACCTGATATGAGCTTTTCATTTTAGAGGGATTTGCAGGTTTGGTTATGGGGCGAATCCCTCTCTCCACTCCGGGTTTTGGAATTGGCTCTATATTCAATATTCCCATTTAAACACTCAGTTTTGTCTTGGCTGTGTCAGTTCTGCTTTGCAAGCTGCAGAGCAGGAGGCTCTGTGCAACTCAGGCGTGTGTGAAGCTAACACAGAGCCAGGGACTAAATACAGAGGTGCAATTGCCCCAGCAACAGATTGATTGGAGGACCCGACTATGAACCAGAGGATATCGTTTACCCATTTATATGAGTTTTTTGGAATAAAGAAATTTTATGTTGAACTTTGTGGTCCCTGCCTGTCGCAGTGTTAACACCGCTGCACTACAATATATATTTTTTTCCTCTGAGAAACTGAAGGTTGTGTAGCTAAAAGAGATATTATATAAATGCATGTTTGCTTTTTTTGCAGAGGCCATGTACGATCCATGTGATATTCCCATCCCCTGAATATCCATTTACTGTAGACCCTGGGGCAGAGTGATTGCAGACCTGCCCGTCCTCATGGTAAAGGTAACAATGGAGGAACATCGCTTTGCAGTTGTGGAAGGTTTGTTCGGCACCTGGGAGACTTGTCAACATTTCTGGGAGATTTTCCGCAAGTTTTTTTTCAACCTGCTCTACATTAGGATGGTTGCATTAAAGCACGGAAAGACGCAATGTTGCACAGGCTTTATATGCATTATACTATTCCATGTCTGCAATATGAAACCTTGTGGTCCAATTGCAACATCCATGTCCTGCTACGCCAATGGTGCAGTATAACATTTGATGCATGGAGCAACAATAAGATGGCAAAATAATGGCCACCATTTTTGGAGCCTCCTATAGGGGTGCTCAACCAATTCCAACCTTCACCCATCCCTTTGAAGGCCCTTGCCTACAATATGCCTTTGATAAAATTGGTGTTGTCTTATGTTGCAGTAGAGTTCTTCGACACCCTAAGGCACTGGATCCTAGGTGCACCTGCTACATCAGGACATCCTCAGTGCTAACTAACCAGAAAACTAGTCAGCACATTAGCAAAGTGAATGCTGGTGGCTGTAGCTCTCTTTCTTCTCTTTTGTGAATGATACTTTACAATTGCAATCGTCCGGTGGCACAAGCTAAAAGCGGGCAATTTATAAGCAATTAAATTGGGACATTTAAAGAGGAATGCACAGTTCCTGCCAATGAAAATATATTGAATTGCCTTCAAACACAAAAAGAAATGAGCCTAACGTTTCCCAAGAGATGAAAGAAACCGAAGCCATTTAAACTTGAAGCTTTCAGATTAGGAATAAATTCCCCTCAGCATTGTGATGCCAACCTTATATAACCGACTGACAATACAAAAACCCCCTCCCACCCGCGCTCCCAGTTATCGGCCGCTGCTTCTTTTACTGTCAATCGGCATTAATTGTTGAGCGGCTTAACATCAACTTCAAAAGTATCAACTCTTGTTAGAAAATAATTACCGCTACCTTGTTTAAAGGGTTCGACTGTGTGATTATGCAAAAATGCTCTGCAGGTTTCTTAAAGCAATACGATGTAATATCTTCGTTAAAGCAAAATAAGAAAATTGGATAAATTTCTTCATTATAAACAATCATCTAAAAAGATCCAAAATGTGAGTGGACTACTTTCTCTTTATATATCTTTATTGAGGTACAATGAACAGACAAATTCCCCCCGTAGCCACAGATTTAAGCGCATTTGTCATTTGAGAATCAGCTGTTGTGTGTGCATGAGGAATAACACTATCTTTGGCCATTTGAACTTGCATCTTGCTTTTTTTTTTTTTTTTTTTTTTAACCTCTGCAGAGTACCTTCAAATTCAACTGTCTCTAAGCTAGTGGGTGAGGACCAGCTGCTAAGTTGTCTCCCATATACAACACACACCAACATGAGGGATCCCTTTGTCTCCTCTCGCTATGTAGCACACAGACATGACTCTCTTTTCATTATGTTGTCTTTATGTAGGTTATGTTCTTAAAGGGAATCTCTCACCCCTTTTTTGCGGTATCATATAATGATATCATTCAATTGTGTGTCACATAAGGATTCTCTTAGTACTTTTGCTTCCTCCTGACCCCGCACCTTTCATGCATAAATACCTTTTTTATATCGGTTCAGATGTATGTAACCTGCCATGGTCCGGTCCGCTGGGCGGGGCTTATTCACCTGCTCCCCCCCTCCCTGTCTTGCTCTACGCATTTCTTCTTGTGTAGAGCAAGACGGGGAGGGGGGGGAGCAGTTGAATAAGCCCCGCCCAGCGGACCGGACCGCGGCAGTTTACATACTTCTGAACCGATATAAAAAAGGTATTTATGCATGAAAGGTGCGGGGTCAGGGGGAAGCAAAAGTACTAAGAGAATCCTTATGTGACACACAATTAAATGATATCATTATATGATACCGCATAAAAGGGGTGACAGATTCCCTTTAAGCAATAGCATCAAGGTTAAGAGTTGTCAGGAATCTGATCTGCAAACTACATTTTCCTTAGGGGGGAAAAAAAAAAAAAAAAACCAGCCATCCAGCAACAGCTGTTAGGTAGAGCAGCACACGTGGCAGCAACCTCATGAATACAATATACCAGTCCTGACCTATATGTGTTTATTGGGATGTTTGCTTGAAGTTAGTACAATATTTCCCAGCCAGTGACCCTTCAGCCCTGATTAAGATTTTCTTAGAACACAGCAACAAGATCTGTCACATTACAGCCTGCTGCTCAAAGATGCTTTTCAAAGCAGTAAACATACCTAAGCTGATTTATCAAGGCTGGGCATGAATTATAGAAGGCTTTGGCCACCCATATACCACGCTTCTCCAAAATAGAGGCTGGCATTGGGAATTCATAGGAGTAGAAAACTTGTTTCAGGGTTTCCATGCAGTTAGAAGGTTAGCAATCACAAAGTTAGTGAATAAAAGTTCTATAGACCACCATCATTGTCAAGAAAAATTGTATACGGTATTTTCTATGATCTTAGATTTGGGACAGCACCTGTTTACATAACACACAAAGCATAAAATTATACCTAGATTCGCATTTTATGATGAAATGAACACCTCCATAATAAATGGATTTGGATCAGCCAAAGATGAAAGTAAAGAACACCCCTTAAGTCTAAGCCCATCCACAACGTTCATGTATGCAATTTTTTAGAAAGTGAATTAATAAAAACAATAGTAGAAGATAAGATTTCGGTCAGGAGGGGTTTCAATCTCTGAATGAAAAAAAAGTTTCCATTCACTTACAGCAATCAGATCTTGAGCAATTCTTCATTAACTTTCCATCACTTTTTTATTATAAGATGGAGAAGCTTTGTGGAAGAAGTGAAGAGCGACCTCAACATTCGTGGCCACTGCTGGAGATGGAAATCCGGCAAAACTGACCTGAGGACCCCCAATATCAACACTTTAATAGGGTCTCCCATGAGATTTCTATAACTGATTCACAGCCACATTTCCAATCTGGTAAAGCAGCATCATAGAAGATTTTTTTTTCCATTAATGGCCCCTAATTCAGTACTTAATCCGACGTTATAAATAGATTTTTCTTCTCTCCGTACGAGAGGGGAGTTGCGATACCAGCACGGCAGCTATTATAAACTTGCCACTAAGTTTCCTATAGACTCAGTACCAGTGTGTGTTACACAAGCCTTTATTATTCACAGGTTTAATTTCGATCTTGGGTCAAAAGCCGCAGAGAAAAGAGAACGTATCCTTGAGAAAGAATAATGGATTACCACTGTCGGATCCCAAGTCCAAGGCTAATATAAAGTGAAAATAAAGCCTTTCCTGCTGCGTCCTTTTGTGATACAGTGTCGGTTTTCCCATCCACCTGTGACCTTCCTACACATGTAGCCGACAGTGTCTCCCATTGTTTCTGCTCTTAGACTTGCTGTACATCAGTCCCGAGATATTTTTGCAATTTCTTTCTCTACATTTTCTCAGCTTAGCCACAAACCCAATGTTTCTGCGTGGGCTGCTGAATTCATTATTCATCTTGCTCTTAGACATTTATCATTAGCCCCTCTCTCCCCAGATAAATGATTAATGGTGCATGTCAGGTTGTCTCCACCTTTGTAGCCAATGCTAAAATAAAAAAAAATTAAAAAAAAAAGCCAAATGGTCTTCATGATAAGTTCTGCTATTCCGTGTCTATAGCACACTTTTAGTTGATAAGGCCTCTTTCACACATCAGTTTTTTGCCATCAGTCGCAGATTGTGAAAAACTGATGCGACGGATCCATTTTTTCGCTGGATCCGACTGCCATACCAGTTAATAATAATTGGAGCATGCTCAGTTTAAAAAATGGAATCCGTGACTGGATTACGTCATTTGACGGACTGCGACGAATCCTGCGCCCATAGGCTTCCATTATAGTCAACGACGGACGGCGCTGGATCCGTCGCTGTCCGACTTTTGGACGGAGACAAAAAACGTTACTTTGTGCGTCATCTCCGCCCGACGGACATGTGATGGGGTAACAGCCAACTATGGTGGTTTATTAGCAAAGCTCCATAGAAAATTTCTTTTTACATTAGCGCATTTCCAGAAGAAAATAAAGCTGTTCTCTAGAAGGACATAACTTCACGCACTGACCTCTATTAAAATGTAGAGTTCTGCTGCGTAGGAAAGGTTCACTTCTCTAGAACATATGCAAAATATCTGGAGAGTGTCGCCACCACATAATGTGGGAAGTTCTGAGATGTTGTGTCTGCTCCAAATTAAATTGTAAAATTCAAATACATGCACGAAAAAACTGTGCTGATACTTTGAGCATCAAAGCAGATCTCTCTTTATTGCATCATTTAGTCAGTCTTTATACAGGTTATTAGTGTTCATACACTAACAATATAATCTGCTCAGCTTATCTCTAAATATGTGCTGGCATTAGCATACATACCTCTAATTGGCTAAGTTGACATTATCGACATCCAGCTTTTGGGTCTAGGTGATGTACTACTCCCCCCCCAACCCCCCTTAGAGATTAACAGATAAAAACAAAACTATGTCTTTAAACAAAGACATTCCTGAGACCCCCTTATCTGGTCATAGACTCCATCTTGCAAGGAAAGCGATACATTAAGAAGCACCCAAGATTGAGTCAGGATATATAAATATAAATCCTGCTCTCACAAGAGGAACAAAAGACAGGTGGGACATCACAGAGGTGCAATGGTAAAAGAGCAGGGCAAAAGCAGTAAGGTATTTCAGAAAGAGTACCGACTGGCGGGAGTGGGGGGGCACTTGGTAAGATGTGACAAGCAGAATGCAGAGAGACAATTAGGAGATCACAGACTGATTACTACACAGAACACAGTGCAAGGAACTGGGTACTCAGAGAGAACAATATTTCTGAAGAGGGATGTTCAAATCTGATGGTAGGCAGCGATCTGACCACTCGCTATGTCAATCAGGACATTAGAATCAGGGTGTAAAAAGAGGTAATCAGGACTAGTGAGAGCTCACATACAATTATGTTTTGGGAGGAGCTGGGTCACAGCAGGTAGAAATAGAAGTAAACTACTTTCTGCTGTTCAGGAAAAGCTTATTATAGTGCAAGGTGTTACTGAGCCAAGAGCACAGTAGGAAGGCCTCATCCGGCACCCAGGGACCCTCTGCTCTGATATCTAAACCAGATTAACATAAATAGGAGTGTGAAAAGTGAATCCCTAACCTGACAAGTATGGAGTAGACGTACAAAGCTGCAGCTATGGATACGTATCTCCTTGGAGCGCAGAACATGATGTGGGTCCAGGAACCTGCACATTAATCTGCAGCATTAGGGGAAGCGGCTGCTTCAGACTGCGATACAATGCTCATAGCTAGACAGGATGCTACGGGTCACATTATGGGGATGGGACTGCTGCTCTATATAGCACTGCAGAGGTTATCACTGGCCAGATTCACAGATCTGTACAGACCACTTACTGCACAGTCCAATGGGGCCATGGAAATATGTAATACCACAGCTGCTACACTCATGCACCCCTTCATAAGGCCAATGCAGGTTGGTACTACCAATTTGGAAGCTTTCAAAAAGACCACAGCAGCAACTCAGCCACAATGTGGAGCTAACTAAAAAGTTACAGAGTGAGTGCAGAGGGCATTTAAGTCACCAACGATATACTGACTCCATAACTGCAGAGTCCAGACCTCCTCTGGGATTAAAATCAGTAAAAACACTGTACCCCCGCCAGGAGGTTCACGGCAGAGAATCTGCATGCAGCCATACATCACCAAGCACAATGTCGAGCATCAGATGGAGTGGTGTAAAGCCGACACCACTGTACTCTAGGGCAGAGGACTGCATTGTGTCCCCTGTACAGTTTGGTGGTGTAGACATTATACAATGGGCTTATTTTTGAGTATTCGATTTTGGCCCCTTAACCCCTTAGTGATGGAGCCAAATTTTTGAAATCTGACCAGTGCCAATATATATTGTAATAACTCTGGAACACTTCAACAAATCCCAGTGATTTTGAGATTGTTTTTCCATGTCATATTGTACTTTATGATAATGGTAAATTTAGGTCAATATGTTTTGTTTTTATTTATAAAAAAAATCAAAAATTTGAGAAAAATGTTAAAAAATTAGCAATTTTCAAACTTTGAATGATTATCCCTTTAAATCAGGTAGTCATACCACACAAAAACATTCATAAATAACATTTTCTACATGCCTGCTTTACATCAGCACCATTTGTAAAATGTTATTTTATTTTGTTAGCATTTTAGGAGGTTTAAAAATGTAGCAGTAATTTTTCATTTTATCAAGGAAATTTACAAAATTTATTTTTTTAGGGACCTATCCAGGTTTGCAGTGACTTTGGGGCTCCTATGTATTGGAAAACCCCCAAAAGTTATACCATTTTAAAAACAGCACCCCCTGACATATTGAAAACTGCAGTCAGGTAGTTTATTAAACCTTCAGCTGATTTTCAGAAATTAATGCAAAGTGGCATGACAAATGAAAATGTGTATTTTTACCACCTAAATGCCACTAACTTCTGAACAGGTTACGACAGCTGTCAGACCCTTAGGCCGCTATTTGGTCGTGAATTGCCATGGCAAACATCAGGACCACACAATCAAGATCTCAGGGTGCCGATGGGGATAAAGAGGAAGCCCCCACACTCTGTTAACCATGATGTAGTCATTATTGACAGCAGCATCTAAGGGGTTCAAAAGATTTGGACGGTGCAAACACTGATCGTGGCTGATGCAGCAAGTTGTCAACTATATTGTACAGCTGACAGCTACTGGATTGTCACCTGTATGGGGATGCTATTCTTATATCTCACGTCAGTTAAAAGACGTATTGGCGGTCATTAAGGGGTTAAATCAAATGAAGGGAAAACGTAATGCCTCAGCACAAGACATTTTGAATAATTGTAGCTTCCAGCTTTGTGGGAACAGTTTGGAGAAGGCCCTTTTTTGCCCAAGATCCGTAAAAACATGGTTGATGGAGTTAGGGGGTGGCAGAATATGATCGGTTGCTCAGAGCCTTAACTAACTACAACCAAATTAAACACCTGTGGGATTAACTAGAACGGGGATTATGGGCCAGGCCCTCTCAGTGTCTGACCTTACAAATGTTCTTCTGTATGAATGGCCAAAAATTCTCACAGACTCCTCCAAAAATCTTCTCGGAAGAGTGGAAGCTGTCAAAGCTGCAAAGGGACCAACTCTATATTAATGCCTATGGATGTAGAACAGGGGGTTATAAAACCCCTGGGAGGTGGAATGTGGGGGGGGGGCACATGTTTTTTCTGATACAGTGTATAATGCACTGAGACTATAAATAAAGACAATACCACAGGAGAGGTTGTTCTCCACTGGCCAGGAATATTGAGCATACGAGAGCTGAATTGTCATAGAAACTGGACAACTATTTATAGATAATGGTAGACGTCCGCCAAATCGTTCCCAGGTACAACAGTGCAATTATATACTTTACAGGTCACAGCAGCATAGAGGAAATCGGGCAAATATTCAGATAAGTGTTTGTACAAACTGATTAAACAGTGAGCCAGGTTACATTCGTAAACTCTGCCAAAACTCCGCCACCTTCCCATCGTCATCACCATCTGTCCAGGATAAATCATTTCAAAACTAAAAGTTCGGCAACTTTCTTAATTCTTTCGCATTTTCCAGATCTTGCAGCCACAGCATCCAAATATCTATAATCTTATATATTCTGTTTACAGCCGTGTGTATTTATAAACTGGGTAGAATCGCTGCTTGAAAAGATTTAGAGGCAGCGTCACAATTTCAGGTCTCTTTTGACACTGCCGCTGAATGCAAATATAAACTAATTAGACGCTACCATGATTGCCCCGAGACCGAAAATTAAAATACCACGCATCATAATGAAATGACAGGCTGTCACCAGAGATGAGCGGCTCCTGACACTTGACAGCTCGGCCTTGATAATCTGTATACTGGCTGCTCACATGGAAGTTCCCTCGTTGACCAACATCAATCAGCTTGGAATATTACAATAGAGGAATGCAATATATAAGTGACTCCCCAGCATGAGATTAAAATCATTTCTTTTAGAGGTGAGAGACATTAAGTAGGTTACTCCAAGACATTTCTCCAGCTGTTGGAGGGTGGATCATACGATCACAGCGAACATCACATCCTGCAGTAAAATTAATCACGGGTCAAAGCGCAGCACGTTTTTTGGGTTCATACTACCGGGTATAACTGATTTGCTGGGGTCCAATTGTGGAGACCCTCAGAGATTCCAAGGACAGGGTTGACTGTGCACACCACTTGGCCCCAACTCATTGCTCATGGGACTGCTGGAGACAGTGGAGCTCTATACTCGGCTTTCTATGGCAACCCCATATGCAATGAATTTAGCATTGGCGTACATATCTTACTAAATTTGAAACAGGCAAGATAATTGAAAAAAAAAAAATGTTTCTTGAAACTCAAAAGTGGTTCTGATGGGCTCAGTTCATCCATGTATTACATAGTGGAGCATTGCTGATGGCCGCGCTGTCCCTTCCCTTACAAGGGGTTGCCTTCATGATAAATAAGAGACAACAGATAAACATGTAAATATCTCCAGACAAATTGCACAACAATCCCCGTAACTATGACAACAGCATCGCTGGAGAGAACGCAGGACCACCACAAGGATATTATTCCACCGCGGCAGCACTATGTGGCATATGGTCGTATCGGAGGCATGTTCCCGCATATTCATTATACATTTCCACTTCACTTCAGGCACATTGCTTACAACTTTAACCCTTACAGGTCTGGAGCTAATCATGGTATCACCAAAATCTGCAATGATAACTTGTAACCATCCTTATTAAAGAAATAGGAAACTGAAAGAGCAGTTGACTTTTAATAACCCCTATCTGGGAGGTAGACCACCATGCTCCAGACCGAGGGCCTGCTACCGCAGGAACATTAACCCTGTCCAATTTCGGAATTGTTTGATTTTTTTCTCCCCATCTTCCAAGAGCCCAAACTTTTTAATGTTTTTAGTTGTATGAGGTCTTATTTGTTTTTGTTTTTTTCTTCTGGAGGACAAGTTATATTGATTAAGGCCACTGCGATTTCAATTACTATTTCAGGTACTGAAAAATCAGGAAAAAAAATTCTTTGTGGGGTGTAATGTAAAAAATTTTGTTTTTAGGTTCATTTCCATGGAATCCTCCATGAAGGAATGACATGCTTACTTTATTCTGTGGGTAAGTGCACTTACTGTAACAGCAAGTGGATTTTGCTCCTACTTTCAAAAAATGAAAATTTGATTTTGGTCGCTGTATTCTGAGACTGCATATTTTATGTTTACATTAATGGAGCCATGTGATGTTTCTTTGCTTATTTCCTCTTTCCTTGGTGATGAGCTGTTTAATTTTTTTTTTAGGCGAGGTGATGGAGGAGCAGCAACTCTGAAATAAATATTTTTTTCTTTATTTCGCTTACCGTGCTGGATAAATATCTAACAGCGTGCCCATAAGAGTCAGAACAATTAAAGTATACGTCTGTTTTTACGGTTTTAATCTTTTTTTTTTTTTTTTTTTAAGTAAACCAAAAATTTACAGTAAATTTTTATGTTATGTGTTTTGTTTTTTTTAACAATTTTTCTTCTTAAATATCCATCCTTGTTTAGAGCCGCTAACTTCTAGTGCTGAAGACATTACGACCAGCACGTCCACTGAATAGTGTGCGCCATCTGTAGTTACGGTACTAGTCTCTTGTTCAATAGGATAGGGAAAGTGCTTACGTCTCGGTGGTGGTGGTGGGGAGTTGGAGGTCACATCATCATTGGTATCACTCCCTTCCAATAACCCCTTTAAAAGGCAGGATTGAGAAAGCTGTATTCAATATCAGTCATGATCAAACTGCTGGTTTGGTTTTGTGTTCATCCTGTGTCGTGAATGGGTGCAGGAGCGCCCTTCTATTGCATGCACTTCACCGGACTAGCTCATGATGCCATTCTTTTTTTCTATCCACATGATCCACTGGTTAGCACATTGGCTACCATGATAAAAAAATCCGCCAAGTGATCTGACCCTACTGATCACTGATACACTACCCTACTTTAGAATTGCTGAGTATCGTCCAGTCCGGCGATGCTCAATACGAATACCAAGTTGGCCTTGGTTAGGACCCTTGCTGTCATTACATCCCATCAGAACTCTGGTATCTCGTCTGAAATTGCCAATTGGTATGACTACTCCCAGTCTAAACCACTAGATGTCACTAGGGTCCTACCAAATGGAGATATGCTTTTTAAACCAGGAAATTCAGATTGAGTGTTGTGATAGGCCCGTGCCAAAAAGGAGTGTTGGAAAAGGAGGAAAGAATCATTGTGGAAATGTTAAGATAAAATGACCATTAATGCACCTGCCCTTTACTAGAAGTGGCTTTACATCTACATTTCCTTAAAAAAAAGGGTTAAACATTTAATTTTGGGCTTTCCTTGATGTGATAAATCTCAACGCTCCTTTCCCTGATTAGGTCATGTTTGCGGTGGTGCAATAACATATGTTTCCACCTCGCTGTAGCCGTGTAATTCTCCACCCGGTTACCGCTTGGTCTCTCTTCATAGATTTGAAACATTTGTGAAACTTGGACCGCCATATGGTGCTGACAAAAGGCATTGACAAACTTTTAATCAAGCGGCACAAATAGTTGACAGCAAGGAAGTGTGATGTTTAACTACTTGCGTTCCCTCGTTACTTTCCATAAGATTTACGGTACAAGTGGCATTTCTCATTTCTATGGAGATAGTTTTATTCCTTACACAATATAATGTGGGGAAAAAAAAATATTGGTCGGTAGTTCATTTCCAATAAATCGTTAACCTTTTTGATTCTGTAATATCCAGGTATTACGATACACTGCAAGCTGCTCAAGACTGTTCAGTGCCTATTCCGGTAGCTGGCTCCCTGTGCTGCTCAGTCTTCAGACCCTTATCTTTCCTCATAAATGCAATTCTAAGGCTGTGTTCACACGTTGCGGTTTTTTTTTTGCGTTTTTCCCGCGGATTTACCCAAAAAAAATCAGCTCAAAAAACGCCTAAAAGAAGCTTCCCATTCATTTTAATGCATTTTGCACTTTGTGCATATTGATGCGTTTTTTTACTACAAAAAAACGCTTTGCGGTAAAAAACGCAGCATGCTCATTAATTTCGCGCAAAATTCCACATTTCTGGCTATTTTCTATGTGTCTGGGTACGCTCCAGAAAAAATTGCAGCAAAAACATGCAAAAATAGTGGCAAAAACGTGCGGAAAAAAAATGCTCATTTTCTGGGAAGGAGTTCGGTTTTCATGCATACGTGTGCACATAGCCTAAGTGCGGGGTCACACTTGCGAGTGTAATGCGAGTCTCTCGCATCAATTATTTCCATGCAGCCGCACACTCCGGTCAGAGTGCCGACGGCAGTGTCGGGTATTGATGAGCGAGTTTCTCGCATCACACTCGCAAGTGTGACCCCGACCTAAGCTCAACTTGAGAAGATCAGAAATTAATTTAGAAAAGGATCTTGTCAAAAATTTATGCTGAATTGCACCAGGCGGATAGCACTTTATTGTAATGCATGCAGGCTGCAGAAACATAAGCTATAAAATATTAAAAATCATACAGCCGTCCCCCCACTTTACAAAAGACAGTGTCTGTACCCCCCCCCATCCTGGGAGCAGAACGATTTATAGACACATGTATTAAGGACTATCTGGGTGCACAGAAGACAGCCCAGCTCTTCAAGGTGGCATGGAGAGTTCTTTTTTTATTGGGATACTCTGGCACATTTCATGAGTTTTTTTGGAGGGTATAATTACTATATAACAAGGTACTTTGCCACTCAAGTAAAGCTGAATGCTACTAACTGAAGTCATTGTAACCCAGTGTTAGCAGCCACAAAGATTTCCCAGAAACTGATAGAGTGAAGAACCAAAGGTAATGGAATAGTGAGCGGCGGCCGCAACTTCTGTTTACAGAGGATTTTTTTTATTCTATGGGTGAGATGATCTCTATATGACAGAACAAGAAAAAAGATCAGTTCGAGAAAATATCAAAAACTGCGCTCACGGTGCCGACTAGAGGACAAAAAGGAGCCCAACATATTCCTCCGTTACCACCTCTGCCGCCAGAGCTGAAGAACGCTTGTGTTACCATAGCAACAAAGAATCAACATCAATCCGTAACAAAGATAGAAGAAAACAAAAGGATTTTGTCATTATTTCCACATGTCGCAAATCAATAAGCAGCATTGAAACTCACAGATATAACATGACGTAGATATAACGCACGCTGTGGTGCTATGGGGGTCATTGAAGATTTGTGAACATCACAGAGATTCAGTTACCATGATCACATGTTGGGAGGTCATGGTTTGATTTACAATTGATCATCTCAGCATGTAATACATCACCTCAGTATGTATGGCCGAATAAACCCAGCGATCAAATGCAAACATTCAAACATCCATGTGTCACAGTCTGAGGAAGGCTGTGATGTATACAGCGGCCACAGGTCATCTGACAACAGCCTCATATGTGCTGAGGGGAGAGCATTGCTGGACAGTTTATGGCAGTCACAGCTGATAAGGATTAAAGGGACTCTGTCACCCTATTTTTCTCCTATCAGCTGCCGGCACCAACATCAGGGGCTTATCTACAGCTGTAGATAAGCCTCCCCCCCCCCCCCCCCGATGTAACCTGAAAGATAAGAAAAACGAGTTAGATTATACGCACCCTGGCTTTCGGTCCGGTCCGATGGGTGTCGCCGTCCCGTCCGGCACCTCCCATCTTCTAACGGTGACGTCCTCTTCTTTGCTGCCTGTCGTGGCTTCTGCGCAGGTGCACTGCTCTGCCCTGTTGAGGCCAGAGCAGAGTCCTGCAGTGCGCAGGCGCCGGGAGAGGTCTGGCGCCTGTGCACTGCAGTATTCTGCTCTGCCCTCAACAGGGCAGAGCAGTGCGCCTACGCCGGAGCCACGACAGGCAGCAAAGAAGAAGACGTCACCGTTACAAGACGGGAGGCGCCTGACCACAACACCCATAAGACCAAGACAGGACCGCCCCAAGGTGAGTATAATCTAACTCGTTTTTCTTATCTTTCAGGTTACATCGGAGGGCTTATCTACAGCATTACAGAATGGTGTAGATAAGCCCCTGATGTCGGAGCCGGAAGCTGATGGGGTGACAGATTCCCTTTAAGAAAACAAAACCCAGTTTATCTGGACAACTGAGGGAGGAGTGAAATAAAAAAAAATCACTTCACATACTCCACCCATTTCTATGCAGGCCACACCCCAAAATGCAAACAAACAAACAAACAACAGACCTTAGTCCCTGAGATTAAACTCTTTAAATAAGTCATAGCAACAGGTTATATCAGAGATGTCTGATAGTCAGTGATGCTACCTCAGGCTTCTCCCCCCTCCTTATATACAGACGGCAGGCTTCTCCCCCCTCCTTATATACAGACGGCAGTCTTCTCCCCCCTCCTTATATACAGACGGCAGGCTTCTCCCCCCTCCTTATATACAGACGGCAGGCTTCTCCCCCCTCCTTATATACAGACGGCAGGCTTCTCCCCCCTCCTTATATACACACGGCAGGCTTCTCCCCCCTCCTTATATACAGACGGCAGGCTTCTCCCCCCTCCTTATATACAGACGGCAGTCTTCTCCCCCCTCCTTATATACAGACGGCAGGCTTCTCCCCCCTCCTTATATACAGACGGCAGTCTTCTCCCCCCTCCTTATATACAGACGGCAGTCTTCTCCCCCCTCCTTATATACAGACGGCAGGCTTCTCCCCCCTCCTTATATACAGACGGCAGGCTTCTCCCCCCTCCATATATACAGACGGCAGGCTTCTCCCCCCTCCATATATACAGACGGCAGGCTTCTCCCCCCTCCATATATACAGACGGCAGGCTTCTCCCCCCTCCATATATACACACGGCAGGCTTCTCCCCCCTCCATATATACACACGGCAGGATTCTCCCCCCTCCATATATACACACGGCAGGCTTCTCCCCCCTCCATATATACACACGGCAGGCTTCTCCCCCCTCCATATATACACACGGCAGGCTTCTCCCCCCTCCATATATACACAGGGCAGGCTTCTCCCCCCTCCATATATACACACGGCAGGCTTCTCCCCCCTCCATATATACACACGGCAGGCTTCTCCCCCCTCCATATATACACACGGCAGGCTTCTCCCCCCTCCTTATATACAGACGGCAGGCTTCTCCCCCCTCCCTATACACAGACGGCAGGCTTCTCCCCCCTCCGTATATACACACGGCAGGCTTTTCCCCCCTCCGTATATACAGACGGCAGGCTTCTCCCCCCTCCTTATATACAGACGGCAGGCTTCTCCCCCCTCCTTATATACAGACGGCAGGCTTCTCCCCCCTCCTTATATACAGACGGCAGGCTTCTCCCCCCTCCTTATATACAGACGGCAGGCTTCTCCCCCCTCCTTATATACAGACGGCAGGCTTCTCCCCCCTCCTTATATACAGACGGCAGGCTTCTCCCCCCTCCTTATATACAGACGGCAGGCTTCTCCCCCCTCCTTATATACAGACGGCAGTCTTCTCCCCCCTCCTTATATACACACGGCAGGCTTCTCCCCCCTCCTTATATACAAACGGCAGGCTTCTCCCCCCTCCTTATATACAAACGGCAGGCTTCTCCCCCCTCCTTATATACACACGGCAGTCTTCTCCCCCCTCCATATATACACACGGCAGGCTTCTCCCCCCTCCTTATATACAGACGGCAGGCTTCTCCCCCCTCCTTATATACAGACGGCAGGCTTCTCCCCCTCCTTATATACAGACGGCAGGCTTCTCCCCGCTCCTTATATACAGACGGCAGGCTTTTCCCCCCTCCTTATATACAGACGGCAGGTTTATCACATAACTATTTCTTAAATTGGTGGTTGGATACAAGGTTAAATATATAAGGCCATGTGCAGATGGAGTGTCTTTTTTGTTGGGGGGGGGGTCATCTATGGGGAAAGAAAAACCCAAAAATAACGCTTAAAACATCTTCCCACTGTATAACGACTTGCTATTCTTACGTTACTTGCTTTTACTTAGCTTCAGGCATACAAAGAAG